>NC_135905.1:4496214-5096214 GCF_964194155.1 Cetorhinus maximus | reverse complement strand
GACTACAACGTAGAGCAACTGAAGTGATTAAGGAGGGAATTCCAGAGATTGGGGCCTAAACAGCTGCAGGCATGGTCACTATTCATGGAACAATTAAAACTGGGGATATGCAAGATGCCAGAATTAGAGGAGCGCAGGTATCTCGGAGGGTTGGTAGGATGGAGAAGACTATAGAGATTGGGACCAGTGAGGCCATGGAGGGATTCAAAAACTGGGATGAGAATTTGAAAATCAAGGCATTGCTGGACAGGGAGCCAAGGTAGGTCAGTGAACACAGGGTGATGTGTGAATTTGGTGCATATTAAGATATAAGAAGCAAAGAGTTGGATGAGATCAAGTTTATGGAGGGTGGAAGATGGGAAGCCAGTCAGGAGTGCGTTGGAATAACAAATCCCAGGAGTTACAGATGAACCGATGAGGGTCTCAGCAGTAGATGAGCTGAGGCGGGGTGGATTAAGATGACAGAATGGAGAAGTAGGCGGTCTTGATGAGGATGTGGATATGTGGTGAGGTCATCTTGGGGTCAAACCCAACAGCAAGTTTGTGAATGGTGTGGTTCAGCCTCAGATGATTGCCAAGGAGAGGGATGGGGTCGGCAGTGAGGGAGTTTGTCGTGTGTGGTGCAGACCAAAGACAGCTGAGGATAAACACGTGCCCTATTGAAACGTAATTTTCAGCTAAGCCCAAAACCCTAAGCCGAATTCTACCCACTCCCATTTTCAGAATCCCAATCGACAAAATCCATTTGAATTCATTCATTTTGTATGGAATTCGAAAGACCCAAATAGAAGAAACCTGCATTTCTATTGGGTCTTCTAGAACTCTGGGACATGCTAAAGCACTTTACAGTTAATGAAGTACTTTAGGTGTGATCACTGATGTATTTTGTGCAAATTTTCACACAGCAAGATCCCATAAACACCAATGAGGTAATGAACAGGTAACTGATATTAATGATGCTGGTTGAGGGATAAATATTGGCCAGGACACTGGGGAGAACTCACCTGCTTTTCCCCAAATAATGCTGAGGAACTTACTTCCAACTGAGAGGGCAGTCAGGTCTTGGTTTATTGTTTCTTCTGAAAGTCAGCATCTTCGATTGTGCGGCACTGTCTCAGTTTCAACCTATGTTATGTGCCTGAGGGAGGGATTTTCCGGCCGCTGAGATTGTCCAGCCCCACCGAAAGTCGGTGGCCTTTTGGCCGGGCTGCCAAATCTCCCACAGGCGGGTCCCGCAATGACAGGGTCGGGAAAATCCCGGCCTGACTCCCTGGGGTGAACCTCGGATGCAAAACATTCCGACTCAGAGTCAAGCGTGCTACCAGTGAGTCACAGCTGACTTAAGGCCACTGGCAAAAAATGTCCGGGGGGGTGGTTGGGAGCATTGGTGGAAATGAGGCGAAATGTTGTTAGGATCCGAAATGCACTGCCTGAAAGGGTGGTGGAAGCAGATTCAATAGCGACTTGCAAAAGGGAATTGAATAAATTCTTGAAAAGGAGAAATTTGAAGGGCTGTGGGGAAAGAACAGGGGAGTGGGACTAATTGAATAGCTCTTTCAAAGAGCTGGCATAAGCATGCTGGGCCGAACGACCTTGGTCCATGCGACATGATTGGACGATTATACGACCAAAGACCATCTTCTGGCTCAGCTTTGCAATTAATAAATGCAAAACTGATGAGCACAGCCACAGTTTATCAACATACGCTATCGCCAGCCACACCAGGAGAGTAAATTGTACAAACGGGCCTTATTACCTTTAACAACCAAGCCTTCAGGGGAGCTCCTGTGCTCAATGTTTCCTATTGCTCTTGTTTAGATTGAACTGCTGCCTGATTAAATGGTCTGTGGGGCAAAAAATTAACAAATTGGCTGTTTTTATCTGCGGTTTAATAGAATCCTGATCCCAGCATAAAATCTATTGACAAACCAGTTACATGTCTATTAGGTTGCAGCAGTATAGAGCAGACATGGAGTTCAGAAAGATCTGCTGTGAAATCCCCCACTTTTTGCTGCTCTGTGCTAAAGCCCGAGAAACAATGAGTCAGATGGGAAGGATTGTCCTTTTTATTTGATGTTGTATTGATGTTGTGTCTCTCAGAGGCTTCTGTAGTAAGAAGACATGCAAATCCTACCTGCTGCCACCTAACGCCTGTTAACCAACTGATCCCAGCTGCTGATCTCGACAGATAAAGGTGCTTGTTGAAAGGATATTAAAAAAACTAACTTGCATTTCTGTAGCGCCTTTTCATGGCGTCGGGGCATCCCAAAGCACCTCACAGCCAATGAAGTACCTTTTGAAGTGTAATCACCATTGGCAAGTGGCGGTCAATTTGCAGATAGCAAGCTCGCACCAATAGCACTGAGACAATGATCAAATCATCCATTTTATCGATGGTGGTTGAGAGTTAGATATTTTCCAGGGGTAAATCTTCTTCAAAAAGTGCCGGGAGATCATGTACATTCACCTGAAAGAGCAAATGAAGTCTCTGGTTTAAGATCTCTTCCAGCATATCTGAAAATGTGGTATTCCCTCAGTAATTAATAAATTCAAGTCTCCTGATTGAGGTTTTGAGGCCTCAACCTTCTGACTCAGAGGCTACCTACTGAACCACAGCTAACACGTATCCACATTTGGATGGCGTTTTGATCTCAGGATTCAGGAAAGTTCGAGCTCTGTGATTGATAGAGGAGCCAGGCCTCAGGATCTTCATTTTGCAATAGCAGAGGCAATGCTATCGTCTGACTAAAACCTCCTGGAGAAGAGTCATATTCAACTCGAAACGTTAACTCTGTTTCTCTCTCTACAGATGCTGCCAGACCTGCTGAGTATTTCCAGCAATTTCTGTTTTTATTTCCGATTTCCAGCATCTGCAATGCTCGTTCTATCTTTGGACCATTTGCCTGTACTTTTTCAGCAAGGCAATGGATCAGAAATTGTCCTTTCACCTTTGACATTCAACCTGAAGTTTAACCCAGGCTGCTGGGATGAAAGGACTTTCCTCTCTAAAGGTTACTGAGAGTCCTTAAGTGAATCAACCTGTGCAAATTTCAATTCAGTCCCCAGCGATTATGACTGTGCTCTATACAATTGACCAGAAAATCGGCAGAACTGAAAGTAACTGAACGTTTTACTCATCAGTGAGTTCTCGGAATAGCCACTGCAGGAGGTGGGACACACATACTGACACCCCAAGGGCTAGCCCACTGACATGACCCTCGAGGGCAATGAACGGGAAGCACTTCACTGGAGCTGGAATTGTTTGCAGCTGATACTGACTGCGATGTGAAGAAAAGTTTATTTACAACCCGGTCAGGTTCCAAACACGCACACAAAAGTGCCTGTTTTCAGTGGTTTCAATCCTGCAACATTATGTCACAGTCCTGGGGAGCCAGGAAGTTTGAATCTCGCATCGAGAGATGATTCACCAACAGCATACGAAATTCCCTCCCTGCCTCTCGCTCCTCCTTTCAGACCCTCCTTAAAACCTGCCTCTTTGACCAAACCTTTGGTCACCTGCCCTATAATACCTGCTTATGTGACTCGGCGTCAGACCTGGTTTGATAACATTTCTGTGAAGCCCCTTGAGAACTGTTACAATGTTAAAGGGGCTATAGGAATTCAAGTTGTTGTTATATAATTGAATCGAAAATAAATCAGGAGCAAAGTCTGGTAGAATTATTAAAGAGGACAAGAAAAATAATGCCTTATAATCAGTATAAATGTATACATTGTGGTTGATTTTGCAACATTCACAGTCACAGCTTGAAGGCTTTGACTGCTGGGAATGCATATCAGGAAATCTCCGGGACTCTCCCTGCGATTTTCCAGACTATTGGTTCACGATATGTGTTTCCAGGGGGTGAAGCTCCGGACTGAAAGTGAATGTTCAGAAGATCAGAAGAATTGCCCACTTGGGAACACTTCATGCCCTTGCCGTGTAGTTTCTGTACCTCGGTAACAACTCCTCCACGTGTACAGTACACAGCAAGTCAAAGGCAGCAATTTGTTTTGCTATATGGCTCTTGCTCATCACAGTACCAGCTCCTGTCCCTACAATCCACAGTCAATTATTGTTAAAAGAACTTACATTTATATAGTGTTTCTCATGGTCCGTGGGCACCCTAAAGCAGTTTTCAGTCAATTAAGTGCTTTTCAAGCGTAGCCACTGTTGTAATGTACAGAAAAGCAACAGTCAATTTGTGCACAGCAAGCTCCCATGAATAGTAATGAGATAAATGACCAGATCATTTGTTCTACTGATGAGGGATACATATTGGCCGGTGCGCTGGAAAGAACTCCTCTGCTCCCCTTCAAGTAATGTTACATGATTTGTTTTTTACATCCATCTGACAGAATAGACAGGGCCGCAGTTTAAGTCTCATTCTAACGGCGGCGCCTCTGACAGTGCAGCACTGCCTCAGCGCTGCACTGGCATGTCAATCTCAATTGTGTTTCAAAGCCTTTCACTGGATGGTACAGGCACAGTCCATTCACAAAAACCTGTCTAAGTGTACAGGTGCACTTTATTCCATAATAGCAAAGCAGGTCTGCCTCCTTTTAATTGTTATATGAGCCATGCCCATGCAGCTTAACATTATATCCTGGAATTAATACTGGGGTTACAGATCAGGATATTTGCTGGCCATTTAAAGTTCCTCATTTGCTTCCATACTTTGTGTTAAACAAATTCCTACTCAAAAAAAAAGAGTACCTTCCAAGTGGACAATGGGAATGGGGGCTTGACCAACACTAACTGGCCATTATCAAATGCCTTCCAATTTCCCAGTCACCACAGACCCAAACCCAGTTGTCATGGCAGCTGTCAGAACATTTGCTCCTAATTCATCAAAGATTGAAAACTGAAACTCTTTCTCACCTCTAGGCACAGAAAAAGTAATTATTCTTTATGTAATAATCACACTCAAAAAAAATCATATGTTCTTTAATTAACTGAGCTTTTCCACCATTGGACCAGGCATTTGCCTTGTATTGTGCACGTATTGTGTGATGGCAGGATCTGCAGAAAGGAGTTATAATCCTGGTTCCGCATTGCTCTATGCCCAGCATCGATGTGCTGGCCAGTTCAATGTTAGAGGAAAGAATTGCATTTATACTGTTTAGTGCCATTGAAGTCTTGAGGACATCCTAAAATATTTACAACTATTGAAGAACTTCTGAAGTTGTAATATACGAGATGTGGCAGCCAATTTATGCACAGCAAGCTCCCATGAGCAAAACGATGTGATAATGGGCAGAGTTTTTGACCCCGTTTCGGTGGGGATGGGGCTGTAAAACGTGGCGAGCCATCATAGAGCCCATTGACTTCAGCGGGAACGTAAAATCCCGCTGCTGTAAAATTCTGCCCAATGAATGGAGCATCTGTTATTTAGTGATGTTGGTTGATGGATAAATATTGGCCAGGACACGAGGGATAACTTTTCAACATAAAGCTATTGAGTCTTTTACCTGAGAGGGCAGACAGCACCTTATTTTAAATGTCCCACCCAAAAGACGGCACAGCTGCAGTGCTGCACCCCTTCAGTACTGTGGCAGAATGGCTCTCAAAGCCTCGGGCTGAGAAGCGAGAGTGACTCTGACTGAGCCATGGCTGACATGAGATCTCATGGGGTAATCAATGCTCTGCTAAGGCAGAAAACATTAAAGTCTTTTAATCAGGCAGCCTTCCTGCAAGCCAATGTGGAGCTCATTTGGTGAGGCTGCCTTCTCCATGTGACAGAACACCACTGCCCATAGAAAAGCATAAATTTTGAAATATGTGTAGTGTTCAATTGTTCTGTGTTTGATTATGTGAATCTGTTTACTATTGATGCTCACTGGGCTTGATTGGTTGAGGTGTGGCCTCAGAGAAAAGTAAACTAACTGTTTACTGAAAGAGCTAGAAGCCAGGGCATGGAGGAGACATTTTAAAGCACTGTCAAACATATTACACACATAGTGTCATCTCTGCATGGATCCAAGATATCAAATATGCAACAATATGATCAAAGTTCTTAAAACTATGAGAGAATCAATCTGCTCAGGGGGGGTAGTTTATTGAGTTTGATAAACAGAGGACAGCTGGAAAGTATCAGTATATCTTATGAAAGTATTTGTCGGGACTTTCATTGGAGTTGCTCCTCTTCCACAGGCAGAGTAACGCTGACAGATCAGGAGCAGCCCTGAAGAAATTCCTAGCCATGGATTGAGGTAGAAGGCACAAAATTAAAATGTCTTTTAACAGATGCTTACCGTCTCTGCTCTAAAGCTCCCTGCTACAAGGAGGATTTAATTTCCTGCCACCCACCCCAAAGGTGTGGGGGAGGTTGAGGCTAATTCCATCTGGACGCACGCCCATTTGGATTGTAGCTCACGCAGCTAGTCTCCAACCCAGCACCAAAAACTGGCCAGCAGAAGAGACTGACGTAAATGGTGCATTTCTTTTTTAATTTTTAAAGGTCCCTTGTGGGCCATGAGTGCAGGATTGCACCGTGAAGATACTTGTGACCTCTGCTGGCCTTGGGATTCCTCACATTGCAGAATTTCAAACCCCTCCTGAAAATTCTTCCTCCTGAAAATTCTTCCTTAAATTACTGAGAAACTCTTCTTTGGGGCACCAGACGGTGGTTAGACCCTCACCACCAATGACCCTCCTCCTTAATGAATTGTGACTCCCATCTACTAGAGATGGTGCCATTCTTGTCAGCTTCAGGTGAGAATCATAGCTGGGGCCTGAAAATGAGGCCTAGGAATGAATATTTCGTGGGGTGGGGTGAGGAGGGGTTGGGCGGTTCAATATCTCCTTCGCCCTTGTGCTCTTGACTTTAAAGCTAAGGAGATGAAAACATTCTGACACACCAATCAGCCTGGCATGCTGTTTCCACCTTCTCCGTTTGTAGGACTGGCATTTGACTTTTGGCTTTCAATCTGAGCACTGCCAATAAAAACCTCTTAGCTTGGCATTGCTCTTTTAGTAATCTTAGAAAAATAAACAGACACTAACTAGCTGAGACACCGAGGGAATTCAGAATTCCCACTTTCTACTTATCGATTGCAAGTAACTAGGGAACCACTGACTAAAAGAGACAGAAATTCTAACCTCCCAGCTGGGTACTTTCGATTAGCAAACACAATCTACTGAGGCTCTCAATCGAAAGGAATTGAGTAACCTGCAAGTGCTGAAGTCCTGCTTAAACTGAGGCTGCAATTGTGTATGCTTCAGTACAGCTGTTGTTAATGAAGTGTGAGGAACGCAGAGAGTCTTTGTCACTAAGATTTAGACCAATCAGCCAGTTGCCTCTGCCACTTTCCCCCCACTTCCTGTAGTCCACCGAGTCAAACTGCCTCCAAAAGTATGCCCCTGACATATCCCTGAACTCATATCTTTCTCTAGTCTCTCTCCTATCTCCCCTCTTCAAGCTCATCTTCTACATAACACCCACCTCCTTCTCCATCGACCCTATTCCCCTTATTTTTTTATTTATTTATGGGGTGTGGGCTTTGCTGACCATCTACCTTCCCCTCCTGGTTCCAATGATATTGTTAATGATTCTCTTCCCTCAGGTTCAGCCCCACTTTCCTCCACATCTGTAGTCATTAGCCCTCTCCTCAAAAAAATTAACACTGAAACTTCCATCCATGCAGTTCCGAACTTTCCTTCCCTCACCAAAGTCCTTGAGTGTGCTGTTCCCTCCCAAATCCATGCCAATCTCTGTCAGAGCGGCATTTATGAATCCCTCTAATTTGGCTTCTTCCCTTGCTACAGAATTAAGGGTGCTCTTGTCAAAGTAACAAATGACATCCTCTGACTGTGACACATGTAAACTATATCTCCTTGTTCTTCTTGACCTGTCTGCAACCTTCGAAATGGTTAAGCACACCAACCTGCTCCAACACATCTCCACTGTCGTCCAGCTGGGTGGAACTGCACTCTGCTGATTTTTTTAAATTCGTCCATGGGATGTGGATGTCGCTGGCTAGGTCAGCATTTATTGCCCTTGAGAAGGTGGTGGTGAGCTACCTTCTTGAACTGCTGCAGTCCATGCAGTGTAGGTACACCCACAGTGCTATTAAGGAAGGGAGTTCCAGGATTTTGACCCAGTGACAGTGAAGGAACAGCAATATATTTCCAAGTCAGGATGGAGGGGAATTTCCAGGTGGTGGTGTTCCCATCTATCTGCTGCCCTTGTCCTTCTAGGTGGTAGAGTTGTCACAGGTTTGGAAGGTACTGTCGAAGGAGCCTTGGTGAGTTCTTGCAGTGCATCTTGTACATGGTACACACTGCTGCTACTGTGCGTCAGTAGTGGAGGGAGTGAATATTTGTTGATGGGGTGCCAATCAAGCGGGCTGCTTTGTCCTGGATGGTGTCAAGCTCCTGAGTGTTGCTGGAGCTGCACTCACCCAGGCAAGTGGGGACTATTCCATCACACATCTGACTTGTGCCTTGTAGATGGTGGACAAGCTTTCGGGAGTCAGGAAGTGAGTTACTCGTCGCAGGATTCCTAGTCTCTGACCTGCTCTTGTAGCCACAGTATTTATATGCCTAGTCCAGTTCAGTTTCTGGTCAATTATATCTTCCCAGAATGTTGATACTGGAGGATTGAGCGATGGTAATGCCATTGAATGTCAAGGGACGATGGTTAGATTCTCTGTTGCTGGAGACGGTCATTGCCTGGCACTTGTGTGGCACAAATGTTACTTGTCACTTGTCTGCCCAAGCCTGGATATTTGGACATGGACTGCTTCAGTATCTGAAGAGTCACGAATGGTGCTGAACATCATGCAATCATCAGCGAACATCCCCACTTCTGACCTTACGATGGAAGGAAGGCCATTGATGAAGCAGCTGAAGATGGTGGGGCTGAGGACACTACCCTGAGGAACTCCTGCAGTGATGCCCTGGAACTGAGATGATTGACTTCCAACAACCACAACCATCTTCCTTTGTGCTAGGTATGACTCCAACCAGCGGAGAGTTTTCCCCCCAATTCCCATTGACTCCAGTTTTGTGTTCTTACTTAGCTAACTTTAGCCAGAGAATAATTGCAATGGCTTTTCTTCCTGCTCCCACAATGGTACCTCTGGTATCCCCAAGGATCTATCCTCGGCCCCCTCCTATTTCTCATCTCCATGATGTGCCTCAGTGATATCATCCAAAAACATAATCATTTTTCACCTGTACGTTGACGACACCCAGCCCCACCTCGTTATCACCTCTCTCGACCCAACACTGGTCTAAATTGTCACGCTGCTTGTCTGACATCCAGTCCTGGGAAGACTGAAGCCATTACCTTCAGTTTCCACCATAAACTCCGGTCCCATCCCTCTCCCTGGTAACTGCCTAAGGCTGATTCAGACTGTACGCAAACATAGTGTCATACTTGACCCTGAGATCAACTTCTGACGACATATCCATGTTGTCAGTAAGATTGCCTATATAACATCACCCAACTCAGCTCCTTTGCTGTTGAAACCCTCATCCATGCTTTTGTTACCTCTGGACTTGACTATTCCAGTGCCCTCCTGGCCCGTCCCTTATACTCTACCCTCTGCAAAATTGAGGTCTTTCAACACTCGGTTGCCTATATTCTACCTCACAGTAGGTCCCATTCAATTATCACCCTTGTTTTTTTTTCTTGGGTATCACTGCCAAGGCCAGCATTTAATCTCATCCCTAATTGCTCTTGAGAAGGTGGCCTTCATTGGCTCCTAGTTAAGCAGTGCCTCAGTTTTAAAATTCTCATCCTTGTTTTCAAATCCCTCCACAGCTTTGCTCCTCCCTATCTCTGAAATCACCTCCAGCCCTGCAACCCTCCAAGATATCCGCGCCTTGAGTATTCCTGATTTTAATTGCTTCACCATTGGCGGCCGTGCTTTCAGTTGCCTAGGCCCTAAGCTCTCAAATTTCTTCACTAAATAAACCTCTTGGCCACTCTAGCTCCCCTTCCTCCTTCAAGATGCTTCTTAAAACCTACTTCTTTGACTGAGCTTTTGACCCTCTGTCCTGACAGCTCCTTATTTGGCTCAGTGTCCAATTTTGTTTGACAATGCTCTTGTTGAGCATCTTGGGATGTCTTATTACATTAAAGATGATATATAAATGCAAGTTGTTGTTGTTGGGAAAATTAGCCCTCAGCAAGATTGATTCCTGAGCCAATCAGCTATCAACCCACTGAGCCTTTCAGTTAGACTCTTCTTTGATCTCCATATATGTAATCCATGTGTATAAGTATGTATGTAATGTGTTTGTGTGTACTATTATATGTATGTAATGTATCTGTGTTATGTATGTATATAATGTAAGTAATTATGTTTTAATGAGAGTAAATTACAATGAGTGATGGCTAATTTATTCATTTTATTTAACAGATATCAACATCAGAAATTTGTTAACTGAATTTGTTGGGAGAAATCTAAATTTACCAGTAGGGACTTTCTCTGACAGGCTACCGATAGTTTCTATTTCAAATGTTGCAAAGTTGGGGTGTCAATTGCTGAATTATTGTTGAGTTGGAACATGGTGAGAACGAAACATTGCAACCTAAGGTTTTTATGGTGCAAAATATATTTTAAAAATGTTGGGCCTGGGTCTGAGGAGCTTAAAACATCCGTGACATGGGGAGAACGGTCACAGCACTGAGGGTGGGGAAGAGTACTAGTCAAATATGTGTCCTTTAAAAATACTCTGAGCTCCATGTTATTAGAGGTAATCAGCATTCACGAACAGAACCTCCTCAAAGTGATGAGTGAAAACTTAGAAACATGCAAATTAGGGGCAGGAGTAGGCCATTCAGCCCCTCTCAAGCCTGCTCCGCCATTCAATAAGATCATAGCCGATCTGAACTTCCCAAATATTAGTCAGAATAATAGCAAGTTAAAATAATTAGCTCAGAAGTAATGGTTGGATATACCAGCTGATCAACATTAGAGATAGCTGAGTGACACTTTCACTTTCACTGATAATGTAGCACAGGCATTAACCTGTCTATTATAAACAGATTTGAAATCCCTGCTAAAGGAGTGGAAGGATTAATTTTGTGTGAATGCATTCAGCATCTGCTAAATCACTAGTGGTCATTTGTGGGCTATAGAGTATGGTCGGAAGATATATCAATTTCCTCATTCATTATGTCAAGGGTTGCTACAAAAGAAAACCGAGCTATAAGCAGGTTATAATGAAGTAACAATCCTCTAATCACAAAGCACAGTCCACCTTGATATGCAGAACACAAGATTTGTTTTTTTTAGCCACTAATATAAATTCCTAATTGATCCCAAATCAACAAATTTGCCAACTCCCCGGGCCCTCTCCTTTCCTTTATTAGGTCACTTTCCTCCCCTGGCCTTGTTCTGAGCTCCACACAGCCGGCACTGCTTAAACACACCCCCACCCTCCGTCCCTCCCCCTGCTCCCCCCCTCCCCATAAACACACACCTCGGGGCCAACATCATTTCCAATTGTGAACAAATGCTGTTGATTTTCATTAATTTGCAGACACTAAATTTGCCAATTTTGAGACCTTTCTCTCCTGCTTGGAGGCAGGTGGGAGAGTCAATTTGCTTCTCATCTGTGGCAGTTAAATTAAATGGAATCAGCCTGATCATTCGAATCAAGGAATAAGCCATAAAGCAATTAAGGTTTTCTAATTCCTTGCCTCAAAAAAGGGGCAGTGAGCCTCTCAAGATAATTAACTATATACAATGAAAATCCTTTGTTGCCATTTACAGGCTTTTTTTTTGTTCCTTTGCCCTGTTCATTTTGTTTTTGGTGCAGCTCTCCTCCCTTCTGTGGTCTCAATTCAGGATGAAAACAGATCTTTAGTTAATAGGCTCTCTGTGGGCAGATGAGATCTATTAGGAGGTTAATTTAAAAATTAATTTTGGGTAGAACAGCAGGACATCAGGAGAAAGAGGGAGTGTTTGTGTCTGTCTCATATTGCACAAAGATATAAGCACCTTCCAAACTACACCCAGTGAAAATTACCAGAGATTCCTTCTCGACCCTTGTAAGAATATATAAAGCCAGTTTTCGGGGGGGGGTCCTGAAATCGCACATTTTTCTCATTACTTTGCAAGTTTGTTCTTTCTCGGTTTTCCTCCCTTTTTCTCCGGGCCCGCAGATAACTAATTCGCGTTGGATGACGGGTCCCGCAATTGTGTCTGCTCTCTGCTGCTCAGTATAAGGAGCCATCCATCATGTGTCAGTGTACACAATGCATAATGGAAGGCTGTTCCAACACTGAGGCACAGATTCCAGTTCAACCCACACTGTCCAACTGGCATCAGTGGATTGTGTCCAGGGGCTGCTATTTTCCCCGTTCGCCCACCAAACCCCCTTCCCCCCCCCACCCCAACCCACTCCGAATCTAACTCAGGATAGCTGAGCTCCATTGTAACACCCTCCCTCCAATCAGCTAACCCACCTCCTACTGGAAGTTGTATCTTGGACCTTCCTGCTCTGAGATTCAGGGACCTGCTGTTAGTTAAACCATTGAGGAACAGACTTATGACTTATTGGCCACTATCCTTACCACTTCATAATTAAAGTATGATGCTTTGAAATAAAAGTTTCCAGTATTATTTATTTTACTAGCCAAATCATATCCTCAAAGTAATGTTAAAATTCAATTAAAAACAAAAAAAAAGGACAAATGCATTTGATTGGAGAGGACTGAAAACAAAAGAAAAATTAAATTAACATCCCTTCTCTTCCTCTCCTCCCTCCTAATGTTATGTACCTTGTTCAGGAGGGTGGGGTTTTATGTTCTGTTGAAGAGTCTTACGGACTCGAAACGTTAACTGTGTTCCTCTCTGCAGATGCTGTCAGACCTGCTGAGTTTTTCCAGGTATTTTTATTTTTGTTTTTGTTTTGGATTTCCAGCATCCGCAGTTATTTGCTTTTATCTTGGGGTTTTATACTGTCCAGTTTTCACACCTTGGCTCACTCCTTGGAAGATGCACATAAGAAAATGTGCCTGTACCTGTTTCTTTCCTTTCTCTCCCTTCCTGGTCCCTTTCTCTACCTTTTCCACATAGCCTGCCTTCCCTGTGCTGCTCTGTAAGTAGGTGAACCCACGCCTCCCCACTCACACTTTCATCTCTAAAGTCTGACCTGAACCCATCTGGGTGAAGAAGATGGTCAAGGCTCACAACTTTGTACACCTCATTATTTCTGTAACAGTCCATTGCACCACCGATAACTTGAAAACATCGGTACCCTGCTCCCTTCAAGTTAAATCAATACTCCTGAACACTGATTCCTTAATTTCCAAAATGCACTCACCCTACCGATCACTCAGAGGAGTACGTTGTCATGTGTGTGGATAATGAGACCCACCCATGGATAGCTTGCTAGTTGCTATCCCTGTACCTAAATTGCACAATGCTTACAATGCAAAAATCACAACCGTGATCATGACTGCCTCACACCCCTCCTGCTTTTGATTGTACCTTCCTACACCTGGCAACAATCACACATCCTGAGCATGTGAATAGTCCATTAACATACTTTCCTGGCTTATCAGTAACATCAGACTGGTGGTTGAGTTTTTGCTCTAATGAAATAGTTTTTGGGACTAGTGTTTCCAAGGATTGTGGGTGCACACGCAGACATCCTGGAACCCACAGCTCGTTAGCTTGTAAGTACTATTTCCAGTTCTACAGTTTGACTGCAGGAGTTCAATAGTTAAGACAAATCATTTAACTGAGTAGACGCATACCCATTGTATGGTCTGATTGGCTCTGCCATCGTGACTAATATATTCAAGAAGTCGCCTCACCGTGTCTGTGTTTCATTTCAAGGTTTCTTTTTAAAGCCAGTTCCAAAGTCCCATGGGATGCTGGGAAGTGGAACTTGGCCGATGTCTGACAATTGTCCATTACAAAAGGCTTTTTTTATCTTTTCCAACACTGTCGCTTGAACTTTAAATGTTGGCTACTTTAAGTTGAATGTGTTCTTGCTGGAGGAACAGGCCCCACTTCCTAAATCAAAAACTGAAAATGCTGGAAAGGCTCAGCACATCCGGCAGCGTCTGTGGAGAGAGGAGCAGAGGTGTCAGCTGTGGCTCGGTTCATAGCACCCTCGCCTTTGAATCAGAGGGTTGTGGGTTCATGTCCCACTCCCGGAAACCAAGAACTGTGATTGTACTCGAAAGAGCTGCAATCTGTGACTGTTGATAACTCGAAAGAAAAAAGTCTGTGGAGAGAGGAGCAATGACCTACTGTCAGAATGCTTCCTTTTTTGGCCCTTACTTTCACTCTGTGCCAGTTATTTTCTCCAATAGCTACTTCACCTCTTTTCTTTCTGCCTTTCCTCACCTCATTTCTACCCTTCTCCCTTTTCCCAACTATCCCAAAATTTCAGACTTTCAATCGGGCCCAACCGTCTCACAGATCAGTCGGTAATACCGATGATGAGACACTCTCTCTGAGGGGATGCAACAGCTTCTGCTTAATTGTAAATTTCAAAGACACTAGTGACTCCTTCCTGTTTTTCTTCATCTTTTAGCCTCTCCCGCTTTACATGAAGTCACGACAATGCTGGTTGATCACCCCTCTCCATCTCCCCCGGTCAGTCACCCATTCCTCTCCCAATCCCGCTGTGTTTAAATCTCTCGCCAGTATTGTAACATGCCTTTAGGAGCTAACAGCATGCCATCACAAGAGGGGAAGTGTGTCATATGATGCAATCACAGTTTCACTTTGGCCCGCGAGCAGAACACAGCACACACTGCTCTGCTGCTGACGTTTTCAAGCTTTATACCCATGTATGTTGCCTAGTCTTAATAAATGAACCCCACAATGTATTTACCCAATCCCTCGAGTGATTGGCACCTTTTTATATCTTTATAGAAGCACAGCATGAAGTTCAGCGGTGGTCAGGCAGAAAGATTAAGTACAACATGGTGGAAAGCCTTAGGTCCTGCTACATGGCATGCGATGACCCTTGAACTTTTGTTCAGACCGCAACAAGTTTGCAGTGTCAGAGAGTGCTGAAATCGCAGTGCGGTGACTGCACAGAGAATCTTTGAAGACGCAGGGCAGAGATAGTGCTTAAGTAAAGAGCTGGTAAGCAGATGGATCCCTCGCGGTGAGATTGCAGCACATAGTCTGTCAGTTCAGTGAGTGGGACAGCGCATTGAGAGGACCAGCTGGGTTAGCTCAGTCGGGAAGGGCGAGTGATGAGGGTGTGGGCCAGACCGATAGCGAGCGAGGTAAAGTCAAACTAAAAAAAACACACAAAACCATCATAAATACCGGGCCAGAGGTGGTGGTGATTATAATGAGTGGTTTCGGGAGTTGAACAATAAATTGAGTAAAACAAGGTGGAGGAAGGCCAAGGGGATGTTGTCAAAATGTCCACATCCCCCAGTACAATCTCAGTTCAAAATATTTAAACAACGTGTAGAGCTACAGCTCCTTGATTCAGGTGTATCTGAACCAGACATGCAAGCCATAAATGTTTGCTTAGCAATTTGGAATGAGGGTCCACACACACTGAACACATCAGGATTAACAGCAGAAGAGCTAATGGATCCCCAAAAAAACATGGACTACATTGGAAGACCAGTTCAAAATCTGGTTAAACGCCCATATTCATCGACTAAAGTTTATGTCATTTCAACAACAGGCTACAGAATCCATTGACCACTTTGTCAGCAGATGCAGAGAAAGGGTACATACTGTGATTTTTCATATGCAGAGTTAGTGGCGACAATTGTTGAATTGGTGATCACATCCACTCCCATCGAAGCATCCAGAAAGATCTGTTAGACACGCCTAAAACCAACAGCATCGAAGAACTACTTAAGGATGTACGTAAGTGCAAAGACATCCCTGCAGGTAAATGAAGTTTACAGGTCCTAAGCACAATCCCAATTGATGATGAGTCACTAGCACATCCAAACCTAGCGCGACATGGGGAAGGTGTGGCCCTCTGCATGCACCAAGGAAATGCCCAGCTTTCCATCAATTCTGTCAGGCATGTGGCAGAAAGGGCCGTTGGCAGGAGCTGTGCACAAGAGCAAAGGCTGATGCAGCTCCAAAGAGCCGTGCACTGATCCAAACAGACCGTGCCTCCAAGCAATAAGATTTGTCACCTGGCATCCTGTCAGAAACATATATACGAGGTAATTGATAAACAAGAAAATGACAATGATGACTTCTTTCAATTAATCCACCCAGAGCGGGTAATCCATTGCTGACTGTGCATTTCCATATTTCCATATTCTGCCACTACTGACCCCAGGTACTTCAAACTCCTCACATTCTCCAGGTCTTCACCCATAATCTTTACACTTTCACTCTGAGCCTCTTCCCCAGGCTCGAACTGACAGTCCGTAAATTGGGTCTTTCGTCAACTGATCTCCATACCCCTGTCCTCCAGTCGCTTTCTCATACCTGTCATAACTTGCTCATTGACATCGTTAAAGGATAATTTCAAAACATTTAAAGTGAATGAGTAAACCAACTGCCATCACATTAACGCCGTTGGGATTCGCGCTTTTGTTGTACCTTTATTTGAAAATATAATGAGAGTTTACAATAAGCCAAACAGTCTTTCAGATGCACTGAAATATTTAAAAAGAATAAACTCATCCATTTTCCAATAAAAGAGAGGAACGGCAGAGGGACAAAAAGAGATGTGGAGTGTGATGCAGTGTTAAGGTTGAGATACCTGTCGAATGGCTAAGAGTGGGTGATATTGAATCGAATATATGTCTGAGAGTAGATAAACAGAACCTCAAACAGCACAAAAGGCCATGCGGCCCAACATACCTGTACTGGCCCTTTGAAGGAGCTATCCAATCAGCTCAACTCTCCTGCTTTATCCGTATTGTTTGCTTCAATTTTTCTAATATTCAATTTGCTTTTGACAGTTACTATTGAATCTGTTTCTACCATCCTTTCGGGCAGTGCATTCCAAATCATAACTACTCACTGCACACAAAATAAATCTCCTCAGCTCCCCTCTGGTTCTTTTGCCAATTATCTTACATCTGTGTCCTCTGGTTACCTACCTCCTGCCAGTGGAAACAGTTACTCCTTATTTACTCTATCAATTTGGATAATTTTGAACAGCTCAATAACACTTCTTTTAACCTTCTCTGCTCTAAGGACAGCTATCCACTTTCAGTGAGGTGCGCACGTGTGTGTGTGTGTGTGTGTCTGTATGTCTGTGTGTACGCATTTGCATGTGTGCATATGCGTGTCTGTGCATATGTGCATTTGTGTGAGTGCATGCATATGTGTGTGCATGTATGTGTCTGTGTGTGTGTGCCTGTTTGTGTGCGTGCCTGTGTGCGTGTGTGCCTGTGCCTTTGTGTGTGTGTATGCGTGCCTGTGCCTTTGTATGTGTGTGTGTGCCTGTGTCTGTCTGTGCCTTTGTGTGTGTGTGTGCCTGTATGTGTGTGTGTGTGTGTATCTGTGCCTTTGTGTGTGTGTGTATCTGTGCCTTTGTGTGTGTGTGCCTGTATGTGTATGACTGTGCCTTTGTTTGTGTGTGCGTGTGCGCCTGTATGTGCCTGTATGTGTGTGTTGGCCTGTGTGTGTTGGCCTGTGTGTGTGTGTGTGTGTGTGTGTTTGTGTCTGTGTGCCTGTGTCTGTGTGTGCCTATGTGTCTGTGCCTGTATGTGTGTGTGTGTGTCTGTGTGATAGCCTCATATCCATCACAGTACAGAGTGAGTATTCTGGTTCATTTCTCAGTGCAGGGTGAGTAATTTTGCTTTGAAACACACTGTAGTGTCTGTGATACCACACTGCGGTATCTCTGGTCTCACATTGAGTTGTTTGCTTGATCCGTCTGTCTCTGAAGGGCCCTCCAACAACATCATTTTTCTATAATGGCTGACCTCCTGCCCTCTACACCGCGACCTTCATATTAGTCAAAGCTGTGCCATCTCTATCTCATCTCTCATCAAGCCCCACTTGTCCATCACCCTGTCCTTGCTGACCCATGTTAGTTTCTGATCCTCTAAAGCCTCCAGTTTAAAATCCTCATCCTTTGTCCCCCTTCATTCCTCTGACTCTGGCATTGTGCTCACCATTGGCGGCTCTGTTTCCAGCCACCACAGCCACGTATTCTGGAATCTTCCCCCTATCCCCACCCGTGAACACCTCCAATTCCCGACTTCTCTCTTTCTTCCTTTTAAGACCCTCCTTAAAACCCACCTCCTTGACTAATCCTTCACTCAGCTGTCCTAATATCCCCATCTTTGGCTCTTTGTTCATTTTGTTTGGGAAATGCTGCTGTGAAGTGCTTAAGGATGTTTTTGCCTTCTAAAGGCAATGATACAAAAGCAAATTCCTCTTGCTGATTTAAAAAAGTTGGTCAAAAAGCCTTCGAATAGAATTGACACCACGTGGTGCAGTCAGGCTGAATGCTGCAATTTCAGGGCCTTTGTAGGTCCGGAAAATCAATGTCCCCTTTAGGCCCAGAGCTGCACAGCCACACAACAACCCTACGTGTCCCTGCGCAGGTCATGCACAGGGCAGCCTCTTTAAGTTACCTGACATGCACGACTGTCAGCAAAAAAAATGTGAAGGGGACACGCACTTAAACAAATCGTCCTTTGTTCCTCTTGCGGCTTTCCCCAGGTTACGTAGGGTCAGCGCGATGCTGGTTGGTCACTCCTTCATCTGAAGCATCACTTTTGGATTTGGCGGGTGGCGTACAAAGATTGGTCCTCGGGGAGACCCCGGAGGTAACAGTGCAGGAGCGGGAATAGGAAGGGAAGCCATCGTGGGTCATTCTTTGGCAATGACTCGCTAGATAAGAAGGGAACTGAGTGGCCAGTCCTATCCAGATGTACAGCGGAGGAGTAGGGGAATTGGAGAGGATTGTGCTCAACATTCCTCCCTGTCACCAACATTTCACTGGGGTAGAAAGCTGCACTGACACACGCTGACTTGCTTACATCAATGGCTGGGCTACTTAAGTAAATCACCCGTGCACTCCACAAAAAATAGAGGGGATATTGAGCACAATCCTTTCCAATTCCCCTACTCCTCCGCTGTACATCTGGATAGGACTGGCCACTCAGTTCCCTTCTTATCTAGCGAGTCATAGCCAAAGAATGACCCACGATGGCTTCCCTTCCTATTCCCGCTCCTGCACTGTTACCTCTGGGGTCTCCCCAAGGACCAATCTCTGGCCCCCCTCCTGTTTCTCATCGGCTTGCTGCCGCTTGGCAACATCGTCCAGAAACATAGGGCAGGATTTTTCCATCATCGGGCGGGGTTGGCGGAGACGAGAATGAGCGGCCGGGGAGCCTGTGATGGGGGCCGGACCGCGATTTCACGCTAGCGGGTCAATTAAGGCCCGCTCAGAGTGAAACGCGCAGGGCAGTACTCAGCCTGTGTGGGGGGTGGGTGGGGGGGGTGGTGGAGAGCGAGCACATAACTTTGCGTATGCGCACGAGCCCGCGCTGGAAAACCTCCGCGAGGCACAGAGCCGCCTCAGGGAGATGAACAGTTTAAGAATTAAAAATGAACGATTTTAAATGGTTAAAAAAACCATGTCCCCTCGATCACATGAGCAGGGACGTGTTCTGAATGAAATGTTAAAATTTATGTTTTATTTTTAATTGCTGTTGGAAACCTCATCCTGCCCATGGATGAGGTTTCCTAAAAAGTGCAAAGGCTGCTTGGCCATTTCGCCTCCCGCCAACCATAGCGAAAAGTAACATTTAATTGGGGCTTTACTTTAATGGCCTTAATAGACCTTTTAATTATCGGCGGGCGCGCTACTAACTCCCGCGTGTGTGCCCGCCGACCGAAATATGGCGCTAGTGCGCGATGACGTTGGGACACTTGCCTGACATCATCGTGCGTCATTTTACACGGGTGCGCACCGATCCTTTTTATCTAGCTCGGTGAAAAATCCTGCCCATAGAGTCAAGTTCCCCTTTTAGTTGATGACATCCAGCCCCACCTCACCACTACCTCATTCAAAGGCTTTACCGCCTCTGACCCATCATGTTGCTTGTTCCACATCCAGTATTGGATGAGCAGAAATATTCAATTAAATATCGGGAAGACCAAAGCCACTACCTTCAATCCCTGCCAAAAATTTTGTTCCCTGGCCATCATCTTTATCTCTTTCCCTGGTTAGCGTCTAAGGCTGAAGCAGGCCAGTTGCAACATTAAACATCCCATTTGCCCCTGACTTGGGGCAACACTGGCTTCCAATGCAAAATTTTCACCATCAGCAAGACCGCCTACTTCCACCCTATAACGTTACCCATCTCCTCCCTTGTCTAAGCTCATCAGCTGCTGAAACCCTCATCCATGCCTTTCAAATGGCTCTCCTGGCTGCCTTCCACCTTCCACCCTCCATTAACTTAAGTTCATCCAAAATGATGTTGCCCGTATCCTAGCTCGTAGCAAGCCCTGTCCACCCATCATAGCTGTCCTCGCTGACCTGCATTGTCTCCTGAACCAGCAACATCCCAACTCTAAAAGTCTCAACCTTATTTCATTTCCTCTTTGTGGGCCTTGCCCGTCTATATCTCTAGAATTCCCAGTAGCACTGCAATCCTCCAAGAGCTCTGCGCTCCTCCATATCTGGACCCTTGGAGCGCACGCCTTCAGCTGCCTACGCCCTAAGATCTGAAATTCCCTTCCTAAACGTCACTGCCTCTACCTCTCTCTCCTCCTTTAGGAATTTTCCTCAAACATATTTTTTTGACCAAGATTTTGGTCAACTCTCCTGATATCTCCTTCTGTGGCTTGGTGTCAAGTTTTGTTTGATTATCCTCCGGTGAATCACCTTGAGGCATTTATGTATGTTACATTGCTATATAAAGGCAAGTTATTGCTTATGTTGAACCATGCAATCATTAAATGTGACTGGACATCATAGTCCCAAAATTCTAGAATTACATGGAATGTGCAGCACAGGAACAAGCCATTCGGCCCCAGGCCTATGCTAGTATTTATGCTCCAGATGCACCTCCTCCCACTTCAGCTAACCCGCAATTCCTTTTCACCTCACCTTTTCATCTAGCTTCACCTTAAGGCATCTTTGCTACTCACCCCAACTATTCCTGGTGGTAGCGAGTTCCAGATTCTCATCGCTTACTAGGTATAGAAGTTTTGTCTTGATGATCTAGTCTGGATGATCTCCATCAGCTCAGTCCTCAGCCCTCCTCCTTACTGAAGACAAGAATCCCAGGCTGTTCAGCCATCCCTTATGGTTTTCACCTCTCAGTTCCGCTATCAACCTTGTAATGTTTCCCTGGTCCTTCTATATCCTGTTGTAATGTGGAAACTAGAACCTTCCACCGTGGCCCAAGTGTGATCGAGCCAAAGTGATGTAACTTCTTTGCTTTTCAATCCTATCCCTCTAGAAATGATCCTCCAGTGCCTCCTTTGTTTTTTTTTAATTGGTTCTATTAATTTGCAGTGATTTGGAGATCCACAGAATGGTGCTCCATCTGCCTAAATACAGGGGAGCGAAACATCCATTGACACATGACTGTCAACAGTGACAAACAGTGATCCCCAGGTTTATTTAAATACGCTGGGTGGGTGACCCATGTTCGTAAGGGGTGCCAGAGAACAGAACCTGACAATCTACTGGAGAATTGGAACAGTGCAATACTCCGATAGTGGAACATCTAGCCCGCGGGCAGGGACTTTGTCCTTCTGTTAAGGAAGCAAGTCCCAAATATTATACAAAGTACCCCAACTCCCTCTGGGAACAACTAATTTGTCCGCAATATTATTTACACCAGATCTCAGCCGGAAACTGTTCTGTGGACCTGAGAGTGGTGTAAAACGAAGGAAATTACCAATATGGAATAAAAATAGAAAATGCTGGAAAAACTCAGCAGGTCTGGCAGCATCTGTGGAGAAAGAAACAGAGTTAATGTTTTGAATCCATATGACTCATCTTCAGAGATAAAGAGAAGTAGAAATATGATGGAGTTTATATTTTATATTTATATTTTATGTTTAAGAGGGGTTGGAACAGGTGGGGCAAAATAGAAGGTCAGCGATAGGTGGGAGCTCAGGAGAGATTGACAAAGATGTCATGGACACAAGACAAAGTGGGTGTTAATGGTAGTGGTAAAGACTAAAGAAGATGCTGATAGTGGCATAAAGGTAAGATAGCAGAGTCAC
Organism: Cetorhinus maximus; assembly: GCF_964194155.1. Taxonomy (NCBI): domain Eukaryota; kingdom Metazoa; phylum Chordata; class Chondrichthyes; order Lamniformes; family Cetorhinidae; genus Cetorhinus; species Cetorhinus maximus. The sequence goes on along the minus strand of NC_135905.1, from coordinate 5,074,092 downwards.
CATCCACCACCACTCTCCTCTGCCTGGCTGGACTTGTTCTCTCACTGAACAATTTCTCCTTTAATTTGCTTCACTTCCTCCAAATAAAAGGTGTGGCAATGGGTAACCACATGGGCCCCATTTATTCCTGTCTCTTTATGAGGTATGTGGAATATTCCTTGTTCCAGTCCTACTCAGGCCCCCTCCCACAATTCTTTCTTCAGTACATCGATTACAGTTTCGGTGCTGCTTCATGCTCTCGTCTGGACCTGGAAAAACATATCAATTTTGCTTCAAATTTCAACCCCTCCATCACCTTCACATGGTCCATCTCTGACACTTCCCTTCCCTTACTTGACCTCTCTGTCTCCATTTCTGGTGATAGACTGTCTACGAATATTGTGACAAGCCCACCAACTCCCACAGCTACCTCAACTACAGCTCCTCACACCCCGCTTCCTGTAAGGACTCCATCCCATTCTCTCAGTTTCTTCGCCTCTGTTGCATCTGTTCCGATGATGCCACTTTCCAAAATGGCGTTTCTGAATGTCTTCCTTTTTCCTTAACCACGGTGGTTGACAGGGCCCTCAACTGTGTCTGACCCATCTCCTGCACCTCTACCCTCACCCTTCCCCTCCCTCCCAGAACCATGATAGGGTCCTCCTTGTCCTCACTTTTCAACCCTCCAGCCTCTGCATTCAAAGGATCATCCTCCGCCATTTCTGCCAACTCCAGCATGATGCCACCACCAAACACATCTTCCCCTCATCACCCCCACCCCGTCAGCAGTCTGTAGGGACCGTTCCCTCAGTGACACCCTGGTCCACTCCTCCATCACCCCCATCTCCTCACCCCCTTCCTAGAGAAACCTTCCCATGCAATCGCAGAAGGTGCAACACCTGCCCCTTTATCTCCTCACTGTCCAAGGGCCCAAACACTCCTTTCAGGTGAAGCAGCGCTTCACTTGCACCTCCTTCAATTTAGTCTACTGCATTTTCTGCCCCCAATGTGGTCTCCTCTACATACGCAGACTGGGTGACTGCTTTGCAGAACACCTTTGATCTGTCCGCAAGCATGACCTAGACCTTCCTGTCGCTTGTCATTTCAACACCCCACCCTGCTCTCATGCCCACATGTCCGTCCTTGGCTTGCTGCAATGTTCCAGTGAAGCTCAACGCAAACTGGAGGAACAGCACCTCATCTTCCGACTAGGCACTCTACAGCCTTCCGGACTGAATATTGAGTTCAACAACTTCAGCCCATGAACTCTCTCTTCTATCTTTCCCCCCTTTTTAATCCAATTATTTATTTTTATTTTTATTCAATTATTGATCTATTTATTTCTTTATTTTTAAATTATTTTTAAAACCAGTGAGTTTTCCACTCGCCTTTGCCACTACAAGAGGAAACATAACAGGGTTGCTTCCTGGACCAACTTGTGGGATTTCCTGAGAATAAAAGCAAAATACTGCAGATGCTGGAAATCTGAAATAAAAACAGACAATGCTGGAAAAACACAGCAGGTCTGACAACATCTGTGGAGAGAAAAACAGAGTTAACGTTTCGAGTCCATATGACTCTTCTTCAGAGCTAAGGAGAAGTAGAAATGTGGGGGATTTTATACTGTTTAAAGAGGGATGGAGCAGGTGGAGCAAAGTAGACGGTCAGGGATTGGTGGGAGCTCAGGAGATATTGACAAAGTTGTCATGGACACAGGACAAAGGGAATGTTAATGAGAGTGTTAAAGACTAAAGAAGGTGCTGATAGTGGCATAAAGGTAAGATAGCAGATTGTGTTAACAGCAGAACAATGATCGGAGCTCTGTTAAAGCAAAACACAGAAACAAGTGATGGATGGCCCTGTTGTGGAGACGGGGTGTAGGGTTGGGGAAAAAGGATTTTAAAAACTATACAAAAAATAAACAAATAATAGACTCACAAATTCTGAGCTTTTGTTCTCAGTTATGGTTCAGTTGGTTACACTCTCAGTCCTTGGGTCAGACAGTTGTGGGCTCAAATCCCACTTGAGAGAACTGAGCATAAAATCTGGGCTAACACTTCTGTCCAATGTACTTAAGGAGCGTCTTTCAGAAGAGACCTTAAACCAAGGCCCTTTTCAGATAGACCTAAAAGATCCTCAATTACAAAGAAGAGCAGTGAAGTTCCTCCCAGTGTTCTGGCTGAATTTAGCCCTCAACGAATCCCTCACAAAAAAAGATGAACTTGCCTGTATCACATTGCTGTGCACATATTGGCTGCCCCTTTTCCCACCTTACAACTGTGACTATAATTCCAAAATTACTTCACAAAACATCCTGAGGCTGTGAATGTTGCTATAGAAACGATAGTAAAAAACGTCCCAGTCGTCCACCTTCTGTACGGTGAACAGGCCACTGGGTCACAATTCCAGGGTGTCCATACCGCCACTGCAAGCGAGATATGAAGATGGCAGACATTGGCACTGACAACTGAGAGACAGTCGCTGACAGCCGTGGCCTCCGGAGGCTGGCTGTTTGGAAGGACATTGGAAGAGGCAGGCAGAAACGGAAGGCTCAGCTGGCCTTCCAAACAAGAGTTCCCAGAGAAAACACGGGCCAGAGAATTGTGCACCTTCTCAGCCCACTGTCTGCCTCAGCAGCAAATGCGACAGAGGCTGCCATGCAAGAGTTGGGCTCCAGATCCACACCAGGCGATGCTTAACACCGAGTTGACCCCCCACGGCACAAACCATAGTCTCATGAGACAGAAGGCTGCCAAGAGCGTGGTGCCACCATTCCATGACCCGTCACCTTCCTGCCAACTTTGTTGTTTGTGCAATCTTCTTTCACCTTCTCCAGAAAACACCCTGGCATACAGGCTACTCAGACCTCCTCCCAAGTTCCTATTTCCAAAGTGTGAAACTGGGCAGCGAGTCTGGGTGGGCTATTTGACTATGGCAGGCATCGCTATCCCGCATTCTCCTGATTCCCAGAGGAGGAGTTGAGGGGTGGGGTGGGGTTGGGGGGAGAGATGTCAGGGAAGAACCACGGGAGTGGGAACACTGAGTGATTACTGACCCCCTTCCAAACCTGCGAATGATAAGTCCGACAGTGCGGGAACCCCACTGCCACCAGCCTGAGTGAGACTCCGCCCATTGTAAACATTGACCCTGGATCCTTTCTGCCACTTCTAACTTCAGTATGCTAATGCTCCTCCATACAGCAGCATCCCAGGCTCTTATACACTATTGCCTTAATTGTGTCGATTCTGTAGCTCCCTGAGGAGACTGAATCAAGGCTTAAAATGGTTGTCCAGCTGTCGAGGTATGTGTCAATTGCACAGCACAAACTGACAATGTCATGTTTTGATGTCCAGCACAGTGAAATATTGGCATTAAAATCAGTGAGTGCCTCATCTATGTATGTGAGATAAACCTCACAGTCATGCATTACTTTGTGCCTGTTGAAATTCTGGTGTTGCTACATCACCCCAGGCTGAATTGTCACATAAATGAAATAAGTTTATTTCTGAAATGCAGCAGTGTTTGCTCCATAAGGTGATATAAGTCTCAAACATCATGAGGAAGCAGCAGGGAGGCAGCCCACCTGTGGGGAGAGAGGGAGCTCAGGCTTGGACACAGCCCAAGTCTCAGCCTCTGCCTTCTGTGCTCATCAGACTCTTGGAAGCCTGCTGCAATATTGTGGAACAAATGGGTTTTAATCTGAGCCTGCTGGTCTCCATACCGATGGGGCTGTTCAAAACTCGCCTCAAAGTCCACACAGATCAACACTTTCACCTTCTCCGTGTACACGATGTCTCAGGCAAAGCGTTGGGGTGAAAGGAAAGGAAGAGCTGTGGAGAGTCGCAGACAGCATCAGCAAATCTCACGTGAATCAGCAGACAGCCACTGCCAGTCATTACATTCTGGTAATGTGCCCCGGTGAGTATGTGTGGAGAGAACCTTACTTAGTCTACTGTAGCGACATTGCACGGCGAGTCTGTGTGAGGTCCATATAACTTGGTGGCACTACAACACACTAACACTGATCCAGCTGCTTCCAGCCAAATGTTTCAGTCCCCTAGTCAGCACTCCTTTCAGAGAGCAAAACGTTTGTCTTCATTAATTGTCTCTTCTTCCCTCTCCTCTCCTCAATGTATTGGCTATCTTTCCCAGAGTTCCCTGTCTGAATCCCTCCAATCAGATTTCCACCATCTGCCAAAAATGGTTCTTATAAAAGTCACAAGTCACATCCTATGTGACTATAATAAAGGTTAACTAACCCTCTTCATCCTTCGCGACCTCGCTGCAGTCTTTGACACAGTTGGGCACTCCATCTTCCTCCAACGCCTCTCCACCAGTGTCCAATTGGATGGGACTGTGCTCATCTCGTTCCATCCTTATCTCTCTAGCCGTAAGCAGGGAATCACTTGCGATCGCTTCTCCTCCTGATCCTGCACTGTTACCTCTGGTTTCCCCCAAGGATCAATCCTTGGCCCCCTCCTATTTCACACCTATTTCACACCACATGCTGCCCCTTGGTAATACCATCCAAAAATGCATCAGTTTCCACATGTACACTGATGAAGCTCTATATCACCTCAAACTCCCTGACCCCACCTCTTTCCCTAAATTGTCAGACTGCTCATCCAACAGCCAGTACCGGATAAGCAGAGATCTTATACAACTGAAAGTTGGGAATTCTGAAGTCACAATCTTCAGACCCTAAAACAAACACTGTGGCCTGGAACAAAAACAAAAATACCTGGAAAAACTCAGCAGGTCTGGCAGCATCTGCGGAGAGGAGCACAGTTAACGTTTCGAGTCCGTATGACCCTTCAACAGAACTAAGTAAAAATAGAAGAGAGCTGAAATATAAGCTGGTTTAAGGGGGGTTGGGACAAGTAGAGCTGGATAGAGGGCCAGTGATAGGTGGAGATAACCAAAAGATGTCACAGACAAAAGGACAAAGAGGTGTTGAAGGTGGTGATATTATCTAAGGAATGTGCTAATTAAGGGTAGAAAGCAGGACAAGCAAGTTACAGATAGCCCTAGTGGGGGTGGGGTGGGGGGAAGGGATCGAAATAGGCTAAAAGGTAGAGATAAAACAATGGATGGAAATACATTTAAAAATAATGGAAATAGGTGGGAAAAGAAAAATCTATATAAATATTGGGAAAAAAAGGGGGGGATCGGAAAGGGGGTGGGGATGGAGGAGAGAGTTCATGATCTAAAATTGTTGAACTCAATATTCAGTCCGGAAGGCTGTAAAGTGCCTAGTTGGAAGATGAGGTGCTGTTCCTCCAGTTTGCGTTGAGCTTCACTGGAACAATGCAGCAAGCCAAGGACGGACATGTGGGCATGAGAGCAGCGTTGAGTGTTAAAATGGCAAGCGACAGGGAGGTCTGGGTAATGTTTGCGGACAGACCGAAGGTGTTCTGCAAAGCGGTCACCCAGTCTGCATTTGGTTTCTCCAATGTAGAGGAAACCGCATTGGGAGCAATGAATGCAGTAGACTAAATTGAGGGAAGTGCAAGTGGAAGTTCACTTGAAAGGAGTGTTTGGGCCCTAGGACGGTGAGGAGAGAGGAAGTGAAGGGGCAGGTGTTGCACCTTCTGCGGTTGCATGGGAAGGTGCCGTGGGAGGGGGTTGAGGTGTAGGGTATCACGGAGGGAACGATCCCTACGGAATGCCGCCAGGGGGGGTGAAGGGAAGATGTGTTTGGTGGTGACATCATGCTGGAGTTGGCGGAAATGGCGGAGGATGATCCTTTGAATGCGAAGGCTGGTGGGGTGACAAGTGAGGACAAGGGGGACCCTATCATGTTTCTGGGAGGGAGGAGAAGGCGTGAGGGCGGATGTGCGGGAGATGGGCCAGACACGGTTGAGGGCCCTGTCAACCACCGTGGGTGGAAAACCTCAGTTAAGGAAGAAGGAGGACATGTCAGAGGAGCTGTTTTTGAAAGTGGTTTCATCAGAACAGATGCGACAGAGTCGAAGGAACTGAGAGAATGGGATGGAGTCCTTACAGGAAGCGGGGTGTGAGGAACTGTAGTCGAGGTAGCTGTGGGAGTCGGTAGGCTTGTAATGGATTTCGGTGGACTGTGGACTGTGGCCTAGACTCCAGCTCCTTCCCCCTCCCTGGCAACTGCCTGAGGCTGAACAAGACTGTTCGCAACCTTCATGTCATGTCCGAGATGAACTTCCTGTTATAATATGAGTTCTTTAGATGTCTCAATGATGAGATCCTGCAGAGTTGTATAATTAAACATGAACAATTTATTGTTAATCTTCAACTATGTACAGATCCCAGGTTACTGTCATGCTTGGTGCTGTTACCTCCATGCCGGCTGCTTCCAGAGTGTTCTTTCGAGACTGTTCTCTCAGTCTTTTACCACATGACTCTATGGCTAGAATATTGCCATTGATGTGGGGGGCAGGCCCAACATGCCGATGTGTAAAATGACACAAGATAACATCGGACGTGCGTCCCGACGTCATCATGCGTCATTTTGATCTTTCGTTCAGCGGGCATGCGCCAGAGACGGGTGTGCACCCGCCGAACTGTCAATGGCCTATTAAGGCCATTAAAAAAGTAATTAACCATATTAATAACGCTGTCTGTCCAACCTTACGGTTAACGGGGCAGGCAAAGACCCCAAGCGGCCTTCGCGTTTTTCAGGAAACCTCATCCACGGGCGGGACGAGGTTTCCTGAAGATTTTATAAAATAATTTAATAAATTTTGCCACATTCACAAACATGTCCCAGATCATGTGACACTGTCACATGATTAAATAATTCTTTACTTTATTCATAACAAAATTTTATCAACTTCATCTCCCTGAGGCAGCTCCGTGCCTCCGGGAGATTACGCGAAAGAGTTCAGCCCCGATTCTCCCTCCTCCCCCCTGCCCACACAGGTGGTGCTGAGCGCTACCGGCCGCGCATTATGCTGGGCGGGGCCTTAATTGGCAGCAACAGTAATTGGCTCTGCGCCCGCCTGCGCCCGTTCCTGAACAGCCCGCCCGCCAACTGAAAAATTCACCCTATGCATCATACCATTGGCAGTGCTATTCTCCAGTCCCACGTTAACCCTTACTCTGCTGAGCACCATTACATTACACACAAAACATCATACAACCCCTCTGACCACCTATCAGTGCCAACACTAACTCCATCAATTTCCACTTCCATAACATTGGACACCTCCATTCCTGCTTCAGCTCATCTGCTGCTGAAACCTTCATCCATGTCTGTGTTACCTTTAGACTTTACTACAATGTGCTCCTGGCTGGCTACTCACATTCTACCCTCTGCTGCCTGAGCTCATCCAAAACTCTGCTGTCCATGTCCGCACTTGCACCTACTCCCGTTCATCACCCTTGTGCTCTCTGACGTACACTGGCTCACGTTTAAGTTATGCTTTGAATTTAAAATTCTCATCCTTGTTTTTAAACCCCACCCTACCTCTGTAATCTCCTCCAGCCCCACAAGAGATCTGCATTCTTCTAATTCTGGCCTCTCGAGTGTCCGCGATTATAATCACTGAGAGCTTGGTGGCTGTGCCATCAGCTGCCTAGGCCCTAAGCTCTGGAGTTCCCTCCCTAAGCTTCTCTTCTCTTTATCTCTCTTTCCTTCTTTAAAGATGCCCCTTCAAACATCTTTCGTCAAGCTTTTGCTTGTTCTTCCTAATCTCCTTCTGTGGCAAGGAGTCAAATTTTGTTTGATAACACTCCTGTGTAGCACCTCGGGACATTATACTATATTGAAGGTGTTACATAAATACAAGTTGTTGTTGCTTGGTTCCATTGATATCATTAACCATGTGACCAATTCTATTTTTATTGTCAGCTTCTCTTTTGGTCTCTTACTGTCCCATGAATTCCAGTTCATTTCTCCTTGGGATACTGGTGGCAGTAACAAGGCACTTTTATTGCCCACCCCTACTGTCCCTATAGGCATTAAGCGTGAACCACGTAGTGTGGGATTGAAGTCACAAGAGAGTAGACAGGTTCCCTGTTTCTAATGACCTGGTACCTCCTACTGCATTTTTGTTCCAGCACATGACTACCAGAGTTAAGAGCTCCGATTTAACTCGGGTATGAGTGTGGTGTGGGCAAAGCGGGGGGGCAAAGCTTGCATAGCCATAACAGCTTGTGGGCCCAGCCCTTTGAACATCTTCCTTCCCCACCTACCAACCCCAGCTTCATCATCATATTTCTTTTAATAGTCTTTCACAGGATGTGCTGTCGCTGCCTCAACCAGCATTTATTGCTCATCTTTAATTGCCCTTGAGAAGGTGGTGGGGGCTGCCTTCTTGAACCGCTGCAGTCCATGTGGTGCAGGTACACCCACAGTGCTGTTAGGGAGGGAATTCCAGGATTTTGACCCAGCGACAGTGAAGAAACTATTTCCAAGTCAGGATGGTGAGTGACTTGGAGGGGAACTTGCAGGTGGTGATGTATCCATCTATCTGCTGCCCTTGGGTCTTTCTAGATGGTAGCAGTTGTGTCTAAGGAGCCTTGCTGTACCTGCATAATAACTTTTCCTGATTTCCCTGATCCAAGCCCGTATGTTTTCCAGGTCTTGCTGCATAGGGATACAAACTGCTTTAGCATATGAGGAGTCAAGGATGGTCCTGAACATTGTGCAATCATCAGTGAACGTATAGATACACCAATCTGGCCCTGGTGTCAACTCCCACCAAACTATTGAAATGGCAAGATGGGCATAGGCATGGAGGCTGCTAGGGTTCCATGGGAATGGCCCTTCTCACTAAGGTCTGTCTCCAGGATTGAGGGTGGCATGATGGACTGGGAATGGGCGGAAGTGTGGAGTGAAAGGTCCATGGTTTCATTGTGGGAGCCCGGAGGAGCACTCCTGCACTTTCCTTGTTGGGTTGTTGCTGTCTTTTCTGCAGCTTCTCTCCGTCACGTTGCTGAACATGAATCACACGGCCTGGGATTAAGATCACATCGGGGTCTGAGTGGTATCATTAGAGTCGGTGGCTTCTATTTTAATGAGACCCACACCTGTCTGCAGTTAATGCCTCTCACAACCACTGACACCCAGGAGATAAAGGTGACCACAGTGAATGAAGTACCAAAGAGGGGTAAATATTCTGTCCCTCTTTTAATCCTCCCCGTGAGCTATCTCCATTGGTGGTTAAAATTGGAGCAATTGAATTCAGTGTTATAATGTGCTAGAGTGGAATTTGAACTGACAGGCTCTGGGTTGGGAATCCAGTCTAGCACCTTTGCTATCAGGCCCACTGCTGGTTCCTAATTCATCATCTCTACCTCTTGGTTACTGATCAAAACAAATGCTGCTTTGAAACCTGGCCGTTTCACCAGAGGTTGCCTGCAGAACAAGGTCGTAAGACCCATTATTCCTCTGCGAGCTCATTAAAAAAAGTTTGCCCTTCCCTGCTCTCTCCCCAAAGCCCTGCAAAATTTTCCTTCTCAAGTCATCTATCCAATTCCCTTTGTTTGGTAACAAGAGAGCCCCATGGAATGTTCTGCCAAGCAAAAGGCGCTGCATAAATGCAAGTCGTTAGTTGTCGTTGTTACTGGATTTGCTTCCACTCCGCCTTTCGGGCTGTGCATTCGAGATCATCGCAACTCTCTCTCTAACGAAAACCTCCTCAACTCCCTTTCTTTTGACAATATCAACAAATATACTGACCATTTCAGAGGAAAGTCCCACTCCCTCCTGCCGTCTGCATTATGCCCATCTAAGACTAAAACGTGTCTGTCATGGTTCATAAGGAATTATACTAATTGAGGGAAATCGTTTCCTTTGTATCTTTAAAGCAAGTGTTTCCCTATGCTGCCTATACCTGTATCACTTTAATAACCAGCAGTGTATATATTATAGCAACTGATAATGACAGAGAACTTCTCGACACCGGTCCAATAAAAAATGCAATACCTGCAGCTAATTAGAATTTAAACTGTATTTTCCCTTTTTTGATTGAACATTACATTTATACTCTCCTGAAAGCACCTCTCAAACACTTAATGATACATTTTACACCTCAAATACTGTAAATTGTTAATGAATCTATGTCAGTCTACACCCCTAATGAATCAGCCTGGTTAAGTCAGCACATTAACATCGTAGATAACATTCCTGCCTGGTGCTGGGGTAACCTAAATTAAAGGGAGAGGTTTTATTCTAGAAAACCTAGCCTGTTTGGGTGGGGTGAGAGTGTTAAAGTCTATGGGGGGAGTTTTATGGCCCCTGTCACAGTGGGGGTGGAGCTGTAAAATGCGGTAAGCAGTTCAAAAGTCCACTGACTTCGGCGGGACCGTGAAAGCCCCCCCGGGCATAAAATTCCGCCTGGAGAAATCTGATCCCACCCCCCCTCCCCAACCCAAACTCACCTCCAGCCTGCCCAGTTCCAGCTTTAACAGGGGCAGGGAAGAGAGCAGGTGACCAATCTGCTCCAAGGCGGTGGGTTAGAAACTCACTACCGTGCAAGTTTTAAACTTTGACCTCTGTCAGTCAGAGCAACAACCCAATCACCCAATTCTGACAATCCTTATAGACCTTATGACTCAGTTACGCACGGAATTAAATGTAATGCTACCTATTACCCCCTGTATATCTCCTTGAATGAAACAGCAGTGATTACAGTCAGCCTCTTTGCAGGTAATCCAGGGCCCATGTGTAATTCCTGCCACATTCGCCAATGATCTGTGTTGTTACACGTTGGGGATGCTTTGCATTGGGAAGGTGGGGTAATTCCACAATACACAACTTCCAGAGGGCAGTAGCATGAAGGAAATCACAATCGTGGAGTCACCCCTTTTGAGATGACTGAATTTAAAGTTTTCAAGATGAATAGGCTTGGATTTATGTCTTTTTTTTAACCTGGATAATTTTTTTTTTCTGCCCAGTGTTTATTGAACCTGCCTAATTTTCATTCCATTGCTATCAATAGGTTTAAGAGACAGTTAGTGGAAGAGGCAATTGAAGGATATAAAATGGTGGGGTTCAAAAGAGAAACAGGAACAGAAATACCTGGAAAAACTCAGCAGTTCTGGCAGCATCGGTGGAGAAGAGCACAGCTCTTCTCCACCGATGCTGCCAGACCTGCTGAGTTTTTCCAGGTGTTTCTGTTTCTGTTTTTGTTTTGGATTTCCAGCATCCGCAGTTCTTTGCTTTTATCTCTGGGTTCAAAAGAGAATTGGGTACATAACACAAATCAAGAATTTACAGCGCTGTGGGGAAAGTGCAGGGGACTTTTTATCAAAGGGCTTGCGCAGGCTCGATGGGCTGAATGGCCTCATTCATCTCTATCACCCGATGATTCAAAGCAAAGACAGGTGGCTGGGGATGACAGGTATTAAAATGGGCCGTTGGGCTGTAGCCTGTTGGTAAGCAGAGTGGTTCTAAATTCTAGTGGGAGTGGCCACTCAACTTCCTCTTGTAACTTCGGTGGGAGATTGGGGAACCCTGGGAGTAACAGAGTAAATGATTGTTTATAGTCATTGATGCCACTTCTCCTTGGAGAATCTCCCCAGTGATAATTCCCACAGGAATTCCAGGCAATCGATTTTAGTCCCTTTCTCCTTTTACCCCTGCCTGTTATTGGTTCCTTGTGGTCAGCCACTCTCGTATCGTGGCATTTTGGGCAGACCCCATAAGATCATAAAAAAGCAAAAGCAGAAGTAGGCCATTCAGCCCATCGAACCTGCTCCTCCATTCAATAAGATCTGATTGAGGCCTTAACTCCACTTTCCTGTCTGCCCCCCATAACCCTTGTCTCCCTTGTACATCGAAAACCTGTCTAACTCAGCCTTGAATATATTCAATGACCTAGTCTCCACTGCTCTCTATAGAAGAGAATTCCAAAGACTAACGACTAACTGAGAGAAGAAATTCCTCCTTGTCTCCATCTTAAATTGGAGACCCCTTATTTTTTAAACTCCGCCCCCTAGTTCTATATTCCTCCTCAAGGGGAAACTTCCTCTCAGCATCTACCCCGTCAAGCCCCTTTAGAATCTTATATGTTGCAATTAAGTCACCTTTCATTGTCCTAAATGCCCCCTTGCAATAAAGGCCAACATCCCATTTGCCATCCTAATTACTTGCTGTACCTGCATACGAACTTCTTGTGATTCATGTACCAGGGCACCCACATCCCTCTGTACCACAGCGTTCTGCAGTCTCTCTCCATTTAAATAATATTCTGCTTTCCTATTGTTCCTGCCAAAGTGGGGAACCTCACATTATACTCCATCTGCCAAAGTTTTGCCCTCTAACTTCACCTATCTATATACCCTTGCAGACTCTATGTATCCACCTCACAACTTGCTCTGCTGCCTATCTTTGTGTAGTCAGCAAATTTGGCTACAATACAGTCAGTCACTTCATCCAAGTCATTAATATGATCCTGTAGAGCACACACATCTCTTCATACTCAAAGCCTTGATATGTGCTCCTGATTGTTGAAGTTTTTCAGCGGGAGCATCAGTTCATAAAATTGCCTGTATCTCAGTGCAGTTTGTTATTTATGTCCTCTCTTCCTTTCATCTGTGGCTTTCAACACTTTCACTTCTTCCTGGCCAGAGCTTGTTCAGATGAAACCTGTCGACTCTTGCTGGATGTTGAGTTCAATCGTTCAATGGTTTGGTGTTTGATTATGTGTGCCTGTTGACTGTTCTCTAACAGCGTTGTGCGCTGTTAGTCAAGCCTGTGGGCATGGTTACAGAGAAACTGAAAGCAAACGGTAAGATTTTGGCTGCAGATGTTTTCAAAGCATTGTCATAAAGATCCAGTTCACACATAAAACCTGGTGAGAGTCATCTCTGCATGGCCCAGGCGCACAAAATACAATACTGGGGATTTCACTCTATATCTGCAGATTTTCAATTCAAACCCAGACGGACGATCAGCCAGAAATGTAAGTCAACATGCTGATAAAATCAATAATGCTTTTATTTCTAATTATAATTATACAATAACGAGTTAACAATATCATGGTAGACTCCTTGTTTATCAAGTATGTCCAAGCTGTAAGTGATCTTGTCCTCTCCTTTGGGTCCTCTCATGGCTAAAGAGTTGGATGAAGGATCAGCATGGACGTCCACAGAACTGGCAGCTCCTATTGTCATTGTTGGCCATGGTTGAGTAAGTTGGATAGCCCCAAATTCAGGTACGGGATCACGATGTGTGAATACCTAGAGATCTTTCAAAATAATACCGGCAGCATGCAAACTTTCTGCTGCCTTATAGTTATAATGACTGTGGTGTGAAGTCTAGCACTGAACCCTCTGGTCTGTGGCTCAACAAAGGGGCCCAGGTTTGTGGGAGACTCGCACTATTTAAAGCCAGGCTGCATCTCTTAAAGGAAAAGTGCATTCTGGCTGCATCAGGGGCTGCAACTGGGTAAAGAAGAGTTGAAGATCAGCAAGAGTGTACAGAAATGGTGCAGCAAAGAGCGGGCCCCATTTTTATTGGATGTTGTTCTGGAAGCCTTGGTGTAGGAAATGCACAGGTGGAGAGAGGTGGTCTTCCCTGAGGTGGCAAGGAAGCCCTCCAGGAAAATACCAAGAAGTCAATGGAAGCAGTTAGCCAAAGTTGGTAGCTGAGCTCCAAGGACCTGGATGTAGTGCCACAAGAAGTTCAATGACCTCGCATGAGTGGTCAAGGTCGATGAATGCATCTTCCTATGCCGTACCCTACCAATTGCACCATTGCCTCGCATACTGCTCCATTTTCCATAGCCTCTTCATTCACCCAGAAGGAAAAAGCAGTAAAAACTGGGAAATAAGCATACTGGTCCAAACTGCTCTTATATACCTTGAAAGGGAGCACCAGTAAAACTGGGAAACAATAGTACTGGTCTGAACTGTTATTTTCCTTCTGGTCAACAATCTCCATCAACCATAACTCATGCCTCATATTAACATCCTCACTTCACCATCACACACATACACTGTTACCAGCTGCACACTCACATGTCACAGCTTGCACACACTGCTAGCTCTTCAACTGTGGCAACCACACCACTCAAACACTAACAAACTTCCCCTCTCTCGCAGGATAAGGTAACGCATAATAGCTGGCTGAAGCAGTGAAATGGCGGGGCTCAGGCACAACTTCACGTGTTCACCCGTAGAGAGCAGATGTGCTATAAATAATTTGTTACGATCCCGACGGAGACTGATAAATTGAAAAAAAATTGACCTTCCAGATAAAAGCTGAAAAAGATGAAGTGACAAGATTTCACATTTTAAAACTTTTACCGAAACAAATTACTAAAAAAGCACCGTTGACTAAAGGTGAGGTAAGAGTGACTGCCCTTGACATCAAGGCAGCACTTGGCCGAGTGTGGCTTCAAGGAGCCCTAGCAAAACTGGCGTCACTGGGAATCAGGGGGAAAACTCTCCACTGGTTGGAGTCATACCGAGCACAAAGGAAGATGGTTGTGGTTGTTGGAGGTCAGTCATCTCAGATCCAGGACATCACTGCAGGAGTTCCTCAGGGTAGTGTCCTCGGCCCAACCATCTTCAGCTGCTTCACCAATGACCTTGCTTCCATCATAAGGTCAGAAGTGGGGGTGTTCGCTGATGATTGCACAATGTTCAGCACCATTCACGACTCCTCAGATACTGAAGGAGTCCATGTCCAAATGCAGCAAAACCTGAACAATATCCAGGTTTGGGCTGACAAGTGGCAATTAACATTCACACCACACAAGTGCCAGGTAATGACCATCTCCAACAAGAAATAATCTAACCATCGCCCCTTGATGTGCAATAGCATTACCATCACTGAATCACCCAGTATCATCATCCTGGGAGTTATCATTGACCAGAAACTGAACTGGACTAGCCATATAAACACTGTGGCTACAAGAGCATGTCAGAGCCTAGGGATAGAAATTTTCTATCATCGGGCGGGCACGCGCCTGACCTGAATGAACATAAGATGATGTGCGATGACGTTAGGCGAGTGCCCCGAAGTCATCACACATTCGCGCGACATATCAGTCGGCAGGCGCGCACAGGAATTGGCAGCGTGCCCGCCGACAATTAAGCGGCCTACTTAAGGCCCTTAATCAATCAATTGACTAGAATTTTTCACTGCCTGTCCAACCATTCGGTTGGCGGGCGGGGGAAAAGGCCAAGCGACCTTTGCATATTTGGTGAAACCTCATCCACAGGCAGGATGAGGTTTCGAGCAGTGATTTTAAAATAAAAAACCCTTTAACACTCAAATTTAACATATCCCTGCTCATGTGACAGAATCACGAGGGGACATGTTTTCATTATTTTTAATATCTTTATTTTTATTGTTAAAACTCTTCAGCTCCCTGAGGCAGGTGTGTGCCTCGGTGAGCTTTTACTGTGTGAACTTCCACACTCACCCTCCTCCCCTGCCCCACCACCCCCGGCAGCGCTGAGCACACCAGCGCACGATTCACGTGTCAACTCATGATCGGGGCCTGATCGCGGGTGGCAGGTGGCTTCCCGACTACTCCAGGGACCGCCTGCTGAGTCCGCTTACCGACCAGAAAATCCTGGCCTAGGAATCCCGTGGCGAGTAACTCACCTCCTGACTCCCCAAAGCCTGTCCACCATCTATAGGGCACAAGTCAGGAGTGTGATGGAATACTCTCCACTTGCCTGGATGAGTGCAGCTCCCACAACACTCAAGAAACTTGACACCGTCCAGGACAAAGCAGCCCCCTTGATTGGCACCACATCCACAAACATTCACTCCCTCCACCACTGATGCACAGTAGCAGCAGTGTGTACCATCTACAAGATGCACTGCAGAAACTCATCAAGGATCCCTCGACAGCACCTTCCAAACCCACAACCGCTATCATCAAGATGGACAAGGGCAGCAGATACATGGGAACACCACCACCTGGAATTTCCCCTCCAAGCCACTCACCATTCGGACTTGGAAATATATCACCGTTCCTTCACTGTCGCTGGGTAAAAATCCTGGAACTCCCTTCCTAACAGCACTGTGGGTGTACCTACACCACATGGACTGCAGCGGTTCAAGAAGGCAGCTCACCACCACCTTCTCAAGGGCAATTAGGGATGCAACAAATGTTGGCCTAGCCAGCGATGCCCATCCCGTAAAAGAATTTAAAAATAACTATTTTATTTTGTAGGCAACATTTACATTAAACTATAGTGAAAGCAAAATACTGCGGATGCTGGAAATCTGAAATAAAAACAGAAAATGCTGGAAAAACTCAGCAGGTCTGGCAGCATCTGTGGAGAGAGAAACAGAGTTAATGTTTCGAGTCCGTATGACCCTTCTTCAGAGCTACAGAGAAATAGAAATGTGGTGAAATTTTATATTGTTTAAGGGGGGTGGAGCAAGTGAAACAGGTTAGAAGGTCAGCGAAGGTAAGGCCCGGCCCACAAGCCCTCATGTCCATCCTTGGCTTGCTGCAATGTTCCAGTGAAGCTCAACGCAAACTGGAGGAACAGCACCTCATCTTCCGACTAGGCACTTTACAGCCTTCCGGACTGAATATTGAGTTCAACAACTTCAGACCATGATCTCTCTCCTCCATCCTCACCCCTTTTTTAATCCCTTTTTCAAAATTTATTTTTTATTTACTTATTTTTATTCATTTAGTCATTGTTTTATCCCTTTTTACCCCTTTTATCCCTTTTTCTATCCTTTTTCCCCAACCACTGCCCCTTCCCCCCACCCCACCCCCAAAAGAGCCATCTGTTACCTGTTCCATGTTGTTCTTTCACAGAGCGCTCACCCTTGTTCTGCTATTCACACATTCACACATTCTGCTTTCTTACCTTTATGACACTATCAGCACTTTCTTTAGTCCTTACCCTTACCGTTAACGGTCCCTTTGGCTTGTGCCCATGACATCTCTGTCAACCTCTCCTTAGCCCCGACCTATCGCTGACCTTCTATCCAGCTCCACCTGTTCCACCCCCCTTAAACAGTATATTTCATCACACTTCTACTTCTCTTTAGCTCTGAAGAAGGTTCATATGGACTTGAAACGCTAACTCCCTCCACAGATGCTGTCAGACCTGCTGAGTTTTTCCAGCATTTTCTGTTTTTATACACTTTATACACTTATCACAAATCACACTCTCCATGAATTACAGTCCTTATGGCAAACAGTCTACAGTTGCTCCCAGCTCCCAATGATTTTTTAAAAATCTTTCATGGGATGTGGGTGTCACTGGCTAGGCCAATATTTATTGCCCATCCCTAATTGCCCTTGGCAAGTTTGTTTATTCTCGTTCATTTCTTTTCTCAGTCTGGTAAATTGCAATCTTAGAACTATCTTTCACAGCGAGCTTTTCTTTTCCCACACACTCTCCCTCTGGCTCAAGCTAGGCAACTCTTCCAGCCTTATTCTAACTCCTCACAAGTTTGATCTTTTCAATCCAAATGCAAGATTCCTGCATGGTGAACCACAGGGAGTTTTTTTGATTCTCCCAGATCCAGGCAGACTCCAAAACAGTGTGTGTGATACTCAGTGAAATTCTAGGAAAGCCTGTAACCCGATCTTGACAATGGCTTCCTCTGAATCGAGCCCATGGCAACATGAATCCCATAGGGCTTGTACCTAGGTAGAAATGCTAATGTGCTACCCTTGAGAGCTCAACCCTCTTCCATCTTCACAGAACAACAGAATAGTAGAATAGTTTTTGGCGCAGAAGGAGGTTATTTTGCCTATCGTGTCTGCATTGGCTCTCCGAATGAACAGCTCACCTCGTGCCATTCCCTCACCTTCTCCCCGTAACCCTGCACGTTCTTCCTTTTCAGATAACCGTCTAATCCCCTTTTGAGTGACTCGATTGAACATGCCTTCACCGCACTTAGGCAGTGTATTCCAGGCCATAACTACTCGCTGCCTGAAAACGCTTTTCCTTGTATCACTTTTTGCTTCTTTTACCAATTACTTTACATCTGATTTTCGATCCCTTCACCAGTGGGAACAGTTTTTCCTTATCTACTCTGTCCAAACCCCTCATGATTTTGAATAGCTCTATCAAATCTCCTCTCAGCCTTCTTTTTTCTCTAAGGAAAACAGTCTTAACTTCTCCAATATATCTTCATAGCTGAAGTTCCCCATCCCTGGAACCATTCTTGCGAATCTTTTCTGCAATCTTTCTAATGACTTCACATCCTTCATAAAGTGAGGCACCCAGAACTGGATGCAATACTCCAGCTGAGACCAAACTAGTGACTTATACATAACCTCCTTGTTCTTGTACTCTATGCCCCTATTAATAAAGCCCAGGATACTGTATGCTTTATTAACCACTCTCTCAACCTGTTCTGCCACCTTCAATGGCTTATGCACATATACACCCAGGTCCCTCTGCTCCTGCACCCACTTTAGAATTGTGCCCTTTATTTTATACTGTCTCTCCATGTTCTTTCTACAAAAATGAATCACTTCACGTTTCTCCGCAAAGAGCTTCATCTGCCACCTCACTGTCCATTCCAACAACTTGCCTATGTCCTTTTGAAATTCTATACTATACTCCTCACAGTTCACAATGCTTATAAGTTTTGTATCATCTGCAAACTTTGAAATTGTACCTTGTACACTAAGATCTAGGTCATTAAAATAAATCAGGAAAAGCAAGAGTCCCAATACTGACCCCTGGGGAGATCTACTATAAACCTTTCCCCAGGACAGAAGACATCCATTAGCCACTACTTTTTGTTTCCTGGCACTCAGGCAATTTAGTATCCATGTTGCTACTGTCCTTTTTTTACCATGAGCTATAACTTTGCTCACAAGTCTGTTGTATGGAAGTCCATGTACTCCATATCAACAGCATTGTCCTCATCAACACTCTCTGTTACCTCTTCAAAAAACTCCAAATTAGTTAATCATGATCTTCCCTTAAGAAATCCATGCTGGCTTTCCTTAATTAACTCCTATTTGTCCATGTGACTAGTAATTTTGTCCTTAATTATTGTTTCCAGAAGTTTCCCTGCCACCAAAGTTAAACTGACTGGCCTGTAGTTGCTGGACTTATCGTTACACCATTTTTTTGAACAAGGGAGTAACATTTGCAATTTTCCAGTCCTCTGGGACCACCCCTGAATCTTAAGAAGACTGGAAAATTATGGCCAGTGCTTCTGTAATTTTGGATCTCAATTCCCTCAGTATCCCTGGGTGCATCTCAGCTGGTCCTGGTGCTTTATCAACTCGTAAGTACAGATTACCTATCCCATACCTCCTCCTTTTCAATTTTAAACCCATATAGTGTCTGAATTACCTTATCTTTTACCATGGCCTGGGTAACATCTTCTTCCTTGGTGAAGACAGATACAAAGTATTCATTTAATGCCTCAGTCATGTCCCCTGCCTCCATGTATAAATCTCCTTTTTGGTCCATAATTGACCCCACTCCTCCTTTTACCACCCTTTTACTATTTATATGCCTATAGAAGACATTGGGGTTCCCTTTTATGTTAGCTGCCAGTCTCTTTTCATACTCCCTCTTTGTTCCTCTTATTTGCTTCTTCACCTTCCCTCTGAAGGTTCTATATTCAACTTGGTTTTCAATTGTATTTTTTACCTGGCACCTGTCATAAACACATTTCTTCTTCTTTAACTTAATTTCTATTTCCTTTGTCAGTCAGGCAATTCTGGATTTGTTTGCCCTACCTTTCCCTTTCGAGACAATGTACCTTGACTGTGCCCGAACTATCTCTTCTTTGAAGGTAGCCCATTGTTCAACTATCATTTTTCCTGCCAGCCTTTGACTCCAATTTAATCACCCCAAATCTGTTCTTACCCCGTTGAAGTTGGCTTTTCCCCAGTTAATTACTCTTACTCTGGGCTGTTTCTTGTCCTTTTTTCATAACCAGCCCAAACCTTATGATACAATGACCACTATCCCCTAAATGTCCTCCTGTGATATTTGATCTACTGGGCCCACCTCATTCCCAAGAACTAGTTCTAGTAGTGCCTCCTTCCTTGTTGAACTGGAAACATACTGCTGTAGAAAAGTTTCTACACACACTGTAGGGGGATCTCTTGCCCCTCTCTGCCCTTCACACTACTACTACTATCCCATTCTGTATTTGGATAATTAAGGCCCCCCATTATAAATACTCTATAAATTTTGCAGCTCTCTGTAATTCCCTTACACATTTGTTCCTCTACATTCTTCCCACTAGTTGGTGGCCTGTAGACTACAGCAACCAATGTAATCACACCTTTTTTATTCCTTGGCTCTAGCCAAATAGATTCTGTCCCTGAACCCTCTGGGACATCCTCTTTCTCCAGCACTGTCATGCTCTCCTTAATCAATACTGCCACCCCTCTTCCTTTTCTTCATCTCCTATCTTTCCTGAACACTTTGTATCCAGGGATATTTAATACCCATTCCTGCCAGGTCTCTGTCATAGCCACAATATTTAATTTCCACATGTCAATCTGCACTTGTAACTTACCAATCTTATTAGCCACACTCAGTGCATTCACATACATGCACAGTAACCCTGATTTAGTTTTTCTTAATTCATTTTTTATGGAACCAGCATTTATTGCCCATCACTAATTGCCCCTGAGAAGGTGGTGGTGAGCTGCCTTCTTGAACCACTGCAGTCCATGTGGTGTAGGTACACCCGCAGTGCTGTTAGGGAGGGAGCTCCAGGATTTTGACCCAGCGACAGTGAAGGAACGGCGATATATTTCCAAGTCAGGATGGTGATTGGTTTGGAGGGGAACTTCCAGGTGGTGTTCCTTTCTCCTTTACTCTGGCCCCACTTATTAACTTACTATTCCCTACTCTGGTGCCATCCAACACTCCCAGTATTCTGTAGATCTGGTATTCCTCTCTTAAAATACCTCCTGGTTCTCACATGGAATAAAAGGGAAAGTAGGCACTTGGGTAAGAAATTGGCTGAGTGACAGGAAACAGAAAGCAGTGATAAATGGTTGTTTTTCATATTGGAGGGAGGTTTGTAATGAAGTTCCTCAGGGGTTAATGTTGGGGCCCTTGCTGTTCCTGATATATATTAGTGACCTCGGCCAGAATCTTAGGCCCCCGCTCGCCGACGCGTAAAATAACGCGCGGTGACGTCGGGCGTGTGACCTGACGTCACCGCGCGTCATTCCGATTTTCAGTTCGGCGGGTGCACACCGGAGTTGGCTGCGCACCCGCCGAACTGTCAAAGGCCTATTAAGGCCATTTAAAAACTAATTAAACCACTAAACATAGCTGCCCATCCAACCTTAAAGGCTGGCGGGGCAGGCGAAGAGCCCAGGCGGCCTTCGCATTTTTCATGAAACCTCATCCACGGGCGGGGTGAGATTCCATGAATGATTTATAAGTGAAATAAAGATTTTCATTGAAATTCATAGACATGTCCCGGCTCATGTGACACTTTCACATGAGGGGACATGTCCTAAATTCTTTTTCTCTTTATTAAAATTTTTGAAACTCAAACTGATCTCCCTGAGGAAGCTCTGTGCCTGAGGGAGATTTCTGCGCTGTTTCGCGCGCCCGCCCGCGCCCGCCCAACCCTCCCGACGGGGAGAAAATTCTCCCCCTGGACTGTGGTGTTCCCAGCATGATGTCAAAATTTGCAGATGATACAAAGATTGGAAATGTTGTCAAATGTGTTGGGGATAGTCTTAAACTTCAAAAGGACATAGACATGTTGGTTCAATTGGGCAGACAAGTGGTAGATAAAGTTCAGTGTAGAGAAGTATGAGGTGATTCATTGTGGCAGGAAAGATATGGTGAGACAGTAATAAATAAAGGGAGAGCCTTTAAAGGAGGTGCAGGAACAGAGGCACCTCGGTGGATATGTACATAAGTCATTGAAGATAGCAAAGCATGTCGAGAGAGTAGTTAATAAAGTATATAGTATCGTAGGCTTTATTAATAGGGGCATTGAGTACAAGAGTAAGGAGGTCATGTTGGACTTGTATAAGACTTGTATAAGAAACTTCAGTTATGAAAATAGAATTGAAGAGGTTGGGACTGTTTTCCTTGGAGAGGAAAGGCTGAGAGGAGATTTGATAGAGGTGTTCAAAATCATGAGGGGTATGAACAGGATAAATAGTGAGAAACTGTTCCCACTCAAGTGAACATCAAGAACTAGAGGGCACAGATTCAAAATAATTGACAAAAGGACTAAATGTGATGTGAGGAAACATTTTCTCACCCAGAGGGCGGTTGGAGTCTGGAACAAACTTCCTGAGAGGGTGGTGGAGTCAGTTTCAATCGTGGCATTCAAAAGGGAATTGGATTCCTACCTGAAAAGAGAGAATGTGCAAGGTTACAGGTTATAAGGCAGGGTAGTGGGACTAGGTGGAATGCTCTTTCAGTGAGCTAGTGCAGACTTGATGGGCTGAATGGCCTCTTTCTGCACTGTAAAGGTACTGTGATACCACTGCAGAGTTAGTTTAAACACTCCTGAATAGCACTAACAAAATGCCCTGTAAGCAGATCTGTCCCTGCTCTGTTCAGGTGCAACCCTCCGACTTGTATATATCCCATCTCCCCCAGAGCTGGCCCCAATGTCCCAGGAATCCAAAGCCTCTTCTCCTGCACCACCTTTCCAGCCATGTATTCAGCTGTCCAATCCTCCCATTTCTGTACTCACTTGTGAGTGGCACTTGGAGTAATCCTGAGATTACTAACTTTGAGGTCCTGCTTGCAAATTTTCTACTTGGCTCCCTAAATTCAGACTGCAGGACTCCATCCCTCTTTCTACTTATGTCATTAGTTCTGAGGTGGACCATGACTGCTGGCTGTTCACCCTTCCCTCTCAGGGTGCTCTCCAGCTGCTCAGTGACATTCTTGACCCGGGCACTAGGGAGGTTCTACGCCATCCTGGGTTCATGTCTGTGGCCACAGAAATGCCTGTCTGTTCCCCTAACTATCGAATCACCCATTACTTTTGATCTTCCAGTCTTCCTTGTACCCTCCCTGTGCTCTACAGCTGAGTCACCTGTGGTGCCATGGACTTGGCTCTGCCTGCACTCCCCAGATGAACAATATCCAGAACTGAGTACTGGTCGGAGAGTGGGATGCACTCTGGGGGCTCCTGCTCTACCTGCCTGTTCCTTTTTTGACTGTCTGGTGGTCACGCATTCCCTATCTCCCTGCATATTTTTAAACTGCTGGGTTGACCACATCGATAAACATGCTATCCCCATAGCTCTCAGCCTCATGGATGCACTACAGTGACGCTAACTGCTGCTCAAGTTCTGAAACCCAGAACTCAAACTGCTGCAACTGATGACATTTCCTGCACGAATGGTTATCCAGGACCTGGGAAGGTTTTGTGAAAGGGAATTCATGTTTTACCAACTTATTGGAGTTCTTTGAGGAAGTACCATGTGCTGTGGATAAAGGGGAACCGGTGGATGTACTGTACTTAGATTTCCAGAAGGCATTTAATAAAGTGCCACATCAAAGGTTATTGTGGAAAATAAAAGCTCATCATGTAGGGGGTAACATATTGGCATGGATAGAAGATTGGCTGGCTAACAGGAAACAGAGAGTAGGCATAAATTGGTCTTTTTGAGGTTGGCAAGATGTAACGAGTGGTGTGCCGCAGGGATCAGCGCTGGGACCTCAACTGTTTACAATTTATATGAATGACTTGGATGAAGGGATTGAGTCTTCCTTTGATCTCTAACAATCAAACCACTCAGGCTTACTGTTAGGCAGACTTCAGAACGGGTCAGATGACCCCCTTCACTTTATTCTGAATTTAGTGATATAGTCCTAAAGATTTATAAATTATAAGCCTCAGAAGTGTAACACATTTGAGACATTACAACTGAGGCAGTGGCCAGAGACTGGGCTGGAACCATTGAATGCAGATGGTGTAACCACACACCTCCTGTATTCCCCCAACACTGTCCTTGTGCCTTTTTGCTTTAAGACACCCAAGAACTGCCCCCTGGTGGTGTGTGAGTTTGAATGCTCGATTAATAAGGAAAAAACACTATCACTCAATCTGACTCTTGCAGCCACCAGTCACGAGATATCGACACATTTGTGAACTTTAAAGGGTACTGTAGAGTGGGGATCTGCACGTGGTGAGCCACCCGGCATGTGTGGGCTGCGGCCCAGGCAAGAAGAAAGGATCGCACATTTGCCACCTCCCCTCCAAAGGGTGAGGTTATATATGAATTCTCCTGCAGAGGTCTCAGGTAAGGACATTGATAGGGCAGCATTCAGAAAAAGGTTTAAAAACAAAAAACTACTGCGGATGCTGGAAATCCAAAACAAAAACAGAACAGAACAGAACAGGTTGATGGACGTGCACACAGAAATGCTTGGTGGATTGGTATGCCTGCCCAAAAGCCCCAGTCATTCTCAAGGGACATGGGGGGATCCTGGCTCCAATTTGACACTGGGCTACGCACAAAGCTTGGGGCTCATCCTTTCCAGTGTGGAAGTGTTGGCAACTCCAAGAGAACATTTTTTGACCCAAACATGAAGAAGTGTCTGATGACCAATGTCTTAGCTTTTATTGCAGCAGCAGCAGGTGCCAGCCTATGCCTGCCTGCGGTGAAAGCTCAGACTGAAGTCATGAGATCTTTGCTTGTTGCCATGAAGGCTCAGGCTGCTGCCATTAAGGGTGTGGATGCCAGCACTCAAAGAGGCTTTCAAAGCAGTCCAGCAATGCTGGGTTACCAAGGTTGCTAAGGAGCCACCTTGGGGTTGTGGCAGTGACTGTGAGGAGCACAAACCTGCTGTCCTCTCTCGGGATGATATGCTTCAAGCTCCCACCACTGCCACTTCACCAGTGTCCTCGCTGTTGCCTGTCCACCAGCAAGCCCAGGCTGCTGCTCCCCTTGTCACGATGGCTCAGTCCGAAGCTGAGCCTTCAGTGACAAGAGCTGCTCAGAGGATTCTCCCTAAGGCCATCGACAAGCTCGCTCCATGAAAGTCAGCAACCTTTCAACAGCCATGATGCAGTCACTGGGGAAGAACCCTGTGGGAGCATTCGGCCAAGCAAAGGTATGAAGGAAACACAAAACGGTAATTAGATTTTGTATGGTCTTTTGCATGTTTTGTTGCTTAAGGTTGGTATGAAACGGTAGTTTTGTGAGGACTTTTATTTTAGGAATGTGGCCAAGTGGACTCTGTGATGATCAGTAACTGGGGGGTAGTTAAGATGTGGGATTATTGGACATGGTGATCGTATTCATGGGAACTGAATTTGAATTAGGCATTCAGAGCCAGCCCAGCCAGAAGGTAAATGAATGGCTGCCTCCTCACTTCCACTCCCTCCTCCTGCTCCTGAGCTGGTAGCAAGGGCTGTGCCCTCATGATGTCCAGGTTGTAGGTGATCTGTTGTAGCAGAGCACCACTCAACAGAACACCCACTCTGGTGACTACTGGAGGTCTCCTCCAGAGCAGTAGAGGCAGAGAAATCATTACTCCAGCACCACAACTGCCCGCTCAATGATGTTCCTCGTGGCAGCATGGCTCCCACTATATGGCCAGCTGTGGTAGGGTTGTAAAGGAGAGTAATCAGCCAGATGTAGGGGGGGTAGCCCTTGTCACCCAACAGGTACCCTCTGGTCTGTCTTGGCAGCTGCAAGATTGATGGGATGCATCATGGATGAATGCATCATGAACACTGCCAGGATAGCGGGCGTTCACCAGCACAGTGTGCTGAATGTGGTTGCACACTAGCTGCACATTCAGCGAATGGGAAACTTTGCAGTGGTGATACATCTCACCATTGAGATACCGAGCTCATAACGCCACGCGTGTGCAGTCAATGGCACCCTGCACCATGCGGAAGCCCGCTATTCTGGCAAAGCCACGCGCGCACTCTGCCTGCTTCTCTCTGTTCAGACAGGACACAGTGAAGTTCCCGCTTCTGCTGCAAAGAGCCTCTGTCAGCTCATTGTGCAGCAGTCGATGGCAAAATGTGAGATGTTGGCTGAGTCATGTGTTCCAAAAGGGAATGATCCTGACACATAGAGTGGTCACTCTCACCACCACTGGCAGTGCCATCCTCACAGTCCGGCAGCCGGAGGTCTGACTCCACAAGGTGGCAGAGATCTATGAGCACCTCCTTCAATCAATTACAGTTAACACACAGCCCCTGGTTTAGGTAGTGCTAGGAAAAGTGTTCCGGGAAGGCCGCAGGTGGGTAAGGCCTCCTGTTGACACCCCTCCCCACCCACCACACTCCCCCCACCACTCTCCGGCCCCTCCCCACCATCCCAACTCTGTAAGCAGTTTCATTTCTTCTTTGCTGCCTCTGTACCGTCTACCCCTTAGACTGGGGACTGCTACCATGGCACCCGAGACTGGGAGCAGCCTGTGTGTCCAGAGCCCCTGTAAAGCAACCAAGGCTTTTGCCACATGCAACACCACTCCCTTCACCAATTTTATAAGCAACTCCTCCAAACACCCAGCACTCTCAAGCAGAGCCAGTAGAAAGGAATCAGCAACCAACAATCAAAGCGTCGGACATTCAAGATGTTGGGACTCCCCTTGCGCTACTGAACGCATGTTTACAAGAGCATTAACTAGAGCGGCGGGATCAAAAATAGCAGCACTGGCATTAACTCATCATTAGACTGACATCATGATCTGCCAACTCTGCATACTTCTAGAGCACGCTCAGAATTCTCACACGAATGACCTCACCAAGATGGCGCCGGGCATGGGCCATATTGAAATTGGACAAAGGCAATTGGACACCATTTAGCTTCCAAAATGTCACCTGCAACAATAAAACTGCCAGTGCTATAGAGCTGAATTTTGCAGCATCAATGTCTATCTCGTGTGAAAATATTCTCGGAAGCTTTACCTGGGCAGCTTTCACCATTAGCTCATCCCTTCTATCCACAAATGTACACGGTCTCAGTTAACCTTCCAAGCAGTTGGGTTTGACAATCCTGTTCCCTCCTTTGTTGTTAATAATTTAACCAAATTCTGCTTCTTGAGCAACCTGGGAATTAACCGAAGGGGAGAATCGGAATTAACTGGGTGAGAGAGAGTCAGAATTAACTGGAGGGAGGGGGGTTGGTGGTGGTGGGGAGTGGGTGGAGTGCAGGCAGAGAGTTTCAGAATTATTGAAAATACAGAGCTCTCTGTGGGAAGAATCAGAGGTCCAGTGCTCCATCACTGTGATTAGAGAGAGAGAAAAAGAAAGACAAAACTAACATGCCTGCCCTGCAGACAGAGGTGTGTGGTCACCAGTAGGAATCTGTTCAGACAGGAAAAACCATTTGGTGCCAAGATAAACCCATTGCTCAGACTAGCTCTTAATTTTATGCATTTGCGAGATGCATACTTAAGAAGGAGCAGCTGGATCATTGAAAGGGAAAGAGATGAAACTATTTATCATGACTGCTCTAAATCAGCCCAGTGTAAGTGACTGTGTCCCACTTGAGGACACTTTGATATTAATCTTAATGTGTCACTTTTATGGGACGATTTCAAGAGGTGTATCAGGGCACAAATGCATTTTGTCCTCTTGGATTTCCTATAATTATTGTATTTTGATCTTTTTAACTGCGTCTTATTACAGCAAGCTGACAATAAGAGTGTGATCTCAGCCAGAATCAGTGGAGAGCAGATGGTTAGAAAGGGGCACCACCGCTCAAATTGATTTCTTGATATCAGTGCCACTCATCCCTGTTGTCCTCCTAAACAACTCATCTAGAAATTCATTTCTTCTGAGTCACACAGTGATAAAAAATCACTTTCAGGCCACTGTTTTATAGTGCGTTTCATCTAAGCCGATTCTGCTCCCAGTCTATATGTTTAAAAACTTCACAGGTCCTGAATCGATCTGTTGTTTATCATAACACACAGGTGGAGTGGGTCCAGAATGGTTAAAAACAAAGGATATCTCCTTCCCAATTATTCAACGTGTTCCTTTATCAGTGAGATATGGAGGGTAGACATTGGGCATATGGAGAACACACACTGAGTAACAATGGGATACGGACAGTGAGGCAGTTGTTATATTGAAATAAAAATACAAAGTGACCATAATCAGTTGTCTTTATTTTCTAGATCTTCCTCTTCTAGGTACCATGCCCTAAGAGGGCATTGGTGACCATGGACTTAGTCCATGGCAAAGTACTGCAGTGTTTTGCCGTTGCCTTCTGCAGTATGGCTGACCAAGAAACTCTCTTGCTCTTACCGCCTACCACCAGGTGTATTGGAAGGATTTAAAGGCTGATAATCAACCTGTTTGGCCACATTATGAACACACCTTCCATGGTCATCAAGTCCTGAAGTGGGACTTGAACCCAGAGGTAGGGACATTACCATTACACCACAAGACCTCATCCTCTCAAATGTTTGCATCGAATGATAGGAAAAGCAATGTGGGAGACTTAAGAGTGTCATTGCTAAAATGTGCTTACTCCGATTAAGGGACCACCTTGTGTTCAGTTACCAATAGGTAAGTGCCATGTATCAGGATATATGGTATTCCTAGCACAGGAGATACACTGTGTGTAACAATGATAGAATGGCTTCAAAACTGGTTCTGGAGAGTCGGTAGTTTCAGTGTCATAGGTAGCAGTTCAGGTGAACAATAGCAAGCACATCACTCCAGTGTGGCCTGCAGCGATTACCATGTGATGGAGGGTGATAGTGCGAACATTACATGCATCCAGGGTAGGTAGATCGTGCTGTCACTCAGCATCGAACACTGATTTGATGCACGAGCTGCTATTTTCAACCTCGCCGCCCAGTTTAACGCCCTTGATCAATGTGTTCAGCTGCATGAGGGACATCCCACCTGTGCGATTTGAAGGGATCCATCCAAACTGCAGGTTAGTTGCTAACGATTATCTACTAACAAATTGCAGATTTTGCCAGAGAATTGGGTTGTTGGAAGGGTTCCGAAAATTTTGTCCAGTCAGCAAGGAGTGGCTGTCACTGCAAGACCTCGAAGTTCACCATCTGCTCCCAGTCATTGTGGGGTGATGGGGGAGGGCAGGGGTATAGTTACAACTCCCCTCAATTATGCTGCAGCAACAGACAGGCATAGACCAGGGGCAGCAGAGAAGACAAGTTGCTTACAGGGGGAGGAGGAAGAGGGATCCCAGCAGGAGAAATTGTCCTCATAGGGTCTTCAGGGAGCACTTATCCTACCTGCATCTAAGCTGGAGCAGTGTGTTCAGTGCCTGCTCTTGTTAACAGACCTGCAGCCTCAGGTCAGGGGGAGGAGGGCACTGCCAATGGCCATCAAAGTGAGTGGAGGCCTGAATTTTTTCACCAGTTTGCCAGTCATTGCTGTATCCAGAGACTCCATATGCCAGGAGAGGGGCTTCCATTGTTATCTCTTTAAAGTGGGGGGAGTGGGTGTGTGGCTTAAACAGCGGCTTCACCAGGGTGTAGGGTGCCATCAGCTGCTCACACATGGCTTTGCGGGTACCATGTCTCAATGGTAACACGTAATGGGTCCGCAAAGGCTTCCGCTCACTGAATGTGCAGTTGGTGTGTGATATATTATTGCTCCTGAATGCCCAATATCCTGACTGTAGCCACAATGCCTTCATCCTGCACCACTTCACCGTGCCAGCATTCTTCCAACCGTCAAGTCAAACCCGAGGGGGGCTGCTTAGCAATAAGGGATGTCTCTCTGCACCTTGCTGATGAGGATCTTCTACCAGTTGGCCATCACGAGGATGCTGTCCTTGTGACCTTGGATTCAGCGACTGTGTTAGGAAGAGAAGAGGGGAGGAGGCATCCATGTTCTGTATAAGTTATCCATGAGGGTCTCATCAGGTGTTGGTTGGCCTGTATAAAACCACAGACCCCTGACGTTCAACACTTCCCTGCCTTTCCCTTCCTCTGTTACCAACACCATAGAGTCATCTTGGTTACAATCCTGAGATAAAAGACACCACAAATTAAACATCCCTAATAACTTTACCCATCAACATATCCTATGTTCCATACGCAACATAACTTATCACCCTTGTGCATTCCCTTAAGGTCTGTCTTGTGGGTGCCTTTGCCTGTCCCAGTGCTCTTACGCAGTGCTACCCCAATGACTGCAGGGTAACTTTCAATGGGAGGAAACTGCAGGTAGTCTTAAAGGAAACCCTCGAGCAGTGGCAGCAGTGTCTGACTTCACAGTGGGTAAACTCTGAGTCTTCCAAAGTCCCACAAAGGTGTTGATAGTATCGGGATGCAAACAGTTTGTGCTATAAGCTGCCCATTTACTTTTAAGATGAAAGAAAGTTGGGATCAAGAATAGATAATCAGCATTTCTACCTGGATATAGGGCTAATATGTTTCATGATACCATGGGGAAGCATGCAGAGGAAGCCATTTTTGAGATCAGGTTACAGGTTTCCCTACAAATCAATGAATATCACAGACTGATGGCAGTTTTGTGTGGTAAGTAAAGAGAAGAGGTTGCTTGGCTTTACAAACTACCACAGCCAGATGCGGGAGTGAGACGGTCTCTAAACTATCTGAGGGTTGTGGGAGGTGCATCCTGGCATGGCCAGTTGGGAAGAATCATTGGGACAGGCTCCATTGCTGGGTAGTGGTTTTAGGAAATTCTCTGAAATCTAAGGGAAGTACCGGGAGGTGGTCACTCGAAGTTACTACTCAGCAGAACAGGGCAATGCAAACCCATTGGAAGCTGGGAGCAACCATGGACTGTTTGGTATAAGGACTGCAATTCCATGAAGAGTGCAGTGTGTGATTAGTATAAAAGGATAATATTCCTTTCTGTCGTTTAAAGTATAAGTTGCCTACAAAAAGAAAATAGTGTTTAGTCAATAGTCCTTTCAGTCATTTGTTACAGTAAAAGTTATAAAACACGAAACCTTGTTGCATCATCTTTTTCAGCTATTAAATGGAAGTTTGAATTTCTTTTTAACCATTATTGGTCTCCACAGGGATCATGACAGCAGCAGCATCATGCACCACAGAGCCAATGCCACGCTCCCAGGGAGGTGCCTAAGTAATCCTAGTGATCTGAGCACAGATTGCTGGATTCCCATGAGACCCGGCAAGTCCCTTTGAACACAGGGATCCACAGCCAAGGTAGCAGGTCTCTGAGCCTGCATGGTACCAGCCTGAGTTCATGTGGCAATAAGCATGGATGTCATAACTTCAGTCTAACTTCTGCTGTGCACCCAGGTGTTGTGTGGCTTCTGCCTGTGCTGCAATGGAAGCTGAGGCACTGGCAATCAGATGCTGCATCACAATTGTTCTTATGGAGTTGGTCACCACTTACACACTGGAAGGAATGAGCTCCAAGCTCTGCACAAACTCCTGTGTCAGGTTGAAGGCAGACTCCTCCTGCGCCTTGACAGTGACATGGAGTTCTCTGGTAGGCTTGCCAATGCACCAAACGTTTCTGTGTCCATCGAACCTTTTCCTGAGAGCCACTCCATCAAAGTCCTGATCTGACTCCTCTGCTGCAGAACTAGTCTGAGACTTCGCCCTCTGGGGAGCTGGCACATGAGCTATCCTTTCCCCTCCCGTCCAGCCTAACTGCAGCCCACCCATGTGTTGTGACTCACCACCAACAGGTCCAACCTCTATACTACTGCCTAAAGTTTCCAAAGTGTTCATATCTGAGCACTGCGAGTATCCGATCAAGCATTATGCTTCTTCCTCAGGCTCCACTGGCTGGCCACATAGGAGTTCTTTGGTATCTGAAAACGAAAATGCACAGGGAGGTTTGGGGTGGGAGAAGTGGGAATGGTGGGGTGGGGATGGTAAAGGAAGCAATATATGGTTACACCATCTGCAGCTTGTACATCTTAACATATTAGGGGATGAGGGTGATTTGGGATGTCTGATATATAGTCATTCTTGATTGTTTCAGCAATGTCACCGGGCATGGCCTCAGTGATGGTTGCTCTAATACTAATCATAAGAACACAGGGACATTGGTGTTCAGCACTGCCTCCTCCATGGCGATGAGCACCTGCAGCTATGCCTGACCCCTGTTAGCTTGCTGCTGCTACTGTTATAGACCAACTTGTCCTGCAAAGGAGAGGGAAGTGTGTTGGTTGTCCTGTTCCAGAAAGCAGGTGAAGAAGGATAGAACTGGAGCCAATCTTCACATATTTTTAAGTGTCATCGTTGGTTCAGCTGGTAGCACTCGTGCTTCTAAGTCTTAATGTTCTAGATTCACGTCCCACTCCAGGGTTTAAGCACACAAATCAAGGCTGATGCTCCACTATAGCACTGAGAGAATGCTGCACTGTCAGAGGTGCTGTCTTTTGGTTGAGATGCTGAATGGAAGTCCCATCAGCCTGCTCTGGTGGACGTAAAAGATCCCAAAGAAAATCATGGAAGTTATCCCTGGTGTCCTGGGGCCAATATTTATCCCTCAATCAACATTACAAAAACAGATTATCTGGTCATTATCACATTGCTGTTTGTGGGGTTTGCTGTGCACGAATTGGCTGCTGTGCTTCCGACATGACGATAGTGACCGTACTTGATAAATAATTCATTGCCTGTCAAGAGCTTTGGGGCATCTGGTGGTTAGGGAAAGTGCTACATAAATGCATTTTTAAATTTTTGTTATATAAGCTTTATTTACCACACCACTTAAAAACCACCACCTACACATAATTAAATGCATTTCTTTATTCTTTTACAGGATGTGGGCTTTGCTGGCTAGGCCAGCATTTTATTGCCCACCTCTAATTGCCCTTGAGAAGGTGGTGGTGAGCTGCCTTCTTAAACCGCTGCAGTCCATGTGGTGTAGGTACACCCACAGTGCTGTTAGGGAGAGAGTTCCAGGATTTTGACACAGTGACACTGAAGGAACAGCGATATAGTCCCAAGTCAGGATGGTGTGTGGCTTGGAGGGGAACTTCCAGGTGGTGGTGTTCCCATGCGTCTGCTGCCCTTGTCTTTCTAGTTGATAGAGGTTGTGGTTTTGGAAGGTGCTGTCAAAGGAGCCTTGGTGAGTTTCTGTAGTGGGATGGGGTGTCTATCAAATGAGATCTTTTGGCCTGAATGGTGTCGAGCTTCTTGAGTGTTGTTGGAGCTGCACCCATCCAGGCAAGTGAAGAGTTTTCCATCACACTCCTGACTCGTGCCTTGTATTTGGTGGACAGGCTTTGGTGAGCCAGGAGGTGAGTTACTTGCTGCAGAATTCCCAGCCTCTGACCTGCTCTTATTTATATGGCTAGTCCAGTTAAGTTTCTGGTCAATGGTAACTCCCAGGATGTTGATATGGGGAACTCAGCGATGATAATGCCAGTGAATATCAAGGGGAGATGGTTAGATTTTCCCTTGTTGGAGATGGTCTTCCCATGGCACTTTTGTAACACAAATGTTATTTGCCACTTATCAGCCCAAGCCCAAATGTTGTCCAGGTCTTGCCTCTTCTGGACACAGACTGCTTCAATATCTGAGGAGTCGCGAATGGTGCTGAACATTGTGCAATCATCAGCATATATGATGGAGGGAAGGTCATCGACAAAGCAAATGAAGATGGTTGGGCCTAGGAAACTACCTTGAGGAACTCCTGCAGTGATGTCCTGGAAATGAGATGATTGACCTCCAAAAACCACAACAACTTCCTTTGGGCTGGGTATGAATCCTACCAGTGCAGATTAATTAATAAACAATTCATATCAGTGAGTACGGTATAATATGTTTGAATGAAGTACCTGCCCCATTTGAAAAGCTGACAGTGTGTGCAAACTGTCAACCCTGAGTGTCTAGCTTCCTACAGTGCTGTGTGTGTGAGAGGGAGGCTATGAATCAATCATGGCTGATATAGATTGTTGGTAGGCTAGTGAAGAGGGTATGGTCACTGGAGCAATGTTGGTATATAAGGATGCATTCACTGTCTTTGACTATTCATGTGATGTCATTAAACTTCTTGCAGCAATGAAGCCATGTCCCCGGTGCCAGGCTAGGTAATGACTGCAATGCCAGCTACTCCCGCTGCCTTTTGAATGCTTGTCCGTGGGGTGTCCTGGCCCCCAGAGGGGAGAAAACCTTTCTCCTCTGGCCCAACTTCTGCACCAATGACTGCAGCAGAGCATCTACAAGCCAGGGGCCAAGGTCCCTTACCCGTCGCACCATTTCGAACTACGAGCATGCAGGTTTAGCCCCAGCTGCAGCCAGAATGCACCTCTCATATAAAAGGTGTAGTTGGTTTTAACTAGTGTGGGCTAATTTAATGTGGCGCTGACCTGGCACAAACTTGACCCTCCTGCTGACCACCAAGTTTATGTGCTGCTTGCCTGCGTCACTTTGAGCAGGTGTGTGATAATCCCCATCCCATTTAGCTCCCATAAAATTTACACTGAGGAACGATGGGGTTCAGGGATTTCAGTATCAAACAGCAGGATATAGAGGACACATAGGACAGGAATTTCCAACTGCCAAGAGGAGACTGCTGAAGGGCTGGATGGAAGGTTTAAAGATCTGAAAAGCAGCATCGGATTGGAAACCCAACATGACTCACTCACTTCTGGAGAGACCCCTGAGGCCCAATATCTTTGATGTGCAGAGCATGGGCTTCACCCCTATCAAGGGGTACTGCCCACTGCTGCCTCCATCACCTGCCCACATGTGACATGCTCCTCCCCTTGCGCTCGCGATCGAAGACCCAACAAGGTGCGTGTATCTGCACTGGTGGAAGGCACACTTGACTCTTGTAATGGTGCAGCCTAAGAATGCAGTTTTCGTCCGAGGCCTCAGTTACCTTGACCCCAGCCTGCTAGTCTTATTGGCCCTGTGGTTTGGAGAGAACATAAGTTATTGAAGGTTGCATCTGTCCGTGGCTGCTTCTCACCATTTATATACAAACATACGAATTAGGAGCTGGAGTAAGTAAAGAAACAGTGATGGAGGCCTGGACAATCAGCACAGAATCGTTATCTTCTGCAATAGAATGCCATGTTTCAGGCATTATCTGTTCGCCCTCTCTCAGGTGCACCCCACACCCGCATCCCACACCCCCCATCCCGTCTCCTCCCCACCACCCAATCACACACCCTGCTGTCAGTTACTACAAACCCTGCTGGCACTCTGCAAGTCACCAGGGCCCCCTCTTTCACTGTTTCACTGGCGTCAAAAATGAGACGACGGCCATTCTGCCCCCAGTACGCTCCCTCTCCTGGGATTGTGTGCTCTCTTTGCCTGCAAGGTGAAGAACAGGAATGTCATGCATCCAAAAGTTCTTAGCTGAAAACATTGCGCTATTTAACACTTCTCTAACTACTAAAGCCATTTCCATGTCTCGGTGGCCATGATATTAACACACCCTGTTTTAGCCACTCTGTGCCACCATCCTGATTTGGACACATATCACCATTCCCCCATCGCCACTGCCTGACTATCCTGGAATTCTGCTCTAACCACCTCTGTGGGAGCACCAATACCACAAAGACTAGAGAGGTTCAACAAGAACATCCATCAGCACCTCATCAAGACTATTAGCGATAGGCAATAAATGCAGCCCTCCGTAAGGCACACACACATATTGAGAACAAATAATGAAGAAAGGAACCTCAAACTAATGTATTAAGCTTTTGTGTCCTTGCATCTCATGTTATTTCGAGGCCAATATGTAAGGTAAATCTTATAGCTTGTTAACTTGTCAGTCATCAGATCTTCATCACTGATGGAATAAAGTGTTTCATTCTCTTCTAACTAGCCACTTGAATGAGCTGAATAGTTTTCTGTTTCCCCTCAGTGAGAAGCCTGCACGCTTATTTTGCACCGACGCAGACCTTAGAGAAATTGCAACGCACCAGAACACCTAAAAGACAAAGCAAACTTTAGCAGCAGGAACGGATTGACTTATGAAATGGAAAGCTCAAAGGGGGTTTATGAAATTGCATTGTGCATCTGTCATTGTCAATTTCCTTCCAATCCTATGTGGCTGAGGCACTAATTCAGCTTCAGAAAAACAGAACAAATCCATTTCTGAAACTCACGACACAGGTTTGAGAACATGATGAAAATACAATGCGGAGCCCCTGAGACACAAGCCACACACGGATGAAGAAATTGAAAATTACCATCCTGTAGTTCTCGCTTTGGGCTTCGACCATGTTGGGCAGGGCCAAGGCCGATGCAGTAACTTCATGGAAAGTATCGTCCTTTTGTGCAAGTTTTATTTTCACCAAGCGAAGGCATTCTAACTCTGGAGAACATGACCCTAAGCAATTTAGAGCTGAGGAGGCGTTTTTGAAGTACATTCAGTGTTGTAACGTAGAGGACGAGAATGGCCAATTTGCACATAGAAAGATCGTATAGAAAACAGAAAGTGCTGGAAAAACTCTGCTCTGAAGAAGAGTCATACGGATTCGAAGCATTAACTCTGTTTCTCTCTCCATAGATAATGCCACACCTGCTGAGATTTCCCAGCATCTTCTGTTTTTACTTCAGATTTCCAGCATCCGCAGTGTTTTGCTTTTATCCTATAAGAAACAGTAAGGCTGGATTTTTGGCAGTGTTAACTGTGGGTGAGGGTTGGCCAAAAAACCACGGAGAGCTCTCCTGCTCTTCTTTGAAGAATGCCATTGGATTTTGCACGTCTATCCCAGAGGACAAACAGAGCCTTAGCTCAACATGTCATTCATGTGGGGGCAGAGCAGAAAAATGGTCAGGAACTGAGGTGTGAGAGCAAGCATCAGGGAGTGCGTTGAAAAAAAAGTACAAAGAAAGGTTATAAACAGCTGGTGAGTGATTTTTTTTTAGTTTTTCATTCATTTTGAACCCTTTAATTCTTTAGTTTATTTCTGCTAAGTTTAGTTAATTAACCTACTAAATAGAGGCATGGCAGGGCACCTCAGTCCTGTTATATGCACATCCTGTCCCACGTGGGAACTGCATGACCCTTCTCGTATCCCGAATAACCAGATGTGTGGAAAGTGGTGTCAGCTGGAGGAGCTTAAACTCTAGATTTCAGAGCATGAGCAGCAGCTGGAGTCACTGTGGTATATCCATGAGGCTGGGAGCAATGTGGATAACACATTTTTGGAGGTGCTCACTTAAGACTATGCAGGAGGAAAGAGAATGGGTGACTGCCAGACAGTCAAGGAGGACCAGGCAGATCATGCACCTTGCTCTCCAACAGGCATTCAGTCCTGAATACTGGTGAGGGAGATAGTTCATCTTGGGAGCACATCCAGAGCCTAGTTCACAGCAGCACAGGTGGCACAGTTGCGCAGGAGGGAGGAGGAAGATTGGAAAAGTAATAAGGTATCCCACAGTTAGGGGAATAGACAGACATTTCTCCAGTCACAGAGTAATTTCAGGATGGTAGGCTGAGTCCCTGGTGCCAGGGTCCAGGATGTCACTGAGAGGATACGGAACATCCTGAGGAGGACAGGTAATCAGCCAAAGGGTGTATATTGGTACCAACAACATAAGTAAAAAGAGTGATGAGGTTATGCAGATTTTTTTTAGGAAGGTAGAGGAAAGATTAATAAGCAGGACCTGAAGGTTAGTAATCTCTGGATTGCTCCCAGTGCAACAGGCAAACGAGTATGAAAATAGGAAGCTAGAGCAAGCAAATGCATGGCTAGAGAAATGATAGAAAAGGGAGTGCTTTCAATTCCTGGGCCCAGTTCTGGGGGAGGTGGAACCTATCCAGGCTGCCTAGGTTGCATGTCAACAGAGCTGGAAGTAATGCTCTTGTGAGGTAGTTTGTTAGTGCTGTTGGAGAGGGTTTAAACTAATTATGTCAGGAGAGTCAGCATAGCTGAGTGGGGTGGGGGGTGGGGGGGGCAGTAGCTGAACATTGTCAGGGATGAGGGAGGTGGTTAACACTGTTGGGAGGTTAGGAAGGAAATGAATGCTGTCAGTGTGAGGGGGTGAGCATTGTCAGGGGTGTGAGTCTCTGCACTTTCACAGGTTGACAGCTCCATTTGAAACAATATAAATCACTGAACTGAAGACAGACTTTAAGGGGTGTGTCTTCAGCCTGTGATGAAATGGGGGGGAAAACCATGGCTGCATGGGAATTATACTCAACAACTTGTCTCCTGATTCTGTTCATCCCTGTGTCCCAGCCAGAGTCAGCATTGGAAGGTACAAAAGCTCCAAAGTAAAATGGTAAATGGGCAGATTAAATCACAGTCAGCATCAGACATGCCTTCTCCAACACTGACAGGAATATCAGTGCCATGAAGTTTGGAATTGAGTTTTTGGTAAATCCACAAACAATAGCAAGTGTAAATTCCACAGATGGTATTCGTCAAGGGAGAGCACTCCACTCATAGACATTCATAGAAACATATAAACTAGGAGGAGTAGGCCATTCGGCCCTTCAAGCCTGCTCCGCCATTCAATATGATCATGGCTGATCCTCTATCTCAACGCCATATTCCTGCTTTCTCTCCATACCCCTTGATGCCCCTAATATCCAAAAATTATCAATTTCTTTCTTGAATATACTCAGTGACCTGGCCTCCATAGCCTTCTGTGGTAGAGAATTCCACAGGATAACCACTCTCTGAGTGAAGACATTTTTCCTCATCTCAGGCCTAACTGACCTGCCCCGTGTCCTGAGAATGTGGCCCCTGGCTCTAGACTCCCAACCAGGGGGAACATCCTCCCTGTATCTAGTCTGTCTATCCCTGTTAGAATTTTATATGTTTCACTCAGGTCCCCTCTCATTCTTCTAAACTCCAGTGAAACTTTCATAGTAAAGCAAGAGAAATACAACCACACATTCTGCACATTCTCATTCTAACATCTAAACAATCATTTTGTACTTACTATGGCTCGCTTTGTCTATAACAGCCTTTTATCAAACTCAGGTTTCTCATCATCCTTGTTGGATGAGGCACAGCTATAATCAAATTGCTTCGGACTTTGGGGTCTGGCTTTAAGAAGGCTTGTGCTCAGGGATCTAACGTGTTCTATCCCTGTTTCCCTTTTAAAACTCCAAGTTATGTTTTGTCAAGCGGGCTAGGATTTTTATTATCATTTGATTGCAGTGCTTTGGGTAACTTTACCGCCAATGGATATGTGACTTTTGGTGAACGGTGGGGTTAGTGGAGGTTCAAGTTTACCTCCGCAGTCCTGGAAGGAGTCAACTTTCACAGGCTGTTGAAGAGAAATGCTTGTACTATGAAAGTTTCTCTGACTGCGAGGTTGCACTGCTTGAACATCTTTTAAACCTTCAGTGACCACTTCCACAACCCCATGGGTTAGATAGGTCAGGTTCTGGCCCCTTGATTATTCTCATTCCTAGGTTGATTGTGGGTGGTGAACTGCTTTAAAAACCCTGTAGGGTGTTTGAATTCACCTCCTGCACCTCGTCTTCAGTGGGATCTGAAGCTAAATTGCTGGGTTTGGTGTGACTTGAAATTTGAGCTTGACCCTTTGATACTTTAGTGGGTAATGCACTTATATTTTTCTTGTGGTTACCACAAGTGCTAATTGTCTTAGTGCATGTAATCTTCCCCTTTTCCCTACTTCAGGGGTGGGTTTTTCCCCAATCTGTCCCATGTCCTCTGGGACCCCAACTGTCACTACCCTGATGACCAACTTACTCCACAGGTATATTTTACCTACGGGAACCTTCTAGCACTTGCCTGTAAGCCCTTTTACCAACACTATGGTATTTGTCCTGCTTTCAGGTGACATCTCTGCAACCTTTGCTACAAGTAGGATTTGAAGACAGCCAGTGTCCTTGGAGGTGGATATCTCTTTTCTCAGGACCTGGGATACAAAAAGAATCATTTTTGCTTTGTGCAAAAAACTCTGGCCCTCCCCACTTACATCTGAGCTCAAGTTCACTACCCTAATGGCTACATACAGTGTCTTGGCTGCCCTGTTGGACAGCCATGGTAATGCCAGCAATTCTCCTTTCTGTGTCCAGGTTTCTCACACTGAAGGCACACAGGGCAGGCTTCTGCTGGTTTACCATCGAGGTCTTTGTATTGAAAGTGGGAGACTGATCAGGTTCTCCTTCCCCTACTCTCCTTTTCTTCTGGAACCTGCTTTGGCTTCATCTACCTCCACTCTATATCTCCCCAGCTTGTAAGAGTCATTGAACCCAAGTTTATTTTGTGTTAGAGGTTTGTGGGTCAATTCAAGGTCATCTGCTATGATGGCGGCTACCTTGGCTTTTAAAACTCTTAGTTCTTCCATATGGGTTAAACAGTTGTACAAGAGGTGACCTCTGAACCCCTCTAACCAGATTATTTCTCTTAATCTCTCGTACACGTGGTCAACCTTGAGTGCTAACACCCATCGGTCAAGTGCAAGCTGTTAATCCTTTCAAATTCAAGGAAGGTTTGAGTGGGCTTTTTGGCAAGAATCCCTAAATCTCGGCGGTATGCTGCTGGCACTAACTCAAAAGCACTCAGGATAGCATTTTTCATCTGTTCACAGCTTGCAGATTTCTATGCAGGCAACAGGGAATTAAAGGTGTGAGCTTTCCCTGTTAACTGACCCTGCATTAGGAGTGTCCAAACCTCTTCCGGCCACTTTAACTGACCTGCCAGCTTCTCTGAGGATGTGAAGAATGTTTCAATGTCATCTTCTTCAACTTTGGGAGCTCATTGGGACTAATTTAAAAACCCAAAGCTTGTCTCTGAATCACCAGCAGTTTCTCCACTACATAAGGACACTTTCTCCCGAGCTAATTCAGCCTGCCTTATTTCATCGCCCTTTTATGCTTATAATTCCACCCCAACTTTTTCTCTTTGGAATTCGCGCTCTCTTCTTCTTTCCTCTGAAATTAGGAACATAGGAACATAAGACTTCGGAGCAGGAGTAGGCCATTCAGCCCTTCGAGCCTGCTCCGCCATTCAGTAAGACCATAACTGATCTGGTTGTGGTCCCAACTCCACTTTGCCACCTGCCCTCCATAACCCTTGACTCTCTTGTCTTATGATAAAATCTGTCTAACTCTGCCTTGAAAAAATTCAATGACCCAGCTTCCAGTGCATCTCTGAGGAAGAGAATTCCACAGACTAACAACCATCTGAGAGGAAAAAATATTCTCCTCATCTCTTTCTTAAATCGTAGACCTTTTATTATTAAACTGTGTCCTCCAGTTTCAGTCTCTCCCACAAGTGGAAACATCATGGTATTTAATCTATCAAATCCCCTCCGGATCTTATGTTTCAATAAGATCACCTCTCATTTTTCTAAACTCCAATGGGTGTGGGCCAACCTGTTCAACCTTTCCTCATAAGATAAGCCCCTCATCCCAGGAATGAGTCAAGTGAACCTTTTCTGAACTGTTTCTAATGAAATGACATTTTTTTTTCAAATTCCAGACGTGGTGGTACCAATGGCTTGTACAGCTGCAATAAAACTTCCCCACTTTTATACTCCATCCCCCTTGGAATAAACGCCAACATTCCATTTGCCTTCAATTTTAATTCTCCCTCTCTGTCTTTCTCTTGGAATTCTCTTTCCTCCCTTTCCTTCTGCCTTCCCCTTTCCTCTTTTCTTGCCCGAAACTCTAACTGCAGCCTTTGCTCGTGTAGGCGAATTTTGGCTAAGGTAACCTCGTCCGCTTTAGGTTCTACACCTTCTGCCTGTTCCCATTCTGCGGTGAGGTCGAAATACATTTTTAACACCTCGGGTCTCTGTGCCCGTTTTTCACGGTAAGTCCCGCCTGGTCAACTGCTGCTTTAAACTGCTCATTTTTAACTATCATAGTTAAATCCTCCAGTTCTCCGAATGATTTCACACTAAAGCTAACCATTCTACCTTCTAGTATAAATACATGAAACCTGCTGCTGTAGTCCCTTTGTTTTAAAGAAACAAATTCAGCTACTGAACTTTCCCCTTTGCTTCCTATTTATGCTTTAATGTCAGATTTGGCTCGTTTTAGTCCAATTGGTTCATATCCCAGATGCAGCACCCAATTCTGTAATAGCCATGGTTCAAGAGAACTGAATCCTTTTCCCTTACTGTCCGTAATCAGTGTGGTGCTGGAAGGAAAGATGTGTGTGTTTCTTAGCCCTCGGAATGTGTGGTCGTTTTAAATAACAGCAGCAAGCTTTCATGGGTCTAAATAAAGAGGGTTATTTATTCATGCATTCACCCTGAAAGCTAAACACTATGTAACCCACACACATATGCGCGCGTACGCGCACATCCACATACACACACAAGCAAGAAAGATACAGTTCAAGAGAATAGTGCACTTTTACAAGTTGCAAACAAAAGAATAGTTCATCAGTCACATGTCTGGCTTACCACAGGAAAATAGTCATCGTGGGCCCAGTGAAGGCAGCATTCTTATTCTGAAAAGGTAGTTTTGTAACTGCAGGGATTATTGCAGGATTCCCTGTACGAGATGGATGTTCAGCAGGTCGTAAGGTTAGTCACTTTTAGTTTCTTCTTACCAAGATACCTAGTTTCTTTAGAGGTGGACTTGGAATAGGAATCAGGCTCAGAGACTTTTTAGATATAGCAGCCTCCAGGTTTTGAAAAGGCATGCACCTACTGCCTTTTATGAAGCTGATGTTCTGCAGCTGGTAGTCGCTGTAGTCTGTTTGAGTTTCTCTCATGAGTCTTGAGATCAATACAATTCATTATCTGAAAACAGTTTTGGTCACATGACCACCTTCTATTGTCCACCCAGAATGATCTGGAAGACTGAAACCATGGCTACAAGATGGGGTAATGGATGAGTTCTTCACACTTACTCAGGATGAATTGGTTTCTGCGCAGCTGTCACTGTTAAGGTTTAAATTCAGAGATATGATGTCTGGACTTTTGTTTTGGTGAATCCACAAACAATAGCAGGTGTAAATCCCCAGATAGTATTCATCTTGGTGGGTCCATCCAAAGGTTGTGTACTCCACCCATAGGCATTCAGGTAGGAACTTTCTGGGAACTTGAGGTAGTCTGTAGAAATTGCAGAAGTCGCCTAACCCTCAACAGCCATTTTAATAGTCTTTTTAGTGTCCACTCTTTTAAAATAAACGACAGTTCCAGAAAAGTATATACAGGGTGCAATCTACGTTAATACTTATGAATAGGACATGCCTTCACTGGGCCTGACATTATGTTAAAGGCTCTATAACAATGGGTGGAATTTTCCATTCAATGCATTAAGTGTGGTGGTGGGCGTGAAAATTGGCATTTTACCCGTCGGCCACAATGGCAGATTTTCGCACCATATCATCCACTTCCTGCCTCATTAAATATGCATGCACGGAAAACTGGCAGGAAACCTCTGATCGGCCCGCCCCACTGTGAGCTCATTGTTTCCTCAGTCCAGGCACCGTATTTAAAGTGCAGTCGTGCACAGTGTTCTCAATGTCTGCAGCCCATGACCTGCTCCACTGAAGACATGGCTCTGAAAGCCAAGAAGGTGGCAGCCCACACATTCAGTGACGCCTCACTGGAACGGTTGCTGTACACAGTAGAGGCCCACCACAATGTCCTCTACTCCCATGATGGCTGCGAGAGGTCCTGTACACTCACCAATCTGGCTTGGGGGATGGTGGCAGAGGTGGTCAGTGCAAACACAGCACAGAAGAGGTCAGGCACCCAGTGCACAAAGAGGATGAATGATCTCATCCGTGCTGCTAGGGTAAGTCAACCATCTCATCACTCTCAACCCTCACACTCACAAGCCCATCACACATTCATTGACATCTCACTCACTGCCAGCTCAAGAGACATCACCACTCACTCTCTCACACACACACCCTCACATCTCCATCTGGGCTTGTCTCCTCTGGAGATCTCATCCGTATCCCATCCAAGGCTCCCCTCACTAACCACACGTGCCAGGCATGCTTATCATCTGCCCTGGTGTGCATCTGGCTCACACTCTCTCCATCTGTCTCCATGCAGGACAAGATCGCACAAATCACAGGGAGAGGTCCCAGGCCTGGGTGGGGTGGAGTGCCAGAACTCAAGATTCTCTCCCAGTTCGAAAACTGAGCCATTGAGCTAGCCGGAGAGGATGCAGACCTTGCCTGTGGCGATGGGGAGGTCGGCAGCAAACACCCAGATGAGGATCCTGCACCAGCTCAATCCTCAGGAAGACATACTGTAAGTGCATTGCCCTATTTTAAAGTCATCTGCCATGCACTAATTATCTCTACTTTCTTTCATAGGGACCTCAGCCAAGCGCCCAATGGCCTCAACCAGCCAGGCCCTCAGCTCGATTCCCGACGACATCTCAGATGAAGGTCCTGAGGACACCACAGCAGAAGCCCCCTAAGAGCACTCACCACACCGTCTGCACAAATACCTCAGTGGGACTTAGTTCTAGAGCAGATTTGGAGTCACAGTCTGGTGAGCACAGCAGGCAATCTGGTCCACAGCAGGTGGAGGGAGGGGCGTCTGACGTCGCCGGTACTCGGAGGGTTGCTGGGGTCCACGATTTGTCTGAGTCCGAGTCAGGTGATGAGCCTGTGGACTCTGTCCTAAATCAGTTGGTGGAGCCGCAGTGACAATCACGGGAAGGTCAGGAAGGAATTCCAGCTGCACTCCTCAGATTGCAAAGGATGATGGAGGAGTCCGTCTGCGCTCAGGCTGAGGTGATAGCGCCAGCACGCTAACGCACCGAGGTCAACACTGGCAGGATGGCAGCCGCCATGAAGACCTTGGTCCAGGAAATCATTCCTGCACTGGTGCAGGAGCTGCACACCAATACTGTAGCCATTGGTGGCATCCATCAGTGGCCATGCGAGAGGTTGGTATGACACCCAGATCTCACTCCAGCTGCCCCTTCTCCTCAAGGAGTCAGCCAGGGACCCTCGGGCATAGGGATGAGAACCAGCAGATGGACAGCTGGGAGCCATCCACCCAGGTGACTCCATGAGTGTCCAGCCAATCCCAATCCCCTCTTCTTGTGACTCCATCACCTCCAGCTCCACAGGCCAAGGAGTGTCTACCTGCCCCACTGCAGGACACCCAAATCAGGCCGGGTCCTCCAGGTCTCAGCCTGCCAGAGGATGCCCACCAAAGTCATTATAGACAACAGGGCGTAGCAGTCAGCAGGCTGCCTCCACCTCCGCTGTGGATGTCGGTTATGAACCCAGAGGTAGTGGTAGAATTAGGAAAGTCAAAAAAAATTAAGAGCACAACGGTGGTACGGGTGTTTAC
Source organism: Cetorhinus maximus (assembly GCF_964194155.1). NCBI lineage: Eukaryota > Metazoa > Chordata > Chondrichthyes > Lamniformes > Cetorhinidae > Cetorhinus > Cetorhinus maximus. Next base: position 5,029,140 of record NC_135905.1, on the reverse strand, counting down.
AATATGTATATAACGTTCACAACTGTAAATAGAATCCCTCCCATTTCACATCTCCTCTTGTGTATGCCTCCTTTTTATGATGAGCTGTGTTGCTGTCAATCAGGTGTGATTACCATGGCCTCTCCCCACACTTATCACCGATGTTGCTATCATTGGGCCTCTCGTCTATGTAGTGCGCCTCCATATCACCACAGTGTGTGGCCCTTTTCCAAATCATTCTCGACAGCAGTGATGCCTCAACCTTAATGTTAAATGTGCTTGTGGAAGGAACCTGGTTCATATGCTTTTCAGGGTCATGTCATGTTTATTCTTGGCTGTGTAAGATTGAGGCAGAGGTGTTCTCCTATCTCAGAGATCTGAAGAAGGGTCATGCAGGTTCGAAACATTAACTCTGTTTCTCTCTCCACCGATGCTGTTAGACCTACTGAGTTTTTCCAGCATTTTCTGTTTTTGTTCCATGTGCTCTCTGTCTTCCGGCAGGGTTTTCATACTCTGAGCTCAGAGCTCGTGTGCGCTCCTGTCTGCCAACTGTATTTCTGACATTCAGAGTGTATCTCTGCTGAGCTCACCAATAAGTGGCAGCATCTTGCCACCTCAAGGTGCTGAAGTTCTGCTCCTCTCAGCTACATTATTGCCCTGGTGCTCAAACCTACAACCTTGGGTATTTCTCACCCTGTAATTGTCTGTATTGTGGCCACAAAGCTCTGGTCACAATGTTGGGATGCAGCGCAGTGCGTCCCATCACCTAAGCACTCGCCGGGATGTGTGATGCTAATTACAAATGGTCCTATTTGGCAGCCATAGGGCCTTTGAGCAGACTCTGGAAGTGCACATCGCAGCTTTAGACAATGTTGAGGGGGCAATGGGATAGGAGCCAGGATGTACTGAAGCTGAAGTCTGCACTTTATTAGCAACGACTCGGCACCTTGAGGGCCTCTTGGTGTCTGAGCTTTTGGAGTTTGCAAGGCCCAGGGTTGGCCATGAGGGCACAATGTGTGTCTTAAAGAGGAGGCATTTCAATGTCTGGCATGCAAATCGCCATCCTCAGGTGGTCCACATGCAGAGTTAGGTGAGGATAAAAGTAGGCCAGCATCCCTAACTGAGAGTGCCGGATGTTAATGTGATAGAGAAGAAGGTGACACAGAGAATCGAGTCATCTCTGAATAGATTCACACCTGCAGAACGTCTTCGGCTGCCTTGGCCCAAGTGTCACCTGTCAGTCTCACCATCGTTGTTATACAGAATGCTTTGTCCCATTGCTGGAGATGGATCTCCTTGAGGAGCTTTGTCAGATTGAAGACAAACAGCTACCAGCCCACTGAGGATAGTGGAACAGCTCCTGGCTCTTGTAGGCTGCTGTTGTGAAAGGGATGCTGGAGAGGCACTTGAAGAAGCAGCAACTTCTGATGTCTGATGCCTGGACTCCCTCCTCCAGTTAGCACCTCATCTCCACAAGGACACATGCACACTCAGCCATTTGCTGCCTTGATGTCAAGTGCAGTCACTTGCATCTCACCTCTGGAATTCAGCTTCTTTGTTTTGTCCATATTTAGACCAAAGCTGTAATGAGGTCTGGAGCTGAATGGTCTTGTCGGAACCCAAGCTGAGCATCGGGAAGCAGGTTATTGCTGAGTAAGTGCCACTTGGTAGCACTGCCAATAACACCTTTCACCACTTTGCTGATCATCAAGAGTAAACTACTAGAGTGGCAATTGGCTGCCTGCTTTGTGTTCAGTGCTTAAACAGTATGAAAATGGGCATTGTGGCAAGTGGACACTGATTGGACAATTTCTGCTATTCTCATTCTAACTCACATGCAAAAAGGTAACACAAGACTGCCCACTGTATGAATTGGTGTACTTGAAAACATAGCTTATTAAAAATAGAAGCAATTATAACCCATTGCTGATTCACAATTACTCTTCCACTCTCAAATTTACTCAAATTGTAAGTTTCTTGCTGTCAGTTGCTAAACTGTATTTTATTTCTCATTATCTCACTATTCATTTACGTCCAATTTGTATCCTTATGTCTTACCATTGCTCCAACTTCCTGTCTTCCAACTAGTCTCTTGCTTGTGAGTCAGGGAGGTCGTGGGTTCCAGCCCTCAGCACAGAAACTTGAGTATATAATCCAGGCTGACACTGCAGTGCAGTACTGAGGGAGCACTCCACTATCAGAGGTACCATCTTTTGGATGAGACATTAATCTGAGGTCCCATTTCCCTCTCAGCTGGACATAAAAGATCCCAAGGCACTCTTATAAAGAAAATCAGAGGAGTTCTTCTTTATAAGCCGGGACATAGAACATAAGTGCAGGGAGGTTATTGTATAAAACACTAGTTAGCTCACAGCTAGAGTACTGCATACAGTTCTGGTCACCACATTATAGGAGGGATGTGATTGCACTGGAGAGGGTGTTGTACGGGGATGTTGCCAGGACTGGGAAGTTTTAGCTATGAGAAAAGAGTGAATAGGCTGCAGTTGCCTTCATTGGAAAGAAGAGACAGAAGAGAGACTGAATTGAGGTATATATAATTATGAGGGGTTTAGTGAATGATCTATTTACCTTTGCAGTGGGGTCAAAAACCAGGGGGCATATATTTAAAGTAATCGGTAGAAGGATTAGAGGGGAGATGAGGAAACATTTTTTCACCCAGAGGGTAGGAACCTGGAGACCAAATGCCTGAAAGGGTAGTAGAGGCAGAAACTCTCACCATGTTTAAAAGGTACTTGGATGACTACTTGAAGAGCTGTGACCTGCAGGAAAAAGTGGAGGAAGGTAGGATTAGACTTCATCAACCAGCACTGACACGATGGACCGAATGGCCTCCTTCTGTGCCATCAATTTTTTATGATTTCTATGGTTTTTACTCTGTGAAAAATTCTTCAATCTTTAGACCTTGATAAAACATGCTGTGCACTGGCTGTGCTGAATTTCATACTGAACGTCAATCATTCATTATAGGTCTCCACGTTATTTTGACGTTTTTTAGTCCTATCTGTTCCACGCAAATATTTTAGACAAAGTAAAACTGGTTTCTTAAAATGGTCGAGCAAACTCGCTGACGTCGTGTTCAGTTGTTCACTTGTTCTGCATTTGATTACGAGAGTCTGGTAACTGATCTATGCTCACTGTGCTTGATTGGTTAAGCCTGGGCGATGACTCAGAGATAAGTAGACAGACACCATATAAGCTACTGGAAGCTGAGCTGTAAGCATGAGTGCAGATATTTTGTGATTGCAGAGATATTTTTTAAAAAACCTGTTGCATGCACAGTTAAAAACCAGTGTCATCTCTTGCGTTACTCTGAGATTTATAAAATATATTACAGCTTCCGCATAGAGTACTTGATGTATCAGATGTTTGCATATAAAGAAAGCTAGGTACGTACATAAGAGCTCGGGGATGATAGGGGAATAGGGTGCCAGCCTGCCACGATTTTTAAAATATATTCATTCATGGGATGCGGGCGTCGCTGGCTAGGCCAGCATTTATTGCCCATCTCTAACTGCCCTTATTCAGAGGGCATTATTTTTAAGAGTCAACCACATTGCTGTGGGTCTGGAGTCACACGTAGGCCAGACCAGGTAAGGATGGCAGATTTCCTTCCCTAAAGGAAGATGGGTTTTTACAACAATCAACAGTGGATTCATGGTCATCATTAGACTTTTAATTCCAGATTTTTTATTAAATTCAAATTTCACCATCTGCCATGGGCATCCCCAGGGCATTACCCTGGGTCCCTGGCATCTCCACAAAATTAAGAGTAATCTCCAGGACACTGTTGTGAGTAACACCTGACAGAAAAATCACAGGGGAATTCAAATGTATGCTTTATTGTCTTTGAACATTTTCATCTAAAAATTCCAAAAATATTAGCTGTTTTACTGACAGGGAATGATCATTAAAGTGGATAACAAAGAGCCAGGTTTCCAAACCCGAAATCTGGACGTATTCTGGGTCCTGACCCGGCACCTCGACTGTGTCACTCGTTCATTTGTTCATTGTCACCATAGTCTTAATGATGCAGTGGCACAGTGGTATTGTCGCTGGACTGGTATTCCAGAGACCCAGGGTAATGGTCTGGGGACACTCATCATGACAAATTTGAAATTAAAAATATCTGGAATTAAAAGTCTGATGATGACCATGAAACCATTGTTGATTGGTTCACTAATGTCCTGTAGGGAAGAACATCTGCAGTCCTTATCTGGTCTGGTCTGCACATGACTCCAGACCCACAGCAATGTGGCAGACTCTTTAATGCCTGAATGAGGGCAATTAGCGATGGGCAATAAACGCTGGCCTAGCCAACGACGCCCACTTCCCATGAAGAAATAAAAAAAACCACTCCACACCATTCACTGCACTAGCTGGTTTTTCATCATTACGCTGATGCTTTTGGACTTCCAGATGCTGCTTAAATCATTGGTCACATCTTGCCGTAGCTAATCTAGCCTGGATTTCATTCTTCAATGTTTATCATAATGCTAAGATACTTGAATTTGTCCACTGCCTCTATCTCTGTGCTTCCAATCTAGACTTTCCCATTGCCATGTAGAGCTGTAACACTGGCCTTTGCCTCATTTGTCTTCCGCCCATAAGACCTCACTGTGTCTTCTGACTAGGCTTGCCGTAGTCTCTAGCGCTTCCTTTGTTTTGGCTTTGAGTGTGGTGTCATCTGCGTACCTGAGATTCCATATATACAACCTCCTTCAATGCAGCCGCACCTCTCTGGTAACTCTTCCGACACCATCCTCCTTAACTTCACTCCCACAGCATTAAACAGCCCGGGTGGCAGGAGACAATCCCTGCCTGACTCCCTTCTCAAATTGGAATTGGTTTGTATGCCCATAACAAACTCTGATGACTCCTAAAGCGTTTCTATATTGTTCTTGATTGAGCCTCACCAGATGTTTGGGGACAGCAAAGCCTATAAGTGTCTTCCACAAAGCATCACGCTGGACAGTGTGTCTAAAACTTTACAGCTCTATTTTTAAATGTAAAATCCCTAACTGTACAGGAGACAAGCTATTCGGTGGCATCAAGTTGCCTCCAAGAGAATGCAGCTGCCTGCCTGGCCCCACTGGCAAAGGTAGAGGTCAGTCACGCCGGGGCTTGCCTCCGCTTTGCTTAATAGTGCCGGTAGCTCTTTAGAAACGCCAGCAGCGCTGACAGGAAAGAAGGTGGCCATGGATGCAAAGCAAAGGTTCAGTGTGCGACCCGATGCAAGTTTTCCATGAAAACAAAGGAACTTTCTGATGTCCCCTCAATGAACTGGACAGCTGGGCATTAATGGGCACCGGATTGTTTTGAGTTTGCCAATTTACCCTTTTTGCCAATTTCCCCTTTGAAAATCTCAGCCTTGCTGTCTCAGGCCTGTTAACAAATGCCTGAAGGAGCTTCACAGGCCATGAATTGGAGGTGAGCAACTTTCCTGCTCCTTCCTCGTCACCGGCAGTGAAAAGGTCAAGCTGCCCGGAGGGATCTGGATCCTGAGAGAGCCTCTGGAACTGCAATGTTCAGACCAGCCTGCACCTGGCCCCAACCCCACTGGCATTTGAAAAGCTGGCCAAGACGCTGTTCAGTTTCCGATTGGGTATGTGATGGCAGAGCAACCAATGGCAGGAATGCGAAGGTGGGAGAGTCCAATGACGAAACCTCCCCAAATACATCCAACTGGGATTTCAACCCTAACCGAGACAGACACAGAGAGCTGGCTCATTGTTACCTGCAACTGCCCTTTCACTGCAAAAGGGTTTCTGTGCAACCATGCTGGTGTGAGGCGCAGTGCCGTTCTTTTTAATGACATTATTGAAGACATAAGATTAGAAAATATTCAACATCAGAAAATGGTAAGGACAGTTCCAAAAGGTGTGCACCCTTCACCTTGGCTGGTGTGTCCTAAGTACTTATTATTTCATAGAATCACATGGGGCAGAATCATCCCATAATTGCACTGTGTGATAACGGGCGTCAAAAACGAGGTTTTACCCGCTGGCTGCAATGGTAGGCTTTCACGCAGTATCGTCCGCTTCCCACCTCATTAATTATGCAGCCACAGGAAACATGCCGTCTCGCTGGGGGCCAGCCTCTGAATCGCCCACCACCCCGTTACCTCACCATTCCTCACTCCGGGTGCCATATCTAAACTGCAGCCGTGCACACAGTTCTCAATGCCTGCAGCCCAGGACTGCTCCAGTGAAGACATGGCCGCGAAAACCAGGAAGAGTTCAGTGACCCATCACCGGAATGGCTTTTGGAGGCCCACCATGATGTCTCCCACCCCCACTCTGGCCGCAGGAGGTCCAGCAATCTCACCGCTCTGCCTTGGGAGGTGGTGGCAGTGGTGATCAGTGCCAACACTGCACAGAAGAGGTTGGCCATCCAGTGTAGAAAGAGGATGAATGATCTCATCTGTGCCGCCAGGGTAAGTCAACCATCTCATCCTCTAAACTCACCCACTCACAAGCCCATCACACATTCACTGGCATCTCACTCACTGCCAGCTCAAGGGTCATCACCACTCACTCTCTCACACACTCACCCTCACATCTCCATCTGGCCTCATCTCCTCTGGAGACTGCTTCCTCAGCCCTCACCATCTTGAGGCCACTTGCACAGATCAACAAGTGCCCCCCACACACACCCTGGGATACCCCCCTTCCCCAGTACAGCCCTCACCCTGCAGTCTCTTCCCTTGCCCGAGGCCACATCTCCCCCTTCCCCAAGTAAGTCCTAGCCCTGCAGCCGTTGAAAAGCCACCCCTGCCTTATGACTTGTCTGGTAGGTAGAGATCTGCCCTTTAGCGCCTCCTAAAACTGATGTGGTGCTGCCTGTGAAGCCTGCCGCTGATGCCCGCGAGTGCTGCCCGAAGCAAGGTGGGCAAACAAACCTCGAAGTCGCGAGCAAAGTGCAGCTCGCCAGGGGCACGTCGGTTATGTGCAGTTGTGAAACACGTCAGTGTGATTGCACGCCGATATGGGCAGATGATCCAGTGTGGGGGGATATGATTGTAAAGAGCAGGGTTTCTGAGAGATGCTAAAGTATTCAAATGAGATTCCTGATGTGTGATGCTGGGAAACACAGCGCGCCATTGACGGGTGAAGCAGACAATCAGAAATTGGTTTTACCTCGGTGTAAAACTGATTTTTGGCCTTCTCACCATATTTTTCACTCACGCCGCTAAACACGCCAGCCACCAATAGAATTTTTAGCACAGATTAAGGCCACACAGCCTAACTGAACTATGCCAATGTTTATGCTCCCCAGCATATCCTTCCATTCCTTCCTTCCTCATGTCTTTATCTATCTTCCCCTTTAATATGTTTGTTTTTCTTTTTTTCATTCGTTCATGGGATGTGGGCATCGCTGGCTAGGCCAGCATTTTAATGCCCTTGCCTAATTGCCCTTGAGAAGGTGGTGGTGAGTCACCTTCTTGAACCGCTGCAGTCCCTGTGGTGTAGGTACACCCACAGTGCGGTTCAGGAGGGATTTCCAGGATTTTGACCCAGCGACAGTGAAGGAACGGCCGATATATTTCCAAGTCAGGATGGCAAGTGGTTTGGAGGGGAACTTCCAGGTGTTGGTGTTCCCATGTGTCTGCTGCCCTTGTCCACGCTATGATGTCAAGGGCTGAGCGTGTAGTCTTGGTACAGCGCTGCAGTCACAGGGATGTCATTACAGGTGCATTAGGTGCGATTTTCTGTGCTCTGATTGGTGGAAAAATCACCAACTGTGCACCTGGGGTCTCCCACAATGCCTTGCCTCTGAGTGCATGAATTGATGGAATTGGCGATGCCATAAAATAAAACAGGGTGAGATCCACATCCCTAGTAGAGCTCAGATAACAATAACAAATAGAAAACAGTGACAATAACCAGCTATTTGTACTGAACCTCCAACAAGATCTCACAGCATCACAGAAGGAGAAATAGGAATGTGATGTGAAGGGAATCTGTATTAAGATGGTTTCGTCTGTGGGCGAGTCTAAAACTCAGAGTCATAAACATAAAAATATCACTAATAAATCCAATAGGGAATTCAGAAGAAACTTTGTAACCCAGGGCATGGTAAGGGTGTGGAACTCACTACCATAAGGAGTAACTCTTTCGAGTTATCAACAGTCACAGATTGTAACTCTTTCGAGTACATTCACAGTTCTTGGTTTCCGGGAGTGGGACATGAACCCACAACCTTCTGATTCAAAGGCGAGGGTGCTATGAACTGAGCCACAGCTGACACCTCACCATAAGGAGTACTTGAAGCAATTCACATTTGAGGGGAAGCTAGATAAGCACAAGGGGGAGAAAGGAATAGAGGGTGAGATGAAGAGGGATGAAAGGATACTCGTGTGGAACATAAGCATTAATACAAAAAGCAGCTATTAGTTTCTGTGCTGCCAACTCGATCTAGTGCATCATTATCATCCTCTGCTTCATATTCACTCTCCTGAAGCCAGGCAGAAAGCAAGCTGAGGAAATGGATTCAGCACAGAAGGGGTTAAGGTGTGTCTGTTTTGCAGCGGAGGCTAATCAAGCCTTCTCATCCAAAGCTTGTTATAAACACTGCCAGAAGCAGCCACACAGGGGCTGATTTCAGCCTTCCTCTGGGACTCTTCAATGGACTTCAGAGGCCAAATGAGGTGTAAGTCTATTAAAATTAAAGCATTCGTGCACAGATCACAGTCCCACTGAGTATTACTGCTCTGCACGTGCCACTCAGGTATAGTTAATTTCTCACTGACAAACAGCGGCCAGGCTGATAGTAAACACACACGGCAGATCCCCCTGTCAAGGCAGTAATGGTGCAGTTAACTCAGTCTTAGGATGGTTCCTCCTTTACAGACAGCACAAGGGGTAAACTGGCACTCTCCGCAAGCATCCGCTGCCCATAACATCGAAAACTCTTGTTCTAATACTGAAAGCCCTGGTTTTAGCCTAATTTGCCCAGGGGTTTGAGTTTACACTCTCCCTGATTTTGCTCTCTACTGAAGTCATTTGACTTGCCGATCATGGTCCCACACTGGTGTGAGTGCATCATTCACAGGCAGCAGGCACAGTGAGAGAGAAATGCTTTTGTGGCTCATCTTTGAGATGTAGATGTCACTGGAAAGGCTGACGTTTGATGTCCATCCCTGGTTGTCCTAAGAACGTTAGTCATGTTGGTGTTGGACTGGAGTCACATACAGGCCCAGGGCAGGTAATGACCCCAGGTTTTCTTCCCTAAAGGACATCAGTAAACCAGGTAGGTTCTTACAACAATCCAACAATCTCATGGTCACTTTTACTGACACCACATCTCTTTTGGCCGGAATTTAAATTCTCAGACTCGGATTGGATCTCACATTTTGAGCTGAATTATTAGCTCAGGGCCTCAGGGTTACTAGAATCATAGGAAAACAGAATATTTACAGCACAGAAAGAGATCGTTTGGCCGTCATGTCCATGCCTGTTCTTTGCAAGAGCAATTTAGCTAGTCACACTCTCCTGCCCTCTCTCTACAACCGATGGACATCTTTTCTTTCTGGTGCTAATCCAATCCCCTTTTGAAAGCCATGTTTGAACCTGTCTCCATCACCCTTTCAGGCAGTAGATTTTTTATCATAAGCTCTCGCTGCTGAAAAATGTTTCTCCTCATATCGTCGTTAGGTCTTTTGCCAATCACCTTAAATCTGTCTCTTTTGGCCCTTCATCAAAATTAGTTCATTAAGATAATGACAACACCATCGTGGCCCTGGATCTGAGAGTGACTTTGAAGGAGGATAAAGCAAAGGTTGACTGTCCTCTCAGCCCCAAAGTGTGATAGCCTGGAGGAGCCAAGGTATTAGAAGTAGATGAATGCTGATAAGAGGAGGTCTTGTGGCGCAATGGGTAACATCCCCACTCTGAGCTCAAGTCCCACTCCAGGACTTGATGGCCAAGGAAGGTGCATTCATAATGTAGCCAAACAGGTCGAATATCAATTGTGAGTGGGAGAGATTCCTGCTCAACCATGACATGGAAAGAAACTGGAGCCTCTACCATCACTATCCATACCTCTGCACTACAACATGCATGTAAAAGTGTCTGTCGCCACAGCAACTCAGACTCCAGGGGGTTTGGGGGTGGGTGGTTATGATTGGTTGGTGTGGATAGATTGGTGCCAACAACACAGGATGTGATCTAACTGGGGTGGGTTGGGGACCAGCCTTTTGCCCCACCCATGGTGGAGGTTATGGCACTATGGGTCAAGCCTGCCTTTGGACATAAAACTAGGGAATAAGGGTTTAAAAGAGATGAGCATTGCCAGTTTGTTTGTCACCAGGTGGGGGCCTCAAATGTTTACCAGTATTTTTCCCATATAGCGAATACTGGGTTAGGTGGAAGTTAAACAATTGGACAGAATCTTTTCCTCTGATCATTTCCACAATTGCTTTACCTTTCCTCACATCCCCCTCTGCACCACCCCCCCTAAAATAGTAACACAGCTCTGATGGGGCACTTACACACTCATTTAACTGCCAGAGGCTTTTGCCTTTGAGCTAGGTTATTTACCGATCCCTCAAAGCTCCATTTTTATCTCCCTGATGATTTACCATACGTTGGGAAGTTTTTGTTTTGTTTGCCTGGGGAGGAAGACATAGAGGGAATGATTTGTTAGCTGAGCAATAAAGCAGGGCTGATAAATATTTTGACATGTCGAACATTGTTTATTGAACTAGAGGGGGGATGTCGGGGGAAGGGATATGTTTAAGAATCAGGAAAAGAAGGGAGAGAGAGAAAGAGAGGGTGAAGCGATGCTTGAGTGAGTGTGAATTAGAATCCGCAGCATACATTGATTGAATCGGGAGGAGCTGAATTACGCGCTGTTATAGCTGTCAGTACAATCTAAGGAGACAGCTTCTCACTCGTTTTAGTGTCAAAAAGAGAAACTCTTTGAATATCTCCAATCGGCTGTGTTTTTTTTTACACGCTGTGGTAATAGGAGACTGAAGAGGTCAGTGGTGCAGTCGTGACTTCTGACCCTTAATCTCCTTGAGTGACATTTGCCAGTCAACCTAAGCTGTTTTATGATAATAGTTTATGGACCATGCTGCCATTTTTATACCTCAGGCACATTGCAAGTCGCCAAGCTGATGTTTGTCCCTTCGTGTATGGGGCAAAGAAGAAGTGGGAGTGATCGTAGTTGGAATCTTCTGGAATGACCAGCACTATGGTCTTATGTTTGTGGGACCTTTTCTTCTCCTCATTCCATCTCTTTTCTTCCTTTTGTTAGCAAAGGCACTGATTGAAGTTGGGATACAATTAGCATCATTAGCAGCCTGTAACCTGCCTGACTGTTCTTTTTATCAGTTTGCATAGTGAATCTCAATAATTTAAGAGGGTATACCTATGTGTATGTGTGAAAATGTGTTGCACTTGTGTATGTGTTTGGTGTGAGCCCGTATGTGTGTGCATCCCTATTGCACTCTCCACTAACTTGAGGCCATCCTGCTGCCTATGTCCATACTTCACTGAGCTCCATTCACCCATCAACTCTGTGCCCACTGACCCACATTGGCACCCAGTTAAGCAACGCCACAGTTTAAAAAATCTCTTCCTTATTTTCAAATCCCTCCACAGCTCCGGTCCTCCCTATCTCTCGTAAACTCCTCAGCCCCACAACCCTCCGAGATATCAGCACTCCTCTAATTATGGCCTCTTGTGCATCCCCGATTTTCAGTTCCCTGGCCGCTAAGCTCTGAATTCCTTCCTAAACCTCTCTACCTCCCTTACCTCCTTTCAATACCCAGCTCTTCAACCAAGCTGGATCTGCCCTAATGTTTCCTGATGTGACTCTTTTGTTTGGGAGGCTCTGCCGAAGAAACCCTGGTGGCTTGCTGCAGTGTATCTTGTAGATGGCACACAGCATAGCCAGGAAACCCTTTACATCCCCCGTAGGAGGCAGATGGACTGGAGTTTAATACCCCATCTGAAGGATAACACCTCCAACAAAAGGGAGCACAGCATGACCACAGTTTATATCAGTTGAGTGTCGCTCTAATAATTAAGTTGAAAGGTGGAAGAAAACATTGTGCTGGTCCTCCGAGGGGCCTGGGATGAGGCAACTCAGCCGTGGGAGCAACTACAGAAACTGGGGATTGTTCTCCTTAGAGCGGAGGAGGTTAAGAGGAAATTTAGTAGGCGTGTTCACAGTTGTGAGGAGTTTGATAGAGTAAATAAGGAGAAACTGTTGCCACTGTTCTAAGGTTACCTGCAATTCTTGTGCCATGTGCAGTCCATAAGACATAGGAGCAGAAATTAGGCCATTCAGCCCATCGAGTCTGCTCCGCTATTCAATCATGGCTGATAAGTTTCTCAACCCCATTCTCCCACCTTCTCCCCAGTCACCTGGATGTCCTGGATAATCACCCAGGCTGGAAATGCCTTCAGTTGCTCAAACTCTTGAGTTCTCTATTTCTGAGCTTGAGGAATGGCAGGAATTGCTGCAGGGTGTAGAGGACGCTGAGAAACTTCCGGAGCTCCAGGGGGTGGTCACCTCGCAGCTACAGGGGGTTCAGGAGAATGCAAAGTGTGAGGCCATCCGGCAAAGTAGAAAGAAGCAGACTGTGCAGGAATCCTCCACGAGCGTGGATTCAGGGAGTCCAAATCAGTGAGGAAAGCAATACCTTCGTGGAGTGCAGTCTAAAGCATATCCACATCACTGTGTGAAATAAAGAAAGGGAGGATTAGAAACTAATTATTCCTGGGTACAAGGTACTCAAGGGAAGGAAAATAGAAGATCAAAAGACAGGGTCTATTTGATTAGAATTAAGGAATAATAGAGTAGCTATTACACTGCTCTGTTTACATTATAGGCCATAACATAGTGGGAAGGGAATAGAACAGCAAATTTGCAGGCAAATTACAGAAAGATGCAAGATGTATGGAGTGGTAATAAAGGGAGACTTCTGTTTCCCCAGCTCTCTGACAAAGGGAGAGTGTGGGAATAATGGCTAACGTAAGTGGCCTTGCATCCCCTATAATCTGGAGGGCACTTCTATTCAAATTGAATATTAGGCTGAATTGGCTTTTTTTTAAACTAGAGAGGGAGTGTGTATGATTCTTCCCAGTCCTCCAAGCAGCTTCTTGTTTCTGGATGTTCAAATATTTGGGATGATTCTGCACAGTGTTGATATGACTCATCCTGGTTCAAACAGAAAACCAAAGACCTTCGAGAAGCCCTGTTCACAGTTTCTACATTTTGAAAGTGGTGCTGATTACAATTGTTAGCTTCACGGTATAATCTCTCAGTTCTGGTATCAGCCGCCAAACGTCTTTTTTGCACCTCCTCCAGTGCCTCTACGCCCCCAAGGGACTCTAAAGGGACAAGATGACAAGCTAGCCTTGACCAAAGCAGTAGAGCCAGAGGATGTGGCCTGCATTTGAAGGGAAGTAGATTCAAAACTAATCTGAGGAAATATTGGCCCGGGTTTTGCAGTCAGCGGCCAAGCTTAATTAAATTCTTTATTTTCATTCTGATTGATAGACAAACAACAGGCGTCAATGGATCTGCCGCCTGTTATATGCCCTGTTGATTTATATTTTAATTGAAATCATAATATAATGGATGGTCGATCTGCTGCCACCTGCTTTCCTGCTGAACAAATTCAGGCCTTGCGTGTTCAAGACTCGGGGATGGAGCTTGAAGCCGCAAACCTTCTGACTTAGAGGTGGAGTGAACCATGGCCATGGATAGTGCACGTACCCATGAGCACTCCTGGAGTAGACTGGCAACAACGCCAGCCCATCAATTTCCACCCACCTGTTTCAATGGGGGAAATAATCCAGGGCTGGGAGTAGTGCCTTTTCCCCATATGCACTCTGGGGGAGCTGAAGAATTGTGTGATTGGGTAAAATGGGTGAGAGAAAATCACCAGACACTTTACATAGAATGATAGAACGTTTACGATGCAGAAAGAGGCCATTTGGCCCATCGTGTCTGTGCTGGCTGAAAAACAAGCCCCCCAGCCCAATCCCACTTTCCAGCATTTGGTCCGTAGCCCTGCAGGTTACAACACTTGAGGTGCATATCAAGACACCTTTTAAATGAGTTGGGGGTTTCTGGTTCTATTGCCCTTTCAGGAGTGAGTTCCAGACCCCCACAACGCTTTGGGTGAAAAACCTTTTCCTCATTTCCCCTCCAATCTTTCCACCAATCACTTTAAATCTATGCCCCCTGGTCACTAACCTCTCCGCTAAAGTAAATAGGGTCTTCCCATCCACTCTATCCAGGCCCCTCAATTTTCGATATCTCAATAAAATTTCCCCTCAGCCACTGTTCCAAGGAGAACAACCCTAGCCTGTCCAAAATAAAAGCAGAGAATGCCAGAAAAACTCAGCAGGTCTGTGGAGAGAGAAACTGAGTTTATCTTAAGAGTCTTCGGCGCTTAGAGTCATACGGACTTGAAACATTAACTCTGTTTCTCTCTCCACAGACGCTGCCAGACCTGCTGAGGTTTTCCAGCATTTTCTGTTTCTATTTCAGATTTCCAGCATCCACAGTATTTTGCTTTGATCCCAGCCTATCCAATCTTTCCTCATAGCTGCAATTTTCCAGTCCTCTGTACCCTCCCTCCCCACATTGTTATTTTCATTGCAATAAATAGAGCTCAGCTTGGCTAATATTGACTACATCCCAAGAACAGCTTTAAAAAAAAGCCTTGCCCAGGGAATCCATGTCATGTCTTTTGTATTAGGTTTGTCTCGCTTTGTTTTTTGCCAGTTGCTTCTTCCCCTCTCCCTCCCTCGACACCTTTTACAAAGGTTGACAACTGATTAAAAACTAGTTTGGGCTTTTGTAAAGGGCCCAACAATCCAGCTGCCTGCTTTTACTGTAAGTGCTGCTGGTGAGAAGATCGGACCAGCTTCCTGTGTAGGGTGAATCCTTTCAGGGAGCTCTGAAACAATATTTAAATTAGCTGACCAGTGTGATTGTGAGCCCAGCTTTTGCCCATAGCTTCGGACTCTCTGACACTGCAGTGGGACCAGAATATCTACACTATCTGCCCTTAAAGCAATAGACTATGGTTGTGGACAGGGGTTAATGACTACTGTAGCCCTGCTGAAGAATTGGTGCCTTGTGAGGCTCAGTGACCTTTGTTAATTCCTAAGAGGAGAAACAACAAAGGACCATTTGCAAAGTGCATCAAATAGGATTAAGCTGGGACCTGCTTTGATCAGTGATTAGAAGGAAGGTGTTACTCGATTGCAGGGTTACGAAGGCCGGAGCTTTGCACTTTTCAAGAGCCCCGGATGCCTAATGGATCTTTCACTTCAGAGGGCTGACTGCTTTTGAGTTAGAATGTGCATAACACAAAGAGATAAAAAGGTGGAGTAAGTAGAGCAGCACTCCATAGCTGCAGTTCATAAGGAATCAGCATGAAGAAGCAAAGATGATAAACAAGTAACTAGTTGATGGAACAGAGGATAATGAATTGAAGGGCCCAGCCTTGACTCTCCTGTTTTAGAGGACTTAGGATAGTGACTGCCTGAAGGACCCTTTCAGGTTTGCAGTTTACCTAGATTTTGTCCTCAACCCCACACTATAGTCCTAGAATCAAAAAGCATAAGCCTAAAAATAACTCTGATATTGATAGACAAGCACTTATGATATTGGTACAAAATTGGGCCTTCGGCAATTTAAGTTCTTAATTGAATAGTTTGCTACCTATATTTGTCAAATACTACCTACAAACTTTGCTGCTGATGTACTGTGTACTACAGTAATCCTACACAGACCTGGTACTGGTGCCAGTATAAATTGAGGTGGTGAATTAAAAGCAAACTCAAGAAGTGTCTGGGCATCTTACAATCTAATCTTTCATCATCCAAGGAGCTCTGACTTCACTTTCCTTACCTTTCACCCCAGTGGGAATATACCTCAATTGTACCTCAAACCATCTCTTCTTAAGGCAAAAGCAAAATTCTGTGGATGCTGGAAAGCTGAAGTCAAAACAGAAAATGCAGGAAATACTCAACACATCTGGCAGTATCTGTGGAGAGAGAAAGAGAGTTAACCTTTCAGATCAATGACCTTCCAACTAAACAGGGAATAGAGAGCAACGAAGGTGAACAAGGTAAAAGAGAAACTAAAATCTGGTCAGAAAGAAGAACAGAACTTCTTCAATGTGGGCAATGTGGAAGAGAAGTGTTAGTTAATCAAACAATGATAAGAATGCAAAATACTCCCAATGGGATAAGGCATATGAACCTCTGTTTCAGATTTCCAGTGGCCTCCTACAGCAAAACCCTGGCAGCTTTTTTCATTGTATCTCCGTTCAGATCCAATCCCTGGATTTCTCAAGGAGGTCATTAGCTAGACTGCCAACAACTTATAATGTTTTACTCTAGATTGCTTCTTGTCCTTTTCTATAGATAACCTAAACCGTGTAATACTATGATCACTATTCCCTAGTTGTTTCCTAGCTGATACTTAGTACACTTGCCCCACCTCATTCCACAAAACCAATTCCAATGCCTCTTCCTTGTTGGACTAGAAGCATACTGATCAAGAAAATTGTCCTGAACACATTCAGAAACTCTTCACCCTCTCTGCCCATTACACCATTACTATCCAAGTTTATTTTAGGATAATTAAAGCCTCCCATTATCACTATTCTATAGTTTTTCAACTGTACTTGACACTCCAGTGTTACACTGTCAGAAGTGTCTTCTGTTATGGTCCCCATATAGACTGATAACTTTTAAAAGGAGGTGCATTTCCCAACCAACCAATGGAAATAATCAGAGGACAATATGTCATATTTTAAGACTTTTACTGTAATAAACAAACATCAACCATTGCTTAACAGGCAACTAATACACCAACTAACAAAAAGGAACTTTTTCACTAACCATCTAATGCAATCGAGATTCATCATAAAACCTCTTTCACTGTGCACCACGCTTCTGGCAGATGTACAAGAACAAGTCCAAAGTTCCTCACAGCTCTCCAACAGGCTCACTTCTCCCTGCCACACTAGGTCAAACTACCAGTGTCCTTCGAAAGTTGTTCCACTAAGCCTGAGTCTTCCAGGTCTGACTTTAATCAGCGAGGCTCACCTCAGTGATTCCTTGTTCTTTATATCCCCAAAAAGTCCTGTTCATTCTGTTCTCTTCCTTTTGAACAGAAAGCCAACTCTCACAAGCATCCTGGTTGGTTACCAACACAAAACCTCATTGCAGCAATATTTATTTTGTTTTTCTCTCTGCCTGTGTCTCACAAAAGCAGCTGTCTCTATACTGTGCGTCACTGAGGAAAGGTGTGACAACTTGATTTCAGTAGGTTTCTGTTTGAGTTTCACCACCATAGAAACCAGACCACATAGGCCTGTCTCTGAGCTAGAGTGCTTCTAGAATTCCCAATTTTACATTGAGTATTCACAACAGCATTTGTAACGTGTCCTTCAGGTGCGATGTTAAACTGAGGCCCTGTCTGTCCTCTCAGATGGATGTCAAAGATCCTATGGCACTATTTCAAAAAAGAGCAGGGGAGTTCCCCCTGGTGTCCTGGTCAATATTTATCCTTCAGTCAACATCACAAAAACTGATTATCTGGTCATTATCACATTGCTGTTTGTGGAAGTTTGCTGAGCGCAAATTGGCTGTCCATTTCCTACAAAAGTGATTACATTTCAAAAAGTGCATAATTGGCTGTAATGCAATTTGAGATCCCCGATGACATTGTATAAATGCAAGTCCTTCTTTTTCTCTTAAAGGCCAACACTCCATTAGCTTTTTACATTATTTTTTGAAACTGTCTACTCGCTCTTTGTGTTTTCTGTAAATAAACCCCTAACTCTCTCTGCATCTCCACTGTTCCTTCTCAACATTTAGATAACAGAATGATCTGCCAATGTTCAAAAGTGTCTGACCTCACACTTCCTCACGTGGAACTTTTTTTTTTGGAAAAATATACTTTATTCATAAAATATCTGAAAGAACATTACAAAACATTTCAAAATGGCCATCACAAAAAGTACAATCGTATTCAACTTTTCCACACCGCCATCAGCCACAGTTTTGCCCAAACAGTAACCCATCGGGACTACGGGCTTGAGATGTCTCCCCAGTACCTCGGCTAGTGCACATTTACCATCAGTGAGCTCAGATTATTCAGGGCCTATTTGTGGGGAACACTGGGCACAGCAGAAAAGCCCAATTTGCCAAATCTCTGTTAACAGTCACTGGACCACAAGCCGAATGAGAATTCTAGTTCCTATCGTCGATTTTCAACCTCACCTCTTCCGTTGACAATCCAGCTGAGGTCAGCTCATGCAGCACAGATCAGGGATGAATCTGTGACTTTCCCTCTTCATCCTGCTCAGGTACTCAATGTCTTAACCAACTCTGAATTATAATTATAACTAAAGTTGCAGTGGGTTGACACAGGAAAGGACACCCAAGAACCGATGCCACCCAATCCCGCCTTCCGTAAACTTCAACTCATCCAAAAATCTGCTGCCTGTGTCCTGGCAAGCACCAAGTCCCCTGTGCACACCGACCCACATTGGCTCCTGGTTAAGCCACACCTCGATTTTAAAATTCTTATCCTCATGTTCAAATCCCTCCATCGCCTTACCCTCCCCTGTAAATTCCGTCAGCATTACAACCCTCCCTTCCTCCAACTTTGGCCTATTGCACAGCCTTGATTTCCTTTAGCCCTCCGTTGGTGGCTGTGCCTTCAGTTGTCTTGCATTTTGCATTTATCCTCTCCACCCTGTTTACCCCTCTCTCTTCCTTTAAGGCACTCCCTAAAACCTTCCTCTTTGGTCACGTGTCCTAATATCTCCTTATGTAGGTCAGTGTCAAATTTGGTTTGATAATGGTCCTTTGAAGTGCCTTGGGAGATTTTACGAAGGGTGCTATATAAATGCAAGTTGTTGTTATTGAGGAAGGAGGCAGCCACTGCCAAATTTTAAACCTTTTAAAAGCCCAGTGTCCATTATTGTCAGCAAAGCTGGTAATGTCAGCCTTGTAGGTTTTTTACTTCAGACAATCAAATCGCTCTGTTTGATTAGCCTCTCTATAATAAAATTATTCAGAGCTTTATTTGATCTGGGATAAGTTTCCAATAAACTTTCCTTGACTGGCTAAGAGGAGACAATCTGTAGTCATCATTCACATTTTGTGCACTAACTTGTTTAGGTATTAGGCAAACGCTTTTCAATCCCCTCTGGCAATCCTCTATTGTTTCACGGGATTATTCAAGCATGTTATGCTTATAAAACTGAAGCTTCCTAGAAGCATGGAGATTGCAATGCCTGAGCTAAAACTCCCTAAGCGACTTCCCCTCCCTCCTGCCCTCTCCAACCCCCCAACCGCAACCCCCTGGCCATCCCACTGACCAACACAAAACACCTTTAACAAATAAAATCTGGACCATTAGCTAAAGGCTGGGGGCTTAGAATGTCCCTCATTTCAAGCACGATTAACCTAAAATGGAGAGCTTTAGGATCAATAGTTGCGGGCTGATCCAGAGGGGCTGTCAAAGTGGCTATAGTACACATATGGTAATATCCCAGCTTAACAACATCTTATAGGATTTACTGTTGCCTCTTTGGACTGGTATGAATAACAAGCAGTGAGCTGCCCCTGGGAGCCATCTTCTCTCATTCTGTCTTCAATTAATCTTCTGGGGGAGGAAACCATTTAATACATTGTGAAGGGGGATGGAAGAACAAAATATGAGCTGTGGTAATACAGTAGGCCTATTACATATGGGGTTATTAATAGTGGCACTTAAATTTGATGGTGTGATTCTTTTCTTCTTTTTGGTCTGTGTTTTTTTTTTCTGTCCAACTGGAAGTGCTCAGCAGCAGTTTACCAAAGGCAGGCTACAAAGGGAGGGATCAGGGCCCAGCAGAGTAATTCACACTATTGCCTAAAACTGCTGGCTTTATCATGCAAATAACAAGTGTAAATGGCGAATTCCCCAGCCAGCACTTCGCTGAAATGCAACTTTGCTCCATCTCAAGCTGGTGCTGCAGAATTTATTTGGAAAGCTCAGTTCTAATTTAAAAGGAATGGCAGCTGAAAGAGGCACTGGGGACCAGCTCTCACCGTCAACTCCTATAACCACTCCAAGCAAGAGAGGGAGAACCCCTTCAGCTGCTTCACTAGAACTGCAGGAGCTTTCATTGCTCCCTGCTTCTTTGCACCCAAGCAACACATCGCGAAACGAGCGCAGATCCAACACTGGCCTGTGGCTCGGAGGCCTTTCAGTCAAAGCTTAGCCAGCTTCTAAAAATCATAACGTTGACCACCTGTTTCAAAGATACCTCAGTTTTGTCTCATGAACATTGGGCGTTCCAATAGTGATGAATTATCGCAGACTTGGGTGAAAGAAGAAGACTACTTTGGCATTGGTTTGATTAAAGTGAAATATGATACCTTTGTATCCTAGACTCATATGGTACAGAAGGAGACCATTCGAGGCATTAATTATACCTGTGGAGGCCTCTGAGCCAGCTACCAATTAATCCAATTCCCCTACACGTTCCCCATGGCCCTAATTTTTTTCCTTTTGAAATACTGATCCGATCCCTTTTGCAATTCATTTCAATTCCTGCGGTACCCTGTCCCTTTAAGAGGATGCAAGTGTACTAATCATGTGACAGCACTGACAAATCACTGTACAGCGCAGGCAACTGGGAACTGTAAGTCTAGTTCTGGAGGTCTCTGAGTGAGCACATATGATCTGGTGCTCTTCCCTATGTCTCAATAAACCATCACTGTTTATTCTTACACCAGTCTCTCCCCGTTATTAATTGCAAGCAGCAATTGAGGAGAACATAGGAAGGCGTGCAGTTAGAGTTCGGTTGGCCAACAAACTCATTTACCCAAGACTTAAAAATTCCCGTTACTATTGAATCTGCTTCCACCTCACTTTCAGGCATATGTCCTCTGAATACATTTGCACCCTGCATTGTAAACTGGTATCTATTTCACCATTAGCCAATCAGAAGGAGCTATACAGGTTGGAAAAAGCGGCTGGAAACTCAAAATTTACTATTGGGCGATACTAGAGCTAAAATAGTGTTACAGGCAGGTGAGGAGGGGTTGAATGGCTCTCCTCTTTTCCCTCTCCTCAATTGACTGAAACATGCGTTTTGTTTAATAAAGATATACTTACTAATCCAGTGAGCACTTAACTGTTTACGTGCATTGACCATGAAAGACATGACCAGGCAGGTTTTCCTGAGTTTTTAAAAAGTAAAGTGGATAGTTTTTATTGTACTTAACTCGGTCTAAATGACATAATGAAAAATACTCTGACTTTCCCAGACACACACGCACACACCACACGAAACAGACTACAGGGTGGGAAGGATAGATTTAGTAATTAAGAGTCCTGTAAAATTAAAGGCCGATATATCTCTTGAATGTTTGTGACTTGGCTGACTTCAGGCTGAATTTGGCAGTCCTGCTGCTTCCGGTGTTGAGGTGGTTTGAAATTATAGACAAATGATTTATCTGTTCTTCTGGAGGCAACAGCACAGGGGGTGAGTTCTTTTTAAAATAAAAACTTCAAAATTGAAGATTTAAAAACTAAATCAGTGGATTTTCAAAAACTTGCAAGTTAAATGGAGAGACAAAGAGAGAGAGAGAGAGCAAGAAAATGAACCCTTCAGCTTCTTGGTTGCTTGTCTAGTTCTGCAGACTGAGCAGGGACTTAAAAGAGACAGAGTTGGCTTGTCACATGACCTTCCCTCGCCAACTGCCCAGTGATCCAAATAAGGTCACGGTTGTGTATTCCAAGTGTAACCTTATTTGATCGAGGCTGGGAATTCCTTGCTCAGCCAGGGTCACACGGTCCAAGTGATTATGCCTAATGGTTTGTCTCCACCCAGTTGAGTGCACACATACCAGGTGATTGTATGGATGCTTTGCTAATGGGATAGGAGATGACACCCATTCATCCCCTTTCAAGGCCATTGTTCCTGGTGCAGTTTTTCAGACAGGTTATCTCCATTTCAATGATTTTAGAATGTAGACGATACAGTTTTCCAAACGTGTAGCCATCTTTGACTATGGTCCCAAGTGACTGGAATGTAGCTTTAGCTTTTAGACAAAATTCAATTAGGGGTTTCCAGCCAATAAATTTAAAAATCGTTTTTTATATAAAGCATGACTTCACAACAACAGCAATATAATTCTGTACAAATGTTTAATTGTTTCAAAATTTTAAAAAAATTAATTTAAACAGAGTTAAAATCGGTTCCCATGGGTCTACGAGCAGTGGAGAGGATCTCTTGAAGTGTAGAAACACCAGTATCTCAGGAGGCTCAGGGTCTCACCTCAGGTGGTGGCAGTCATTTTCAGCCAGCTGGAACAAGAACTGGGACTTGGTGGCCAGGCTACCAGGGGCTGGCAAAGTCACCACCATCCTCAACATGTTTGCCTCCGAATTCTTCCAGGGTTCTGTTGGAGACCATTGCAAGGTCTGGTAGCAGACAGTGGACAAATCCATGACATATTTACCAGAACTGCCAACTGTGGGAACTTTGCCAGGGATGATGCCAGTCAGAATATTTTATTATTATTCATTCATGGGATGTGGTTGCCACTGGCAAAACAGAGGGAGGTGGAGGCATAGTGGTATTGTCACTGCCTAATATTCCAGAGACTCAGGGTAATGCTCTGGGGCCTTGGGTTTGAATTCCACCATGGCAGATGGTGAAATTTGAATTAAAAGTCTGATGGTGACCATGAAACCATTGCCGGTTATTGTAAAAACCCATCTGGTTCACTAATTCCCTTAGGGAAGGAAATCTGACATCCTGGTCTGGCCTACATGTGACTCCAGACCCACAGCAATGTGGTTGACTCTTAAACACCCTCTGAACAAGGGCAATTAGGGATGGGCAATAAATGCTGGCCTAGCCAGTGATGCCTACATCCCATGAATAAATTGTTGCCCTTCCCTAATTGCCCTTAAACTGAACATTTCAGAGGACAGTTAAGAGTCAACCACGTTGCTTTGGGTCTGGGTCACATGTGGATCAGACCAGGTAAGGATGGCAGATTTGCATCTCTAAAGGAAATTCATGAACCAGTTGGGTTTTTACAACAATTGATTATAGTTGCATGGTCACCATTACTGAGGCTAGCTTTAAATTCCAGGTTTGTTCATTGAATTCAAATTCCACCAGCTGCCATCATGGGATTTGAACCCAATTCCCCCAGGGAATTATCCTGGATCTCTGAATCACTAGACCAATCACATTCCCGCTATGCCACCATCTGCCCCAAATGAATAGGTGGATGCTCGGGGTTGTAGATCTGCCTGGCTTCCCATAGGTGCAGGGCATCATCAACTGCAGACGTGTGGTAATTAAGGTGCCTGCAGATCACTCGGGAGTGTTCATCAACTACAAGGACTTCCACTACTTCAATGTGCAGCTGATGCACAACCACAGGAAGACCTTTTTGCAGGTGACTGCAGGATTCCTGGGAAACAGGGATGGCCACCTGCACGCAGCACTAAACACGACATACCTCTCAGTAATGATGCCCTGGTGTGATACAATTAATGCTAAATGACAACTAGATGTGTCATTGAACAAGTCATTGGCATGCTGAAGATATGAAGGTATTCTTGGAAAGATTTGGAGATATCCTTCATTCTAGCCAAGGTCTCCAGAATGGTTGCAGCATGCACAACACAGAGGTTTGAACCTGCTGGAGGAACATGGTACAGAACACAGGACCCCTTCAAACAATTCAAAGGAGAGGCAGAGTTAGGAGAGGAAGGGGGAAGGCGATGCAGGCTAAGCACCTGGGACCAAATGTTACCTGGTAGGCTCTCATTATTAAAGGTTCACTTAGGTTCCACCAGTGCACCCACCAAACAAACATATACAAAAGTCACTTTTGCCCCTCCCCAATCCACACCACAGACACAAAACAGTCCTGCAAACACCAAGCATCCCTTTCACATCCCTCCATTGCTTGCCATCAATTTATGTCTTCCCAATCATTACCTCTCTCTCTCTCTCTCTCTCTCTGTTCTGGTACCATGCCCTAAGGGGGCAATTGTGACCATGGGTCTCCATGTTAATCTTGCTCTGGAGGCGTGGATCTGCTTTGCTGGTGGTACATTCAACCAGTTTGTGAGGCTCTTTAGAAAGATTGTTCTTTATCTGCCTTGATCTCTTTTACCATCGATCGTTCCCATCAGCATCAGACTTTCTAAATCGTGGTTTCTTATTACATGCCCAAGAAATTCCAACTGTCTCTTCTTGATCTTGGTCAGCAGTTTTCTTTTGGTCCTCAGGTTTTACTAGCACCTCCTCATTGGTGCTGTGACTTGTCCAAGACATCTTCATTATCCACTTTGAAAACTACAACTCTGCAGCCTCAATCCTCAAAGCATTGCTCCACTAATCGTACTACACTGTTCTGTAGGTCAAAATTGTTGTGATGTCGCATTCCAAGATTCTCAGCTTTGTTTTCATGGCTAAATTTGAGCTGATCATAATCTTTATCATGCTGCTGATAAGGATACTCACCAGCCAGCAACCAAGAATGAGAAAGAATATTTATGTGATTCAATTAGAAAACCAAAACACAACAACTTAAAAATGTGTAACACACCCTTGTTTTCTTTTATTCATTCATGGGATGTGGGCGTCGCTGGCTGGGCCAGCATTTATTGCCCAAACCTAATTGCCCTTGAGAAGGTGGTGGTGAGCTGCCTTCTTGAACCGCTGCAGTCTATGTGGTGTAGGTACACCCACAGTGAGGTTAGAGAGGGAGTTCCAGGATTTTGACCCAGTGACAGTGAAGGAACGGCTATATTTCCATTTCCGGATGGTGTGTGGCTTGGAGGGGAACTTCCAGGTGGTGGTGTTCCCATGTGTCTGCTGCCCTTGTCCTTCTAGATGGTAGTGGTTGTGGGTTTGGAAGGTGCTGTCTAAAGTGCCTTGGTGAATACCTGCAGTGCATCTTGTAGATGGTACACACTGCTGCCACCTTGTGCAACTACAAGTCTTTACTCTTGCTTTCCCTATCATTTGCCCTTGGTACAGCCCCTGTGACTTCAACAAAAGTAGAGGCAGGCTGCTCAGATTCTTTTCCCTGCTCTTTACTTGCTGTAAACCTGTCACACCTCCAATTTTTTTTCCAGTTCTGATGAAAAGTCATTGACCTGAGATGTTAACTTTGTTTTTCTCTCTTCACTAATGCTGCCCATTGCGCAGTGTATTTTCAACATTCTCTGCTTTTGTTTGTTATTTGCTCAGCTCCTCTCTCTGATTGCTGAGGTGCTCTTGGCTTGTGTTCCCGTGAGGGCCCCATCAAACACTGCTCCACTTGCATCTGTGAGGGGGATAGACTCGGTCACTGGGCAATACATCGAATACTGACCGAGGTTACGGGTGGGAGGAAGGAAATGAGTGAAAAGTGGAAGCACTTTGAACAAGTTACACATTTGCATATCCCCTTTCACCATCATCCCTCTCATAGCCCAACCAATATTCCCTGCTAATAATGAGCTGTAGAACACTTTGCTGCAGGTCAGTGAAGTGATGGATGCCCAAGGCTAGAACAAAACTCATCCCAATTAAAGAGACATGCAGGTGGCCATTTTTTCCATGGACGAAGACACCATCGCAAACGTCTACAACCCTCCTTGTGAGAAGCTCCTCCGATCTCCCTGTAATCATGGATAGTGTGCTTGAAATGCCTGACATTCTCTGTCGTTGCTTGAGGTGTATTATCTTCAGTGATGGCCCTCATGATATCTGCATCAGTTGAGTATTCTCTGATTATGGACACCTCCATGCTGCCGCTGACATCTGCTCTTGCTCACTTGTGAAAAGCGTCTCACCATATCAGAGCCCAGCCAT
The DNA here is from genome assembly GCF_964194155.1 of Cetorhinus maximus. Taxonomy (NCBI): domain Eukaryota; kingdom Metazoa; phylum Chordata; class Chondrichthyes; order Lamniformes; family Cetorhinidae; genus Cetorhinus; species Cetorhinus maximus. The sequence continues at coordinate 5,003,264 of NC_135905.1, read as the reverse complement.
CTCTCTAACTCGTCCCACAGGAGTACAAGTAACTGTGTTGCTGTATGGTTTGCAGGAGTCTTGTGGTGGTGTAGCCTCAGAGGGAGTGAGTCCCCTGAGCAGTGGCAGCACCATAGCTGAGCTTGACCAGGGCCTGCTGGACTTATGAAGGCCCTGTGGGAGTTGGAAGAAATTAAGAGTGCTGTTACAGTAGGGAGGTTGGAAGGTATCATTAGGCACATGGTCAGTTTCCAGCGGTTGTCAACATCGAGTCAACGTGACTGAGAATTGTATGCCGTGTGGTTGCCTGAAATTTAACTCTGCTACCAGCTAGTTGGCAGGTCTCCATCTCCCCATCTCTGATGGTCAGAAACACCAAGACTCCACTAACCTTCAGCAGCTATTGATTGTGAGATGTGTTACCATCCCAGACCAGATCCCCAAATTTTGATACGATCCTGAATGAGACCCACAAATTTGTTATGATCCAATTAGGGATCAGTAAGCTTATTTTTAAAAGTAGACGACTTTGAAATCCCAGTTACTAACAAAGTGAATAAAGTAACAAGATTCCATGGTTTTAAACAAACAGAAGAAATTTTACTGTACACGAGTTAACTAAGGAAACAATCAATACCATCTATCTTATATTCTAAGATCTAGAATTAACATGAGGTAAACATGAATTAACAGACAAACTGTAGTTGAACACACCACAGGCTGTACATTAAATGGGAGACACAACCAAAATAAACACAATGAATTTCATGGCGACTCACCCAGGTGTCAGTCATCACCCTGAATTATTAAAAATTTTTAAAGCTTTGTCTTTCTCATGATATCTCACTCCTTCAAAGAGCTACTCTGACAGTAGCTCTATTAGCCCCGAGTTCCAAGGGTATAATCCTCAGCCAAAAGGCACACTATTCTAGATCTCACTCAAATCTGCTCCCAGGTCCAGCCTTCTTGGTCTCTTTTCCAGCTGAGCTGACCTATTAACAAGACTGTGCCCTCCCCGATGGCCAGGCTACATTCCGGCTTCTACACACAGGCACGGTCCCAAACTCTCAGCCACACTACTGCCAGCAACTGCATCTGAGCTTCTCCAAGCCCCAACTCTTAGCAGCATGGAGCGAACATCTCCTGGGCTTCTCTGAGCACCAGCCCCCTCAGCAGCACAGAGCTAACAGCAGCACTACAACTGCACGGAGACTTTCCATCTGCTCCCTATGGGCTGCTGTTCACTTGGCCCCTTGAACTGATCTGTGACCGTTTTAAATCTCCCAACAGGGTTCTGCCCCTATTCCGAGGCAGAACTTCAGGTTGGGTACATTCTGTGTCTTAAATGGTGAAATCTCCAGTCAAACGGAGGGCACCCTCACAGGTGCTAACTTAGAAAAACACACAGGCTGGGGTTTTCCGTGCCCGCCATTGTTGGGCGTGTCCGGTGGTGTGAGCGGACAATATGGCGCGATTGGTTTCACGATGGAGTGAAATCAGTTTGCGATCGCCTGCCAATGTCAGACCGCGTTTCCCGCCATCGGACATCGGGAACCTCATTGTAATACATGGGCATTTCATTACAAGGCCAGCCCGCTGGACTCATCCCCCCATCTCTGCTGGATCATCTGCCCATTCCCGCGGGAAAACACGTTGACGTGTTTCACAACATCACACAAGCGATGTGCACCTGGCAGACTGTTTGTCTACCTTGCTTCAGGCAGCACTCACAGTCATCAGCGCCAGGCTTCACAGGAGGCACCACATCACTTTTAGGGGGGCTTATGGCAGTGCCTACCTACCAGATCAGCCACATGTGGGTGGCTTTTCAATGGCTGCAGGGTTAGGACTTGCTTGGGGAAGGGGGAGAAGTGGCCTCAAACAGGGGAAGAGGCTGCAGGGCGAGGGCTGTACTGGGGATGGGGGGTATCCCAGGGTGTGTGTGTGGGGCACATGGTGACCTGCGCAAGTGGCCTCAAGATGGTGAGGGCTGAGGAGGCAGTCTCCAGAGGAGATGAGGCCAGATGGAGATGTGAGGGTGTGTGTGTGAGAGAGTGAGTTGTGATGCCCCTTGAGCTGGCAGTGAGTGAGATGCCAGTGAATGTGTGATGGCCTTGTGAGTGTGTGAGTTTAGAGTGATGGGATGGTTGTCATACCCTGGCTGCATGGATGAGATCATTCATCCTCTATCTGCAATGGATGGCCAACCTCTTCTGAGCAGCATTGGCACTGATCACCACTGCCACAGCCTGCCATGCTGGATTGGTGATGCCCGTCCTGTGGCCAGAATAGGGGTAGAGGACATAGCGGCGGTCCTGCACAGTGTCCAAATGACATCCCAGTGATCTGGAGGGCTGCAGTCTTTTTGCCTTTCGTGGACATCTTCCCTGTAGTAGTCATGGGCTGGAAGCACTGAGATGTGTGTGTGTGGCTGGACTTTAAATATGGCGCCCGGTGTAATGAAGTGGCGAGGTGATGGTGTGGCCCACCATGGAAACAGCGTGTATCCGGGGAATGCATAAGTAATGCGACAGGTTTGGGATGATAGGGCGTGGAAACCCACCAGCAAGATAGTTTTACTCACCCACTACCACGCTTAATGCAAATCTGGGATGATTCCGTCCACGGACAAAAAAATCCCAAAAAATATTGATCTCCTCATCGATGGGTGGAGGGCTATCCTTGATTCTTGTGTTCCCTTGTGTCCTGTGCTCTCTTCTCCTGCAAGGGAAAAAAGAAGAGTCCTATAAGTGAGAATTATGGCATGTGATGAACAGATGGATGAAGACGGTTTATTGCAGGTGGCTATGAGGGAGTGTCATGACATTGCATAAAGTTGCGGGTGAGTATCTGCAGTGGATGTGTAGATGGAGATGTGAGGAAATGCTTAGACGGAGAGGGATGGATGTAAATGCAAGTGAAAAAGCAATCTTCAATGGAGATTCCTCATTCAGAAGATAACATCCAAAGGAAACAAGGTTCTTGGATTTCTGAGGAGGAATCTTTGGTACTGCAACAAAAATATCAGGCTTATAGCTTACCAAATATTTGTTCATCCAATCCTGGCGTATGCAAGTTCTGTTTGGGATCCGTGAATGACGAGAGATATAAATAAGATTGAAGTGATCCAAAGACCACGATTCTGCATGAATCAGTATGGGAAATACACCAGTGTCACAGCTCTGAAGAAGAGTTGTGCGGACTCTGAACGTTAACTCTGTTTCTCTCTCCACAGATGCTGCCAGACCTGCTGAGCTTTTCCAGCATTTGTTGTTTTTATTACACCAGTGTCACATCCTGAGCCGAAGGTTTGGGGCAGGATTTTGCCCTCATCAGGCAGGCTTGGCGAGCAGGAGTGGGAGCGGTCGGGAAGCTGGGGTCCCCCCCCCAGGATCAGGGCCGGACCGCCTGCATCACTCAGCGCTGCCTGTGTTGGGGGGTAGAGGAGGGTGAGCACGTATAGGTGCACTCAGAGAAATGACAGAGCTGCCTCCGGGAAATGCAGAGTTTTGAAAATGAAAAATAAAGAATTGTAAAACTTAAAAAAAACATGTCCCCTCATGTGACTCTGTTCTCTGAATATGTTCTTCACGAAAGGTTAAAATTTTTATTTTTAATTGTTGTTGGGAACCTCATCCCGCCCGTGGATGAGGTTTCCTAAACTGCGCAAAGGCCGCTTGGTCTTTTCGTCCGTCCGCAAACCATAAGGTTGGGTGGGCAGTGAAAAACTACATTTAATTGGGACGTTAATGGCTTTAATAGGCCTGTAAATTGTTGGTGGGCGCGTTGCCGACTCCCACGCGTGCCCATTGTACAAAATATCGTGCGATGACATTGGGTCACTCGCCTGATGTCATCGCGCGTCATTTTACACTCATTTGGGTCGGGCACACATCCGCCCACTGAGGTAAAAATTCTTGTCTTGGAATGGGAATCAGTAGAGCAAAGGAGGGGGAAAAACAGAGTGACCATGTTGTATAAAGTATGGAATGGACTGGTGGCAATTGACAGAAACAAGTACCTGGTGCCCTCTGGCAGTGGTAAAACATGAGGTAGCCATCCACACAAACGACAAAGACCATTTGTTTCTGAGACAGCGTATCAACAAGCTTTCTTTCTAAGGACAATGCGACAATGGAACGAGCTGCCAAAGGAAATAGTCACAGCCCCATCACTGGAAATCATCAAGACCCATCTTTAGATTCCATTTATAAATTTTCATTATCTGGACCTCCATCTCAGCAGGCCATGCCTGGTTTAGCTACGCTACCCATATAAATGTTGACAGAATATGGATATTAGTCTGTGCTGCCAACGCAAGTCAAATGGAAGCAGAAGAAATTGGTATGAGGAATGTTGTGCTGGAAGAGGTTTGAGAAGGTACAGTGAGGGACTAAGGGCAATAATCATATTGAGATGTAGGACAACGTGCCATCGCTCTCAGCTTTCCTGCCCTGCTATGGTCATTGAATTGATCCTTACAATGGATCCAGGAGTGCTTGAGATGCTGACCTCTTCAGCAACCTCCAACCAAACTCCCTCCGGTTCAGCTGCAGGCTTCTTCCTCCCATCGCTGGGGAAGAAAGTCTCCCTTTGGGCCCTTACATCTCCAAACAACGTATTCAGAGAGAGGCTTCGCTGTCATGGGGTGCAGTCTTGCTCATCACGACTCCATTGCAAGAGGTCTGTGGCTTTCCATGATAATTCCACAAGTTCCTTCGACTCTTGTGTTTGGAATGTCCCTTTGAATACCGGAGTTGTAATAGCATCATGTGTGTTGTTATGACACCCATTGAGGATAATTGGTCAGGAAACCCAGGAGTGAAATGATAGTGAGGTGGTTGAGTTAAAAACCCACTGACCGATGGGCTGCCCTTACTTCAGGAACCCCCACGTGCTCTCGCCCCTCCCCATTCCAGCTCACTCTTCCCTGTGCCTCCGCACGTTAAAATCCGGCCGTTTATAACGCGACATAAAATAAGTGGACACAGTTCCTACCCTTATTGCCACTTACTCCTGGTGGCCACAGAAGCGTGCTCATTTAGGGAAATACAGTTCTTGGAGGTTTTCGGTGGTGACTTTTGAAAAGAGAATTTGATAGATACATGAAGGGGAAAAATGTGCAGAGCTATGAGACGGCAGCAGAGGAATGTGGGACTGATTGTATCCTGCTTTCAAAGAGCCAACACGGGCATGATGCGTTGAATGGCCTCCTCCTTCTGCACTGTATCACTTTATGACTCTGGCTTTGCAGTTTGTGTTTGCAGGCTGCACAACCCACAGGGGGTTAAAGGCTGCAGAATGTTTACATATACAAATAGCATTTTGTGGGACATACTCCTTGTGTTCCTGAAATGTAGACTCCTCAACAGCCTACTCCAGCGAAATCTGTTGTGCCTATTTTGCCTGAGTGGTTCCTGCTTTCTGATCTCTGACTCATAAATGGGTTTCGTGGCTCCCAGAATGGCTGCAATGCCCCTAGGCTGCCACGTCCATCAGTTGATGCCATCTTTCTACCACTGAAGAGAGCACGTCTGCTCCTGCAGCCGATTGTTTCCTGCAGCTGATATTTGTTTTGCTTTGACAAAGCGATAATTCAGTGTTTAAGGCGATGTCAGGCTAGATGAATCTTTGTGGCAGATAATGCTATTTAATCTCCTTTGCCTTACAGAGGGATAACATAGATACAAATCCAGCAGCTGAATGGCTCAAAGGACATTGGCAATTATATATCTGACACCTTGAGGTTTTTATGTACATTTTTCTCCTTTAATCCCTGTAGGAGATTTTGCACCACGGGCATGGACAGAGTCACTGACTCTTTACGTCATTCCTGGATTTTATGACCACTCATCTAGAAGCTAAATGACTGGTGCCACTAAATGTGGGCCCCAATATCTACTCACATTAAATAGAGTGCAGCTCCAAAAGCACTCAAGAAGTTTGACACCATACAGGACAAAGCAGCCTGTGTGATCGGCACCCCATTCACCACTTTAAACATTCACTCCCTCCAACACCGACGCACAGTGGCAGCAGTGTGTACCATCTACAAGATGCACAGCAGCAACTCAGCAAGCCTCCTTCGACAAATCTGCAACCTCTACCACCTTGAATGACAGGGGAACACCAACACCTGCAAGTTGCCTCCAAGCCAAACACCATCCTGACTAAGGACTGTATCGCCGTTCCTTCACTGTCACTGGGACAGAATCCTGGAACTTTTTTTCCATTTTGGGGATGTGGGCTTCGCTGGCTGGGCCAGCATTTATTGCCCATCCCTAAATGCCCTTGAGAAGGTGGTGGTGAGCTGCCTTCTTGAGCAGTTCAGTGAAGGAACGGCGATATATTTCCAAGTCAGGATGGCAAGTGACTTGGAGGGGAACTTCCAGGTGGTGGTGTCCCCATCTATCTGCTGCCCTTATCCTTCTAGATGCTAGCGGTCGTGGGTTTTGAAGGTGCTGTCTAAAGAGGCTTGGTAAATCCCTGCAGTGCATCTTGTAGATGGTACACACTGCTGCTACTGTGCGTCGGTGGTGGAGGAAGTGAATGTTTGTGGATGTGGTGCCAGTCAAGTGGGCTGCTTTGTCCGGATGGTGTCAAGCTTCTTGAGTTTTGTAGGAGCTGCACTTATCCAGGCAGGTGGAGAGTATTCCATCACATTCCTGACTTCTGCCTTGTTTATGGTAGACAGGCTTTGGGAAGTCATGAGGTGAGTTACTTATTGTAGGATTCCGAGTCTCTGACCCGTTCTTGTAGCCACAGTATTTATATGGCTAGTCCAGTTCAGTTTCTGGTCAATGGTAACCCCCAGGATGTTGCTAGTGGGGGATTCAGTGATTGTAATGCCATTGAATGTCAAGGGGTGATGGTTAGATTCTCTCTTGTTGGAGATGGTCATTGCCTGGCACTTGTGTGGCACAAATGTTATTTGCCACTTGTCAGCCCAAGCCTGGATATTGTCCAGGTCTTGCTCCATCAATGACTGAGGATTGGTGCTGAACATTGTGCAATCATCAGCGAACATCCCCACTTCTGACCTGGCTTGCTTTGGCTGTCCTCCTACATTGTTCCATCGTCCATACAGTTTTTATTTTCTTCATCCTTGGGATGAGGGCAGTGCTGGCAAGGCCAGCATTTGTTGCCCATCCGTAATAAGACTATAAGGCTAAGGTGGCGGTGAGCTGCTTTCTGCATTCCTGCAGCAGTCCATGTGGTGTAGGGAGGGAGATCCAGCATTTTGACTCAGTGACAGTGAAGGAACGGCCAATATATTTCCAAGTCAGGATGGTGAGTGGCTTGGAGGGGAACTTCCACGAGGTGGTGTTCCCATGTAACCACTGCCCTTGCCCTGTTAGGTGGTAGTGGTCGTGAGTTTGGAAGGTGTTGTCAAAGGAGCCTTGGTGAGTTCTTGCAATGCATCTTGTAGATGGTACACACTGCTGCACAGTTACTCTTGGGTGGGACATTGATGCCAACCAGGTGAGAGCTTAAATAATAACTTCAATAATAAACAATGTAAATAATAAAATGATAAATAATCAACATCTCTTCCCTCCGATTCCCTTCCAAATCACTCACCATCCTGTAATTATAATCGCCGTTCCTTCATTGTCACTGAGTCAAAATCCTGGAACTCGCTTCTTATTTTTTTATGGGATGTGGGTGTCGCTGGCAAGGCCAACATTTGTTTCCCATCCCTAATTGCCCTTGAACTGAGTGGCTTGCTAGGCAATTTCAGAGGTAGTTAAGAGTCAACCACGTTGCTGTGGATCTGGAGTCACATGTAGTCCTAGTTGGTGGGTGGTTGCTGAGGCGGATACAGGCCCTGTGGTGGGAAAAGGAGGTCGGGGAGGTCAATGTGGATGGGGGTGGGATTTTTGGGAAGATAGGGAATGTGTACGCTCACCTGGGCATCCCAGAAAGAAAAGGGTTTGGTTGGTAGGTGAGGGTGGGGAGGTGGGAGGAGATACCGGGGGGGTGTCAACAGTGATGGTAGAAAGGACATGGGTGACTGGGAGAGTGGAAAGGACAGGGGAGCTGAGAAGAAACCTTAGTACAACCATGTTTTTGAAATCGAAACTGAAATGGGGCCTCGTGTTGGACGGGCACAGGTGCTGCATGGGAGTGAGGTCAGTGGGTGGACGGAGATGCAGGTCAGGCTCAAATGGACAACTGAAAGTGAACCCCAGCAGGTAGCATTCAAAATGCTCGGGACAGTGAGATGAGTGTGAAACGTGAAGGCTCCATGTGCGTGGGAGAGGCTTGCTCAAGGCTCTGAAAGGCCCTGCCACACACACACCTCTCCCTCCAGAATTACTCCTGATCTGGCTGTGAGCAGCTGAACTGCTATTGGGAGGTGAGGAATGTAGTGGGAGGATTCGCAAAGCCTGTCAATGAAGCTGAAAGACACCATTACATATTATTCAGTTAAAGTGAATATATTTTCAGATTATAAAGTGACAAAATGTGTTGACCCGTGCAACCAACTGTGATCAGAATTTCTTAACTTTTCTAGGCCTGCCACTTCTTCTAGGTGCTGCCCTGACATCCGCAGCAGGGGTGGAGACAGCCTGTGCAATGGCTGTCCCTGTTGCCTCTGATGACTTCAGTGTGGGTTCTCAGGAGCCTTGAGGGACCCGGCTTGCTTTGGCTGTCCTCCTGTGGGCCAGCTACTCCCTCTGTGGTGACAAAGGATAAGGTTCGGGAGGGGTGACAGGCAAAGGGGACTGGGAGGGAGCGGATAGCATCTGAGATTCCTGAGTGGGTGGCTCAGGGGTGTCCAGCTGCCAATCCTCCTCACTTCAGGTGCCTGAGCACCCCGGCCCCTCAAGGGGAAGGAAAACCTGGAGGGACGTCAAGGTGCCCTGTTTCCCTCTCGCGTTGCCACTGCAGGAACTCACCTATGGCTACCTCTTCTCCTCGTTCTGCTGGACTAGGGTCTCCATAGCATCCACCATCATCCCAATGGAGACCTCCATACGTGCACATGTGGGCATCAGTTCATCGGAGAGCAGGTGGACGCACTCCTCCGACTCATGTGCCACTCTGAGGGCTTCTAACATCTCTGTGTGATGTTTCCCCGGCCTCCTACTGACTCTCCAGGATGAGTTGGAAGGTGGAATCCAGAGGCTTGTCATCTGACTCGACCTCACAGATGCCTCTTCCCCAGCAGCCCTCCGAGTGCCGGGGAGTTCGGCTGAACCTGCCTCCTCCTGCTGTGGACACGTGTCCGTGTGGTGACCACCAGATTGTGAACCCGAGCCTGCTCTAGATCTAGGTCCCACCGAGGTGTGTGTCTCTGCGCTGGTGCAGGGTGTGGGTAAGCGCCGTGACGGGTCTTCCAGGCTGCTTATTTCCAGCTCTTCAATGGAGGAGGTGTCCTCTTGGCTGGAGGTGAGGACCTGGATGGAGCTGAGGGAGTCGGTCACTTGGCAGAGCTCCCTGTGAACCAAAGTAGTGCATGGCAGCAGAGTCAAAAGCAGGAGAGAGAGACTCACAGTTACATTGAGAGAGGGATGATGTGTTGCAGGATCCTCACGAGGGTGTTCGCCACTGACCTCACCTTTGCCGCAGGCACAATCCACGTCCTCACCAGTCAGCACGAGGGCACACTCCTTAAAGTGGGTGAGGGGCCTAATGTGAGCCACTCCACCCCCCCGGTCTGGGACCTCTCCCTGCTGTTGTCAGCCAGCTTCTCCTGTATGAAAACAGATGGAGAGAGTGTGAGCAGGACACATGGCACTGAGTGGGATGTTTGTGTGGTGAGCGGAGACATGGACGGGATGAGGACGTAAGCTCAAGAGGGTATGAGCCTGTTGGAAATTTGAGGGTGTGTGTGAGAGTTGGTGCTGTTGTCCCTTGAGGTGTAAGATCCCTGTGGATGTGTGATAGGTTTGTAAATGTGTGAGTTAAGAGTGATGAGAAGAGTGAGTTAGCCTGTTGGAACAGATGAGGCCATTTATCCTCTTGCAACACTGGGTGGCTGTTCTCTTGTGCAAGGCATTGGCGCTGACCACCATTGCCACCGCCTCCCATGGTGGATTGGTGACCTTGCTGGCTGGTCTTTGCCCAGAGCAGGGGGTAGAGGACATCGTGGTGACCCTCCACTGCGCCCAGTAGGTGCTCAAGGGACGCATCGCTAAATCTGGGAGCAGCAAGTTTCCTCCCTTGGGCAGCAATCAGTTCCTAGCAGCTTCCTATCCCTTGAAGAGTGGCCAGATCTGTACAGGGACATCCTTTAAATATGGCACTGAATTTACCGAAGGCTTGAGGTGACGGCAGGGCAGGCGAACAAGAGGCGACCCTGCCAGGGACCCGGCAAGCCGCCCAGGAATGCATAATTAATGAGGCAGGATGCGCCAGGAATGGGACAATTCGGCACGAAAAGCCGCCATTGCAGCCAGCAGGTCAAACATCCTTTGTCCCGCCCGCTACTGCACTTAGTACAAATCTGGGATGACTCCGCCCACGGCATCTTTTATTTCAGGATTCAGGATGCCGGGTATGATCCATAGCAGAGGGATGGAAAAGTCGGGAATTATGTAACAGTGGGCATGTGGGGATAACATATTAGGGGAATCGGAGTCTGATCGGAGTCACAAATGATCAGCCCGTCGGAAAAAAGGGTTCAGGGTCCTTCTTCCCTTCCCTCTCCTCTCTGAGCTAGTCTAGAATGCAAGCCACTAAATCTGGTACTCAGCAAGAAACATTTGATGGAATTTTGGCTCTAGGCATGATTCGAGTATCCTGCACTCACTGGCAAAGCTCTGAAGTGCCTGCTGCCATTCCCAGCAGCGTACAACTGTAAGATTATAGTTTCAACACTTGTGAAGCTGACAATAAAGAGGAGAAACCGGCTGAACTTCAATCCTGACATCAACTTAGAACCAGACATCACCCGGTCAAAAACAGTGTCGCTCTTCTCATTCATTCCAATGAGTTTTTGCGGTGATAAGTCAAAGTGGGTGGGTGAGGACCGGTAGATGTTGCACAGGGTCTCTTGCCCTGCCTGAGTTGTCCACGGTCGAAAAAGTTTGAGGATCACTGCTCTAGACTGAAGAAGAACAAAGAGTCCGCCCAGCGTCCTGGCCAAATGTATCCCTGAAACAACATTATGAAAAATGCAGGTTATCTGGTCATTATCTCATTGGTGTTTGTGGGATCTTGCTGTGTGCAAATTGGCTGCCGAGTTTCTGAAATTACAACAGTGACTGTACTTCAAAGGTAGCTAAATGGCCATAAAGCACTTTGTAACATTCTGAGGTCATGCAAGGTGAGTTATAAACTCAAGAACTTCCTTTCTCCTTCGCATTAAAGCTGCTACCCCAGGTACAAACAAACTTAATACCCTCTGCGATAATTGTGAGCTGGTCAGCAATTCGAGCAGACACCTTATCATCAAAAGTCTAACTTGTTTCACAATGGAGATTTGAACTGACTGTTTCAACTTGACCATCCAGTGCTACCTTTGTATAAATTCACTGGGAAGCTACTGTGTGTTGTTCCAGGTGGGATTTGAGCCAAAGTTTTGTTTTACAAGTTGATTCAACGTGACAACCCTGCCCCCAATGCCCCCACCGCCACCTCAGAAGATTAAAACATTGAAGCAGAATGAATCACACAGAGTCACTAACACAAAATAAAAACAGAATTACCTGGAAAAACTCAGCAAGTCTGGCAGCATCGGCGGAGAAGAAATCAGTCCAATATTCTCCCTCCACTTGGACCCCTCCCTCTGGATTCTTACCTTCTCTTGATCTTTTCATTGAGAACTGTCGGCGTGACATTAGCCGTCTCAATTTCTCTGCTCCTCTCACCCATTCTAATCTGTCTCTCTCTGAACTCACTGCACTCCGTTCTCTCAGGTCCAACCCCAACATTGTCATCAAACCCGCTGACAAGGGTGGTACTGTTGTTGTCTGGCGCATTGACCTCTACCTCGCGGAGGCTGAGCGTCAACTCGCAGACGTTTCCTCCTACCTCTCCCTGGACCATGACCCCACCACAGAACATCAAGCCATTGTTTCCAGGACTGTCACTGACCTCATCTCCTCTGGAGATCTTCCTCCCACAGCTTCCAACTTGATAGTCGCCCAACCTCGGACGGCCCGCTTCTACCTCCTACCCAAAATCCACAAACAGAACTGTCCTGGCAGACCGATCATGTCAGCCTGTTCCTGCCCCACGGAACTCATTTCTCGTTATCTTGACTCCCTTCTCTCTCCCCTTGTCCAGTCCCTTCCCACCTACATCCGTGATTCCTCTGACACCTTACGTCACATCAACAATTTCCAGTTCCCTGGCCCCAACCGCTTCCTCTTCACCATGGATGTCCAATCCCTCTACACCTCCATCCCCCACCAGGATGGTCTGAGGGCCCTTAGCTTCTTCCTTGAACAGAGGCCCCAACAATCCCCATCCACCACTACTCTCCTCCGTTTGGCTGAACTTGTTCTCACACTGAACAATTTCTCCTTTAACTCCTCTCACTTCCTCCAAATAAAAGGTGTGGCTATGGGTACCCGCATGGGCCCCAGCTATGCCTGTCTCTTTATGGGGTATGTGGAACATTCCTTGTTCCAGTCCTACTCCGGCCCCCTCCCACGACTCTTTCTCCGGTACATCGATGATTACTTCGGTGCTGCTTCATGCTCTCGTCGGGACCTGGAAAAATTTATTAATTTTGCTTCCAATCTCCACCCCTCCATCATCTTCACATGGTCCATCTCTGACACTTCTCTTCCCTTCCTTGACCTCTCTGTCTCAATTTCTGATGATAGACTGTCCACCAATATCCATTACAAGCCTACCGACTCCCACAGCTACCTCGACTACAGCTCCTCACACCCCGCTTCCTGTAAAGACTCCATCCCATTCTCTCAGTTCCTTCGCCTCCGTCGCATCTGTTCTGATGACGCTACCTTCAAAAACAGCTCCTCTGACATGTCCTCCTTCTTCCTTAACCGAGGTTTTCCATCCACGGTCGTTGACAGGGCCCTCAACCGTGTCCGGCCCATATCCCGCGCATCCTCCCTCACGCCTTCTCCTCCTTCCCAGAAACATGATAGGGTCCCCCTTGTCCTCACTTATCACCCCACCAGCCTCCGCATTCAAAGGATCATCCTCCGCCATTTCCGCCAACTCCAGCATGATGCCACCACCAAACACATCTTCCCTTCACCCCCCTTGACGGCATTCCGTAGGGATCATTCCCTCCGGGACACCCTGGTCCACTCCTCCATCACCCCCTACTCCTCAACCCCCACTTATGGCACCTCCCCATGCCCACGCAGAAGATGCAACACCTGCCCCTTCACTTCCTCTCTCCTCACCGTCCAAGGGCCCAAACACTCCTTTCAAGTGAAGCAGCATTTCACTTGCATTTCCCTTAACTTAGTCTACTGCATTCGTTGCTCCCAATGCGGTCTCCTCTACATTGGAGAGACCAAACGCAAACTGGGCGACCGTTTTGCGGAACACCTGCGGTCTGTCCGCAAGAAAGACCCAAACCTCCCTGTCGCTTGCCATTTTAACACTCCACCCTGTTCTCTTGCTCACATGTCTGTCCTTGGCTTGCTGCATTGTTCCAGTGAAGCCCAACGCAAACTGGAGGAACAGCACCTCATCTTCCGACTAGGCACTTTACAGCCTTCTGGGCTGAATATTGAATTCAACAACTTTAGATCTTAAACCCCCCTCCCCCCATCCCCACCCCGTTTCTTTTCCCCCCCCACCCGCCTTTTCTTTCAATAATTTATATAGATTCTTCTTTCCCCACCTATTTCCATTATTTTTAAATCTAAAACTAAAACCTTTAGTCTTTCCACCCCACCCCCACTAGAGCTGTACTTTGAATATCCTGTCTTGCATTCTTAATTAGCACTTTTCTCAGACAAAGACCACCACCTTCAACACCTCTTTGACCCTTTTGTCTCTGACATCTTTTGATTATCTGCTCACACCACACCCTCAATGTGTCTCTTCCCCCCCACCCACCTTAAACCAATTTATATTTCTCCCTTGTTGAAACTATGCTTCAGTTCTGCTGAAGGGCCATGAGGGCTCGAAACGTTGACTGATTTCTTCTCCGCCGATGCTGCCAGACTTGCTGAGTTTTTCCAGGTAATTCTGTTTTTATTTTGTTTTGGATTTCCAGCATCCGCAGTAGCTTTTAGCTTTTTGTTTTTATTAACACAGAGTCACTCCTGGCTTTAACTGGGGAAACATCTTTCTCAATCTGCATAACTGATTTCCAGGGTATACCAGCTCCATTTGAACTCAGACTACTGGTGACAGCAAGCACTTCAGAAAACTCCCCCAATATCTACTGTTAATGGCTAGGAGTAAAGAATCACTTTGCAATGATTTAAAGTTAGAATATCACAGTAATGGGTTATAAAAATTAGACAATAAAACCTATGATACTGCTGGAAGCTATACACAGCTGTTGCAGAGGATTGTGTGATGTTGTGTCAAATACTAAATGTTTGAAAATAGATTAGATTACAATCCATAAAAGTGTTGCATATTTGCAACCTGATGACATGATATTTATGAATGAGGAAAACCATTTGGTCCATCTTAGTTCATCCATCCAAAGAGAGCCAATAATTCCTCCCCCATCCATTTCAGCATTTAATTGTTTCTTAAATGATTCCAGGGTTTTTGACTCCAATGCTCAATCAGAAGTCCATGTGTTAACTATGAGCAAGTTTTCAAGCATAACAGGTCTCCATGTCTGCCTGTTTCTTTGGTCAAATAATTCAACATAATTTGCAGCTACATCCAAAAAATGACAATAACAATGCTACCAGCTATGGCTCAGTTGGCAGAATTCCCCTCTGAGTCAGGAAATTGTGGGTTCAAGCCACCCCTCCAGAGCCTCGGGCTCAAAATCCAGGCTGACACTTCGGTGTAATGTTCAGGGAGTGCCACTCCGTCAGAGGTGCTCTCTTTTGGATGAGATGTTAAGACGTGGTCAGTGGTACTACTTCAGAGAAAAACAGGGGAGTTCTGCCCAGTTTCCTGAAGGTTTTCATCCATCAACTAACATAGCTAAAAAGAGATTATCTGGTCAATATTACAATGCTGTTTGCAGGCGCTTGCTGTGTGTAAATTAGCCGCCATGTTTCCTACACTATGATAGTGACTTCTCCTCCTCCTCCTCCAATGGGCATCCATTGGATTGATCCACGATTATGCTTGGCAAAGAACTGCAGTGGTTGCCATTGCATTCTGCAGTATGGCTGACCAGGAAACACTCTCACTCTTACTCCCTGTAATCAGATGTGTTGGAAGGATTTACAGGCTAATAATCAACCTGACTGGCCACATTATGATTGGCCACACCTTCCATGACCATCAAGCCCTGAAGTGTGACTTGAACCCAGAGCTTCTGGCCCAGAGGTCAATGTTTAATAGGATTCAAGCCAGTTGGTGAAGTCAAACCTAATACATAGAACCCTTTCTTGCTGAGAGAGTTTATTAACTTTGTCCAGTGTCAACACTACTCACCCACACCCAGTGTCCCAGCTATCCCCTATTTATACTCTTTTGAGCGAAAATAAATTAACAAATGAGCAAGTCAAAAATTAACAACTAAGTTGAGGGGATCACCCCTTAAATGGGCATTGTAATGAAAAGACAAGAAATTAAAAATTAAAGTTAAAAAATCTTAAAGGAAACCTCATCAAAATGTTGTTTTGGGGGTCAATGATGCACCCCAGCCCCTGTGGTTCCCATCAGTCATGAGGGGCATCAAGTGTGCCAGCAGACACCACATGCTCCCTCTCCAAGACACATAGCCATGAACATAGCCTCAGAAGAGGGGTAGACAGTCAGGAAGGACCACCCACTGACTTAAACCTTTTAACAGCCTACTTGGCCAGGCTCAGGACCAGACTTACAAGGAAGTCCTCCTTCCTGTTCCCCCTCAGCACCAGGTGAAAAGGTTGTACATCGATTGTGTGGCAGAGTGGTGATGTAAGCAGCCTCTGCTGGCAGCAGAAGCCTATTACACCTGGCATTTCAAGGTAGCCCCTCACCATCCCCCACCCCCCACCCCATCCCCACCCCCACATCCAAGTACTAACCAGGCCTGAGTCTGCTTAGCTTCTGAGATCAGGCATTTTCAGTCTAGCATGGCACCACCACACATTTTGTGTTGAAGAAGCCTTGGTGAGTTGCTGATTACAGGTACTAACTTGGGACTGATGTACCAGTGAATGACAATCCCTGTCTTGTTTCTTGCTGTAATGTTATTTGTCAGCCATTTCAGGAGGCATGAAGCAGTACACCCAACCCTGCTGAGCGTGGAGAGTCCTAGAAGGGAGCAGCACCAAGGAGATTGAGCGGAGACAAAGGTAAGTAATTTCTTTCTTCAGGTACCATTCCTAGGGGGGGCATTTATTTGCTGATTTTGGACAGCAGTGAGAAGGCCCCACAATCAATGGCTAAAACCTCTCAATAACATGAAGTAGCAAGGTGAGGAAATCTGAGGCTTACACCATTTAGGAAACTTTATTAAATATACACTTTCGACATAAACATCTTGGCATATGCAAATCAACACATTTCACTTTTATTCATTTATTTGTGCTAACAATCCTTCTCCTGTAAAATGTCAGATGCATACAATGTCAGCTCATTTCACTGCTGGGTATAATTTTACACAGAATTATACAGAATTTATAGCCATTTGGCCCGTTTGGCCTATGCCACTGTTTATGCTCCACATGAGCCTCTTCCAACCCCACCTCATATAACACTGACAGCTTATCCTTCTATTCCTTTCTTCCTCATGCACTTATCCAGCTTCCCCATAAAGGTAACTGTGCTATTCACCTCAATTACAGCTTGGGAATTTTGCCAACTTTCAGATGAAGAAGTTTCTCCTGAATTCCTTGTTCGGTCTATTAGTGACCCCTAATTCTGGCCTCTCCCACAAAAGGAAACATCTTCTCTACATCTGCCCTTTCCAATTCTTTCATAAATCCCTCTATTCCTCAGCGTTTCTTCTCAATTTTGTAGTTATTAGTCTGTTTTAACCCATATTTTGTAGTTATTAGTCTATTTTAACCCATATTTCCTTTACTTACATGAACTTACATACACCAGCACCCAATCACATTACACAGTTTTCCGATCCTGATCAAGCATCTCATCTTCTGACATCCCTTGAGCAATGCCATGGGGTATCCACAAAATTTACCCAAAAAATAAATTAAGTAAAGCAAGCCAAAAGATGGCAGCTCTCTGGAAATTCAGGATATCACAGAATCACAGTGCAGAAGAGGCCCTTCGGCCCATCGAGTCTGCACAGACATGTGAGAAACACCTGACCTACCTACCTAATCTCATTTACCAGCACTTGGCCCATAGCCTTGAATGTTATGACGTGCCAAGTGCTCATCCAGGTACTTTTTAAAGGATGTGAGGCAACCTGCCTCCACCACTCTCCCAGGCAGTGCATTCCAGACCGTCACCACCCTCTGGGTAAAAAAGTTTTTCCTCACATCTCCCCTAAACCTCCTGCCCCTCATCTTGAACTTATGCCTCCTTGTGACTGACCCTTCAACTAAGGGGAACAGCTGCTCCCTATCCACCCTGTCCAAGCCCCTCATAATCTTGTACACCTCGATCAAGTCACCCCTCAGTCTTCTCTGCTCCAACGAAAACAACCCAAGTCTATCCAACCTCTCTTCATAACTTAAATGTTTCATCCCAGACAACATCCTGGTGAATCTCCTCTGCACCCCCTCCAGTGCAATCACATCCTTCCTATAATGTGGCGACCAGAACTGCACACAGTACTCCAACTGTGGCCTCACTAAGGTTCTATACAACTCCAACATGATCTCCCTACTTTTGTAATCTATGCATTGATTGATAAAGGCAAGTGTCCCATATGCCTTTTTCACCACCCCACTAACATGCCCCTCCACCTTCAGAGATCTAAGGACACAAACGCCAAGGTCACTTTGTTCCTCAGAACTTCCTAGTGCCATGCTGCTCATTGAATACTTCCTTGTCAAATTACTCCTTCCAAAGTGTATCACCTCACACTTTTCAGGGTTAAATTCCATCTGCCACTTATCTGCCCATTTGACCATCCTGTCTATATCTTCCTGTAGCCCAAGACATTCAACCTCATTGTTAACCACCCGGCCAATCTTTGTGTCATCTGCAAACTTACTAATCCTACCCCCCACATAGTCATCTATGTCGTTTATATAAATGACAAATAATAGGGGACCGAGCACAGATCCATGTGATACGCCACTGGACACTGGCTTCCAGTCACTAAAGCATCCTTCTGTCATCACGCTCTGCCTCCTACAACTAAGCCAATTTTGAATCCACCTTATCAAATTACCCTGTATCCCATGTGCATTTGCCTTCTTTATAAATCTCCCATGTGGGACCTTGCCAAAGGCTTTGCTGAAATCCATATAAACTATATCAGCTGCACTACCCTCATCTACACACCCAGTCACCTCCTCAAAAATTTCAATCAAATTTGTTAGGCATGACCTCCCTCTGACAAAGCCATGCTGACTATCCCTGATCAAACCTTGCCTCTCCAAGTGGAGATAGATACTCTCCTTCAGAACTTTCTCCAATAATTTCCCTACCACTGACGTGAGACTCACTGGCCTGTAGTTCCCTGGCTTATCTCTACAATCCTTCTTAAATAGCGGAACCACATTAGCTGTTCTCCAGTCCTCTGGCACTTCCGCCGTGGCCAGAGAGGAATTAAAAATTTGGGTCAGAGCCCCTGCGATCTCCTCCCTTGCCTCCCTCAGCAGTCTGGGACACAAATCATCCCGACCTGGAGATTTGTCCACTTTTAAGCCTGCCAACACCTCCAATACCTTGTCACTCACTATATCAATTTGCTTAAGAACCTCGCAGTCTCTCTCCCCGAGTTCAATACCTTCATCCTCATTCTCTTGGGTGAAATCGGGCGTGAAGTATTCATTCAACACTCTAGCGATGTCCTCTGGCTCCGCCCATAGATTTCCCCCTTGGTCCCTAATGGGCCCTACTCTTTCCCTGGTTATCCTCTTCCCATTGATATACTTATAGAATATCTTGGGATTTTCCCTACTTTTACTTATTTCTTCACATGTCAGTGATGTAGCATTCTGCCCCATCAAATACATTGCAGAGAAACACCCAGCAATCTTCAGCAGGGAAAACTTTGTTGGCTAAGAGGAGAAGAGCAGTGGACTGGGACAGAAAGAGAGTCAGCAAGGACACAATGAACCAAATGGTCTTTTTCTGTGATGTAATCATTCTACAAATCTATTATTCTCATCCCCTCCTCTGAATCTCATACTTTGTAAGGAGAAACATTTTTTTGCTACAAGAATCATTTTAATATGAATTAAATTATTCCGTGCATTGTTAGAATTCAAGCCTACCTTGTACTCTCTCCTATCAGTAATAGTACCCAGACACAGATCTACAGTTGATTGTCTCTGGTGCAGCCAGCTCTGCTAACTCAGCTGCAGCTCCGTACTCAGACTACAGCTCTTTGCATCTTAAGCATCAAAGCAAGATGTTTTATGATCCCTCTCCTGACTGTCATCGGTCAGTCGAGAAGCTCTTGCCACCACCTCCTTCTTCTTCTGAGCTGGCTGCTGAGTTCAATGTGCAATCTGCTAAGCTCTGCCACAGGCAGGGCAAGGTGGTGCTGGATGGGTTGGGTAGATGGGATGTTTGGTGGTTTATGCACCCCCTCCAGCACTTCAGCCTCACTTCTACACATTCCCACACAGTCTCTCGATATGCTCGATGCCTTCCCGAAAGAACGTTCTCCATTTTTGTTGGTCATAAGCCAGGGATTCCCATAAGCCGAGAGGTATGGGTTTCCCTCTTCAGGGATGTGGGAGTGCAAGGATCACTGCTTGCCACTGTTCACTCCTTCACTCACATTAATCTGCTCTGCATCCTTCAATACAATCCTTGTGGCTTCCATACTCTCTCTCGCATACACACACACACACTATTTACACAAAGATACACTTGCATACACCGGTACAAAGCTATATCACAAATAGACATTCTGTAGGCATTTGACCTACCAGTAGTAAAGCAAGTAGAGCTGACAATGCACAGAAAAACAGATACACACACAGACACACATACATGTTTATGCACACACACATACATACACAGAGACACGCCAAAAATCAACAACTTGTATTTAGTAAGGCATTAACAAAGGAACATATTCACAGGGTAAAGCCATTTAGCTTCCCAAGCAAGATCCACGCCATTCATTGAGATCATGACTAATCTGTGACCCAACTCTATATACCTTGTTTGCCCACATCTCTTAATACCTTTGGATAAAAAAAAATCTATCAATCTCAGTTTTAACAATTACGACTGATCTAGCACCGATTGCCAGTTGTGGAAGAGAGTTCCAAACTTCTAACATCGTCTGGGTGCAAGAGTGTTTCCTGATTTCCTTTCTGAAATGTCTCGCTCTAACTTTTACTTTATGTTCCTTTGGCCTTAGACTTGTCAATCAGTGGAAAGTTTCTCCCCACCTACCCTATTTGTTTCCCTTAGCAGCTTGAAAACTTCAATCGATTCACCCCTTAATGTTCTAAATTTCAGGGAATACAATCCTAGTTTGTGTAACCTTTCCTTGTAGATCAACCCTTGGTGTAAAGTTATCTGAGGCCAATATATCCTTCTGAAGGTCTGATGTGTATTAGAATGTCCAAATGCGCTTTACAAAAGTGTTAATAAATAAAATTTGGCACAAAGCTACATAAAGAGATATTAGGAAATACAATCAAAGGTTTGCCAAAAGAGGTAGATTTTAGTTGGTGTCTAAACAGAGGAGAAATAGACAGAGTAGCTTAGAGAGGGAATTCTAGAGCCTAGGCCCAGGCAGCTGGAGATATTGCTGCCAATGGTAGTGCAATGAAAATTGACTTTGCAAAAGAAGCCAGAATTGGAGGATTTCAGACGGCTGTAGATCTGGAGAAGGGGACTGAGATAAGGAAGGGTGTGCGCTCTGAAAATGAGGATAAGGATGAGAATTTCAAAATCAGATCACTGCTGGACCTAAACCCAATGTAGGTCATTGAACATGGAACCAAATGGGTGAACCGGACTTGGGGGTGAGTTAGGATGTGGGCAACAGAATTTTGGTTCAGTTCAGGTTTATGGAGGTGTAAAGTGTGAGGTTGGCAAGGTGAGCATTAGAACAGTCTCTTCTAGATGAACCAAAGGCACAGATGAAGGTTTGAGCAGCAGATGAGCTGAGGTGGGGAGACAGGGAGGGGGATGGGCATGGCAGGGGGTGGTGGTTGCAATAGGGCAAGGTTACAGATTTGACAGTAGGCTGCCTTGGCAATGGCGTGGCTATGGGCATTCATCTCAGGACCAGGGTTCCAATGTTGTGAACATCCTTGTTCAGCCTCAGACAGTTACCAGGGAGGAGGATGGAGTATACAGCTACACAATGGAGTTTGTGGTGGGAACTGAAAACCTGGTCTTCATGATGTTTCGTTGGAAGAAAGCTTGACACTTCCAGGACTGACTGTTAGTTGGGGCAGCGTGATAAATCAGAGTCAATGGAGGCATCAAGAAAGGTGGCACTGAGTAGGCTTTGGTGTTGTCAGTGTACATGTGGAATGTGACTTTGTGTTTTCAGATGATGTCATTGAGGGCCAGCATGTACCTATCTACATGTTCAGACACAAATGCACACACACACACATGCGCGTGCACACACACACGCTTGTGCAAACACACACATGCACACATAAGCGCACACACACGCGCACACACACCCACAAGCAGTGTCAATTTCCCAAATGTCTGCATATATGTGGTGTTTGCACGAGTTTAACCTAATCGTGAGGTGCTCACCAACCACAGCATTTGCCAAGTTTGAGATGGTCGCATAGTGGTAATATCACTGAGCTGGTGAACCAGTTGATCATGAACTCAAATCCCACCACGACAGCTGGTGAAATTTTCAAAATTCAATTCAGTCAAAAAATCTGGAGTTGAAAGCTAGCCCCAGTAATGGTTATGAAACTATAATTGACTTGTTGTAAAAACCCATCTGGTTTGCTAGTGTCCTTTAGGGAATGAAATCTGCCATCCTTATCTGGTCTGGTCTACATGTGACTCCAGATCCACAGCAATGTGGTTGACTCTTAACTGCCCCTCTGAAATAGTTTAGCAAGCTCGTCAGTTCAAGGGCAATTAGGGAAGGGCAACAAATGCTGGCCTTGCCAGCGACACCCACATCCCATAGAAGAATAGAGCAGGAAAAAAAGCGAAATAGCCTTGAATCAGTGGGTGGGAAGTTTAGCCCCAGTCCATACGCTGCCAATTACTAAAACAGCAGGTAAACAATCCAAATCCATCCTCACAGGCAAACCTTCCCCCAGCACTAACCATGTCGCACGCACTTTAGCTGCTGCTAGTAATTTCATTTCTATCAGTACCGACAAGTAATTAGTCCATGGCTTTGCAGGGACCTTGACAATATGTGTCTCACTCCATAATAAAAAGAGACCAGCAGCTTCTCTCATACCATCTGATCAGATTGCTTTTAATCAGGGGTCGATATTTACAGAAAGCAATGAGTCATGCATGGATATTATGATGATTAGCTATCTATTCCTTAGGCCATTTAAAGAAGCAACTAAACAAAGGCATTCGTCAAATCAAGACCTCACAGTCTTTGTCGAGTTTTAACTGTTTTTATCCCAACATAATTGACTTCCAGTTGTCTGAATGTCACAAGGGTTTAATTGGACATACAAAACCCTTATGAGGATTAAACAACCTCTCCTCTTTACAAACACAATCTACCAACAAGTTAAGTTCTTGTCCTTAAATACAATTCTTGGCTGTGTTGAATTGGGGCACACACAATGCACAGGAGAGTTAATCTCACTCCGGCAAACACACGTCCACCATGGAAGTTCAACTCCTTCCTAATCCAACCAACATGATAACAACTTGCCCTTATAAAGCACCTTCAGCATAGTAAAATGTCCCAAGCTACTTCACAGGATTGTCACCTTTTGCAACAACTTGGTAGGAGACAGTGGTGTACAGGTAGTGTCACTGGGCTAGGAATCCAGTGGCTCAGGCTAATGCTCCGGGGACATGGGTTCAAATCCCACCATGGCAGCTGGTGGAATTTAAATTCAATTAATAAATCTGGAATACAAAGCTAGTCTCAGTAATAGTGACCATGGAACTATTATCAATTGTCATACAAACCCATCTGTTTGGCTAGTGTCCTTTTAGGGAATGAAATCTGCCATCCTTATCTGGTCTGGCCTACATGTGACTCCAGGCTCCAGACCCACAGCAATGTGGCTGGCTCTTAACAACCCTCTGCAATGGCCTAACAAGCCACTCAGTTCTCAAGGCCAATTAGGAATGGGCAATAAATGCTGACCTTGCCAGGGACGCCGACACGCAGATCCCATGAAAGAATAAAGAAAGGAAAGATCAGAATCTATCCACCTGAAGCGATACAGAAGGCAAGTCAAACACAAGTGCCACCCAACTTGCCGAAAAGAATAAACTACTGTATGATTTCTGATTAATAATACCCCTGTTGCCTTTACGTCCAAGATTTATTTGAGATGATATCAAACAACAGGAAGGATGAAAATTTTAAAAAAAACCTTGTGTTCATCCAACAACTTTCATGAGCTCAGAATGACCCAAAGGGTTTTACAGCCAAAATATGCTTTTGAAGAAGGACTTCCTGACCCTCCTTCAATTTTGTGCCATGGGATCTCTTACATCCACCTGAGCAGGCAGACAGGGCCTCCATTTAACGAAACCTCTGACAGTGCAACTTTCTCTCACTACTGCACTCAAAGATAAAGCCAACATTTTATACCCAAATCTCTGGAATGGGGCAATGAACTGACAATGTTCTGACTCAAAGATGAGAGTGCCACCCACGGAGTCACAGGTGACCTCAGAGCCTCTGTTGTGCTGTTTGTGGAGACCAGCAGTGTCACACACCAACCGCATGTGTGACTTGCTGATGATGTTCACAGGCTGGGCTGTAGCTAAGCGATTATATCTCTGCAAGTAGTAATCAAGATGAACTGGAGAGGTGCTAATGCTGCATAAACCCAAGAGAGCACAGCTATGATGCACATTTACTGCTTACTGAAGAAAACCAACTATTGACATCTAAGCTCAAACTTACGAATGAAATTCTGTTGGCAAGGCAAGTTATCTCTGGCTTTACCAGCTCCTGGTACTTTAGAGTTTGACACCATAAAATAACCATGTGGAGGTTGCTCCACATGAGCAACCTAGTCTGCCCTGACCACCCTGCAGCTCTTCACATCCTTTAACAGTCTTCTCTCTCAAGACATTGGGCGAAATTGTCCAAGATTTGCATGAAGTGCAATAGCGGGCAGGAAAACAGCCGTTTTACCTGTAATTCACACCGTATTGCACCATTCTCCCCTCATTAATTATGCAGCCACAGGAAACACGCCATCTCAATGGCAGGGGGCTTCCAATTTGCCCACTATGCCGTTACCTCTCAATGCTTGCAGCTCAGGACTGCTCTGGTAGAGACATGGCTCCAAAAGCTAAGAAGACTGCAGTCCCCCGACTAAGTGACGCATCCCTGGGACACCTTCTAGACACCATGGAGGCCAACTGTAATATCCCCTCCCCCACCTCCGATCTGGCCGCAGGAGGCCCATCAGTCTCAACACTCTGGCTTTGGACGTGGTGGCAGAGGTGGTTAGTGCCAATGCTGAACACAAGAGGTCGGCCATCCAGCGAAGAAATGGATGAATGATCTCATCTATGCCGCCAGCGTAAGTCAACCACCTCATCACTCTAAACTCACACACTCACAAGGCCATCACACATTCACTAGCATCTCACTCACTGCCAGCTCAAGGGACATCACCACTCACTCTCTCACACACACACCCTCACACCTCCATCTGGCCTCATCTCCTCTGGAGACTGCCTCCTCAGCCCTCACCATCTTGAGGCCACTTGAACAGATCAACATGTGCCCCCACACACACCCTGGGATACCCCCCTTCCCCAGTACAGCCCTCGCCCTGCAGCCTCTTCCCTTGCCTGAGGCCACTTTCCACCTTTGCCAACCAAGCCCTGGCCCTACAGCCATTGAAAAGCCACCCACACCTTACGGTTGGTCTGGTGGGTAGAGGCTTGCCCTTGAACCCCGCTAAATGTGATGTGGTGCTGCCTGCGAAGCCTGGCGCTGATGACTGTGAGTGCTGCCCAAAGCAAGGTGGGCAAACAAACCTCAAAGTCCCAAGCAAAGTGCAACTCCCCAGGTACACGCCACTTATGTACAGTTGTGAAACACGTGGGCGTCATCCTGGATGATCCAGTATCAGGGGATGATTCCGGCAAGCAGAGCTTATAACTAGATACAAATGTGTTAAAATGATGTCCCCAACATGTGCCAGTGGGAAACTCGGCCTGTCATTGATGGGTGGAGCAGACACGACAAGCTGGTTTCACGGCAGCATGAAGCCGATTTTTGGCCTTCTCGCCATGTTGTCTTCGCCCTCGCCCACCATGACGCCAACAGGATCGGAAAACTCCGGCCATTATCTAATTCAGGTTTAACGGTTATTATGGAACCTGTTTCAAGAACAGTTTGTGGCCAAAAATTCCAGTCTACCCAGCCTGTGTAAAGAAGTCTTTCTCCCCTGCACTGCCAATTACTTACCCCGCCATTGGAGGTGGGTGGAGGTAATATTTTTGCCCCTTTTAGTCTTTATGTCCGTAAACAGTATATCTCAACAACTAATAGGTGGATTTCAATTAAGCTTGGTACGTAGATAGGGTTCAGTCCAAGAAAGAACTGATTAGTTTTTGACGAAGATGCAAACCTCGACCCAGATGCTGCATTTTTTTTAAAGGATCCATTGACACTGGGAGAATTGACTTTTATTCAGGCCGCCACTCCACAAATCCCCACCCACCATCATTTACCCGTGGCCTGGGATCCAGCAACGATCCTGGTCTCAGGCGGGCGTCATACCGGCAGCAGCCAACACCTCGTTGGTGGCGCTGCTGTTAAATAGAACTGCCGGCCTCTGATTGGTCAACAGCTCTCGGAGGGCAGGGCTTTCACCCTCCCCCCCCTCCGTGGTCCTTGATCCCAAGGGAAGGCCTGTCAAGTGCCTGAATGGAACAAGGTGTGGTGGGGCTTCCTGAAAAGAGGCTGTGCAGGCCTCTCGCTGCCTCTCCAGTTGGTGGCCGAGACCACGGTCACCTCCATAAGATTCTGGCCACAGTGGTGTCTGAGTTCAGAGTCATGGCCTCCACTGACAGGCGTTGCTGACCTTTTACTCTCACTCGTTGTGTAGTCATGTTAACACTGATGTCCGTTTAAGCTAATTTGCATTTAAGTTAATTTGCATTTTTATTAATATGCATTCATGTTAATACATCCATCTGGCAGATAATAATTTAACCTGATCTTACAATTCACAGTTTATAACACAATGAGCAGAAGGGCTGTTATGAGTTTCTACCTCTTTTGCTGAATGATGGTGAAGCCTAACTATTGTACATTTAGTTTTACAAGCACAGGTACGTCATCGTGACAGCCTCCACATTAACAAAGACCAAGCTGCCAGTGAGTACCACTTTGCAACTCCCAATTACAGTGAAACCAAATACAGTGAGATTCCCAATACAGTGAAACGGCCAGTGAAACTCAAAATACAGTGAGACTCCAAATACAATGAAACTGCCAGTGAAACTCAAAATACTGTGAGATTCCCAATACAGTGAAACTGCCAGTGAAACTCAAAATGCAGTGAAACTCCAAATACGATGAAAATACCAATGAAACTGAAAATACAGGGAGATTCCCAATACAGTGAAAGTGCAAATGAAACTGAAAATACAGTGAAACTCTCAATACAGTGAAACCCAAAACATAGTGAGACTCCCAATGCAATGAAATGGCCAGTGAAACTCAAAATATAGTGAAACTGCCAGTGATACTCAAAATACAATGAGACCCCCAATACAGTGAAACCGCCAGTAAAACACAAAATAGAGTGAAACTCCAAATACAATGAAACTACCAGTGAAACTCAAAATACAGTGAGACTCCCAATGTAATGAAACTACCAATTCTGCGTTTGGAAGCTCATTCATTATTTTAAAAACATTTTGTATTCATTCTTGGGATGTGGGCATCACTGGCCAGGCCAGCATTTATTGCCCATCCCTAGTTGCCCCTTGAGAAGGTGGTGGTGAGCTGCCTTCTTGAACCTCTGCAGTTCATGTGGTGTCGGTACACCCACAGTGCTGTTAGGGAGGGAGTTATATATTACCAAGTCAAGATGGTGAGTGGCTTGGAGGGGAACTTCCAGGTGGTGGTGTTCCCATCTATCTGCAGCCCTTGTCCTTCTAGATGGTAATGGTCGTGGGTTTAGAAGGTGCTGTCTAAGGAACCTTGGTCAATTCCTGCAATGCATCTTGTAGATGGTACACACTGCTGCTACTGTGCATAGGTGGTGGAGGGAGTGACTGTTTGTGGAAGGGGTGACAATCAAGCGGGCTGCTTTGTCCTGGATATTGTCAAACTTCTTGAGTGTTGTTGGAGCTGCACTCATCCAGACAAGTGGAGAGTATTCCATCACACTCCTGACTTGTACCTTATAGGTGGTAGACAGGCTTTGGGGAGTCAGGAGGTGAGTTAATAGCCACAGGATTCCTAGCTCTTACCTACTCTTGTAGCTACAGTATTTATATGGCTAGTCCAGTCCAGTTTCTGGTTAATGGTAGCCCCCAGGATGTTGATAGTGGGGACTCAGTGGCGGTAATGCCATTGAATGTCAAGGGGCGATGGTCAGACTCTCTCTTCTTGGAGATGGTCATTGCCTGGCACGAATGTTACTTCCTATTTGTCAGCCCAAGCCTAGATTTTGTCCACATCTTGCTGCATTTAGACATGGACTGCTTCAGTATCTGAGGAGTCGCGAATGGCGCTGAATATTGTGCAATCATCAGCGAACATCCCCACTTCTGACCTTATGATGGAAGGAAGGTCATTGATGAAGCAGCTGAAGATGGTTGGGCCGAGGACAGTACCCTGAGGAACTCCTGCAGTGATGTCCTGGAACTGAGATGACTGACCTCCAACAACCACAACCGTCTTCCTTTGTGCTAGGTATGATTCCCACCAGTGGAGAATTTTCTCCCTGATTCCCATTGTCTCCAGTTTTGCTGGGACTCCTTAATGCCACACTCGGTCAAATGCGGCCTTGATGTCAAGGGCAGTCACTCTCATTTCACCTTGGGAGTTCAGCTCTTTTGTCCGTGTTTGAACCAAGGCTGTACTGAGGTCAGGAGCTGAGTGCCCCCGGCAGTACCCAAACTGGGAGTGAGCAGCAAGTGCCATTTGATAGCACTGTTGATGAGCCCTTCCATTACTTTACTGATGATTGAGAATAAACTGATGGGACGTTAATTGGCCGGGTTGGACTTGTCCTGCTATTTGTGGACAGGACATATCTGGGCAATTTTCCACACAGCCGGGTAGATGCCAGTGTTGTAGCTGTACTGGAACAACTTGGCTAGGGGCGCAGCAAGTGCTGCAGCACAAGTCTTCAATACTATTGCCGGAATATTTTCATGGCCCATTGCCTTTGCAGTATCCAGTGCCCCAGCTGTTTCTTGATACATGGAGTGAATTGAATTGGCTGAAGACTGGCATCTGTGATGCTGGGGACCTCCAGAGGAGGCCAAGATGGATCATCAACTTGGCACTTCTGCTGAAGGTTATTGCAATTGCTTCAGCCTTATCTTTTGCACTGATGTACTGGGCTCCTCCATCTTTGAGGATGGAGGTATTTGTGGAGCCTCTTCCTCCAGTGAGTTAATTGTCCACCACTATTTACGACTGGATGTGACAGAACTGCAGAGTTTAGATCTGAACCGTTGGTTGTGGAATCACTTAGCTCTGTCTATTGCTTGCTGCATTTGCTGTTTGGCACACAATAGTCCTGTGTTGTAGCTTTACCAGGTTGACACCTCATTTTTAGGTATGCCTGGTGCTGCTCCTGGCATTCGCTCCTGCACTCTTCATTAAATCAGGGTTGATCCCGTGGTTTGATGGTAATGGTAGAGTGGGGGATATACCGGGCCATGAGGTTACAAATTGTGTTTGAGTACAATTCTGCTGCTGCTGATGGCCCACAGCACCTCATGGATGCCCAGTTTTGAGTTGCTAGATCTGTTCTAAATCTATCCTATTTAGCACGATGGTGATGCCACACAACACAATGGAGGGTATCCTTAATGTGAAGACGGGTCTTCGTCTCCCTAAGGACTGTGCAGTGGTCACCCCTACCGACGCTGTCATGGACACATGCATCTGCAGCAGGCAGGTTGGTAAGGATGGGGTCAAGTATGTTTTTCCCTCACCACCTGCTGCAGACCCAGTCTAGCAGCTATGTCATTTAGGACTCAGTCAGTAGTGGTGCTACTGAGCCACTCTTGGTGATGGTAATTGAAGACCCCCTATCCAGAGTACATTTTGCGCCCTTGCCATTCTCAGCGCTTCCTCCAAGTGGTGTTCAACATGGAGGGGCACTGATTCATCAGCTGAGGTAAGGCGGTACATGGTATTCAGCAGGAAGTTTCCTTGCCCGTGTTTGGCCTGATGCCATGAGACTTCACGGGGTCCGGAGTCGATGTTGAGGATTCCCAGGGCAACTCCCTCCCGACTGTATACCACTGTGTCACCCGGTGGGACAGGACATACCCAGGGATGGTGATGGTGGTGTCTGGGGCATTGTCTGTAAGGTATGATTCCGTGAGGATGACTATGTCAGGCTGTTGCTTGACTAGCCTGAGAGACAGCTCTCCCAATTTTGGCACAAGCCCCCAGATGTTAGTAAGGAGGACTTTGCAGGGTCGATGTGGCTGAGTTTGTGTTGTCGTTTCCAGTGCCTAGGTCGATGCCCAGTGGTGGTCGATCACATTTCATTCCTTATGGACTTTGTAGCGATTTATACTACTGCGAGGTTTGCTAGGCCATTTCAGAGGACAGGTAAGGGTCAACCACATTGCTGTGGGTGGAGCCACATGTAGGCCAGACCAGGTAGTGCATTAACCAGATGGATTTTTATGACAATTGACAACGGTTTCATTAGACTTTTCATTTCAGATTTTCATTGAAATCATCTGCCGTGGTGGGATTCGATTAGTCCAGTGACAATATCGCTACACCACCACCAACCCGTCGATGATGCACAGGCGAATAGCTCTCCGAATCACCTGGCGGGTCAGGAACTAATTCGTCCGCCCCACGGTTACCTGGCAGGGTCGAAGGTCCAGGCGCCATATTTAAACGCCACCTGAGCACAGACATTCTCTCCAGCCCAGCTGACCCCAGGACACACACGGAGATGTCTGGAAACCAGAGGAAGGAGCCTGCAAGGCACAAGGTGAAAGCTGCATCCCGCTTCTGCCCCAACGCCCTCAAGGCCTTGATCCAAGGGAGCAAAGGGGTGTGCTGGGCCTGAGGGATGGCTCCAGGAAGCTCACCAGTCTCACCTCTCCAGTCTGGGAGACCATCACAGAGCAGGTCAGAGCAGCTGGCAAACCATGCCCACGATGCCATCCAGTGCAGGAAGAGGATCAATGTTTTCATCCACTCCACTAGGATAAGTTATCCTTCTTATCTACATTGGAGAGACCAAACGCAGACTGGGTGACCGCTTTGTAGAACACCTTCGGTCTGTCCGCAAGCATGACCCAGACCTCCCTGTCGCTTGCCATTTCAACACACCACCCTGCTCTCATGCCCACATGTCCGTCCTTAGCCTGCTGCATTGTTCCAGTGAAGCTCAACGCAAACTGGAGGAACAGCACCTCATCTTCCGACTAGGCACTTTACAGCCTTCCGGACTGAATATTGAGTTCAACAATTTTAGATCATGAACTCTCTCCTCCATCCCCACCCCCTTTCCGATTCCCCCCCTTTTTTTTCCAATAATTTATATAGATTTTTCTGTTCCCACCTATTTCCATTATTTTTAAATGTATTTCCATCCATTGTTTTATCTCTACCTTTTAGCCTTTTTTGATCCCTTCCCCCCCACCTCACCCCCACTAGGGCTATCTGTACCTTGCTCGTCCTGCTTTCTACCCTTAATTAGCACATTCCTTAGATAATATCACCACCTTCAACACCTCTTTGTGCTTTTGTCTGTGACATCTTTTGGTTATCTCCACCTATCACTGGCCCTCTATCCAGCTCTACTTGTCCCACCACCCCTTAAACCAGCTTATATTTCACCTCTCTTCTACTTTTACTTAGTTCTGTTGAAGGGCCATTCGGACTCGAAACGTTAACTGTGTTCCTCTCTGCAGATGCTGCCAGACCTGCTGAGTTTTTCCAGGTACTTTTGTTTTTGTTTAAGTTATCCTTCAATTCCCTCCAGTATCAAACTCTCATCATGTACTCAAAGGGCTGCTCTCTTCAGGAATCTCACACAACCATTAGCGGGGGACATATATCACCCCACTGTCTCACAAGCACTTTCACATCACCACCGCCCCACCTGTCCTGCTGCTCGCACTCCATCCTCAGCCCTTTCTGGCGAGGGCTCACCACACACACAGGGGGCATGAATGTTTCCCAACCTATGGTCCATCCCATCTCAGCACATTCCTTACTTTTGTCATCATCCAGGGCAAGCTGGCCCTCAATAGGCGGGAAAGATCCCCGACCAGGGAAGGAACGGCCAACATCATTCCCATCACTCAGTTCGAGGAGGATGCTGCCAAGCTGGGGGGCAACAGGGATCGCTCCTGTTGGGAAGGGGCAATCAGCCTGTCCCACCAACACGGTATGGATGACACCTCCATCACATCCTGACATTCAGTGAGTGACATTCAATCTTGTAATCTGCTGCTCGTGAACTAAAACTCTCTTCTCTCTCTTATAGGCACCAGCAGATGAGGGTGGCCAACGTAAGCCCCAGTCCCCAGACCTCCTCGGATGAGGGAGCTGAGGAAGACACGAAGGATGTACCATCACTGTCCTTACCAGCAACCTCCACCAGCGCAGACCCATACCTCAGAGAGGCATAGCTCTAGGTTAAGCTCGGGGTCATGTTCTGGGGAACACCTCTCCGCTGCAGTCGGGGGCAGGGATAGCTCAGGTGTCCAGCACTTGGAGGGCTGCTGGAGACCAGCTACCCATCGAGTCCGAGTCAGATGATGAGCCCCTGCGAGCGGCCACCAACACAATGCTGGAAATGCAACAACAGGCGGCGGAATATCAGGCAGAGGTGCAGCAGTCACTCAGCAGGCCAGAGTGAACGACAGAGGAGTCTGTCCACATTCTGCCTGATGTAATGGCTCAAACATGCCAGCGCCTCAACGTCCACCATGGGAAAGTTAGCGACCACCATGGTTTTGCCGGATTTGTGCTCGGATCTGGACTCCATGATGACACACACGCTGATGGGCACCATCAATGTCTGAGTTGAGAGGGGGACAAAGCACCTTGACCTCCCTCCAGGTGCCCCTTCTCCTCAAGGAGTCAGGGCGGGGCCAACGGGCACCCACAGAGAGGATGAGCATCAGCCATACATCCCATGGACCTCTGCTCAGGACATTCCAAGGGTGTGTAGCCTCTTAGAATCCCATCCGCCTGTGACCCCACCCACTCCAGCTGCTCAGGTAAATGAAGGTGCATCTGCCGCTGAGCACGTGACCCTTATCGGGCCACCAGAGGACGTCCGCCAAGGTCAACTCACTGTACTTTAGATTTCCACTTCCCAGAGCGAGCGCATGCAGGGTCTACTTCTGACCTTCTCCGAGATCATGGCCTGGTGAATCATAAGGTTGGAAGGTGCAAGTCTGAATGCTAAAACTGCTGGCCATATGACTGTTTGGAGATGCCTTTCAATGCAATGGAATGACATTAAGAGACAGGAGGAATGTGGTCATCTCCCGTTGCCTTCACTTTACTCCTGCTGGGATCTGGTAGAAATTAAAGTGGCATCGGCACATCTTCCATGTTACGCTTCCTGGATACCATCATCCTGTGGAAGCTGACCCTCATCATGCTCCTGGCCTTCCCGCTCTTCATTCTCCGAGGAGCTCTCATCCTCCTCCATTTCACCCTCTGGCAAGGGATCTCCCCTTTGCAGCGTCAGGTTGTGAAGGCCACAACACACAGTAATAATTTGGGATATCCTATTGGGATTTTACTGCAGTGGCCCACCTGAGCGGTCCAAAAGATAGAATCATATCTTCAGAATGCCAGTGGTCTGCTCGATTAGGGACTGTGAAGAGCTGTGAGCTGCGTTGTCTCTCTCTTCTGAAGCACTCTGAGGCCTGTACATGATTGTCATGAGCCAGCGTTTCAGTGGGTACCCCTTGTCCCCAAGCAGCCATCCCTGTAGGCGCTCAGCCCTTTCGAACATCTGAGGCACCTGGGAGTTACTCAGGATGTATGAGCCATGGAAAATCCCAGGTTTCCTGGCAAAAACATGCATCATGTGCTTCCGATGATCGCAGACCAGTTGAACATTGATGGAATGAAAGCCTTTGTGGTTGATAAACGTTAGGAGCTACTGCCATGGAGCCCTTAAAGCCACATGGGTGCAGTCACTTACACCCTGCACTCTTGGGAAGCCTGAGATAGCTGCAAACCCATTGAATCTTACAGCCTGGCTATCTTCGTCGAGTGTAAACCTCACATAGTGATGTGCCTTGCTGTAGAGGGCATCTGTGACCTCCTTGATTCATCTATGTGTGGCGGTCTGTGAGATGTTGCACAGGTCCCCTGTGGATTGCTGGATCGATCCACAGGCAAAGCAATTGGCCGCAGCGGTGACCTTCAGGACCACTGGCAAAGGACAGCCTCCCACTCCATGGGGCATTAGGTCCTCCCGAAGAATGTGGCAGATGTGATCCATCAGAGCTTGGGACATGTGCAGATGTGCACGGCAATGTCTCTCACTCATATGCAAAAGGATAGTCTTCCTCAGTAAACCCTTGGTCTACTGAGTCGCCTCCTTGGTCTGGGTATCTCCTCCTGATCCTCATGTTCTTACTGTGGGTCCCCTGTACCCTGGACCCCCTCCTGAAGCTGCACATGCCATCACCTGTCCCTTCTTCTCCCCCTCCATTGTATTAGAAATCTCATAAAGGCAACATTGAGCCCTGGATCCATAACTGATTTGTCTTTCTCTCTGAAATGATAAATTGAATAGATTCATGCATAAAGTTTGAAAACAGTGAAGCTCACAATCTTTAACCATAAGCAACAGTAATGGTCTATAGTGGTTTCTGCCCTCCTGGCCCTGTTGCTGATGCAGCCTTGTATCTGAGGCACCCACAAACACATTGAGGTGGCCAAGATGTCATCCCTGAGACCTAACATCTGAATCCTGCAGAGATTGAAGAAGGTTTGAATGACATGCGCAACCTGATCTCACTCAGTGCTCCAGTCTCAGATTTGGCAGATGAATCGCACATCTCACTCAAACCCATCATCTAAATAAGCAGGACTGGCTCTGTTGCTGCTGATAGCGCCCTGATAAGGTGGCAGGAACCAGATGAGGTCATTCAGCCCTTCAGTTCAATGGTAGGTTAATGACAGGTCAGGTATCTTACTGACTAGTAGCGTGATTGCAATTTGCATTTGTTACCATCTCATGAATGTTCATTAAATCTGCTGGGGGCTGGTGGGTGGGGGTTGGTTAGCTCAGTTGGCTGAATGGCTGGTTTGTGATGCAGAGTGAAGCCAATGGCGCAGGTTCAATTCATTCAAGTCATCTATGAATACCCCACCTTCTCAACCTCGCCCCTTTCCTGAGGTGTGGTGACCCTCAGGGAGAGGAGGCCGGGTGTCCCAATGCAGCTTCCAGGGGAGGGTCCTGTGGGAGGAGAGGCAGGGGCACAAGGGGCACAGGGTCAGCAGGTAGTCTAAGGCGGAAGGGGCCGCAGAAGACGCCACTATCCTGTTGCCAGGGTTTACAGGCAGTGAAGCAGCTACCTCAATATGTCTGAGGTACAGTGCCGAAGGAGGCTCCGTCTCTCGAGGGAGACCGTGACCTCCATTTGCCAGATGATTGGGCCTGAGATCAGCTCTGACTGTGTGGGTGGACACCCCATGTCAGTGGCTCTGAAGGTCACAGTGGCCATCAACCTCTATGCCTCCGGCTCTTTCCAGGGGTCAGAGGGGGATCTTTGTGGAGTCTCCCAATCAGCCGTCCACAGTTGCATCAAGCTGGTGACAGAAGGTCTGTGGGCAATGACATTTATTCCTTACCGTACAGAAGAGGTCAGCCAGGCTGAGCGAGCCAGAGGCTTTGCAGCAATTGCTGGGTTCCCCCGTGTCCAGGATGCTATAGATTGTACACATGTGGCCATCAAGGCGCCAGCGGGTGAGCCCGGTGCCTTCGTCAACAGGAAGGACTTCCACTCCATGAACGTGCAGATAGTGTGTGACCACAGGATGCTGATTCTACAAGTCTGTGCAAGGTACCCAGGCAGCTCCCATGACACTTACATCCTCAGACACTCCCAGATGTCGAGGCTATTCAGTGCTCCAGCCCAATTGCATGGGTGGCTGCTGGGTGGCAAGGGTTATCCGTTGTAGAGGTGGCTTGTGATGCCTCTCCGCCACCCAGCGGCAGAGCAGCATTATAGCAGGAGTCATGCCTCCACGAGGGTGATGATAGAGGGGACCATCGATCTTCTGAAGGTCATGCGCTTCCAATGCCTGGACCATTCAGGAGGAGCATTACAATACCCCTCAGAGCAGTGATAGTGGTTGCATGTTGCTCTCTACACAATCTGGGAATGGCAAGGGG
Organism: Cetorhinus maximus; assembly: GCF_964194155.1. Classification (NCBI taxonomy): domain Eukaryota; kingdom Metazoa; phylum Chordata; class Chondrichthyes; order Lamniformes; family Cetorhinidae; genus Cetorhinus; species Cetorhinus maximus. The sequence continues at coordinate 4,967,403 of NC_135905.1, read as the reverse complement.
GACACACTGGAGGAAGAGAATGTCGTCGCAGCTGCACAGGCCACAGATGATGAGTCCAGTAGTGAGTCAGAAGAGGAGCATGGTGAGGAGAGCACTGGGGGCACGGAGGCAAACTTCGGTAACCTCCAGGGAGGCAGGGACACCAGGAACACCTTGATCCAATGCTTTTTAAGCTAGGCTACCAAAGGTCTGCTTCCACATCATGCCAGGGCTGCCACCACCTCCATCCCAGATGTCTGAAATCTTTCATTTGAACCCAGAGTCCACTCAGTGCAATAAAGTTTGGAGCCGCTCATGTCCAGCATTACATACTGGCGTACCCTGCACCAAAACAAATACAAAGGTAAAGCAGACTCAGGCCATTAGGACAAAAACAAAATTTATCTCATTTTGACAATCCAAAATAATTAACATCACCTTCTCTGGTCTTAATTCCCAGACCAGAAAACATAAACAAATCATTACACAACAGAGGATCACCCATGAACAGCTTCTCTTGTGCTTATGGTGCCTTAAACACATGTTTGCAAGTGCTACGTCTTAGTGCCCTCCCCTCCGCCTCCTCGCTGGCAGCGGCATTGGAGACAGGCTGCTGACTCTGCTGTCCTGTTGGCCTCGATGACCTTGGTAGTCGTCCTCTGGCCAGTGGAGCCTGTGCTGGCCCCGCCTGGGAGGGAGTTGCCAGTGCCACAGGTGGCATCTCCCCAGTGATTGCAGCCTCATCAAAGCCACAGTCACTGGCAGAGGGGCGGATGAGCTGCTGCCATCATCCAGAGCACCCTGAGAGGAGCCCACAGAGACGACAGGCAGCTCGTGCGCCAATGTGAGGTCGCTGTGGACCTCCCTGCTCACCAATGATGAACAGGCACCTAGCTGGGATACTGGGTGCCTCATCCTTCTCCCACACTGGTACTAACCACCTGAGGTCATTGCTTGTGTGAGGGCTTGAAAGTCCGAGGTCAACCCCAGGAACTCCGATTCTGTTCCTGGAGCTGCTTCTCCATGAGAGTTGCCACTCTCTCATTGGAGGAGGCGATGCACTCGGCCATGAGGGTCAATGCAGTGCTGTCAGGAAGATATAATAATTCTCATAATGTTATTGGAATTTATTATAAAATAGAGTAATAGCAGGATGTGTCTTTGTGTCTATATGTGTGTGTATGTGTGTGAGTGTGTGAGACTTAATTGAATTAGAGGCAGTTAGTCTGGGAGCTTTGATGTAAGAAGTGAAATTAGGTTTGAAATGTTAATTAGGTAACCATGGGGGAAGTTTAAAAACATCGGTGTCAAGGGAGCATTTACATTTTTAAATAAACCAGATTAGATTGTTTTCAAAAGAGGGAGTGAAATTGTCAACTAGCCAGGTGAAGTTTAGAAAGAGTTTGTTTATTTTTCCCAAAGATCACTGGTAAAACTCAGTGCTATGAGAGATTTTTGTTATCAGGAAGGTAAAGTCCAAAGACATAGTGAAAAAATGGGAATTTGCATTTAAAGCGAAACATATGTATAAAGGAACAAAGGTTGTGTATAAGAGCAGGCAGACTAACATTCAACGTGTGAAAAGCCTTCAACATCTATGCCTCAGACTGCTGCTTTCAGGGACTGAAGTTAAGATAGCTCACTTTGAATTTGACTGTTCAGGGTATCGTTTACTTTGCTTGAGTCTTTTGAAAGTATGTGTCAGTACGACAACAGTACGTTGCCTTAATGAAAGTGTAACTGAGAGTTAGATTAATTAGGGGATTTAGAAGTTATCATAGTAGTAATTTGTAGATCTCTGTATGTGTTTAAAGTCATTTCTTCCATTACTAAATGTTTAATCTAGTTTTATAAAAACCTATAAGACTTGGTGGTCTTATTAGTACTGAATTCAGGGCATGCATCTCGAAATTTATCCAAATTGCAAATCAAGTTGTGGCAGTTGTTTCAAGGGGAGAATTTCCCCTGTCTGGAGGGGTTACGCGGGGGCGGGCAATGGTGGATGTGAAACTGATCGGGTCCGCGCCGCCATTTTATGTGGGCAGGCCAATTAAGGCCCGCGCAGCGTGACGTGCGCCCAGAAGCGCTGAGCGCTCCCTGTGCAGGCGTGGGGTGGGGGGGGTGGCGGGGGGTCGGTTCCCTGAGTCGGGGCCTGCGCTCTTTCGCGCATACACGTGATAGAGCGCAGAAATCTCCCTGAGGCACAGAGCTGCCTCAGGGAGATTAGCTTAAGTTTTAAAAAGCTAAATAAAGAAAAGAAAAATTTTTAAGACATATCCCCTCATGTGATATTGTCACATGAGCTGGGATATGTCAATGAATTTTTATAAACATTTTTATTCAATTTATAAACACTTCATGAAACCTCATCCCGCCGTTGGATGAGGTTCCATGAGAAATGCAAAGGCCGCCTGGGATCTTCACCTGCACCCCGACAACATTAAGGTTGCATGGGAATCTCAGTTTATTGGTTTAATTAGTTTTTAAATGGCTTTAATAGGCCGTTGACAGTTCAGCAGGCCTGCATTCGATTTGGCTACGCGCCCGCCAAACTGAAAATCTAAACAATGCGTGATGACGTCAGGATGCACGCCCAACATCACCTGGCGTCATTTTACCCTTCGGCGAGCGGGCCCCACCCCTGTTTACTGAGCCGAAAATTCTGGCCAAGTTTCTCTTTGGGATTTGAATAACTCAGCATTTACCACCGTCTGTGCCATAACATAGCGGGATATATTCGATATCCCTTGATTGGGTTGGAGTTGGTGAACCTTAAGGTTGCTGGAATGAGGAGCACCTTGAATTCAGGAGTTGGTGTGAGGGTTTTTTAAGTGGTGAGACTGCAATATGGCTTCGGCAATTGCTAAAACTTGTCTGGGAGTTAAAGTTATAAGTTTGGCTGGTTTTCAAAAGGTAACTAAAGTTAAGCTAATGGAATCGGCAGATAAATTACAATTGGGGTTACCTGCAGGGGCTAAGAAAGCAGATATAACTGAAGGTATAGCACAGTATTTAAAGTTGGAAATGATACCTGACATTAGTGAGTCACATCTGGAGGTAATGAGACTTCAAGTTAGAAATGAATTTGAACAAGCAAAGGGACTGAGAAAACTGAGAAAAGAAACAAGAATTGGAAATGGAAAACAGGAACGAGAGGCAGCAGAATAAGAAATGGGAAAAGATAGATTATTTCAAAAAGAAATGGAGCTGTGAAAACTTAATCTCCAGAGGCAAAAGTTAGCAATGGGAAGAGAGAATGAAGGAAAGGGACAGAGAGTACTGGCTTAAAAAGCTGGATTTTAAAAAGGAGACCTCAGATTCTGAGGAAAGTTCTGATAAGGAATAAACCTAAAACCCAGCGGGGAGATGTTTAAATTTGTACAAGTTCTTCCAAAGTTTGAGGAAAGAGATGTTGAAGCGTTCTTTATTTCATTTGAGAAGGTAGCTAAACAGATGAAATGGCCACCAGAAAGCTGGACATTGTTGTTACAATCCAGGTTGGTGTGTAGAGCATGTGAGGTTTATGCTTCATTGTCAGAAGAAATGTCAGTCAATTATGATGTGGTAAAAAAGGCTATTTTGAGTGCATGAGATTTGGTTCCTGAGGCACACAGGCAGACATTTAGGAAAACGAGAAAACAGCCTGGACAAATTTATATTGAGTTAGTCAGAGTAAAACAAAGTAATCTTGACCAGTGGATACGGACATTAAAGATAGAGACAACATATGCAGCTCTTAGAGAAGTAATTATTTTGGAAGAATTTAAAGATTCAATTCATTCGGTAGTGAGAACCCATGTGGAGGAACAGAGGGTTCATTTGGTAAGACAAGCAGCAGAGATAGCTGATGATTACGAGTTAGTTCAAAGAGCATTGCTAGCCTCTAGAAATGAGGTTAAGAGTGCCAGCATTGACAGGTATTTATAGTTGGTGCTGGCGTTGCCCAGCTTTTGAAGGTACAAAGGAGCACCACTGGACAAGGAATGATGTGATATCCCTGCCATCAAAGGTGTGTCATTTTAGCTGACAGAGACAACATTCTGGTTATAGAAGGAATCTGTAAAGTAAGATCTCATCAGCATCAACCTCCCATGCCAAATGAAAGTCCTGAATCAGGGTCAAATGTAGCGTTATACATTGTACGCCCTCCAGGCATCAAGACTTGCTGACAAAGAGCATGTGGCAGAAATTCGGATGTATGCAATGTATTCAGAAAGTTCTGATATCCTCCCTAAATTCCTGGCCCATCAAAGGCCCTCCATCTTCTACACTCAAGAAGCTCCACACAATCCAGAACATTTGATTTTTGCCCCTGCCACTGGACTCATCCATCAGTAGTGCACTGTGCATGATCTTCAAGGCATTGCAGCAACTCACCAAGGTTACTTCAACAGCATCTCCCACCCAATAACCTCCACCACTGAGGAGGGTAACAGCAGCTGTGTTATGGGAACACCATCACCTCCAAGTTATGTACCACTTGGACATCATATTTTAACATTTCTTGATCATCAACGAATTCATGTCCTGAAACTCCTCCACATCATTGTGGGAATGCCATCACCACAAGGATTGTAGTGTTTCAAGATGAAGGCTCACTACCCACCACCTGCTCAGGGAAACAAGTGTGGGTAAAGAATGCTGGCCTTGCCATTGTCACCAACCTCCAAGAACAAAGCAGGAAAATTGTAATGAGCAACTATCATTCTTTATCCTATTCAACCTGTTTGCAACCATTGGCACTTTTGACCACACCCACTTTCCCTAGTGCCTCCCCTCCGCTGTCAGTTGAGTGGGATTGCTGTGTCTTTGTTCCACTTTCACCTATCCAACCATAGCTAGAGAATCTCCAGAAATGGCTTCTCTTTCTTCCCTAGCATCGCTAAATTTCCCCCAAGAGTCTATTCCTGGCCTCCTTCTATTCCTGAACTACATGTTGCCCCTTGGTGACATCATCCAAAGACAAACCTCAACCCACACTACTTTTGTACCCACTATAAATCTGTCTTTCTCCTTATAATGACCTCTTGCACATTCACCGTCCCTTCTCCTCATTATTGGAGACCTTCCCCTCAGTTTCTAGACCCTAAACCTCTTTACTTTTTTGCCTTCCTCATTTCCTTTTATAGCCTCCATATTTGATACTCCTGACCAAGCTTCTCATCCTCTATCCAAATATCTCCTTCTTTGTCCTAGCCAATTCTTCTGATAATGCTTCAGTGTAGCATCTTCACGTGTGAAAAGGAGTTATGTAAATGCAAGCTATTGTTGTTGTTTAATTCTTTCCAAAACTTATTTTGCTGGTAGTTGCATCACTGTGAACTTCAAACAAATGAAAATAGTTGAACTTGAATCATGGATTTAAAGGGGGGAACAGCAGTGTAGTGTAAGGATGAACATGGGCTAAGCAGGTGATTTTGGCACTTTTGGGGTGTCATTCGTACTGTTGCTTTCCTTGGTGCTGCTGGGATGTCCCAAATGCAAAGCACAGTTTGAAGATATAAAGCACTTGCACGATTGCATCAATCCCTGGCCCAATAACGTTCCTACTTTTAACAGTCTGATGCTAAGCTTAGAGCAGTCATACAATTAATGTCTTGCATCGTAGCTGCGACTTAACAGCTGAACGACACGCAGTACCCGAAAACAGAGCAAAGTTTGAAAACATATAAATCCTACATTCCATCTTTGCATTAAAGCCACTGACTGCCTTTAAAATATTTTTCCCCTCTGGTTTAAAAATTGCCGTGCACAGACAGCTCGCAGCAGGGGGTAAATGAGAACTCAGTAATGAATTATCATACCATCAAAAAGCCATACTGTGACAAAGTGAAGGGCATCAAAATGATGCAGTCATCAGGGGCAATCTGAGTGCATTATGGCACAGTTAAAAGTTTCTCTTTCTGCAGCAGAACAGTCTGAATGTTTTACCTGCCATGCTTTTATACGGACCTGTCAAAAGTTTCAAAGCTTTTTCCTTTATATTACTGTCTGTATCCCCAGTGCCAAGCCTCTGCTCTTTTATCACTGCTTGCAATGATTAAAGTGCCAGATTGTAAATGCAATCTAAGAGGTTCATTTGGCTATGCGACCATATGGGTTCACAAGCGGAATCGGCAGCTAGACGATTAAATCAAGTATGTCGACAAGATGTTATGAACTGACATCATGCGTATATGATTTTGTGCCATTTGCTGCCATCTGTTTTGACAGCACTGAATAGACTCTGCTCACTTGCATTGAGTTCGCCGCTGTGTTGTGTTCTCTGCAAAAGTGCGTAAGACTCAGGAGATCGGATCTGCGACGTCTCTGATGTGCTCAACACGGAACCATCTCCGAGAACAGAAAGCGCTGCCACTGGCGAGGTTAACGCAGTGTTGCGGTGGCTCACTCCTGGGTCATTCAGCAATAACGAGCCACTTGTTTCAGTGACTGGGGTAGCGCCCGCCCCACTTCCCCCCCCGCTAGAGCCTAGGTTGTGGAAATAGCTCCTGTTATGTGCGGAGGGAGATGCAGTTAGTTTGCGAAGAGTTGTGCTGGAACAGATTTCCATTAAATGTTTTGGTTTTTTTTGTCAATCCATTGGGGAAGCTTTCTGTAATTTTTATGGAAACGCATAGCTGAGTGAGAGTTTGAGTGGGTGTGGAAAACACCACAAAGGAAAAGTTTGCAAATTATATATGCCTACTTAACCTTTAAGGAAACCAATGGATTGAACAGAAGCAAAAGTGTAACAGAATGTAGGAATTCTGAATCGGTAACTGACTGAAACACAGAGGATCACAGAGGGTACACACGATGCTCATATTTATCCCATTTTGCTCAATTGCTTTCCATTCATGAACCGTGCCTTGGGTACACTTTAAATTAAGTACAATGCTGTAAGAGGCTCGGTCCCCTGATTACTAGCCACATGGTTACGTCAAGCAGATTCTGCCTGGCAAACTAGTAGTAATAATAACTACTAATCATTAATAGATGCCATTTGACCTCAGCTAAAATTCAGACTTTTCACTTGTGATTGTCGTCTTTGTTCCTGCATCAGTTTTAAGTTGTGGCCCACCATTTTTATACGTTTGCTATATAGTCAAATTTGTATCTCCCGTGACTGCAGGTTTACTGTTTTGCCCATAGAAATTCAGCAGAAGGAGGTTAATCTGACTTCCTCCCCTAACTTCAGGGAACATTACTACAGTTTCTCACAACACCTAACAAGCCAGTGGACTCCTCCTAGGACTGACCAGCTGCTTAACCTAGACTTGAAGGAAGCCCTGTAACCAATGCCCCCAGTTAGGTGGAACGAAGTAGAGAGGATTAGTTACTATCCACTATATTGGCGGGGTCATTTTTTTATTGTCATGAAGGCTTTAGAAGCAGGCTACCTTAAACATGGTTACCAGTCACTTATAATACAAACTGCAACAGTACACTTCTATGCAACATTTGAGAGTGTGCACACATCTGATGTTTCATTGCATGTACTCTTGTGTTTTTAATGTGTTTGTGCGTGTTTTAAAAAAAAAATTAAATTCATTTTATGGGATGTGGGCATCGCTGGCTAGGCCAGCATTTATTGCCCATCCCTAATTGCCCTTGAGAAGGGGGGTGGTGAGTTGCCTTCTTGAACCGCTGCAGTCCATGTGGTGTAGGTACACCCACAGTGCTGTTAGGGAGGGAGTTCCAGGATTATGACCCAGCGACAGTGAAGGAACGGCGATATATTTCCAAGTCAGGATGGTGGAGTGACTTGGCGGGAACTTCCAGGTGGTGGTGTTCCCATCCCCCCTCAGACCTCTCTGCTCTAAGGAAAACAATCCCAGCCTATCCGGTCTCTCTTCATAGCTAGAACGCTCCAGCCTAAGCAACATCCTGGTGAATCTGAAACAAAAACAAAAATACCTGGAAAAACTCAGCAGGTCTGACAGCATCTGCAGAGAGGAACACAGTTACACCAACTGTGTTCCTCTCCGCAGATGCTGTCAGGCCTGCTGAGTTTTTCCAGGTATTTTTGTTTTTGTTTCAGATTTCCAGCATCCACAGTATTTTGCTTTTATCCTGGTGAGTCTCCTCTGCACCCTCTCCTGTGCAATCACATCCTTCCTATAGTGTGACGACCAGAACTGCACACAGTACTCCAGCTGTGGCCTAACTAACGTTTTATACAGCTCCTTCATAACCTCCCTGCTCTTATATGCTATGTCTCAGCTAATAAAGGCAAGTATCCCATATGCCTTCTTAACCACCTTATCTACCTGTGCTGTTGCCTTCAGGGACATGTACACCAAGGTCCCTCTGATCCCCTGTACTTCCTAGAGTCCTACCATTCATTGTGTATTCTCTTGCCATGTTAGGCCTCCCAAAATGCATCACCTCACATCTCTCAGGATTAAATTCCATTTTCCACTGCTCTGCCCATCTTACCAGCCCATCTATATCGTCCTGTAATCTAAGGTTTTCCTCCTCACTATTTACAACACCACCAATTTTCATGTCATCTGAGAAATTACTGATCATACCTCCTATATTCACATCTAAATCATTAATGTACACTACAAACAGCAAGGGTCCCAGCACCGATCCCTGTGGTAGACCACTCACCGCAGGCTTCTAATCACAAAAACAACCTTCGACCATCACCCTCTGCCTCCTGCCACTAAGCGAAACTCGGATCCAATTTGCTAAGTTGCCCTGGATCCCATGGGTCTTACCCTCATGACCAGTCTCCCATGTGGGACCTTGTCAAAAACCTTACTGAAGTCCATGTAGACTACATCAACTGCATTACCCTCATCTACACAACTAGTCACCTCCTCAAAAAATTCAATCAAATTTGTTAAACATGATCTACCCCCAACAAAGCCATGCTGACTATCCCTGATTAATTCCTGCCTCTCCAAATGGAGATTAATCCTGTCCCTCAGAATTTTTTCCATTAGTTTCCCTACCACTGATGTTAGACTCACTGGCCTGTAATTACCTGGTTTATCCCTATTACCCTTCTTGAATAATGGTACCACATTAACTGTCCTCCAGTCCTCTGGCACCTCGCCTGTGGCCAGAGAGGATTTGAAAATTAGTGTCAGAGCCCCTGCAATCTCCTCCCTTGCCCCACATAGTGGCCTGGGATACATCTCATCTGGGCCTGGGGATTTATCCACTTTTAAGCCCGCCAAAACCGCTAATACCTCCTCCCTCTCAATGCTATTTTGTTCAAGTATATCACAGCCCCCTCCCTGATTTCTATACCTACATTGTCCTTCTCCATAGTGAATACAGATGAAAAGTAATCATTCAAAACCTCACCTACGTCCTCCCGCTCCACGCACAGATTGCCACTTTGGTCCCTAATGGGCACTACTCTTTCCCTGATTATCTTCTTGTCCTTAATATATTTATAAAATGCCTTGGGATTTTCCTTTATCTTGCCCGTCAGTGTTTTTTCATTCCCCCTCTTCACTCTCCTAATTAATTTTTTAGGTACCCCTCCTACACTTTCTATACCCCTCTCAGGCTTCTGCTGATTTCAGCCCTCTGTATCTGTCATAAGCCTCCTTTATCTCCCTTATCCAATCCTCTATATCCCTTGACATCCAGGGTTCCCTGGACTTGTTGATCCCACCCTTCACCTTTACGGGAACATGTTGGCCCTGAACTCTCACTATTTCCTTTTTGAATGACTTCCACTGGTCTGATGTAGACTTTCCTACAAGTAGCTGCTCCCAGTCCATTTTGGCCAGATCCTGTCTTGTCATATTGAAATCGGCCTTCCCCCAATTCAGGACCTTTATTTCCAGTCCATCTTTGTCCTTTCCCGTAACTACTTTAAATCTTACAGAGTTATGGTCACTACCCCCAAAACACTCCCCCACTGACACTTCTACCACTTGCCCGGCTTCATTCCCTGGGATTAGGTCCAGTACCACCCCCTCTCTTGTAGGACTTTCTACATGCTGGCTCAAAAAGCTCTCCTGGATGCACTTTAAGAATTCTACCCCCTCTAAGCCTTTCACACTAAGACTATTGCAGTTAATGTTGGGGAAGTTGAAATCTCCTACCATTACTATCCTATTATTTTTACACTTCTCTGAGATTTGCCCACATATTTGCTCCTCTATCTCCCCCTGACTGTTTGGAGGCCTATAGTACACTCCCAGCAAAGTAATTGCCCCCTTTTTGTTTTTAAGTTCTACCCATATGGCCTCATTTGAGGAACCTTCGAAGATACCATCCCTCCTTACTGCAGTAACCGACTCCTTGATCAATAGTGCAATGCCACCTACTCTTTTACACCACGCCCCCTCCCCCTGTCACACCTGAAGATTATGTACCCTGGAATATTGAGCTGCCAGTCCTGCCCTTCCCTCAACCATGTCTCTGTGATAGCAACAACATCATATTCTCATGTGTTAACCAACAACCTCAATTCATCTGCCTTACTTGTAAGACTCTTTGCATTAAAATAGATACAATCCTGCCTTGCATTATTCCCTTGTGCCTTAACAGGTCTATATTTGCTCTGCCTTCCAGACTGACTGAGTTTCTCTTCCATATTTGGCTGTGGATCACCCCCTATTATACCTCCGCTCTGTATCCCATCCCTCTGCCAAATTAGTTTAAACCCCACCCCCAACAGCACTAGCAAACCTCCCCGCAAGGATGTTGGTCCCGTTCCTGTTCAGGTGCAACCTGTACGACTTGTACAGGCCCCACATTCGCCAAAAACAGACCCAGTGATCCAGGAAACTAAAGCCCTCCCTGCACCATTGCTTCAGCCACACATTCATCCTCTCTATCCTCCAATTCCTATACTCACTAGCACGTGGCACCAGGAGTAATCCAGACATTACAACCTTAAAGGTTCTGCTTTTTAATTTGCTACCTAGCTCCCTAAATTCTTGTTGCGGGAACTCATCCCTCTTTCTACCTATGTCATCGGTACCAATGTGAACTATGACCTCTGACTGTTCGCCCACCCCCTTCAGAATGCCCTGCAGCCGCTCTGTGACATCCTTGACCCTGGCACCAGGGAGACAGCACACCATCCTGGAGTCACGTCCACGGCTGCAGAAGCGTCAGTCTGCACACCTCACTATTGAGTCTCCTACCACTATGGCTCTTGCATTCTTACTCCTCCTGCCTTGCGCAGCTGAGCCACCCACAGCACCATGAACTTGGCTCTGGCTGCGCTCTCCAGAGGAACCTTCACCCTCACCGTTTTCCAACACAGTAAAATGGTTCCTGAGTGAGACGCACTCTGGGGCTTTCCTGACTATCTGCCTGGCTCCCTCCCTTCTTCTGACTGGTGGTCACCCATTCCCTCTCTGACTACACTTCCTTAAGCTGCAGAGTGACCACATCTAAAAACGAGCTATCCACATAACCCTCAGCCTTGCGGATGCTCCGCTGTGTCTCCAGCTGACGCCCGAGCTCCGAAACCCGTTGGTCAAGCTGGTCAAGCTGGTGGCACTTCCTGTACATGTGGTCATCCAGACTGCAAGGAGTGTCTAAGAATTCCCACATGTTGCAGGCCGTACGACACACAGGACTGAGCTCCCTTGTCATTTTTGTTTGTTTTTAATTAAAAGACTATTTCCTTAAATCTAAGCCCCGCTCTGCTCACTGAAGTCTCGCTCTTTACAGCCCCGCTCTGCTCGAAGTCATGGGTTCAAGTCTCATTCCAGAGACTGGAACATAAAGTCCGGGCTGACATTTCACAGCAGCGATAAGGGAGTGCAGCATTGTCAAATGTACCTTCTTTCAGCCGATACATCAAAGCCCCACCTGCCCTCTCAGGTAGATGCAAACAGCCCCATGGCATTATTTGAAGAGTTCTTCCTGGTTTTCTGGCCAATATTTATGCCTCAACCAACATTAAAAAAAAGATAATCTGATCATTATCTTATTGTTATTTGTGGCAACTTGCTGTGCATGAGTTGACTATCACTTTAATCCCTACATTACAACAGTTGGGTGCTTTAGTTGGATGTAAAAGATTCTAAGATCATGAAAGGAAGTAGATAAATGCTAACCCCTTTTTAAATCTTCCATCAGCAAGAATAATTCCGAATTTTACTTACTTTACTATTTTGGTGTCACTAAATACAAGCAATTTCTTATGAGATCTGGCTATACCATATCCCAGTTCCTTTACAGTGATGTATATTCTGAGGTGGCTCAGTCTGGGCACAGTGCCTCAGGAAGGACATATTAGCCTTGTAGGTGGGTGCAGTGCAGTTTTATCAGAATGACATTGGGATTTAAAATAGTTACCTTAAGACAGCACGGTACAATGACTAAGGTTGCACTGTTAAGTGTAGAAGATTAAGGGGTGATCTCATTGAGGGGTTTAAGATTTTTTATAGGGTAGATCAAGAGGAATGATTTCCTTTGGTGAGGGAGTAGAACAAATCGGCTGTATAGTTGGTAGTGGAAAGGTAGCTGTTGTCTCCAGAATGAGTTGAGTGGACGGAGAAGTGGAAAATGGAATTCAATCCCGAGAAGTGTGAGGTGATGCATTTTGGGATGGAAAACAAAGCAAGGGAATACTTAATAAACGGGAGGATATTGAGAGGATTAGAGGACATGAGAGACCTGAGAGTGCATGTTGACAGGTCCCTGAAGGTGGCAGGACAGGTGGACAAGGTGGTAAAGAAGGCATATGGAATGCTTTCCTTTACTGGGCGAGGTATAGAATACGAGAGCAGGGATGTAATGCTGGAACTGTATAAAACACTGGTTGGGCCACAGCTGGAATTTTGTGTACGGTTCTGGTCAGCACATTACAGGAAGGACTTAATTGCTCTGGAGAGAGTGCAGAGGAGGTTTACAAGAATGCTGCCAGGACTGGAAAATTGTAGCTATGAGGAAAGATTGGATAGGCTGGGATTGTTTTCCTTAGGACAGAGGAGGCTGGGGGGTGACCTGATTGAGGCGTACAAGATTATGAGGGGCCTAGGTAGGGTAGACAGGAAAGACCTGTTTCTGCTAGCTGAGAGGTCAGTTACCGGGGTCATAGGTTTAAAGTGATTGGTAGAAAGACTAGAAGGGATATTAGGAAAAGCTTTTTCACCCAAAAGGTGCTAGGTGTCTGGAATTCGCCGCCTGGATTGGTGGTTGAGGCAGAAACCCTCAACTCATTTAAAAGGTCCCTGGATCTCTACCTGGTGTGTCGTAACCTGCAAGGCTATGCACCAGGTGCTGGAAGGCGGGATTAGAATGGGCCTTGTAGATGGGTGCAGTGCAGTTTTATCAGAATGACATTGGGATTTAAAATAGTTACCTTAAGACAGCACGTTACATAGACTGTGTCAGCTGGAGCAGACACGATGGGCTGAATGGCCTCTTCCTATGCCGTAACCTTTCTTTGGTTAGAAAGATAGTCAGAAGCTTTTTCCCAGGGTGGAAGAGTCAATTACTAGGGGACATAGATTTAAGGTGAGAGGAGAAAACTATAGAGGAGATGTGCGGGGCAAGTTTTTTACGCAGAGGGTAGTGAGTGTCTGGAATTCGCTGCCAGAGGAGGTGGGGGAAGCAAGTACGATAGTGATGTTTAAGAGGCAGCTTGACAAATAGAGGAATAGGATGGGAATAGAGGGATATGGACCCCGGAAGTGCGAAATGTTTTAGTTGACGGGCAATATGATCGGCGCAGGCTTGGAGGGCCGAAGGGCCTGTTCCTGTGCTGTACTTTTCTTTGTTCTTTGTTCTTTGTTTTCATGGAGCATTAATTTAAAATTTGAGCTAGATCATTCGGGGATGCTGTCAAAAAATACTTCTTCACTTAAAAGGTATTGGAAATCTGGAAATCTTTCCCACAAAAATCTGTTGAGGCTGGGGGTAAATTGAAAATTTCAAAACTGAGACCGAGAGAGTTTTGTTAGGCAGCCACGATATCTTGCGTTGCTGACACAAACACTGAGGTCTGTTGGTGCCTCTTTGCTCATGGTATTGTAGAGGACGAACAGTCCAGCCATAAATCTAGGATGATGGACTGTCTGATATGGGGTAGGCCATTGTCAGTCAGTGTACTCTACATACATCCCAGAAGCAGAGATAGCCTTTCTCTGCGTATAACGTTCCAAGAATGGGATCGCTTATAGAGAATATTGAAGACTTTAAGGATCGACATTCCCATATCAGCCTGAGCCATTTTTGTCCCTTGCTTGCCCCAGTGAAGTTCAAAGATGAGGGAACTGAGCATTTAATAGCAGCCTTCTGCCTTGTAAGGTGATGGTTTGCACTGTGGTGGTCGCCTGGTGTGGCTCTGCAGTCCCAGTCTGGCATGGCAGCCACTGCCACATTTGCTGCAGAGAGAGACAGTGGACCGAGGAGGTGCACAATTCATTGGCCTCGGTTTTCTCTTGGCCCTCTCCTTGGCCAGCTGAGCTTTTCATTTCTGCTCGCCTGGTGTGTCAGTGCCAGGACACAATCCTGTTTGTCCTCATTGTGGATATCAAAGGGTTCTAATGTTGTCCCACCAAAGCTGACCTTACCCATCATGTTGTCATGGAAAGAGGAGATTGCATTGAGCAGCTTCGGTGGGCAGCCAATTTTTTCCAGCTGTGTAAGTAGACTGTCTCTGCTCACAGAGTCGAATGCCTTGGTTAGATCAATGGAGGCAACATACAGTGGTCTCCTTTATTCACAGCACTTCTCTTGCAGCTGCCGGACTAAGAAGATCATGTCAATTTTGGATCTTCCAGTTCTGAAACCACACTGGGATTCATCCAGGGTCTGCATCACGAGCAAATACTTTGCCCACGATGCACAGCAAGGAGATGCCTCCATGTTTATTGCAATCACTGCAGTCGAACTTGTAGTATAATGGAGTATGTTAGGCTAAGTCCCATCAAGGGTTAACTGTAACAGTATGTAATCTCATAGAAGGACGTGACAAACAATAATGAAATTTGAGATTCGAGGAGAGTAAACCTGGTCAGAAGGTAGAGTAAAGGATGTTCTCATAGCAGTAAATACATTACAAGAAAGTTAAAGCATTTTGTTGCCAGCAATCTTTGAGAATTTATTGAAACTACTCCAACCCAACAACACTACATGGGAGCAGCAGTAAAAAAACATGGCACTAGGAAAATCTCTGCCTCTACCGGAGTGCTTCTAGACAATTGCAGGCCTCAATCAGGCTGAAGCAAGGCCAAAGCGATACAGGAGATACGGTCGATTTCACAACACATTGGGTCTCACAGTGAAGCCAGACTGTGAGCAGGTCAGCACACTTTTACACGCAATGGGTGACTGTGTGGATGACATCTTAGTTACCCTGATAATCGTTGAGGGTAAAGCCACAAATGCCAAGGTTATTCAATCTTTGGAGACGCATTTCAATCTCTGCATGAGATCGTGGAAAGCACAAAATTTATTAAACATGCCTAGGGACATGGGGAAAGCATCAAAGCATTTATTAATGATTTATACCAATTAGCAGAAGACTGTGAGTACGGTAATCTGAAAGAGAAGTGACAGATTAGTTGTTGGATTAGTGGTTGATGCATTATCAAATAATTTGCAGTCCCGAGATGATTTGATGCAAGAGAAGGTGATTCAATTAAGTAGACAAGCCTAGATAAGAGGCAAAACTGATTGGTAGTCAGAGGAGAGAGAGAGAGAGAGACAGCCCGAATCCTAAAATAACACATACAGTTGAATTTGTTGGACATAAAAAGAGGTAAATAGAGAGAAGGAGGCACATCCGGCAAGAAAAGCAATTATTGGCTGCAGCCCAAACCAGCTGGCGCAGCAGAGAAAGACGTAGGCGTAGGGACTGTCCCGCCGAAAACAGGAACCAATGCAATGCCATTGGTGTAAAAAGGTACGGCATTTTCAGCAGCATGTCGATAAAATGGACAGGACTCTCAAAAATAGAAAGTTTTAAAAGGAAACAGAGCCAATGGGCAGAATTTAGCCCTGGGTGGGCGAACGGGTCCCACCGGCTCGGTGGTGGGCGGACAGCCAACCCCCGCCACCGAAACGGGGCCCGCCACCATTTTGAGTGGGCGGGCCAATTAAGGCCCCGCCCAGCGGCCTTCCTAATGGGAAGTGCTGTCTCAGGGAGATTACTGACAGGTACGAAAAGTCAAAAAATAGAAATGAGATGGGACATGTTAATAAAATGGACATAAACTTTATTAGACTTTTTAAAAACGGACATAAAACCTCATCCCGCCAGTGGATGGGGTCTCATGTATTATCAGGAACCCACTGGGACTCCTGTCCTGCCCGCCAGCCTTAAGGTTGGACGGGCAGGTCTTTAATTATTTTAATTAGCCTGGCAATGGCCTCAATTGGCCATTGACAGGTTGGCGGGCGGACAGCTGATTTCGCTGTCCACCCACCTTCCTGAAAATTTAAAGGGACTGGGATGACGTCGGGGATTCCTCCCGCCATCATCCCGCGTCATTTTCCCATTGGCGAGCGGGCCCCGCCCCCAAATCGCCAACAGGAAAATTCAGGCCAATGAATAGAGGATTCGCAAGACATCAAGATACTCTTCTTAGGAGAGATTAAAGAATTAAGCAAAAATTATTGGTGTGCAGAGATCCTGGCAGAAGGTCATAAGACACACTTTAAACTAGATACAGGAGCATCAGTTTCACTTCTTTCAGATACCGAACTATATGGTTAAACATGAGAGTTCTTTAACCATCCTGCAATAAGCTACACGGACAAGGAAGAACAGAGCTGAAGGTTCTGGGAGAACTAACAGCTATTTTAAAGCACAGACAGAAAGTAATTACCAAAGTACTGAATGCAATTCAAGATCAGAGTTATTTGCTTTTAAATAGAAAGTCATGTATTGAATTGGATCTAATTCACAGAATAGTAAAATTAGAGAACGGTGAAGACCAATCAGGAAACTTCAGAACAAAATTCCTGAAGTTGTTTACAGGATTGGTAAATCTGGAAACAATGTATGGTAAAACACTAAGCTCAGAAGCGAAACCAATATACTTATATTCACTCAGAAAGGTTCGACGCCCCTTACCTCCAATGGTAAAGAAAGAGATTGATTCAATGGTAAAATAATGAGTTATTTCACCTGTAAAAGAGCCAACGGGTTGGTGTCCAGGGATGGTACCGTTTCCAAAGCCAAACGGTTCCATAAGAATATGTGTTGATCTCACACAACTCAATAAAGCTGTGAAAAGAGAAGTCCATCCAATGGTATAAGTAGATGAGAGTTTAGCTAAATTAGGGAAGATCTCAGTTTTCTCTAAATTAAATGCTAACAGTGGATTCTGGCCAATACCACGAGAAGAAGAGTCCGAGCTCCTCACAACTTTCATAGCACCATTTGGAAGATTCTGTTTTAACAGGTTACCCTTTGAATTAATATCAGCACCAGGTATCTTTGAACAATGCCAAATCTTTTCGAGGGCTGACATGGAAGTGTTTGCCACATGGAGGACGTGTTGATCCACTGATGCTGAGCATGACATGAGAGTGAGGACAGTGCTGAGAAGAGTACAATAGGCTGGATTGACAGTCAACGGTAAGTACGAGTCTTCATAACCAACAATCAGGTTTCTTGGTCACATAGAGAGTGCATCAGGAATAAAGATTGATCCACCGAAGATCGGAGTCATAAAAGAATTTCCAGCTCCAAGGAACATTACGGCGTTACAAAGGTTCATGGGAATGATGAATCAGGTAGCAAAATTTCCAAAAAACATCTTAACAGAGCTCAACAAACCATTACGACAGTTGTTATACCAAGACAATGAGTGGTGTTGGGAAGAAGCACATCAGAAATCATTCAAAAAAATGAAAGAGAGGTTAGTGTGTTATGACCACAACCGGTGTTAATTGCTGCACAAACCAAATTCCAGAGGGAAACTTGGCTTACGGGCCATATTTTTTTTTTTTGTATTCTGAAAATGAGGAGGACGTACTGATCTTGGCAGTAAAAGGTCCAGCAACACTTTTGGGATTTAAACAATTAAAAGCAAAAGTTTTATTAACAAAAATAAAAGAAAACTTAAACACACAGGATTACAGTTACACATTTAAGGTTAGTCTTTCAAAACATTCCCCAAAATCTCTCTACTTGGTCAAACCCACAAGTAAACACATTCCACACAACATTCCCTTACGGGTATTTAACTATGACATCCAGTAATATTACACAAGGAAAACTGCTGTAGCTTCAATAAAGGCATACCACATGACACTCTGCGATGGAATCCACTTCAGGGTATAACTGCTTGTTGCAACCCAAGACTTTTCTGGGTTGACTGGATGACTGGTTCAAAATGCATCCTCTCCCAGCCATGAGCTCCAGCTATAGCTCAACAGCTCCAGCTATCTCTCCTTCCTAAACTCTCCACAGTAACTCTAAAATATATGTTTATTCCCTTTTGATCTCCAATTCCATTGTTCTCACACCTCTTTGAAACTCAAATCATTCCAAATTTGAAATCCTTCACGTCTCTATCTTGTCTTTACTTCTGGGTCAATAAAATATAGCATCCCCACTACTATTTACCTATGGAACTCCTGCAAGTGCAAACATGTTTCTTGTTACCTCTGACTCTCCTTTGATATTCAAACAAACTCTCAACTTATCTAAATATGCAAATAGATCTAACCTAATTACTTGTACCTCAAACTTAACACCTCTCCCCTTTTCATGTTTCAAACCCCCAGACAATCTGACTCCTATCAATCTCTTGCCCAACTTAATTAAATCACACACACACACACAGCCATCTTTACAGAATAACACAATATTCTCCCAAAAATTAAAAAACTTCAATTCTTACAGACTTCATCAGAGGCATTACATTCCAGAGTTAACTACAATAATAGCAGCAGACACATCATTCACAGGGTTGGAGGCAATACTGTTTTAGGTACAAAGAGATAGAAAATACAGACCAGTCTATCAAGGTCATTAACAGATACAGAGAAAAGATATGCAGGAATTGAAAAGGAAGCAATATTGCCAAGTGGTCATGTGAAAAGTTTGGTGACGATGTCTTAGTTCTTCACATATGATAGAAACAGGCCATAAACATCTAGTCACACTACTAAATTTGAAAGAGCTTGCAATGATTCCATCAAGAGCTCAAAGATTTAAATTAAGACTGCTGAGGTTTGATACTCATATGGTCTATGTTCAAGGTAAACAACAGAGCACAGCGGACGCATTATCACGCACTGAAACAGAGAATCTAGAGAACTATGATGGGCAGGATTTTACATTCACCACCAGCACGTGTGTAGGTGGGACCTGGCTGTAAAATTCTTCGGATGGGCTTCCTATCAGGTTCCCGCCCACCCACAATATAAGTATAAGCGCCTCTGATCTGCTTACATTTAGTGTCTGATTTTTCAGCCTGTTTGATTTCACTCAATCTTTGTGTAGTTGCGGTAATGTATAGACTGTCAAACTCCTCGATGGCTGGGCCGAGGTCACTATCCTGAGGAACTCCTGCTGTGATGTCCTGGAACTGAGATGATTGACCTCCAACAACCACAACCACCTTCCTTTGTGTTAGGTCTGACTCCAACCAGTGGAGAGTTTTCCCTCTGATTCCAGTTTTGCTAGGGCTCCTTGATGCCACACTTGGTCAAATGCTGCCTTGATGTCAACATAAGTCACTTTCATCTCACCTCTGGAATTCAGCTCATTTGTCCATGTTTGAACCAAGGCTGTAATGAGGTCAGGGCCTGAGTGATCCTGGCAGAACCCAAACTGAGCATCAATGAGCAGGTTATTGCTAAGCAAGTGCCGCTTGATAGCACTGTTGATGACCCCTTCCGTCACTTTACAATGATCGAGGGTAGACTGATGGGGCAGTGATTGGCTGGGTTGGATTTGTCCTGATTTTTGTGGGCGGGACATACCTGGGAATTATTCCACATTGCTGGGTAGATGCCAGTGTTGTAGCTGATCCGTTCGTTGTGGGATCACTTAGCTCTGTCTATCACTTGCTGCTTACACTGTTTGGCAGGCCGGTAGTCCTGAGTTTTAGCTTCATCAGGTTGGCTGCTCATTTTTAGGTATGCCTGGTGCTGCTCCTGGCATGCCCTGCTGATTGAACTAGGGTTGATCCCCTGGTTTGATGGTAATGGTAGAGTGAGGGATATGCCAGGCCATGAGGTTACAGATTGTGTTCAAGTACAATTCTGCAGCTGCTGATGACCCACAGCACCTCATGGATGCCCAGTCTTGAGTTGCCAGATCTGTTTGAAATTTATCCCACTTAGCCTAGCTGTAGCGCCACACAACACGATGGAGGGTACCCTCAATGTGAAGACGGGACTTTGTCTCCGCAAGGACTGTGTGTGGTGGTCACTCCTGCTGATACTGCCATGGACAGAAGCATCTGCTGCAGGATGTTTCTCCCTCTTGTTGGTTCCCTCACCATATACCTAGTCTAGCCACTTTGTCCTTTAGGACTACGGTCAGTAGTGGTGCTGGTGATGGACAGAGAAGTTCCCCACCCTTGCCACCCTGAGTGCTTCTTCCAAGCAGTGTTGAACATAGAGGGGCACTGATTCATCAGCTGAAGGAGGGCAGTACATGGTAATCAGCAGGAGGTTTCCTTGCCCATGATTGACCAGATGCCAAGAGACTTCATGGGGTCTGGAGTCAATGTTAAGAACTCCCAGGGCAACTCCCTCCCAATTGTATTCCACTGTGCCGTCACCTCTGCTCAGTTGTCCTGCCGGTGGGACAGGACATACCCAGGGATGGTGATGGTGGTGGGACATTATCTGTAACGTATGATTCCGTGAGGATGACTATGTCAGGCTGTTGATTGACTAGTCTGTGAGACAGTTCTCCCAATTTTGGCAACAGCCCCCAGATGTTAGCCAGGAGAATTTTGCAGTATTGACATGGCTGAGTTTGCTTTTGTAGTTTCAGGTGCCTAACTGAATGATGTGTGGTCTGTTATAGGTTCACTAACAGCCTACATTGGCACATAAGGAGAGCATATTCCTTTTGCTAAGGGACATTAGTGAACCAGATGGATTTTTATGACAATCAATTCATGGTCACCATTAGACATTTAATTCAGATTTTTATTGAATTCAAATTTCACCATCTGCTGTGGTGGGATTCAAACCCAGGTCCCCAGAACATTACCCTGGATCTCTGAATCACTAGCCCAGTGACAATACCACTACGCCACCACTTTCCCACTCATCCCAAACCATCTATTGGTTTGAACTCTGTTCAACAGCATCAAGGAAACTGACATCAGAATGAGAGTGCCTTATTCCCTACAAACAAGAGAACTAGGTATGATATATTTGTGAAGGTACCACAATGCTTATCGATGTAAGAGAATATGGAGAGTGAAGAGAGAACAAGAAGAGAATATGGGGAGAGAAAGAAAAAGAACATTTACCCAAAAGAGCAAAAGGAAGCTACATTTCCAATGGGACTACAAAATACTGAAATTTTCAGAATGACTAGGAGATTGAGCAATAGGTTTCTGGGAACGGCAGAGAAAGGTGAAGTCTGAACAGAAAGTTGTGGGGAGATGTTGTAAAATGGAGTATACAAATAGTCGCTTGGTAGTACAGAACTTGAGTGTTGCTGAAAAGAGATGTTTTGTTGAAGCTTTTTGTCTTGCACTCATCAGGACAATCACAAGAATACCAATGTCAGTGGAAGCAACAACTTTATACTGTATGAGAGGAGAGTGGTGATTGGTTGGCAAGTGGACTCTGATTGGCAGAGGCATTGCCGTGGAGAATGCACCAGTTAATGGTGAATGACAGTTAATTGCCAAGCATTGTTTGAAAATTTAAACCAGGCAGCTTGACTCTGATTGGTCAAGGCATTGCCCTGAGGAATGAGCCAGCAAATAGCTGTCACTTACTTTGTTTAGCTGAAACAGGCACAATGTGTGTACATGTTCTTTCTATCTGCAAAGAACAGGGCCCATATTAACATATGTGACTTCCAGTACACACAAACGCACCATACTGCGAGCCCAGGTGACAATCTTAAATAGGCCGTCAGTGTAATTTTTAGCACATTGAGGATTATTTAACAAGTGTGGTCCAATTGCAGAATCACTTCTAATGTTGGACACTGTGTTTTGAGTTTCGCAAGCAAGGGCTGGTTGGATACAGTCTGTACCTTGCCCATTGCAAACAGTTGAAGGGACATGTTGTTTGATACAATCCACCAGTCTTTGTTACGTATGGTCTACATACCTAGCATCACACTGGCACTGAAATTCACACACCACATTACTCATTTGTGTGATAGGCAGAGCGTCTTTTTGGCTTGACAG
Organism: Cetorhinus maximus; assembly: GCF_964194155.1. Taxonomy (NCBI): domain Eukaryota; kingdom Metazoa; phylum Chordata; class Chondrichthyes; order Lamniformes; family Cetorhinidae; genus Cetorhinus; species Cetorhinus maximus. The sequence continues at coordinate 4,945,153 of NC_135905.1, read as the reverse complement.
CAGCATCCTGTTAGTGGTGAATACCACTCGTGTTGCTACTGCATAGCAGCAGCGTGAAACAGCTAGCTTCACCTGTTGCTCAAATGTTTGAGTTACCTTGCCTTTCCAGGGTAATCTGAAGTAGACTGGGCATTTTTCAGGCCGAAAGTGATGGCCTTTCAGGAGTTCAGGAGTTTGCGTGATATACAACGCAAAATGACCTGATCAGGGTAGCCATTATCCCACAGATGACTTTGATGCTCCCTATTTCAGCATCATGCTTGCAGGGTGAGCAAATGGTTTGGGCTTAATTAATAAGGTCACTGATAATGCCAGTCTTATAGAGCGTGAAACTGTAAGAATCCCAACAGGTGTATTGACCAGTGAAGGTAGGCTTGCGGGAGACCGTGGTAGAGAATCCCCTGGCGGATTTCTCAATTAGTATGTCAAGGAAGATGAGTTCATTTGACTGCCCCATTTCATAGGCAAATTTGAGCACAAGAGCCAGTGAGTCTCATGTCAGTGGTAGGGAAACTATTGGAGAAAGTTCTGAAGGAGAGTATCTATCTCCACTTGGAGAGGCAAGGTTTGATCAGGGATAGTCAGCATGGCTTTGTCAGAGGGAGGTCATGCCTAACAAATTTGATTGAAATTTTTGAGGAGGTGACCGGGTGTGTAGATGAGGGTAGTGCAGTTGATATAGTTTATATGGATTTCAGCAAAGCCTTTGACAAGGTCCCATATGGGAGACTTATAAAGAAGGCAAATGCACATGGGATACAGGGTAATTTGATAAGGTGGATTCAAAATTAGCTTAGTTGTAGGAGGCAGAGGGTGATGACAGAAGGATGCTTTAGTGACTGGAAGCCAGTGTCCAGTGGCGTACCACAGGGATCTGTGCTGGGTCCCCTATTATTTGTCATTTATATAAACGACATAGATGCCTATGTGGGGGGTAGGATTAGTAAGTTTGCGGATGACACAAAGATTGGCCAGGTGGTTAACAGTGAGGTTTAGTGTCTTGGGCTACAGGAAGATATAGACAGGATGGTCAAATGGGCAGATAAGTGACAGATGGAATTTCACCCTGAAAAGTGTGAGGTGATACACTTTGGAAGGAGTAATTTGACAAGGAAGTATTCAATGACACGAGGAAGTTCTGAGGAACAAAGGGACTTTGGCGTGTGTATCCATAGATCTCTGAAGGCAGAGGGGCATGTTAGTGGGGTGGTGGAAAAAGGCATATGGGACACTTGTCTTTATCAATCAAGGCATAGATTACAAAAGTAGGGAGGTCATGTTGGAGTTGTATAGAACCTTGGTGAGGCCACAGCTGGAGTACTGTGTGCAGTTCTGGTCGCCACATTATAGGAAGGATGTGATTGCACTGGAGGGGGTGCAGAGGAGATTCACCAGGATGTTACCCGGGATGAAACATTTAAGTTATGAAGAGAGGTTGGATAGACTTGCGCTGTTTTCGTTGGAACAGAGAAGACTGAGGGGCGACCTGATCGAGGTGTACAAGATTATGAGGGGCATGGACAGGGTGGATAGGGAGCAGCTGTTCCCCTTAGTTGAAGGGTCAGTCACAAGGGGACATAAGTTCAAGGTGAGGGGCAGGAGGTTTAGGGGGGGATGTGAGGAAAAACTTTTTTACCCAGACGGTGTTGACGGTCTGGAATGCACTGCCTGGGAGGGTGGTGGAGGCAGGTTGCCTCACATCCTTTAAAAAGTACCTGGATGAGCACTTGGCACGTTATAACATTCAAGGCTATGGGCCAAGTGCTGGTAAATGGGATTAGGTCGGTAGGTCAGATGTTTCTCATGCATCGGTGCAGACTCGATGGGCTGAAGGGCCTCTTATGCTCTGTGATTCTTTGATCCTGTGAGTTCATGGAAGGAAGTGACATACACACATGAGACCTGAGACTCAAAAAGAGTAAGCCTGGTCAGAAGTTAGTGTAAAGGGGTATTCTCATAACCATACATATGTCACAATAAAATTAGAGTATTTTGTAGCCAGCATTGACAATTTATTGAAACTACGCCAACCCAACAACACAATAATATAGAAGCAAAATACTGCGGATGCTGGAAATCTGAAACAAATGAATAAAAGTAAAAATAAGCAGATAAAAAATAAAAATGAACGTAGAAAAAAGGGGGTGGGGATGAAGGAGAGAGTTCATGGTCTGAAGTTGCTGAACTCAATGTTAAGTCCGGAAGGCTGTAAAGTGCCTAATCAGAAGATGAGGTGCTGTTCCTCCAGTTTGCGTTGGGCTTCTTATTTTTTTTATCCACTTATTTTTATTTTTATACATTTATCCTTGGTCTTATCACCTTTTTTATCCCCTCTTCTATCCCATTTTCTATCCTTTTTTCCCACCATCTCCCCCTCCGCCCACCCCATTCCCTACAGGGCCGTCTGTTACTTATTCCATGTTGTTCTTTCACACAATGCTACCCTTGTCCTGCTATTATCACATTATGCTTTCTTACCTTTATGCCACTACCAGCACCTTTTTTTAGCACTAACCACTAACGTTAACACTCCCTTCGTCCTTTAGTTCATGACATCTTTGACAATCCCTCCTTTGTCCCCACCTATCGCTGTCTTTCTATCCAGCTCCACCTACCCCCCCCCTTAAACAGTACAAATTTCATCACATTTCCACTTCTCTTCAGCTCTGAAGAAGGGCCACATAGACTCGGAACATTAACTCTGTTTCTCTCTCTACAGATGCTGCCAGGCCTGCTGAGTTTTTCCAGCATTTTCTGTTTCTGAACTCAATAGTAAAACTCTTGTTCTGGTCACAATCTTTGCATCACGTATATCCTGGGCACTGCCCCCTCCCTCCAGCAGAGACAGAGAAGTTTGTGCAGAGGCTGCAGGAGTGCCGGTTTCCCTTGCTTAATGAGTTCAACTCAAGGTAGTGTTCCGCCCATCTCTCTAGCTTTTTTTTATTCATTCATGCGATGTGGGCATCACTGGTTATTGCCCATCCCTAAATGCCCTTGAGAAGGTGTTTATTACAGTTGGTGACGACCTCCCCTGCTTTTGTTTTCAATGGAGCCGTTTATTTTGCTGATGGACCTGCTGCCTTTTTGATCTCTTCATACACGCCCTAGCATCCCCTGTGTTGAAGGACATCGGTATACTGTGTCAAAACTGTAACCAGTAGTCATTGGCGCACCGCCTAGCAGTCTGTTGGACTTTACTTCAAGCGGCTCTTAGTACATTCAGGGTTTCCTCACCCAGACCACTCTAGTAATTGATGAGAACAGATCGCTTGGCTTCAATGGCAGACTCCATCCATCACAGTGATGTTAGGTGAATAGATAACATCATGGTTAGGGTCAATGATTAGCCAAAGCAAAAGCATTGCAATCACGTAATAATTATAAGAAAAATTGGGATTATCGAAAGGTCTGTGTCAGGTCCTAATATACACAGCTGCCCCTTTTCCACTGGGGATTTGGAACGGAGGGTGTTGCGTGCAGCAGTCCTGTGGGACCGTAGATTAAGTAAGTTTGGCCTGAGAGTCTTTTCTGTGGCCTCGGGGAGTTTGTGTTCCATGTGTATATAGGTTGTGTGAGGTTGCAGCCGCCATATCACTTCCTAATGGGGTTGTTCCTCAAGTTTTGTTCACACTTCAGCCCCATACTTTAGCCACCTGGTGTGGAGAGGGGCAGGTAGATTGGAAGGCCTCCTTGTTTGCCTGTTTGTGGGCCTGGCCAAGGGTGACCATCAACAAGCCCAGGCAGTGGCTAGTTGAGGGGGTCACTCGACTAACTGTGTGCCTCTCTTTCACGGTTACCACTGCATCCCAGCTGTCCTTGGAGAGGGAGCACACAATGTCCACCAGTACGCTTGAGGCCTTTCCATGACCTGTGAGTACTGCCGGGGCTGGTGCGCATCAGCAGCCCAGGAAACATTATTTTCATCTGATAAGTTTCCTTTGTAGTTTTTGCTTTAGTACACCTTTAAGGGGTTGTTAATTAGTTTATTTGTTCATTTGTTGATTGTTGACTGTAAAGAGTATACACAGCAGGATAGTGTGACGGAGATGCTGAAATAGATTTTTATTCACTATGGTTTTTGAAGACCATTGATACTAATGGAAGGAGTGCTGGATGTGCTGTTGTTACTTGGGTCTGACTTCTCAATTTAATGATAGGTACCCCCATGTCTTGCATGTTTCTTTCAGATAAGCCACTAGCTGACAGAAATATTTGAAACGGATGAGCTTGGATGTAGCTGGTTCCCCATGTGCTGGTAACATCAAATGTGTCTCTCCAAAAAATTGTTTTCTGATTCTAATTCACCCGATTGTCCTTAATCCAAATTAAATATTCCGCATATCCATGTTATGCGGTTCCAGTATACAACTGATCTTTGCAATGGCTTCTCTTCTCATCCCGCTCCCACTCAGTTAACTCTGATGCCCCCCTCAGGACCTATCCTTGGCCCCTCCTATTTCTCATCTATATGCTGCCCTTTGGCAAGACCAGCTGAAAACACAGCATTAGCTTCTTTTTGTATGTTGATGAGATTCAGCTCTACAATACCAATATTTTGTCCTTTGTTCAGGGTCTTTCCTTATTTGTTCATGGCATGTGGGCATCGCTGGCTAGGCCAGTATTTATTGCCAATCCCTAATTGCCCTTGGGAAGGTAGTGCTGAGATGCCTTCTTGAACCGCTGCAGTCCACAGTGCTGTTAGGAAGGGAGTTCCAGGATTTTGACCCAGTGACAGTGAAGGAATGGCAATATATTTCCAAGTCAGGATGGTGAGTGTTCCCATTTGTCTGCTGTCCTTGTCCTTCTAGGTCATGGTTTTGGAAGTTGCTGTCTAAAGAGCCTTGGTGAGTTCCTGCAGTGCATTTTGTAGATGATACACACTGCTGCCACTATGCGTCAGTGGTGAGGGCAGTAAATGCTTGTGGATGGGGTGTCAATTAAACGGGCTGCTTTGTCCTGGATGGTGTTGAGCCTTGAGTGTTGTAGGAGCTGCACTCATCCAGACAAGTGGAGAGTATTCCATCACACTCTTGACTTGTGCCTTGTAGATAGTGGACAGGTTTTGGGGAGACAGGATATGAGTTACTCATCCAGGATTCCTAGCCTCTGATTTGCTCTTGTAGCCACAGTATTTATATGGCTAGTCCAGTTCATTTTATGGTCAATGGTAACGCCTAGGATGTTGATAGTGGGGGATTCAGTGATGGTAATGCCAAGGGGGAATGGTTAGATTCTCTCTTGTTGGAGATGGTTATTGCCTAGCACTTGTATGAATGTTACTTGCCACTTTTCAGCTCAAGCCTGGATATTGTCCAGGTCTTGCTGCATTTGGACATGGACTGCTTCAGGAACTGAGGAGTCATGAACGGTGCTGAACATTGTGCAATCATCAGTGAACATCCTCACTTCTGACCGTATGAAGGAAGGAAGGTCATTGATGAAGATGCTGAAGATGGTTAGGCCTAGGACACTACCCTAAGGAGTTCCTGCAATGATGTCCCTGAACTGAGATGATTGACCTCCAACAACCACAACCATCTTCCTTTGTGCTAAGTATGACTCCAGCCAGCGGAGAGTTTTCCCCCGATTCCCAATGACTCCAGTTTTGCTAGGGTTCCTTGATGTCACACTCGGTCAAATGCGGCCTTGATGTCGAGGGCAATCACTCTCACCTCACCTAGGCGGGGTTCTTCAGGGTTTGTCCATTTCCCTAAGAAAGCTGCTTAAGACTGGAGTTCATAAAAACCAGTCTTGTTTATTTACAACTCAGTGTGCATCGCAGAAACTCTACACTCAGTCCGACTCCTTCCCTCCAGATCTCCGGACAGAATTTTCTGGTGTTTCATGATGGGCAGGAACATAAAATTTGGAGTGAGGCCAGAAGTCAGATTCCCACCAGTGGGAAAAAGATTCAGAATTTTCCCCTCGCCACTTTCAGGTGAAATGAAGGCAGGTCGGCTTCCTTGGTTATCTATGTTGGCAACGCCATTTGCATGTCATGAATAGTCATTCAGAACAGCAGAAACACATTCCCCCTCCCAATTAGGTACTACACTAGTGGGATATTAGACTGGACTGAATTACAGCCAGATATAAATGGGGTGCAGCTGTTCACCCTCACTTCACTTGTGACTTTGAGGTGGGTGCGACATTCAAAGCCGAATTGTAGCAGTGCTGCTCGGGATCCTCAGCGATGCCAGTGTTAGCCCACACTGCTGGGGCTGTATGATGGGGCTGCTCACCATGGTTACCTCGGGTGTTAACCTGGGCTGCTCACCGTAGTTGCCACGCTGCTCTGGCAGGACAGCATTGTGTGCTGCAAGTCTCAAGCAGGGCTGCACTCTAAATCAGAGACCGACATGGTGACCGAGGTTTGGGGACATCCACAGTGTTGGGTTCAGGGGGCAGGGCAGGAATGTCCGCTACAATAACAGTTGGATCCAGGGTTACTGGGGGAGGCTTGAGAATAAACCGGAAGGAGTTCTACCCGCTCCAGGAAGATCAGGGGAGACTCGAATTCTGACGGGGGATGGACAAAGCTGACCTCAAAGTAGAGATGCAACACAGCCATCTTGAGACCCCGAAGTTATGACGCAGTTTAAAATCGAAACTGGAAAAGAATCTGCAAGGGAGGGGGCTGAGGCAGTGGGAGGAGCCCAGGGCTGGACTCAGGGACCGGAACAGGGGGCACCCTCACTCTGCTTAGTGTAACAACATGGAAATGGAGTCTGAGCTGATTGAACTCAGGAAGAGTGTATTGAGAAGGTGCAATTGGCGCCATTGACATTTGGAGCATTTTAACGTGAGACTGCAAGAGTCATTTGGCAGCATTTCCCCCCGTAGGGGGCTTGTGTGGGTGCAGGCAGGTGGATACCCGATCAGCGCCCCCAGTTGGGGGCTCGCCGCCATTTTACGTGGGCGGGCCAATGAAGGCCTGCCCAGCGTGACGTCTGTTCAGAAGCGCTGTGCATTCACTGTGCGGGCGGGGAAGGGGAATTCCCTGACCCGGGAGTGGGCTCTTGCGCCCATGTGCATGAAAGACCGCGGAGGTCTCCCTGAGGCAAAGTGCTTTCAAAGACACTGTCGCATGAGCAGGGACATGTCAATGACTTTTATTTAAAATTTCTATACACATTTTAAATTTCTCATGAAACCTCATCCCACCCGTGGATGAGGTTTCATGTTTTTCGGAAGCCTGCCTGGGCTCCCAGCCTGCCCGACAACCTTAAGGTTGGACCGGCAGGTCCATTAATTGGGCTAATTACTTTTTTAAAGGTCTTCAGTGACCATTGACAGTTCGGCGGGCGCGCAGCTGAAAATCTAAATGCCGCGGTGACGTCAGGACTCACACCCAACCTCACCCCGCGTCATTTTACTGCACCAGCGAGCGGGCCCCGCCTCCACTCACCAACCGGAAAATGCAGCCCATTGGGTTCACACTGAAGTTGATCAATTTGAGCATTAACAGAGAGGAATGTGAGAATGGAAGATGCAGCCGACCAGGAAGGGAGCGCAGCCTCTAGATATTTCCAAGATGATCAATGAAAGTCTCTAAGGTGCTTTCTGCAATCAGCATTGGCTGATGGGCCAAGTGGCATCCAGTCATTCCAAAAGGGCAGGTTTGACCGAATCACAATATGAAATCAGACCTAGTAGCATTAGGTGAGGTTGAACATATCCTGGATGTGCTCAAGCCTCTTCCAACCTCTCTAGGAATAAAATGTCAAGTTGCTGGGGTGGCATCTTGATCACCTAGATCTGTGAGGTAGCACCTCAGCTCGGATGTTGGGTCAGGGAAAGGTGAGTAGCTCAGATACTTCCTGGTAGCAACTGGGAGCTCTACTATACTTGCCCATGACTCATTAATCTGTTGGATCTATCTGTCCACAGGAAGAAGGGGAATTGAATAATGGAGTCTGTGCTCTATGCTGCATTCTTGATGGCAGCGATCTGATTGAGGAGCAGAGAAAGGGCCTAGCACCACCCAGCACAGCTTCAAGAAGAGGCCCAGCCTAAGGACCATGGTCCAGGGGAGCATCTACAAGAAGAGGAGGTCAGACTCATCCCACGAAGGCAACTCACACGACCAAGGGCATACCGAAGACTCCGTTCCTATCTGGAGATGAGCAAGAGACAACGCCATGCACATCCCTGCTTGTCAGGAGATGTGATGGCTCATGTCTGCTACATTCTGTGGGAGGAGCTAACGGCACATGGACTGGGAGGGCACCCCCTGCCAGTGCCCCTGGAGGTCATCACCGCGTTCAATTGTTTTGCCAGTGGATCATTCCAGGGATCTACAGGGTACCTGAAGGGCATCTCACAGTCCCCAGTACAAACGTGTATCAAGGAGGTGACAGATGCCCTCTACAGTAAGGCTCATCATCTTGTGAAGTTCACACTGGATGAAGCGAGCCAGGCTGCTGGATTCCTGGGTTCTGCAGCAATCTCTGTTTTCCCTAGAGTACAGGGTGCGATTGATTGCATACATGTCACTTTGAGAGCTCCCAGCAACAGCCCCTAATGTTCATTAACACCACTCCCTAAACATTGAGCTGTTGTGCGACCATCAGGAGCACATCATGTATGTTTGTGCCAGGGACCCTGGGAGTTCCCATGGCTCATACATCCTGAGGCTCTCCCAGGTGCCTCAGATATTCAAGTGGCTGTGGTGCTTACAGGGCTGGTTGCTTGGTGACAAGGGGTACCCGCTGAAGGGATGGCTCATGACTCCCGTGCACCATACCAAGTGCCTCAGAGGAGAGGTAGAAAGCGGCCCAAAGTTTGACGAGATCCATCATAGAGCAGACCATTGGCAATCTGAAGATGCTCTTCCGATGCTTGGACCGCTCAGGTGGGTCTCTGCAGTACTCTCCACAGAGGGTGTCACGCATCATCGTGGGCTGTTGCGCCATGTACAAAGGAGAGATCACTTGTCAGAGGGAGACATGGAGGAGGCTGAGGCCTCCATGGACGATGAGGAACTGGAAGTTCAGGACCATGAAGAGGGCGATGATGGGGAGATGATGGAGAGCTTCCATGTGAGGTTGCGATCAAGGCTACAAGAGGGGGAAGATGTGCAGGAGGAATAAAGTGCAGGCAAGGGTACCCAAGCACATTTCTCCTGTCCACTAGTGGCAGGCCAGTGATCTGAAAAGAACAAAGAACAAAGAAAAGTACAGCACAGGAACAGGCCCTTCAGCCCTCCAAGCCTGCGCCGATCATATTGCCCGTCAACTAAAACATTTTGCACTTCCGGGGTCCATATCCCTCTATTCCCATCCTATTCATGTATTTGTCAAGCTGCCTCTTAAACACCACTATCATACCTGCTTCCACCACCTCCTCTGGCAGTGAATTCCAGACACTCACTACCCTGTGTAAAAAACTTGCCCCGCACGTCTCCTCTATAGTTTTCTCCTCTCACCTTAAATCTATGTCCCCTAGTAATTGACTCTTCCACCCTGGGAAAAAGCTTCTGACTATCTACTCTGTCCATGCCACTCATAATTTTGTAAACTTCTATCAAGTCGCCCCTCAATCTCCGTCGCTCTAGTGAGAACAATCCGAGTTTCTCCAACCTCTCCTCATAGCTAATAACCTCCAGACCAGGCAGCATCCTGGTAAACCTCCTCTGCACCCTCTCCAATGCCTCCATATCCTTCTGGTAATGTGGTGACCAGAATTGCAAATTGCAAATCAATTGTGATTTCAGTATTTCTTAATATTCCTTTCCCTACCACATCTTCTAAGTGCTCCCCTGACATCCACATGAGTGGAGGCAGCCTGCTGGCCAATTGGGCCCTGTTGCCTCAGATGACCTTGGCGGCTACCACTAACATCGAGGGCAAGGTCAGCATTGGGCCTTGGATCCCTAACCCTCATTTTTCGCCAGGCCCTAATCTTTGGAAAGGTCCACAGCCAAAATTGTATGTAGCCACTCTGGGAAGTGAAAGGCAGTAAACCAGCACAAAGCCTGCATCAAGTGGACTTGATGAAGTCGTGACGTCCTGAATGAGACACTTCTTACTGCCACAGAGATGCACACATGGCTGGAGAGACCATCATGGCTGCAGGTCTTGTCCTCTGGCACAAGCAATGAAGACAGCTATTTGATGATGAGACAACATGAGTGGCAATCTTCCAATGCAATTGAGCACGCATAACTCCATGGTGTCTTTTAATGAATGTCACTTCCTAACGCAATTGGCAGTCACTTTCAATAAAGAAGTTGGCACATCTCCCTGACATTAAACAAGGGGTCAGTAACAAACATGAGTCAGCTAGACATCACATGAATGTGAGGCTCACAAAGGGAGGTGATCACAGAGTGGGAGCTTGGATCACTCTTGCAATAAGAGGCCACATAGCTGTATATGCATGACGCATTCAAACGATGAGACCATTGCCATGAACAGCAAATATATTTACAAAGGTGCATGATATGTACAGTGAGTGAACACCCATGACCTAAAAGGTATATCAAGGTTTCTTAATTTTTCTAACCCTATTTAATTATCTTTCTAAAAATCTAATACTGTTTGTATTTAACATTTAACTGCAAGTACTGTCTAACTGTTTAAATTCTAAGTCTCATCCAGGGGCCTAAGCAGGGTGATAGGAGCTATCCACCGGCAGCAGCTGAAATAGTTAATTAAGGAAACTTGCTTGAACTGGTCTTTTTGTACCTGGGCTCAGCTAGCCCCTTTGGTTAGAACATAAAAATGCAGACATTTTCAGTGAGACCAGCACTGAGTGTGTGGGCCTCAATGGATGTTGAGAGTTTGGTGAGTTAAGGGAGCTTGGTGAGGGGGGAGGGAGGTGCTCCTTTGCTTTTTCTAACTTTTTCACCCTGTAGGAACTGGTTCTTGTTCTAGCACAGGGGAAGAAGCTGGCTGTTTGGTGGGTATCTGGTAAGTGGTCAAGGTCTATTCTATTCCTAAGGTTTAAAATAGTACAGGACTTTTTGATAAGATTAATAACTGTATAAAAGAAAATAAATAATTGAATAAAATGATGAGATAATTAATTAAAGCACGTAAGTATGGCAGGACAGGTGATGTGTCATGGCTGCAGCATGTGGGAGCTCCTGGACACCAGTGTTATCCAGGGCAAGCACATCTGCAGTGAGTATATGTGGCTTGAGGAGCTTCGGCTCAGAGTCATTGAGCTGGAGGCTGAGCTGCAGACACTGTGACACATCAGGGAGGGGGAAAGTTACCTGGATGCTTTTTATCAGGAGGCGATCACACCCATTAGGATAGGATCTTCTGATTTGGAAGGTGGTCAGGGACAGGAGGATGTAACTGTAGCTGAGGCAGGTAAGGGGACAGAGAGGGCAGGAGTGCAGGAGTGTCAGCCTCTGCAATTGTCCAACAGGTTTGAAATTCTATTGGCTTGTTTGGTTGAGACTGGGGGCCTGCAGGTTGGATGAGCAAACTGACCACGATACTATGGTACAGGAAGCCATTTAATTGGGGAAGCAAAAAGGAATGTAGTGGTAGCAGGGGACAGTATAGTGAGGGGGATTGACATTGTTCTATGTAGCAAAGAGTAAGAGTTCATACGGCTGTGTTGCCTGCTCGATGCCAGGGTTCGGGACATTTGCTCAGGACTGGGGAGGAACTTGCAGTGGGAGGGGGAGGATCCAGCGGTCATGGCCCATGTAGGTACCAACAACATAGGCAGGATGAGGAAGAAGGTTCTGCATAGTCAGTATGAGGAGCTAGGCTCCAAATTAAGAAGCAGAACCTCAAAGGGAATCATTTCTGGATTATTACCTGAGCCATGTGCTAATTAGCATAGGGCAAATAAGATTAGAGAAATGAATGAGTGGCTGAAAGACTGGTGTGGGAGAAGTGGGTTCTGGTTTGTGGGGAATACTGGGGAAAGTGGGATCTGTACCATTGGGATGGTCTACACCTGAATCGTGCTAGGGCTGGTGTCCCTGTGAACTGTGTATTGAGGGAAGTGGAGAGGGTTTTAAACTGAATAGTGAGGGCAAGGGATCAAATTTTGGAAGATGTGGTAAACCAAAGAGTAGAGATAAGACAAGAGAGAAAGATATTAATATGGGAAATGATTAACAGACCATGACAGGAAGGGACAGAGAGAACAAATCTAAGAGTAAATCGGCAGGTAAGGCTAGACACTACAAAAATAATAAAAGGATAACACTAAAGGCTCTGTATCTAAACACACATAGCATTCGAAACAAAACAGATGAACTGATAGCGCAAATAGAAATACATAAGTTTGATCTGATAGCCATTACAGAGATGAGGCTACAGGGTGACATAGATTGGGACCTGAACATTGAAGGGTGCATGGTGTTTTGGAAAGACAGGAACTTAGGAAAAGGTGGAGAGGTGGCTCTGTTAATTAAAGATGGTGTTAGCACATTAGAGAAGGATGACCTAAGTTCAGTATACCAGAACATAGAAGCAGTTTGGGTCGAGATGAGAAATGATAAAGGCAAGAAGTCACTTTTGGGAGTTTTGTACAGGCCCCATACTTTTAACTGCATGATAGGACAGAGTATAAAAGAAGAGATAATGGAAGCTTGTCAAAAACGTACAGCAATACTCATGGGGGATTTTAACCTACATGTAGACTGGAAAATCAGATGGAAAAAAGTAGCATTGATGAGGATTTCATAGAATGTTTTTAGTATAGTTTCCTAGAACAGGAAACAGAATTGGACATGGGGAAGATGTTTCCATTAGTAGGAGAGACTAGGACCCAAGGGCACATCCTCAGAGTAAAGGGAAGACCTTTTAGAACAGAGATGAGGAGAAACTTCTTTAGCCAGAGAGTGGTGAATCTATGGAATTCATTGCCACAGAAGGCTGTGGAGGCCAGGTCATTGAGTGTATTTAAGACCGAGATAGATAAGTTCTTGATTGGTAAGGGGATCGAATGTTACGGGGAGAAGGCGGGAGAATGGGGTTGAGAAACTTATCAGCCATGATTGAATGGCGGAGCAGACTCGATGGGCCGAATGGCCTAATTTCTGCTCCTATGTCTTATGGTCTTATGGTCTTAACAGCACGTTCATGAGCCAACCAGAGAACAGGCTAAATTAGACCTGGTATTGAGCAACAAGATAGGATTAATTGATACCCTCATAGTGAAGGCACCAATAGGTAGCAGTGATCATAATATGATTGAATTTTACATTCGTTTTGAGGGAGAAACGAATGCGTCCAAGACTAGTATTTGAAAATTAAATAAGGGCAATTATGAGGGCATGAAAATGGAGCTAGCTAAAGTGAATTGGCAAATGAGGTTAAGGGATAGGTCAAAGATGTTCAGTGACAGACATTTAAAGGGATATTTCAGGATACACAGAATACATACATTCCACTGAGAAAGAAAAATTCCAAGGGGTGAGCCTATTATCTGTGGTTAACTAAAAAAGTTAAAGACAATATCAAACTTAAAGAAAAAGCATATAATTGTGCAAAGACAGCTGGCAGGTCAGAAGATTGCAAAGAATATAAATAACGGCAAAGAATGACAAAAGATTAATGAGCGAAAATTAGAGTATGAGAGAAAGCTAGCTAGTAATATAAAGACGGATAGTAAGAGCTTATATAGGCATTTAAATAAGAAAAAAGTTAACAAAGTGAATGTTGGTCCTATAGAAAGTGCATCTGGGGGATTGATAATGGAAAGGAGGGAGATGGTGGATGAATTAAACAGGTATTTTGCTTTAGTCTTCACTATAGAGGACACAAGTAACATCCCAGCAATAGCTATAAATCAGGAAATGGAAGGGAAGGAGGAACTCGGGAAAGTTACAAACCCTAGAAGTGGTATTGAGCTAATTGTTGGGGTTGCGGGCTGACAAATCTGAGGTTCAGATGGGCTTCACCTTAAGATCTTGAAAGAAATGGCTAATGAGATAGTTGATGCATTGATTTTAAGTTTCCAAAATCCCCTAGATTCGAGGAAGGTTCCATTAGATTGGGAAAAAGCAAATGTAACTCCTTTACTCCAAAAGGGAGGGAGACAGAAAGCCGGAAATTATGCGCCAGTTAGCTTAACATCTGTCATAGGCAAAATGTTAGAAACTATTATTAAAGATGTCATAGCAGGGCACTTAAATAAATTCAAGGCAAGCAGGCAGAGTCAACATGGTTTTGTGAAAGGGGAATACTTCACTGACACGACTCCATGGCATGACTTATCCTGAAGGTGCGGGTGAGATCATTCATCCTCTTCCTGCACTCGGTGGCATTTCTCGGGAGGGTGTTCGTGGAGCTGACCTCCCTCACAACCGCATCCCAGGCCGGTGAGGTGAGGCTGCTGGACCTCCTGGAAGCATTCTCAGGTAGAGGACCCAGGCAAAGTAACACACAATACCCTGAACAGTCGAATTCAAAGTGAATTTTTCTCAGTGTTGGTTCCTTGTAGACAGCAGCTTGAGGCTTAGATGTTGGAGGCTTTTCACACATGTGTTGGATCTTAGAATTTTTCACTTGCACAGAGCCTTCTCTCCTTTTTTCATATTTTCCCCTTTGAATGCAAATTCCCATTGTTTCACTATATCTTTGGACTTTACCTCTCTGATAATAAGAAATCTATCATATACCAATTTTATCAGTAATCTTTGGGAGAAATAAACACACTGTTTCTTAACTTCTCCTGGCTAGGTGAAGCATTTCACCCCCTCTTTTGAATTCAAGCCATTCTGGTTCATTTACAAATGCAAATTTTCCTTTTACACCTCAGATCTAACAACTTCAACCATGTTTATTATTTAACATTTTTAACCTAGCCTGTCTTCTGATACATCAAAGCCTTCAGACCAACTGTCTTTAATTCAATTAAGTCCCACACACTGACACACATTATTCCTATCCTTACATTAAATTCTAATAACATTATGAAAATTATACTACTTTCCTGCCAGCCCCCTCCTTATTAAAAATGTCATAATTTAAAAAGACGGCTTCATTTTCTGAACTAATCTTACATTACTTCCTATATCTATTACACAATTACATTACCAGATGCATGCATTAACATAATATGTATACAAATCCTTGGTATCAACAGAAATCATTCCAGTCCAGTGCTCAGGTTTTAAATGGCCAATTTTCCCTTTAAGCTTCAAACTCTTGACAATGCATATGCAATCAGATTTTCTCGTCCGGCCACATGTATAATCTGTAGATTAAATGGTTGCAGTAATAAACCCCATCTGAATAGCCTTGCACTTCTGTCTTAAAATTTGTCCAGAAACTTTAACAGATTGTGGTCTGTATAAACAATTGTTTCTGATGAATTGTTTACAACATAAATCTCAAAATGCTCCAATGCTAACACCAGTACCAAAGTTTCCTTTTTGACCATTGAATATCTTCTCTATTGTACATCCGACTTCCATAAAAAATAACCTACTGGTTTCTCAATTCCAGTGCCATCTTCTTGTAACAATATGGCCCCAAGTGCCTATATCACTTGTATCAACAGCCAACTTAAATTGCTTGGAATAATTGGGTACTGCCAAAACTGGTGTCGTAGTTAATACAGTTTTCAAACAATCAAATGCCTTCTAACACTCCAATGTCCACTGAAATTTCTTGTTCTTTTTTAATAATTCAGCCAATGGAGCAACAACACTGCTAGAATTCGGTACAAATTTCTGGTAAAACCCACTCATGCCCAGAAATCTCAAAACTTCTCGTTTTGTTGTAGGCATGGGGAAATCCATGATAGCTTTGACTTTCACAGCTCTTGGAGCCACCTTACCATATCCAATGGTACGGCCTAGATACGTAATTTAGGCTTTTGCAAATTCCCACTTTTAAGCCAAGTTCATCACCAGATTTGCTTCTTGTAATTGACAAAACAAATCTTCCAGATGCTGTAAATGCTCCTGCCACATCTCACTGAAAACTATCAAGTCATCAATATAAACAGCACAATTGCTCAGATCTGCAATTACTTTGTTTGTCAGGCTTTGAAATGTTGCAGGTGCATTTTTCATACCAAATGGCAGTGACTTTAAACTGATATAGTCCATCTGGCATCACAAAAGCCAATATCTGCTTTGCCCTCTTCGATAATGGTGCTTGCCAATATCCTCTTAGTAAGTTAATCTTTGTGATATATTTTGATCATTCCACTTTCTCAATGCAATTTTCCAACTGTGGTATAGGATAAGAATCTGCTTTTGTCACCACATTCACCTTTCGATAGTCCACACACAGGGCAGGGCTTTTCGCTGAGCAGGAGGGCATGTGCCAGACCCACTCGAGCATAAAATGACATCCGATGATGTCAGGTGAGCATCCCGACGTCATCGCACACTCGCGCGACATTTCAGTTGGCGGCATGTCCACCGACAATCAACAGGCCCATTAAGGCCATTAAAATAATTGAAAGAAATTTTTCACTGCCCGTCCAATCTTACGGTTGGCGGGGGAGGCGAAAAGGCCAAATGGCCTTTGGATTTTTTAGGAAACCTCATCCACGGGCGGGATGAGGTTTACAACAGCAATTAAAACTTAAATAAAAATTTTAAAATTTCATTCATAAGATGTGGCAGAGTCACATGAGGGGACATGTTTTTAACAGTAGTAACTTTTTTATTTTTGAGTTTTTAAATCTTCAGTTCCCTGAGGCAGCCCTGTGCCTCAAGCAGCTTTCATTGCGCACACCCATGCCATGTGCTGACTCCACACACACAGACACATGTTATCCCTAGCCTTACAATATATTCCAATAACCTTATGAAAATTATCATATTTTCCAGACACCCATGTTTTCAACTCATTCCCTGGCCTTCCTCCTCCCTACCTCTGTAACCTTCTTCTGCCCCACAGCCCTCTGAGGTTTCTGAGCTCCTCTAACTTCAGCCTCATGAGCATCCACAATCTTACTTATTCCATCATCGATGAGCATGCCCTCAACTACTTCGGCTCTACACTCTGGAAGTCCCTCCCAAAACCTCTCCACTTCTCTACCTCTTTCCTCCCTGTAAAACGCTCCTTAGAACCTACCCCTTTGACCAATCTTTTGGTCAATCATCCTAATACCTCCTTATGTGGCTCAATGCCAAAATTGGTTATATAATGCTCCTGTGAAGCACCTTAGTGATGCTTTATTGCATTAAAGTTGTTGTTTTGAATATTCTCTGTAATCTGATGTTCTTCAAACAGTACCCTTTAAATTTCCTTCCATTCTTATTTTATATCCTCTACATCCCAATATTCTTCAGTACCTAGGCTACATGTACATCTGTTCCTTATTGCTCCATATCCCACTATTCCCCCCTTCTAGTCTGATGACCCATATGCTTCCTGTAATTCATTAACACGGGGTGGGGTAGGGGTGGTGGGGGTGGGGGAGGGTGGTAATTTTTACCCTATCCAGAAACTGGGCAACTAGGAAGTTAAAATTGCCCAAGGTACTTACCTGCCCTGGAGCTGCTGCGAACTGACAAGTCCCAGTGTTAACCTGTCCTCCTGAACAGGCAGCAAAGACATATATCCAATGCCAGCGAGGTCCTTTCATAACATATGTGTGATGCTGAAAGGAGAGGTGAGCAGGAAACAGAGGTGAGTTTTCTGTCAGGATCGGGATCATGGCCAGAAGACACCCAGAAAAGTTAATTTTTTTTTCACATTCCTGTGGCTCTACAAGAAGAGCAGGAACCCCACAAGGAAATCTTAAGCCTCCCATCGCAAACACCTATACCACCCTGCCCCCACCCACCCCCCCTCCCCATCTTCTACCCCATTGATTATGGGATTGTAATGGAACAGTTTAGTAACTGATCCCACCACTCACCTGCTTCCAAACCTTGTGATTTTTCCACCACGTCCCACTGACTTTCCTGCCTTAAACAGGTGGGACTCAGCTGTGGGGGGAATTAACTGAAGTTTGGGAGCTAAAATGCCCCAGGTTCCATTTCTGGAGCAATGCGTGGATGTCTTTAATCACCCACAGCAGACGGACAATGAAAGGGTTGGCCTATGAGGGGAGATTGGATAGGATGGGCCTATACCCTCTGGAGTTTAAAAGACTGAGCGTTGATCTCGTTGAAACATTTAGAGGTGAATGTTCTGGAATTCGGCAGCAGGATAACATAGAAATGGGCACAGGTCAGTCAACCTTTTGAGTTTATTTGATCATTCAGTTAGATCAAGGCTGATCTGTACCTCAACGCCATTTAGCCACCTTTGATCCACATCCCTCACTAGCCTTACTTAATAAAAATCTCTTGGTATGAATCTTGAAAACCTTGATTGCACCCCCCGCCCCCCCAGCATTCACAGCCTTCTGTGGTGGGCGAGGTGGGCTGTTCCAATTTGTGTGAAAAAGTGTTTTCAGATTTTACTCATGAAAGGTCTAGCTCATGTTTTAAGATTGTGCACCCTCGGACTGCAAACCACCAACAGAGGAAATGTGTCCACCCCATTGGATCCTATAATCATTTTAAACACATCATGTTGGCAATTCCTTAACAATCTAAACTCTAATATCATATTGGCGAATCTGTGCTTCATATCCTCCAAAGTCCATATATCCTTCCTACAGTGCAGTATCCTGGACTGGAAGTTTAACTTCCTCCCTTTGTATCTGGCCCCCTTGAGATAAAGGCCAACATTCCATTAACTTTATAAATGCAAGTCCTTTCTTCACTCTTTATCTTTTGCTTCATAAACCTGCTAAAGTTACGATGGCCTGGATTTTCACAACAACGGAGAGTCTCTCTGTTGCTGTGAAAATGACAGGAGAGGCCAAAAATTGGAAGTCCCACCATTGAAAACCGTTTACCACCATTTACTTGGGAGCAGGAATGGACCCGGGTTGGGATTTGCACTTGTGCATTTCGCATAGGCAGCTGCCCATTTAAATCAGCACCTGCCTCCAATCATGTTTAATTTTGGTGACCAAGGTGTGTGAAATACGACATTCGCAGGTTAGACCTGGTAGGAGCAGGTCCGAACTTTGTGGAGTCCTTTGGAGAGGTAGGGTACCCTTTTTGATATGGTCCTGGGACATCTTTGAGGGAGGTCAGGTAACCTTTGTGGAAGTCAAATGCGCCTTGGAATTGTTAAAAGGTGCATAAACTCATTAACTGTCAAACTCATTGGAGCTGTCAAGTGTCAAAATGAACTGTAAAAAGCAATGGTCAAGCTGTCAAGGCTTTCAAAACTCCTGCCCTTTAAACCGTTGAAAAAAGTGTATGGAGTGTTTAAAAAAAATAATTGCTATTTCACTCTGTCTGTCAATGTAAGCCTGAAGTTACCATCACTGGATTAGTGCTGCATGGCTGATTTCAGAACCTTCCATTATGACCACTGGGTGCCTTCCATTTCAGTTTGATTGACAGCTCCAAGTTGTTACAGACTCTTTGAAATAGGTCTATGAATTCCAATGTTTGTTTTTATAAGGGATTCAGCACTTGAATTAAATGTTTGTTTTTCATAAGGATGTGGTTGAAGGAATGTAAATGCAGTGGATGGATTTTTATGAATGAGTATTTTAAAAACAATTAAAGGCTGCAATAGACACTTGAAACTTTATTTCATTTAATCTCAACATGGGTCCTGGGGTCTGCCCATGATGGATACTGGGTGAGTTGGAATGGTAGTTATAAGGGCAAAGGGGAGACATGGGTGACATGAGCTAGCACTAGGTTGGCATAGGGGTCAGAAAGGACTATGGGGTTGGGTAGATGACAAAGGTTAGCTTGGGAGCTTTGAGGGACCATGGGGGTGGGTAGAGGGGCATAGGTTGGCATGGGTTGGCATGGATAGGGCATGGGGAGTGCATGGGGATTGTGTGAGGGGTGAGGGCTGGAGGGCTGTTATTTGTCTTATTGCTTTTTTAAAAAGAGCATGTACACACCTTGCACTTGTTTCAGCTAAACAAAATAGGTAATAGACATTTATTGGTTCATTCCTCAGGGCAATGCCTTGGCCAATCAGAATCAAGCTGCCCAGTTTAAAATTTCAAACAATGTTTGGCAGTTAATTGTCAGTCACCATTAACTGGTGCATTCTCCATGGCAACGCCTCTACCATTCAGAGTTCACTTGCCAACCAATCAGCACTCTCTTCCCATACAGTATAAATGTTGCTTCCCCTGACATTAGTAGTCTTGCGATTGTCCTGATGAGTACAAGACAAAAAGCTTCAACAAAATGTCTTTTTTCAGCAACGCTCAAATTTTGTAGTACGAAATGGTTATTTTTTTAAAAAGCTTGGACACAGTGCCAGGGGCACAGAGGCAGGCCTTCCGCCCAGTCCGCCTCCGGCAGCCTCCGCACTCATTCCGGGGATAGCGGGCGATCCGAAAGTCCATTCTTCCCAGCAATTTCTGCTGAGTCAGGTTTGCTGAACCTGAAAATGTCTCGACTCTGTGCTCCCGACCTGGGAGCGAAAATCCAGGCCAGTGCACTAAAGCCGGAAACATCGGGACCGAGTCTGTTTCGGATTCCAGATCTTGCCAGTTTTGGGGTCGGGCGGTTCGAGCCAGGTTAGCCATGGAGGGGGGTGTGGGAAGTGGAAACTGGGCTGAAACTGGCAGGGTTGGGTCAAGGGTCGCTTGGACCAGAGGAAAACACAGGCATGCTAAGCTGGTAACTAGTTATCAGTAAGTTATTTCACTCATCTAATCATAAGTAAAATACGTGCATGGCAACTTTAAAAAATGTCCAGTTTTTGGACATCGCTGGTTCTCAGATGGCCGGGTTTGAGACACTGTAACTGTATTTTCTCCAAGGTGCATCTTTTATCTCTTCCTGTTATCTGGAGTGTAGCTCTTATATCCCACCGCAGTTTTATTTGAAAGCTTGGGTATAGAGGACTATGACCTCCAAGACAATTCTCCTGGAGATAAAAGCAAAATGCTGCGAATGCTGGAAATCTGGAATAAAAACAAAAATAGCTGGAAAAGCTCAGCAGGTCTGACAGCACCTGTGGAGAGGAAGACAGAGTTAATGTTTCGAGTCCGTATGACTCTTCATCAGAACTGAAGAAAGTTTGAGGGGGGCGGAGGCCTATAACAAAGCTGTAGGAAAATAAAAGTTCCACTATCAAAGACCAATCTACAACTCAGAAGAATGATGTCCAAGACACTATCAAAGGTACAGCAAGCACCTCTTTTACATTTATTGTGCCTTCGTTGGTGGAAACCCCATATGCCTTCCACTGATGACCCAAAGATAAAAAATAAAAGAAGGGTTGCAATTTTATGGCACTTTTCAAAATCTCAGAGTATCTCAAAGAGCTTCATGACCCATGAAGTACTTCAAAAGTGATGTAACATGGGGAACTGCGCCAGCCGATTTGTGCATAGCAAGGCCCCATAAACAACAGGGTTGACCAGCCCTTCTGTTTTAATGGTGTTGGCTGAGGGATGAATGTTAAGCAGAACAACACCCTGGTCTTCGTTGAAAGGGTAGACGAGGTCTTTGTTTTGACATCTCAGCCAAACTGCAGCACTCCTCACAATGCCTCGACTCTAATTTCCAGCCTGGGTTATAGGCTCAAGTCTCCAAAGTGGGGCTTGAACCCACAAACCTTGTGATTCAGAGGCAAGGGCGTTGCCACTGAACCAAGGGGCACAAAACTGCCTTCATTTCTGCCTCTTGCGCATTGTACAATTTGCAGATGTTATATTAGTTAAATGGGTTTGTTTCCTTTCCATTCAGGTACCTAAAGTGTTAACTCCCACGTTCGTGGAGTTCAGTGAAAGGGGCAGTTTAACAAAGAGTTGTTATCACTTCATCTGTAAGGAGTAGGAGAGCAATTATTCAAATCTTTGGTAGTAATTAAATTTGATTCAACATGTGCCAAATTTTACTTAAACCTGAACGTTAATAAATCATTCACACTTTAATCTTGCCATGTTTTGGACTGCATCGAATTCAGGTATTCCACAAAGATTATATCACGTCACGTGAATGGAGAGTTGGGCTGAGAAACATTTTACTGAAGGGAGAAGACTGGGAAAGTGATGAGAATTCAAACAGCAGGATTGAAAAAAATCCTTTGCAAGTTTCAAACTGACTTAATCTAATCTCCAAGCTCTTGTAATGGTTTAGTCAATTTTTCCATGACCCGCGCTCATTGTCCCACTGACTAAAATTATAAAGCTCATGCCCAGAATATGGTCCAAAGACACAGATGATCTTTTTGAGGGATATCAAGAGCCTCTAACTTAATTGATTATTATTCATGGCTCATTGTTCTGCAGTAGGGACAAAGTTTAAGGCAATGATAACTACTTTAGAGCTGACTTTTGCTTGTTTGTTTGCACTCCAGAATAACTGAGCTATGAAGAGAGGCTCACCAAATTCATTTTTCTTAGGAAGATGGCGTACAGACTGCCCACCATAAACATACAATTAATTTTAATAGAAGGAAAACTGTTTAGGTAAACAAATTCCGGGTTCAGGTTTGCACATTTGCAAACATATCAGCATAGGGCAAAACTCCAGTTCAAGTCAATGCCGCTGTTAAAGAGAATTGGAATGAATACTTAGCTGGGGATGGAGCGAGGGTTATAAGGATAGGCACTGGTGAGTATTTCCCTGTCTCACATCATCACAGCAGTACCGCCCACAAGAGGACTGCAGCGACTCAGCAAGGCCTGCTCCCACAGTTTCTGGGACATCTGAAATCGATAACAAATGCAGCCTGGCCAGACTTGGTGGGATCTATGACAGGCCATCAATTCGACACCATCCATAGCTCCATGAAAGTTGGAAGTTTTTTCCCAGGATGTGGCTGAAGAGTCAGGAACATGATTAGTATAAAAGGTGGACTGGATAAAATTTACAGTTTAGTACAGTCTCATGAAGATGTGCTTTATCTCAAAAAATGATTTTTAATCCACCAGCTGGAAACATGAATTGAACGTTTAAAAACATACTTTTTCTACTCAGAAACCAAAGGTAACTTGAGATCACAGCCCAAGATGGCTATCTCAGTTTGCATTTCTGTACATTCCAATTCATCGGAATTGAGACGGCCTACCTGCCAAAACCCACTAAAGACAATGACCTCCTGCGGAATGTGAAAGACCCATATCTCCTATCCATCAGCATGGCATTAAGGCAATCACCTGAGATATTCAACAGTTGGAAACCAACTATTAAGCCTAAACACTTGGGCATTGGGACCCTGGCTATTTTACGTAGAGCTTTCCAGATATGATCTAATAAACCCTTGGAATACTTGGACAATGACCTTATTTGGTTCTGCTGGACAGTAAGAGAGGGAAGCTCACATGACAAGCCAACCCTTTGTATTAATAAAGCAGACGCTTTCTCTGCAGAGCTGGGGCCAAGTAGCTGAGAGAAAAGACCCAAGAGAGGTCCCTCCTGCCACCCTCTCTCCCCAACCCGCTTCGAGCCCTGTTTGCTGACAGGGATGCCCTGCTGCAGACAGAGAATTCTCAAAAGAATCCAGCCCAGCACCACCGTCTCCAGAAAAACAACCAATTCAGCCGTCTACCACTTTGGGGAGAATTTCCAGCTGGGCGAGTGGGGGCGGGGACTGCTCGCTGAGGTGTAAAATGACGCAGAGCGATGTCGGGCGTGCGTCCCGACGTCACCGCGTGTCATTTAGATTTTCAGTTTGGCGGGTAAACTGTCAAAGGCCTGTTAAGGCCGTTAATTAACTAATTAAGGTTATTGAGAAAGCTGCCCATCCAACCTTAAGGTCAGCGGGGGGCAGGCGAAGAGCCCAGGCGGCCTTCGCATTTTTCATGGAACCTCATCCACGGGTGGGGTGAGATTCCATGAAGGGTTTATTAATTAAACACATTTTTTCATTAAAGCTCATTGACATGTCCCAGCTCATGTGACACTGTCCCATGGGGGGGACATGTCTTAAATTCTTCTTTCTTTTTTATTAAAATTTTTAAAACTTATCTCCCTGCCTCAGGGAGATTTCTGCGCTTTTTCACACGTATGCGTGAAAGAGCGCAGTCCCGACTCAGGGAATCCCCACCCCGCCTGCACAGGGAGCGCTCAGCGCTCCCAGGCGTGCATCACGCTGGGAGGGCCTTAATTGGCCCACCCATGTAAAATGGCGGCGCAGACCCGATTGGGTGCGCCAATCGGGCCCCCACCCCCGCGCAACCCCCCCCAAACCCACCCATCAGGAGGAAAATTCTCCCCTTTATAGTGGAAGCATTTAGCCCACCAAAGCAAAGTTCTACATTCACCGAATTCAGCCTGAAACCAGCAGAGTCACCAAACTACAGACTGTACATTCTATTTCCTGTTTATAGACTAATTTGGCCAGTCTATCCTTCTCTATGCTGTAATCTGTATTTGTGTGTGCATGTGTGTGTGTGTGTGTGTGTGTGTGGGTGAGAGAAAGAGAGAGAGAGAGAGAAAGTTGGAGCGTATTTTATTATTTTATTTAGCTCGGGTTAAGTATAGTGAAGCTAGCCTCTTTCTTTGTTAAACTCAAGAAAACCTGTCCGATTGGCTCTTTTATGATCTCAGCACCCAAACAGTTAAGTACTTACTAAACTGGCAAGTATTTCCTCTTCAAACAAAAAAAAAACCCTGTTACAGCCAAACAAGGAAAGGGAAAAGAGGGGAGCAATTCGACCAGTCCCTACCTGATTGTAACAGCAGGTTAGATATCATGTGAAACCGATTAAGTATTCTGTGTGGAACAGGGTTAGATATAAAGTGTGGAATAGGATTCGATATAGAACATGGAAAATGATTAGATATAGAGTGCTGAATAGATTTAGATAACACCTAAGAACTGTTTAGGTATTTGGGCAATGGGATTAGACGTGTAGGACAGTATTAGCAAGGTTTCTAGAGCTTTGTTTGATCTCTCTGGCAGAACAGGGTCCTACTGGAGAATTTTTCATCACAAGGTTGGATTGAATGGATTGGGTAGAGTCCATGATTATACAGCATCCAAGGTTTGGGTCACACAGATCCCAACTTTTTCTGGTTCTTATAATTGAACGTAAGATGGAAATAAAGAGTGAATATTATGTAGGAACAAGACATCTTGTTGTCCTGTACAATTCTACAATTGTACAATATGAAAACAGGCCATTCAGCCCACTATGCTTATTCCAGCTCTTTGAAAGGGATATTTAGTTAGTCCCACCTCTCCGCTTTTTTCCCCACAATTTTATCCTTTTTGAATCTCCTTTCAAAAGTTTACTATTGAACCTGCTTCCACCACCTTTTCAGGCAGTTCATTCCAGGTCAAAACAATAAAGTTAAAACCTTGTCTTCCCATCTGGTTCTGTAAGAAATAGAGGTCTTGAATAAACATGTATTTTCTGCATAATATTGAAGCTTTATAGGATTTTCTAGCAGTGTTGATTCTCTGGAAACAGGATTTCTAAACGCTTTGGCCTCTAAACAGTCTTAGTTCAGGCTGCCATGTTGACATTCCTAAGCTGATAGAATGGTATCTTTTGAACCCCCTTATCTATGCAGGTGTTTAGAAAGAGCCAGGATATGACTCTCAACAAGATGTAAACTAAAAAGCTGACCTCGAGCAGGGTGACGCACAAGGTGGGTGGTGACCACCCTGATGTTTTGAGTACCTGTCCTGTGTCCATTGGTCAGAATAGTTTGATTAGGTGATTGACACTAGGTAAGCTACCAACCCCCAAAAAGGGTATATATATATACTGGTGTCATACTAGTGGTGGGGGAATAGGGCTGAGATGCTGCTGAGGTGGCAGTGCTCGTTGGGCAAGTGCCTTCTTCAGATGGGAGATGGACCGGAGGAGGAGGAGGAAGATCGAGAGATCGAGGGAAGAGTTTCCTAACACTTTGACTAGAGAGCGGAATGCTGTTATCACAAGCTGTTACAGGTTGTATACTTTTTTTCTGTCTAATTAGGTAATGTATCATACCTAAACTGTTGTTTCTTAATAAACCATCTTAAAATTGCTTATGACTGGTTGACTGCCTAGTTAGGTATCTGTGGTCCTGATCCCAGAAATCTTACAGTTCTTTTGCACTTATCTTATAATGGGTGTCCTCTCACTACCTACCTGCCCACCAGAAAAACCCCTCATAATCTTGAGCACCTCAGCTAAAATTTCCCTCATGCTTCTCTGCTCTCTGGTGAACTAGTCTCTAGTCTTTCCACACAACGGAAATCTTTTGTCCCTGGAACCCTGTTCTGGTAAATCTCCACTGGACCCTCTCCAAGGCCTTGGCAGCCTTGCTACATGATAGTTGTGAAGTTTTCTCTCCATATCAGTCTCAGCACTGATACACTATGTCACCCTAATATTCATGATGGCCCGAATCTTCTGTTAAGCGGCAGAGTCGGATTGTCACTCCGATCCTAGTTACTTACCTGGAAATGAGGCCACTCCTTCCTTGCCTGACCTTCCCACCCAGGCCGGGTGAGAACGATATAGTTCAGCGGGTTCCCAAGGCCTTCTGTCTAAGGCAGCAGAGTCAGAGGCTAGGAAGCCACACGCCCTATTTTACAGCACTAGCTGCTGTTAAGTAGGTAAGTTTAAAGGTCTAGCCATTTTGAGAAGCCACAGAGAAGGTTAGTCTATAAGGTAAGTGAATAGGATGGGGAGGGGGGAGGGAGGAGGTGGGAGGGTAGCGCGGGTTGGGTGGTCATCAGTGGGAGGGAGGGGTCAATCGGTCAGGGGGTCAAATAGTTAGTGGGGTTGTGGTCAGCGGAGAGGGGCGGGGGGTGTTGTCTGAGCTGTGGGGGGGGTGTGGTTTGGGTGGTCAATGGGTGATCAGGTGGTCAGGGTGATGCTCAGTGGGGGGTCAGGTGGTCAGTGGGTCAGTGGGGAGAGTAGCTGGGGGATGGGTAGATAGTCAAAGGGTGATGTAGTCGGGGGCTTGGGGGGGGGGATGTAGTTGTGGGGTGCCAGAGGGTGGAGAGGACATTCAGAGGGGTAGGGGGTAGTCAGGAGGATGTAGTCGGGGAGTGGGAAGGGGGTAGTTGGGAGGGGGTAATAGGAGGGTTGTAGTCAAGGAGTGGGAAGGAGATAATTTGGAGGGGGCAGTTGGCAGGGGAGAGGTCAGTAGGGGGGAGGGAAAGTGGTTGGGGGGTTAGTGGAGGGGTGGGGTGTATTCTAGGTGTCCCATGGGGGATCAGGGGGTGCGTGGGGGAGTCCTGTGGGGAGTTAGAGGGTGTCAGCACTATAGTTACCCAGAAGTTAGAAGTGGTTTTAATCATCCCAACTTTTTCTGGGTAACTATACCTGTAAGGCAGTGGGAACCATCCGAAGTTTGCGATTTATATCGTACTTTTGGATGGTTCACAGTGGCCCCGGTTGCCAACGGGGATTTTGTATGGCCTGGGCAATTGGTGTGTAATCCTTACCTGGGGGCTTCCAGGGTGGTGGGAAGTTGCCCAGCGCATCTTTGGGGTACCCCCCCCCCCCCCCCCCCCCCGAGTACGATGTCCTCATGGGTCAATATCATTTTCTAGAGCAGGCACTTTAGCTACAGCAAGACAGGTTCAAAGCTCTAAAAATAGTGGTGGAAAGTGTTATCTACTTGCTTTCTCAGCCAGAACTCTGGGCGCAAATTTAATCTTGTGAATTAAGTTTGTTCATTTGCAATTATAACTTGTCTGTCTATTGATCGCACTGAATGCAATTTCTTTTCTTTTGGCTCAAAGGTTCATCAAGAAAGGAGTCACTCGTGACAAGTTAGGAAGGCGTGTCAGGTAATTTAACAAGGATGTCAAGGCTTTGGAGAGGGTGCAAAGCAGATTTACCAAAATGGCACCAGAGTTGAGGGACTTCAATTGTGTGGAGAAACTGGAGAAACAGGGATTGTATTTTTTAGACCAGAGAAGGTCAGCGAGAGATTTAATAGAGGCGTTCAAAACTGTGAGGCGTCTGATAGGGAAAAACTGTTTCCATTTATGTAAGGACTACAAAAAGTGAGTATGGAAAGAAACATGCAAAGGATATAAAAATCAACAGAAAAATCTTTTCCAATTATATGAAGAAAAAGAGTGAAGTTAAGAGCAATGTGGAATCCTTAAAATCTGTCAATGGTAATACCATAAATAAAAGCAAAAAAATGACCGACAAGTCTTGCGGAGGTGATGGTATAGTCACAATGTCACTGAACTGGTAATCCAGAAACCCAGGTTAATGTCCGAGGGACGTAGGTTAAAATCCCAACATGGCAGCTGGTGGAATTTAAATTCAGTTAATAAATCTGGAATTGAAAGCTAGTCTCATGAAGCTATCAATTGTTATTAAAAACCCATCTGGTTCACTAATGTCCTTTAGGGAAGGAAATCAGCCATCCTTACCTGGTCTGGCCTACATGTGACTCCAGACCCACAGCAATGTGGTTGACTCTTAACTGCCCTCTGAGATGGCCTAGCAAGCCATTCAGTTCAAGGGCAATTAGAGATGGGCAACAAATGCTGGCTTTGACAGCGATGTCCACATCCCATGAAAGAATAAAGAAAAGAAAATAATTCCTTTGCATCTTTACTTACACTAGAAGAAGAGGATAGCATGCTGAATATCCCAAGGAAACTAGTATTGAATTAGCAATGGGGACTCACCAAAATTAACATAAGCAAACTAACAGTCATGGAAACAATGGCACTTCATGCCAAGGCTTTAAAGAGAGTCGACAAGACCAAACCATTGCAAATGCCCAAATAATGATCGTCTAAAGGTGTCTTGATTCATTCCTTTAGCTTGTAAAGTTACAGAATTTACTCCAGTGATTAAGGAGGTGAGAGCGGGAAACCAGGGAATGATAGACTGGTTAGCCTAACATCTGTTGTCAAGAAATTGCTAAATTCTATAATTAAGGACAGTGTAACTGACCACCTTGCAAATTTTCATCTATTCAGAGGGAGCCAACATGAATTTATAGTGTAGACCATGCTTGATGAGCCCAACTGAATCTTTTGAAGAAGTAACTAAATTAGTGAACAGCAGAATGCCTATAGATGTTGTTTATATGGACTTCCATAAGGGATTTGATAAAGTCTGTCATAAGAGAGTGTTAGCTAAAATTGAAGCTTGTGGAATTGAGGTTAAGTTATTGATCTGGCTAGAAAACTAGTTGAGCAGCAGGAAACAGAGAATAGGGGTAATGGGCAGGTACTCTAATTCACAGGGTGTGACTGGTGGTACCCTGCAAGGTTCTGTGTTGGGGCATTAACTCTTCACTATTTATTATTGACTTGGGTGTTGGATAGGGTGCCCCATATCCAAGTCTCCCGAGGACAAGCGCCATTGTAAGCAGTGTAGATGGAAGCATAAAATTACAAAGAAATATTAACAAATTAAGTGACTGGGCAAAACTGCAGCAGATAGATTTCAATATAGGCAAGTATGAGGTCATCCACTTTGGAGCTAAAAAGTACTGAGTACTTTCTAAATGGTGAAAAACAAGACATGGTGGAGGTTCTTGGAGACTTAAGGGTCCATGTGCATTAAAATGTAAATGCAGATACAAAAAATAAGTACAAAGACTAAAGGAATGCAGGCCTTTACATACAGAGGACTAGAGTATAAGGGAGTAGATGGCATGCTGCAGCTATACAAAGCCCTGGTTAGACCACACCTGGAGTACTATGTTTGATTTTCAGCACCACATATTAAAAAAGATATATTTGCCCTGGAGAGTGGAACGTAGATTTACCAGAATGATTCCTGGAGACCAAGGGTTGAATTAACAAAACCAGGGCCGTATTCCTGGAATTTAGAAGATTAACGCCTGATTTGATTGAAGTTTTCAAGATATTAAGGGGAACTGATAAGAAAAATAGGCAGAAGCTTTTATGCTGTTTGTGGAATCAAAGTCTAGGCGACATAGGCTAAAAAACAGAGCCAGACCTTTCAAGAGTGAAATTAGGAACTATTTCTAGACCCAAAATGTGGTAGAAGTTTGAATCTCTCTTCCATAAATGGCAATTGATGGTCGACCAATTACTGATTTTAAATATGAGATTTATAGTGTTCTGTTAACCAAAGGTGTTAAGGAATATGCAACAAAGATGGATATATGGAGCATGTGTATTGAAAATTGCATTGTGCATTTTTTTCCCATTCTAGGCTCCTGTACCAGCAGAGGGAGTTTAGAAGGAGAATAGAGGAATCCCTGTTTCAACAGCACATGTTTCTTGCTTCTTACTGAATCTTACTATTTCTTCCCAACATCTTCACAATGGCGACAAAGAGGGTGAAAAACATGAAACATTGCTTTCAGGTATGAAATTATTGGAAATAATTTGTCTACTTTCTGGAGACAGCATTTTAAGTTGGAGATTTAGGGAATACATTGAAGCCGTAATCTGTTGTTAGACATATAGGGCAGAGTTTTGCCCTCGGTGGGCGGGCAGGCCCCACCGGCTCGGCGGTGAGCGGGCAGCCAAACTCCGCCTCCGAAGCGGGGCCTGCCACCATTTTGAGTGGGCGGGCCAATTAAGGCCCACCCAGCGGCCTGCCCGGGGGGGAGGGATTCCCCAGCTGTCAAAGTGCGCTCTTTCGCGCATGCGCACACTGCTCCCTGAGACAAAATTCTGTCTCAGGTAGGTTACTGACAGGTAATAAAACTCCAAAAATAGAAAAACATTAAAATTATTAACATGTCCCCCTCATTTGACAATGTCACATGAGATGGGACATGTTAAAAAGAAACACACAAGCTTTATGAAACTTTTTAAAAATGGACATGAAACCTCATCCCGCCAGTGGATGAGGTTTCATGTTTTATCAGGAGCCCGCTGGGGCTCCTGGCCTGCCCGCCAGCCTTAAGGTTGGACGGGCAGGTCTTTAACAATCTTAATTACTCTGTCAATGACCTCAATTGGCCATTGACAGGTCGGCGGGTGGACAGCTGATTTCGCTGTCCGCCCTCCTTCCTGAAAATTTAAAGGGACCGGGATGACGTCGGGGGTTCCTCCCACCATCATCCCGTGTCATTTTCCCTTCGGCGAGCGGGCCCCGCCCCCAAATCGCTGACGGGAAAATCCTGGCCATAAGAGGCACTCCAGCTCAGGATTAGCAAGAGAAAGGTCTGCACAGTGTGTACACACACACACACACACACACACACACAAACACACACACACACACACACACACACACACATTGATTTTGCAAAAATAACCATCCAATTAAAAAAAAATCTTGGATCATTACAGTGAAGTTTTTTTTTCAGAGGGAATGCAATCCCAGATCCTGGATCACTCCCTATCACTGCATTGCTGATCGAGATACCGTTGTCTGTGCCGCATCGACCACTTTTTGATGTGCATTCGGAGCCACCCTCTGTATTCCCACGTTGGTAAAAGTGGATGCGATTCTTCGAAGGCACAATGGCAGGTTTTACAATCACAGATGACGAAAGGAACAAGGTCTTACTTCTCCACGATGGAGAGGCTGAACCGGAAGATATTGTCACTCATCAGTGAACTCAATGACAAAGACCAATACCAACAGATAGGTCTTTCTCTTCGGCAGTCCCTCGAGAATGACTTGCTTGCACTTGATTCACTGGGTATTGAGTTGTCTGGTAAGCCCAACGGGTGATCGGTAGGTGGTGCTTGAAGGGTTGAAGGGTATAGCTGGGTTATTTGGAGGTTTGAAGGGTGCCATGTACACATACCACAACAAAAGCGAGAGAATGTAGGCAAAGTAGAGGTGGATGACCTGATATATACTTTTGTGCACAGCAAACAGTCACGTGTGTCAGTGACCATTGGCTGTTTGGACGTAGATGCTCCCAGAAGCATCTGCCAATGTCGTGGGAAACAAATGTTCAACAAACTTCACCATTCTCTGTAAACCAGGGAATAAGAAAATCTTCCCTTACAACAGTGACAAACCATTGAATGCTCTCCGGATTTTGAAACACCAGTCACATTCAAAGGGCGGGATTTTGCACCTCGTCACTGGCAGGCATTGTCCTGGGCGGGACAGGAAAATTTGGAGAGCCGCGAAAAGTCAATGGCTCTCCAAATTTTCCTATCCCGCTTGTGATGATGCCCACCAATGTCGGGGCAGGAAAACCCCAGCCAAAGACACTGGAACAAATGCTGTATTCTACGTCATATCTGGAGATGTGGCACACTTATCAGTGTCCAGACAGCAACAGATCTTCATGATTACCATCATATACGTGATTCCTCCACATACCAACAACATTCTCGAATGTATACTGACTGCTTTACATTGTATCAGCAAACTCTGAGGTGTTACATGCGAGCTGTGTAGATCCTAATGTGCACCCAGACGTGTGACAATGGCGATGAATCCCATTTCATGTCAGAAACTGGACAGAGAAGGAACTTCAGCGTCTACTTGACCTTGACATTACTGAGAATGTTGGGGATGAGCCTATCACGTGGGTCTCACCCATACAACAAACCCAGAAGTGAGAAACAGATTAGAACCTGTGTTGATATGCAGTCAGCAAACCAAGCCATACAAGAGAAAGACACTTGACACCGACAATTGATGATATCATAGAGAAAGTAACGGTGCTAAACACTTTGCTAACGTGACCTCAATGCAGGACACCATCAAATTGAGTTTGCAGAAGAATTGGGGTATCACAGTATTCTCCATCACATTGGATTTTTCGATACAGGAGGCTCAACTTTGGAGTCAATTCAGCAGCTGAGGGTTTCAGTGCATGATTCAGTCTACACTGCAAAGACTTGAAGGTACCCTGAACATCAGTGATGATATTCTCATGTACGTTCGCACTGAATGTGAACTCGAGACACACCCACATGCATGCAGATAATGTCTTAGAGAATGTAACCTCACCTTGAACAAGACAAGTGCTTATTTAATTAAAGCAGAATTGAATTCTTCAGTCACATGTTCAGTGGTGAAGGAATATCACCTGATCAAGGGAAAGTTGAAGCCATTGCAAACGCTGCAGATCCTACATACATTCAGGACTCATCATGTACTGTAGTTGATTCATTCCTGACCTCACTACGATATCTGCCCCCAGCTGGATCCGATAAAAGAGACCACCAAGTGGAGTGAACTAAACCACACAAACCGGCTGTACACCAGATCAAACAACGGGTGTCAGGAAGTTGCACGAGTGCCTATTTCGACTCTGAGAGAATAACCCAGATAGTCATAAACGCAAACCCAATTGGCTTAGGTGCAGTTCTCGTGTAGAAAGACTAACAGGTAACCCATCGATCAGTGCGACGGCAAGCAGATAACTAAAGCCTGTAGAGAAACGTTATTTGTAAACAGAAAGAGAAGCGCTCGCAATCACTTTGAGTATCTTACACTTTCATCTCTACTTATATGGAAGCAAGTTTGAAATAATAAGTGATCATAGACCACTAGTGAGCTTGTTCAACAATCCATATAGCAAACTACCCAGTCAAATAAAGCATTGGATACTCAAACTCCAACCACACGAGTTCTATGTTGAGTATCAGACAGACAAGCTCAACCCAGTGAACTATCTTTTGTGAGATCCTTTGCTGGCAGTCAGTCCTACTAACGGTGAAGAAAAGATTACTGAAAAACATTTGAACTAAATGTGGTGCTACAGTCGCTAAAACTAGCTGACATCAAAGCAGCAACAAAACAAGATGAAGCATTAAGTTAGGTATGATGGCTGCAGAATCACAAAACTGGAAAGACATGATCAGGACACTGTCTACAAATGAAATCGCTCCCACAGTACAAGGTTTTCACAATGTTCAAAATGAGCTCACTGTTCCAACCACATCTGAACTCGTGTTACGCAGAAACTGCATTATCATTTCCCAATCACTGAGCGAATGTATTGTCAATATAGCTCAGGAAGGTCACCAGGGAATTGTCAAAACCAAACAACTCCTTAGGAAATGGTATTGACCGCATG
Source organism: Cetorhinus maximus (assembly GCF_964194155.1). Classification (NCBI taxonomy): domain Eukaryota; kingdom Metazoa; phylum Chordata; class Chondrichthyes; order Lamniformes; family Cetorhinidae; genus Cetorhinus; species Cetorhinus maximus. The sequence goes on along the minus strand of NC_135905.1, from coordinate 4,911,318 downwards.
GTAGAATGAAAAAATCAACCACTGTCTGCCGTGTCAAACATAATATCAAATCTTCATGATCCCATCAAGATGTCCGAACTACTGCCAGGACCATGGATTGAAGTTAGCATTGATATACCCATTGGTGAACAAATCTTTTATCTCATTGTATATGGATGAGTGCATCGTCAAATTAATTAAAAAGTTTGCATATTACTGATGAAGTTGAATGTTCAAGTTATGCTTATCTTTATTATTTACACCATTAAAACACGATACGCCTCTCATAGGGAGGTGATGTAGTGTATTGAAAATTGCAGTGTACATTTTGTCTTCTTAATGCTACCATATGCATGTAACAACAGAGAGAGTCTAGAAGGAGAATCAAGGGATCTATGTTTTAACACAGCACATGTAGCAGGTCTACTTCTTACTGAATATTACCATTTCTTTCCAAGAACTTCACAGAGTTAGATCACAGATCAGAATGATCACATTGAATGCTGGAACACATTCAAGAAGCTAAATAGCCTATTCCCAATCCTATGTTCTATTGACAGGAGAGTCAGTAACTAGGAAACACAGATTTTTAAGATAATTAGCAAATCAAGCCAGGAGGGAGGTGAGGAGAATTTTTTTTTTTTGCTGTTGTGATCTGGAATGAATTGCCTGAAAGGGCGGTGGAAATAGTTTCAATGATAACTTTGAAAAGAGAAGTGAAAAGATACTGAAACAGAAAAATGGTGAATTTTGCTGAAGAGAGCGACATATCACTGAAGCTTTTCCTCTTGCATTCATCAGGATACAACACAAGACAAGTGCAAGAGGAAAAACTTCAGCGACACATCACTCCCTTCAGCAATACTGTGTCATGTTATAGGGAAAGAGAAGGGGACTAATTGGATAGCTCATTCAAAGAGCAGGCAGGGGAATGATGGACTGAACAGACTTCTTCTTTAGTGTAGGATTCTCTTCATGAATTCCCACTCTTGTCTCGATCATAAACTCGATATCCTGTCCCATTTCCATTCAAACATACTCTTAAGGAATTAACTATAATGATTTGGTGGCAATGGGCAGAGGAGAGATTTCTTAATGGAGCCTTTTAATATCACACTGGGACTCTTTCAGATTAGACTCAGTTCAAGCCCGGATCAACTTAATTCTTCACTGTGCAGTAACTCCTCCTAAAATCAGACAGAAACTTCCTCCTTCAGGAGGGTCATTGTCAGTCGGAAATCTCAGCAGCTGCGGAGAGTCCTCGAGCCAAGAGAAATAATGTTGCACCCTCTAATGGATACAGCACAGGATGACAGAGAATCGCGGGTGCCTGTAATTACTTTCCAGTTCTGCAGCTTTGGTGGTTTGTAAACCTATCTCCATTATAATATTAGATGTAAACAAGTACACTGTGTAATGGATCATATCAAACAGGCTGGCAGATTGGGACAGCATTGAGTTCGTGTGCCAGATTAACCAGAGGCTGGTGGTGGGTTTTTTTTTCTGCCTCCAGGCATCAACTTCATTAATGGGATCTCGCCCCTTAAAATCCATTAAATCAATTGACTGGACCTGCGTATAATCTCATTTAAAATCCACCGTGAAAATGCTTAAACCTTATCTGTTCACCCCTGCAGATATCCGTCACTCACACAGCTCGCTTTTCGAGATGATGCCTTTTGGATCTCTTGGCGACCAGTTCATAAGTAACCCACAGCATCCAGCATTAACATTTTCCAGGCAGCAGGCTGTTGTTGTGTGAAGGTTAATTTGAATGAAAAGAAAGGCAAGATAATAATTGATTTACATGTCAGGATTTTTGTCAGCCATATTTTCAATAATTCATTAATGAATTTCTGTTTCTTTTCCTGACGGGATATTGATGTGACTAGTGACTTTTCTGTTGATGACTGCTAATTGAAGGCTCTGTATTCAGCTTTCACGCAGCTCCCTCAAGGGCTTGGGGGAACCCACCTCGGCCTTTTGGCCGCAGCTCATCGGTAAAGCGACTGAGAGGCACAAACAGCAACAACTTGCATTTATGTAGCATCTTTAATGCCGTAATACATCCCAAGGTGTTTCACAAGTGTGTAATCAAACCAAAATAGACACTGCATCAAAGGAGGGGGACAAGTGGCTAAAAGCTTTGTCAAAGAGGTAGGTTTCACAGAGCATCTTAAATGAGAACAGAGAGGTGGAGAGGTTTAGGGAGAGAATTCTGGACTTTATCAAATAAAGCAGTGATTAAAATTTGGGATAAACAAGAGGGCAGAATTAGAGGAGCGCAGAGATCTTGGAGGGCAGTAGATCTGCAGGCAGGTGTAGATATAGGGAGTAGCTAGGCCATGGAGGAACTTAAACACATGGGTTAGAACTTTTACATTTGACTGATGGACTGGAAGCCAAAGTAGGTCAGCGGGAACAAAGCTAATGCATCAGTAGGGCTTCGGTGTCAATGAGGATTTGGGCAGCAGGGTTTTAGATAAGTTCAAGATTATGAAGGGTGGAAGATGGGAGTTTAGAGTTCAACAATCAGGATTAGGCTTCAAATGATTTCACTGATTATGAAACAATGAGGTGCTATCTGATGCAACATTGTATGCATGGTTTTAATTTAGGACCAGCCTTGAAGTAACTGAACCAGGTTGGAAAAAGTGGATTCCGTTCAACAAAGTCACCAACGATGTGTGAGTCTGCCTTCCTTTCTTTTCTGTTTTCAGTGCAGATGTGGACTTTCTATTTAGGGACATCTGCTCAAGGCTGGAGAGGAACTGGGAGCAGGAGGGGGAGGATCCAGTTGTCGTGGTCCAGGTATGTACCAACGACATAGGTAGAACTAGGTAAGAGGTTCTGCATAGAGAGTATAAGGAGCAAGGTACTAAATTGAAAAGCAGGACCTCAAAGGTTATAATCTCTGTATTATTACCTGAGCAGCATAAGGTACATAAAGTTAGAGAGATGAACACGTGGCTCAAAGACTGGTGTGGGAGAAGTGGATTCTGGTTTGTGAGGCACTGGCACCAGGTTACTGGGGAAAGAGGAGGCTGTACCATTGGGATGGTCTACATCTGAACCGTGCTGGTACCATTGTTCTTGTGACCTGCGTAACTAGGGAAATAGAGAGGGTTTTAAACTAAATAGTGAGGGCAAGAAACAAAATGTTGAAAGATGTGGTATATCAAAGAGTAGAGACAAGGTAATGGAGGAAAATTGTAATATGGGAAATGAGGGTTGGAGAATGGCAGGAAGGAACAGGGAGAAAAAACTTAAGAATGCACAAAGAATCAAGAGTAGATGTCACAAAGATAACAAAAAGACAAAACTAAAGGTTCTGCATCTGAATGCGCATAACATTCATAACAAAGTTAACAACTTGATAGCGCACATTGAAGTATATAAATAAGATCGGATAACCATTATGGAGATGTGGCTGCAGGGTGACATGAATATTGAGGGTTTAAGACCTCCAAGAGGAATTGGATACAAGGTAAAGATGGAGAGGTAGCACTGTTAATCAAGGATGGCATTTGTACAATAGTTAGAGATGACCTTGGTTAAGGAGATCAGGATGCAGGATCGATTTGGATGGAGATGAGGAATAATAGGAGAAAGAAGACACTAGTGGCTGTGGTCTACAGGCCCCCTAACAGTAACCACAATGTAGAACAAAGTATACAAGAAGAAATATCGCATGCTTGTGATAGGGGCAGCAATAATCATGGGTGACTTTAATCTACGTTTAAAGGAAAAATCAGATTGGCAGTAATAGTCTGGGTGAAGAGTTCATAGAATGCTTTTGAGATAGTTTCTTAGAGTAGCTCATTCTGGAACCAACCAGAGATCAGGTTCTATTAGATTTGATATTGTGTAACGTGACAGGATTAATGAATGACCGCAGGGTAAAGGCACCTCTAGAAAGCAGTGACCACAATACGATTGAATTTTACATCCAGTATGAAAGTGGGTCTAAGACTTAAATAAGGGCAACTCTGTGGGTATAAAGGCTGAGCTAGCTGTAGTTAACTGGGATGCAATGCTAGGGGATAGATCAATAGAGAAGCAGTGGCAGACATTTAAGGGGATGTTTCAAAATACTCAGAATAAGTACATTCCTACTATAAAGGACAATTCTAAAGGGAGCACCCACCATCGTGGTTAACTAAAGAAGTCAGGGAAAGCATCAAACTTAATGAAAATGCATAGAACTGCACAAAGATGAGTGGCAGGTCAGATGATTGGTCAAAATATAAAGAATGGCAGAGAATGACTAAAAGGTTAATTAGGAGAAAGGAATTAGACTATGAGAGGAAGCCAGCTAGAAATGTAAAAATGGAAAGCAAGAATTTCTACAGGTATTTAAACAGGAAAAGAGTACATAAATTGAGTGTGAGAGTGAGAATGGGGGAGTTAATCGTAGATAATAAGGAAATGGCAGATGAAATGAACCAATATTTTGCTTCTGTCTTCACTATGGAGGATACAAAAAACATTCCATTAATAGTTGCAAATAAGGAGGCGGAAGGGAGAGAGAAACTGGGTGAAATTACAATCACTAAGAAAGCGGTACTGAGCAAACTGATGGAGCTACGGGCTGACAAGTCTCTGGGTCCTGATGGACTTCATCCTGGGGTTTTAAAGAAGTGGCTAAGGAGGTAGTAGATGTGCTGGTGTTAATTTTCTAAAATTCGCTAGATTTTGGAAAGGTTCCATCAGGCTGGAAAGTAGCAAATATAACCCCTCTATTCAAGAAGGGAGGGAGGCAGAAAACAGGAAACTATTGGCCAAATAGCTTGACGTCCGTTGTGGAAAGGGTGTTAGAGTCAATCAGTGAAGAAGTTATAGCTGGGCACTCAGAAAAACACAAGGTAATCGAGAAGTGTCAGCATGGTTTGTAAAAGGGAAATCATGTTTAACCAATTTATTAGAGTTCTTTGAAGGAGTAACATGTGCTATGCATAAAGGGGAGCCTGTAGATGTACTGTACTTTGATTTCCAGAAGGCATTTGATAAAGTGCCACATCAAGGGCTATTGTGGAAAATAAAAGCTCATGGTGTAGGAGTAACATATTAGCCTGGATAGAGGATAGATTGACTGGCTGGCAGAAAGCAGAGAGTGTGTATAAATGGGTCCTTGTCTGATTGGCAGGATGTGACTAGTGGAGTCCCACAGGGGTCTGTGCTGGGGTGTCAACTTTGTACAATTTATGTCAATGACTTAGATGAATGGAGCAAAGGCATAATAGCTAAATTTTCAGATGACACAAAGATAGGCAGGAAAGTATGTTGTGAAGAAGACATAGGGCTGAATTTTCCCCCCGTTGGCGGGGAAGCTGAAGGGCGTTGGTGCACAGGCGCGCTTCTGATCAGCGCCCCCGATCAGAGGCGCGCGCCATATTTTACTTGGTTGGCCCGCCCAGCATGACATCCGCACAGAAGTGCTATGCGCTCCCTGTATGGGCGGGGGGGGGGGGTAATCCCAAAATTGAGAGTGTGCTGTTTCGCGCATGCGCACGAGAGAGCACACTCATCTCCCTGAGGCTAAGTGCAGCCTCAGGGATATCGGCTCCACAATGTACAAAACCGAAAAATAGAAAAGTAAAATTTCCCGAACATGTCCCCTCATGTGACAATGTCACATGAGTTGAGACATGTTCATAATTTTCACAAAAACTTTATTAAAATGTTTTAAAACCTACATGAAACCTCATCCCGCCCGTGGATGAGGTTTGATGCTTTTTCTAGTCCCCGCCAGTGCTCCTGGCCTGCCCGCCAACCTTAAGATTGGACCACAGGTCCGTTAATTACATAATTGGCTCTGTCAATGGCCTCAATTGGCCATTGACAGGTCGGTGGGCCCGCAGCTGATTTCACTGCGCCCCCGCCTTCCTGAAAATTTAAATGGGGCTCGGTGACGTTGAGAGTTCCCCCCCCCCGGCGTTACCGCATGTCATTTTACGCGTCAGTGAGCGGGCCCCGCCCCCGCTTGCCAACATGTAAAATTCTGCCCATAGGCCAGGATATGTCCGATGGTGGTTGGGCTGGCTGGGAGCGGGCATGGGTGGGCGCAGAGCCGATTGCTGCCTGCAGTCAGCTCTGCACCGCCATTTTACAAGGGCGGGGTGATTAAGGGAGACTGAATAGAAAATAAACAGTTTAATAAATGTTGTAAAAATTTATATAACCATGTCACCTCATATGACAGTGTCACATGAGCTGGGACATGTTTGTAAAGGTGAGAAAATTTATTTATTTATTTTATAAAAGCTTCAGGAAACCTCATCCCGCCCGTGGATGAGGTTTCCTTAAATACACGAAGGCCACTTGGGCTCTTTGCCTCCTCACCAACCTTAAGGTTGGACGGGCAGCATTTTTAACAACTTTAATTAATTTCTTAATGGCCTTAATAGGCTGTTGTCATTTTGGTGGCTGTGCAGCCGACTCCACAAGACGCCTGCCAAACAAAATATCGCAATGGCGTGCGATGACATCGGGACACACGCCTGTCATCATCATGTGTTATTTTACGCGCTGGCGTGTCGGGCCCACCCACCGTATGCCGACCAGAAGATTCTGCCCATAAGGAGCTTGCAGAAGGATCTAGATCAGTTGAGCAAAAATCTGGCAGGTGGAGTATAATGTGGGAAAATGTGAAGTTGTTCTCTATGGCAGGAAGAACAAAGAACAAGAGTATAACTTAAATGGAGAACAACGGCAGAATTCAGAGGTGCAGAGGGATCTAGGTGTTCTCGTGCATGAGTCACAAAAAGTTAGTAGTTACAGCAAGTAATCAGGAAGGTCTAATGGAAAGCTACCCTTACAAGAGAAATTGAACATATAAGTAAGGATGTTTTTGCTTCAGTTATAGAGGGCATTGGTGAGTCCTCATCTCAAATACTGGGTGCAGTTTTGGTCTCCTTACCTAAAGAAAAGATATACCTGCCTTGATGGTTGGGTGCAGAAAAGTTTGAAGCCTAGGATGAGGAGAGGTTTGAGTAGAATGGTTATATTCTCTGGAGTTTAGAAAAATGGGAGGTGATTTCATTGGAACGTATAAGCTTCTGAAAGGGCAGATACTGAGAGACTTCTCTCCCTGGTTGTAGAATCAAAAACTAGGGGTAAATAGGCTGGATTTGCGCAGAGTCAGAAAGACTCAAAAACCTTTTAAAAATAGCGAATGGGACCCGATTCCAGGATTCCCAGCCCCATTTATGGCACCCCCAATTTTCCGTGGCATGGGATAAGGATACAGGTAGTGAGCCCACACCCTGCACTCCCAACCTAGCCGACACCATTGTGAGTGCGGGCATCCCTTAACCCCCTGCAATTTTCATGGAGCCGGGGCTATTTCTCCATGATTCGCGGTTCACCATCCCTCAGAGGTGTTATGAACCATAATCTGGATTTGGGAGTCTTTTGAAATGTGAGGTCAAAAGGTCTTACCCATGACCCTCAAAACCCTTCCATGCCCCTTCCATTCTAACTCAGTGCCAGATTATGCCCCTCACCCACCTCCATGACCCATTATAGCCCCCATGCCAACTCATTGTCAGCTCAGGGCCCCCACACACTCCCACAGCCCCTTATAGTCCCCAAGCCAACTCAATGCCATGTCATGACTGTTATGACATATACCAGGCAGACTAAATCCGCAAGGGAAACTTGGTCACGTTATCACAATGGCTTTGCAAATTGCATTTATTACGAGAAGATGTGGGCACTGAATTCAGAAGTTATGAGTCCATCAAGACCTTTAGAGATTTTAAAAATTAAATTAAAATATTTATTGACAAAAGAAAAGATTTCAAGCACATACATAAGACTACATTTGCTTAATACTATAACACATCCTAAAGTTCCTAATTAACCTGACTCCTAATTACACACCCCCTTTAAGGCTACAGGCCAAAATAGATTTTAGATTTTAAAAATACAGCAATTTAACACAGTACTCACTTTATAGTAGAATTCCAAATGGCTTTCTCCAATTACTGGACATAACAGGCTTATGCACAAATGGTTGGTGGCTTCTTTAAGGTTGTTTCACACACTCCTATTAGATTTTACATGGCCCTCCCAACATAGCCTTTCTTTCTCCTTTATATATGTTTCTCTCTCATTAATGTGTAAGTTCCATTGTTCCATATGTCTTTGGAACTGTACCTTTCCCATAATATAAAAACTCTCATGTTGCCAATATTGTCAGTAACCTTTGAGAAAAATAAACACACTGCTTAGCCTTGCTTATCTGGCTAGTTTTAAACAGACTAACATCCCTTCGAAATCCAAACAGTCCTTTCACTTTTTTAAAAATGCAAATTTCCTTCGCACCTTACATGCTAAGATAGCATCTATGTTTACTCATTAGTATTTCAAGTACATTTCTATACCTAGCTTCTTTTGATAATTTCCAGCTGGCAGTCTACCTGACTCCAAATATAATTAAATCACACAGACAGAACCATCCACACTCACCCCTATAAACCTACTTTACAACAAACCAGAAAAATAATATGAAAATTATTATACTTTAATAACATCTCCCTCATCAACTCCAAAGGCTCACCCATGCCCTCAGTGTCAACTCATGGCCCTTCCACAGCCAGTATACACTCTGTAAAGTGCAAATACACCCTATAGTAACAATGGCATGTGTGAAATGTGTGCCTTGAAAACAGCCATTCATAATTTTTTGAAACCAATAAAAATGCTGTTGCTACAACCCTTTAAAGTGTTAATCAAATAGACGTTCAATATATCAATCACAGAAGCTTTAAGCCCTTGAGCAATTAAACTTTGAGCCATTGACAAAAGAGATCACAGAAGAGAAGTTTATTATTACCTCATATGGCTGTCAATCAAGCAAATTCCATACTTCTCTCCAGCTGTGTAAACTGATATAATCCTTTTATGAGAGAAGTTATAATAAGGTACATTTTTCTTGAATTCACAGTGTACTAATGAACCATTTGGCCAATTTTCACATGGTCTGGTACTAGCCCTTCCACCCGATCCAGCTTGTCTAATGACACTTCCTTCGCCCATTCTTCACAAAATGCTTAGTTTAAAAGATATCAGGGCATTAAGTGTGTGTATTGGTGATAAAGAGAACTGACTCCTCAGAAGGGAGAGTAAATTGGAATGTCTGTTCCTGGCTAGTCTAGAAATTATAGCAAGGAGTTTGGAGAGTATAGATCTTTGAAGGCAGCAGGGCATATTGCGAGTGTAGTTAACAAAGCATATGGGATCTTGAGCTTCATTAATAGCAGTACTGACTACATAAGCAGGGGAGTTATAATGAAACTTTATAAAGCCTTGGTTAGGCCATAACTAGAGTATTGTGCCCAGTTCTGGTCACTACACTTTGGGAAGGGTCTAAAGGTTCTTAAGAAGATGCAGAGGAGATTTACCAGAATGATTCTAGAGATGAGGGATTTTAGCGGCAAGGTTAGGTTTTGAGAACTGGGATTGATCTCCTTGGAGCGAAGGAGATTGACGGGAGATTTGATAGAGGTGTACAAGATTATGACAGGTTTATTTAAGGTAGACAAAAAAAAGCTGTTCCCACTAGCTGTTGGTACAAGGAGCAGGGCACACGGATTTAAGGTTTTGGGAAAGAGATACCAGGGAATTGTGAGAAAGAATTTTTTTAAGCAGCGAGTGGTAATAACTTGATGTTCAGTTCCACAGGGTGATGGGAGCAGGGAAAATCAATGACTTCAAAAGGAAACTGGATGGACACTTCTGGGAAGTAAATTTGCAGGGCTAAAGGGATAGAGCAGGAGAATGGGATTGACTGGATTTCTCTACAGGGAGCATGTTGTTCATGGACTTGATAGTGTGAATAGTCTCCTCCTGTGCCATAATGACTCCATGAATTACCCAGAGAGAGACCACATTGCTACTCTCACAGCACAAAGCTGTTCTTTTTATAAACTTATGGATTCTGGGCATTGCTGGCATGGCCCAGCATTTATTGCCCATCACTATTTAACCTTGAGAAGGTGCTGATGAGACATATTCTTGACTACAACTGGGTGGCCTGGTTAGCCATTTCAGGGGGGAGTTCAGATTGAACCACATTGCTGTGGGTCTGGAGTCACATGTAGGCCAGACCAGGTAAGGATGGCAGATTTCCTTCACTAAAGGACTTTAGTGAAGCAGATGGGGTTTTCAGATGGGTTTTAATGTCTATCCATGGTCACCATTAGTGATACCAGCTTACATTTTTAGCGCACCTTTAAGGTAATGAAACATCCTAGGGTGCTTCACAAGTGAATCGGAAGACAAAACATAACATCGAGCCACTTAAGGGAGATATTGGGCTGCATTTTATGTGCCCCTGCCAGACATGTTTCTGGCTGGGGCTTAGGGGGCACATAAAATAGGGCGGGTGCCCACGCCAGCACCTTCCGACCCACTCCCAAGGTCACCGACATTGGCAGCCCGTCCATCATAGTTAAATAGGTCATCGAGGGTCAATTACACTTGTTACCAAGCCAATTGACCCTGGCAACATGCTGCCCTTGCCATAGACCAGTTGGCGTATGCAGCCAGGCGGGAGTGGGCAGTCCGGTTTTTTTAAATGCGTCCTTCAAAGGGCTGGAAGGAAAGGGGGGTGTCAAAACTTTAGGGACTGGGGGCAGCCCCCCTGAAGATCAAACTCCTCCTTTCTTCCTAACCCCTCCCCCCCCCACAGCCTTAAACCCAATTTCCACCCCACCCCTGCCCCCCTCCATGACCTGCCGAAAACCTCCTTCCCCAAGACCTTGGACTGACTGGTTCCGTGGATCCATGGTCCTTTTTACACCTCTTCTGGCAGTCCCAGCAGTGGTCACTAACGCCCTCTTGGTGCTGCTGGGACTGATAGAGCTGCGATTGGCTGGCAGCTCCGGGGGGGGCGGGACTTCCTCCCCAGTTAGGACAGAAGTCCCACTTGGCTCTGTTTAGCCCACCCACAGCGTTATAGCTGCAGGATGGATAGGTGTCGAGCGGGTAGGCTCCATGCCAACTTTACTTCCAGGGGGGAGATGCCCGCGTCACCCCTCCTCCCCATAAAATCCCCCCATTAGCTCAGGTGACCAAAGATTTGGTCAAAAAGGTAGGATTTAAAAATATTCCTAAAGGAAGAAAACAAGGTAGAGAGGCACAGAGGCTTAGGGAGGGAATTCCAGGGAATTGGGGACTCAGCAACTGAAGGCACGGCCACCAATGGCGGAGTGATTATAATCAGGAATGCACAAGAGGCCAGAATGAGAGGAACACAGATATTTCGGAGGGGTGTGGGGTTAGAGGAGATTACGGCGATAGGGACGGGCAAAGCCCTGGAGGGATTTGAAAACAAGATGGAGAATTTTAAAATCAAGACTTTGCTTGCACAGGAGCCAATGTCGGTCAACGAACACAGGGGTGATAGGGGAATGGGACTTGGTGGGGGTTAAGACGTGGGCGGCAGAGTTTTGGATGACCTCAAGTTTACAGAGGGTAGAATGTGGGAGACCACAAGACCATAAGACATAGGAGCAGAAATTAGGCCATTCGGCCCATCGAGTCTGCTCCGCCATTCAATCGTGGCTGATAAGTTTCTCAACCCCATTCTCCCGCCTTCTCCCCATAACCTTTGATCCCCTTACCAATCAAGAACCTATCTATCTCGGTCTTAAATACACTCAGTGACCTGGCCTCCACAGCCTTCTGTGGCAATGAATTCCATAGATTCACCACTCTCTGGCTAAAGTTTCTCCTCATCTCTGTTCTAAAAGGTCTTCCCTTTACTCTGAGGCTGTGCCCTCGGGTCCTAGTCTCTTCTACTAATGGAAACATCTTCCCTACGTCCACTCTATCCAGGCCTTTCAGTATTCTGTAAGTTTCAATCAGATCCCCCCTCATCCTTCTAAACTCCATCGAGTATAGACCCAGAGTCCTCAAACGTTCCTCATATGTTAAGCCTTTCATTCCTGGGATCATTCTCGTGAACCTCCTCTGGACCCTCTCCAGGGCCAGAACATCCTTCCTGAGATACAGGGCCCAAAATTGCTCACAATATTCTAAATGTGGTCTGACCAGAGCCTTATAAAGCCTCAGCAGCACATCCCTGCTTTTATATTCTAGTTCTCTCAAAATAAATGCCAACATTGCATTTGCCTTCCTAACTACCGACTCAACCTGCAAGTTAACCTTAAGATAATCCTGGTCTAGGACTCCCAAGTCCCTTTGCACTCCACATTTCTGAATTCTCTCCCCATTTAGAAAATAGTCTATGCCTCTATTCTTCCTACCAAAGTACATGACCTCACACTTCCCCACGTTGTATTCCATCTGCCACTTCTTTGCCCATTCTCCTAACATGTCCAAATCCTTCTGCAGCCTCCCCGCCTCCTCAATAGTACCTGTCCCTCCACCTATCTTTGTATCATCTGCAAACTTAGCCAGGATGCCCTCAGTTCCTTCATCTAGATCATTAATGTATAAAGTGAAAAGTTGTGGTCCCCACACTGACCCCTGCGGAACTCCACTAGTCACCAGCCGCCATCCTGAGAAGGACCCCCTTATCCCCATTCTCTGCCTCCTGCCAGACAGCCAATCTCCTATCCATGCTAGTACCTTGCCTCTAACACCATGGGCTCTTATCTTTCTGAGCAGCCTCCTGTGCGGCACCTTGTCAAAGGCCTTCTGGAAGTCCAAGTAGGTAACATCCATTGGCTCTCCTTTGTCTAACCTACTCATTACCTCCTCAAAGAATTCTAACAGATTTGTCAGGCATGACCTCCCCTTGATGAAACCATGCTGACTTTGCCCTATTTTACCATGCACTTCCAAGTATTCTGAAATCTCATCCTTAATAATGGACTCTAAAATCTTACCAATGACCGAAGTCAGGCTAATCGGCCTGTAATTTCCCATCTTTTGCCTCACTCCCTTCTTAAACGGGGGGTTACATTAGCGATTTTCCAGTCCTCTGGGACCCTCCCTGACTCCAGTGATTCCTGAAAGATCACCACTAACGCCTCCACTATCTCTTCAGCTAACTCCTTCAGAACTCTGGGGTGTAATCCATCTGGTCCAGGCGATTTATCCACCTTCAGACCTTTCAGTTTTACTAGCACCTTCTCCTTGGTAATGGCCACCATACTCACCTCTGCCCCCCGACTCTCTTGAACTTTGGGGATGTTACTCGTGTCTTCCACCATGAAGACTGACGCAAAGTACCTATTCAGTTCCTCCGCCACTTCTTTGTTCCCCACTACTACTTCTCCAGCGTCATTTTCCAGTGGCCCAATGTCCACTTTTGCCTCTCTCTAAATATATCTAAAAAAACTCTTGCAATCTTCTTTTATATTACTGGCTAGTTTACCCTCATATTTAATCTTCTCCCTCCTTATTTCTTTTTTAGTTGTCCTCTGTTGGTCTTTGTAGGCTTCCCAATCCCCTGGTTTCCCACTGCTCTTCACCGCATTATATGCTTTCTATTTAGCTTTTATGCTGTCCCTGACTTCCCTTGTCAGCCATGGTTGCCTCGTCCTCCCTTTAGTATGCTTCTTCTTCCTAGGGATGAATTTTTGCTGTGGCTCCCAAATTACTCCCAGAAACTCCTGCCATTGCTGTTCCACTGTCTTTCCTGCTAGGCTCATCTCCCAGTCAATCCTGGCCAGCTCCTCCCTCGTGCCTCTGTAATTGCCTTTATTCAACTGTAATACCGTTACATCTGATTCCAGCTTTTTCCTCTCAAATTGAAGGGTAAATTCTATCATATTATGGTCACTTCCTCCTAAGGGTTCCTTCACCTTAAGCTCCCTTATCAAATCTGCCTCATTACACATCACTAAATCTAGAATTGCCTGTTCCCTAGTGGGCTCCACCACAAGCTGCTCCAAAAAGCCATCTCGTAGACATTCTACAAATTCCTTTTCTTGGGATCCACTACAAACCTGATTTTTCCAGTCTACCTGCATATTGAAATCCCCCATGATCACTGTAACCTTGCCTTTCTTACACGCCTTTTCTATCTCCCGGTGTATCTTGTGCCCCACATCCTGACTACTGTTCGGAGGCCTGTACATAACTCCCATTATGGTTTTTTTACCTTTGCGGTTCCTCAACTCTACCCACACAGATTCTACATCATACGACCCTACGTTATTTCTTGCTATTGATTTAATTTCATTTCTTACTAACAAAGTAACCCCACCCCCTCTGCCAACCTGCCTATCTTTTCGATAGGATGTATATCCTTGGATATTTAGCTCCCAGTCCTGATCCCCTTGCAGCCATGTCTCCGCGATGCCCACCACATCATACCTGCCAATTTCAATCTGCGCCACAAGCTTATTTATCTTATTTCGTATAGTGCGTGCATTCAGATACAACACCTTCAATCCTGTATTTCCCGTCCCGTTTCTCATTGTCGTCCCTTTATCTGATGTGCTTGAAGTTAGATTCCTAGCCCTTTCCAAACACTCTGTCCTATTTTGTGTTCTGACCAGCCAGGAATGTTTGGGATAGTCGAATCCAGAGGTTACAAAGGTATGGATGAGTGTTTCAGCAGTAGATCAACTGAGACGGGGCAAAGTCAAGTGATGTTACAGGGGTGGAAATGGACGGTCTCAGCAAAGGCACCATTATGAGGTCAGAGGCTCACCTCAGGATCAGATGTGACACCAGCATTGCAAACAGACTGGTTTAATCGCAGGGTGCTGTGACGGAGGGATTGGAGTCTGTAGCTCAGGAATGGATCTTAGAGTAGGAACCAAAAACAATGGCTTCAGCCTTCCCAATGTTTAATTGGAGGAAATTTCCGTTCATCCAGTGCTGGATGTCGGATAAACAATCTGATAATTTAGCAACAGCAGAGGAGTCGAGAGAGGCCATAGCGAGGTCGAGCTGGATGTGATCAGCAACGTGTGAAACTAATGCTGTGCCTTCGGATGATGTCACCAAGGGGCAGCATGTAGGGGAGAAATGTGAGGTGGGGAGTAAGGTTAGATCCTTGCGGGGGGCACCTGAGGTAAAACAGTGCAGTAGCGGGAAGAGAAGCCGCTGTAAGTGATTCTCTGGCTGTGATTAGATGGATAAGAACAGAATCAGGTGACAGCAGTCCCGCCCAGCTGGATGAGTGTGAAGAGGCATTGGAGGAGGATGGTCTTGTCATCTGCCTCAATGGCTGCAGACAGCCTTCATATTGCAGAATTTATTCAATTAATTGAATTTAAATTCTCTAGCTGCCGAGGTGGGATTTGAACTCCTGTCTCTAGGTTACTCTCAAACAACGTGCCCACTATACTACCAGCTGGGCTGAGGGCGACGCTAGGGGTATGCAGCTGAGAGGAGGAGGGTATGAAGTATTGATGAGTGAAATGAAGTATTGCAACTCGTGTTAACTTAATAAAATTAATTACAGAGAGCTTTCTTTAACAGACATTCTCCTTTTGCTCCTTTCACAGGATGTTCCGTCCACTTATCGTGCGAGTAGACGATGGGGAAGGAATCTGGAGACTGAGGGGGGGCAGGGGGTGAATTCCTCAAAGGAACATTAGATGTGGGCGGTGATGTGTGACAGTTTTATTTTGGGTGACGGGGGAGGGATTCCAAAACGCTGATTGTTTATTACAGAACCTTAATTATTCTTAATTCTTAGGAACAATGGCAGGGTGATATGTCATGTGGAATAGCAAAGTGGTTAAGCACATCAAAGCTGTTTTTTATTCATCAAGCTTCATGGACAACCTCTCTAAGGCATTTTATTAACCTATAAAGGCAAACGATAATTTGGCTCAGACACTGATGGAACAAGAAAACATTGCAGTCCTCATAATTCAACTCGGCCAATCAAAGAATAAAACGTTAAGTAGAGGGATGAAATGTCATACAGACCTGTCCATGGATGGTTTGGTCACTCCAGGCTGCAGGAAGGTTTTAATTAGGCCTGGCTTAGAATCTCCAAGTCAGAGTGGGTGTTCTCAGAACTGCCCTCTTAAAAGTGGGATCGAGTTTAAAACTTAATCGGAGATGATTTAAAGCACAAAAATCCTCTTCAGTAAAAACAACAACAGCACTGTGTGTGTACCTACACCACATGGACTGCAACAGTTCAAGAAGGCAGCTCACCACCACCTTCTCGAGGGCAATTAGGGATGGGCAGTAAATTCTGGCCTAGCCAGCGACATCCACATCCCATGAATGAATAACAAAAAGCTTTTACATATATTTAACGTCCTGAGGCACGTCACAGGAACACTTTTAAACACAATTTGACACCAAGTGACACACGGGAGACATAAAGACTGATAACCAAAACCTTGGTAAAAGGTTTTAAAGAGTAAAGGAGGAAGGAGAGGTAGAGGGCATGAGGTTTAAGGAGAGAGGGACAGTTAGAGGCACGGCCATCAATAGTCGAGTATTTCAAATCAGGGAAGTTAAAGAAGTCAGGATTAGAAGAGCGCAAAGATCTTGAGGGGTTGTAGACCCGAAGGGGATTACAGAGTTAGGGAGGGGTAAGAATCTGGAGAGATTTGAAAACAAGGGTATGAATTTTAAAACCGAGGTGTTGCTTAACCAGGATCCAATATAAGTCAGTCAGCACAGTGATGGGACTTGGCGCGAGTTAGGACACGAGCAGTAGAGGTTTGGATGACCTCAAGTTTCACGGATCATTGATTGTGGGAAGCCAGCCAGGAGCGTGTTTGAATAATCGAGTCTAGAACGAGAAAAGGCCTGGCTGAGGGTTACAGCAGCAATTGAGCTAAGGCGGGGCAGAGTCAGCTGATGTTACTGAGGTCTTAGTGTTGGCGTGTATATGGGGTCAGGAGCTCATCCTGATGTCAAGTAATGGCACCAAGGTTGTGGGCAATTCAACAATTGGATCGCTGTTTGAAAAGTTTGACTGTGCGTTCACCTCATTAGCCATTTGCTATTCCCAATTTGGTTGTAGCCACCGCCTCTATAACAGTGACCACACCCTTCAAAAATAATTCCATGAATGTGAAATACTTCAAAAGATCCTAAAGATGTGATCAGGCATTAAGTCATTTTTTTTTTCAAGTTCAGCAACAGTTAATGTTTCTTGTTGGAAATATATTCATTCCCTTAAATCCAGTTGCTGAAAAAACTGTCAATATGTTGTTCACGTTCCCTGAGATGGTTCCAGTGCCTAAGTAGGGTAGCAAATTAATCAGAAAGTGGTCACAGTGGACTGAGAAATGATCACCACGTGACTGCAGTGACCACAGAGTGACCATGAACTGACCATGGAGTGACCGCAGAGTGGCCACAAAGTTCCTGTAAAATGACTGCAAAGTGAACACAGAGTATTCAAAAAGTGATCATAGAGTGATTACAAAGTGATTGCAGTGACTTTAAAGCAGAAACGATTGAAGATATTTTAAATTTTATTTATAAAGCAGTTATCTGTTTATTTTTTTACCGACATGAACTTTTGCATCACAATTATATTGACTGAATGTAAATCTATACTGTTGATCTTTCGAAGCTTGCACAGACTGTCTGCCTGCAGGTGTTCTCTAAGAGTGCAGTTACTTTCCGGGATACATGTTGCTCCCCTCTCCTCTAGCCAGCACTCACTTTCATACAACACAGTCAGGTTGCTATCACGCACTGAAACTGACCTCGATAGAAAATAAGAAGGCAGGGAAACAATACAATGTGAGACCCATCCCCCCCCATTAGATTTCTTGACAAAGCAACATCTGGAAAACAAAATCTCGTCTAATTCACCTCATGTGCAGCAGTGGACAACAATCTATTCACTTCTTTCTCATGTGTATTCGGTCATGTTGCAGGGACACGGGCTATGGAAAGCGGCTTTGCATAGTTGCTCCCCAAACTCTTGGAAACTGAGGGTAGAATCAAATTCATCATTCCTGTAACTAGCTTACCCTTAAAGGGTTAACTGTCATGAACAATGAACTTGCATTTTGAGATATTTTGTTACGAAGCCAGCTTGGTCTTAGTCCTGCACAAAATTGACCTTCTCGCTTAGAAAGCCTGGTGCAGGAAATGGAGGGGTCAAACTGCTACAGTGTGGGACACTCTGCCATGGCTGAGGAACATTATCAGAAGGGTTGAGGGGACTTTAATGACATCTAATTCTGCTATACCTGACCAGGATTACTGGATCATCAGTCAGCTTAATAAGCAGAGAAGCTCGTACAAAATGGCATTAAAATGATGCAGAACTCAAACACAACTATTACTTAATCTCAGAATTCAGACATTGTTTGGGAACCATCTAGGTTTCATTTCTGCAGCCTCTGAGTGTCAATTTTGTGACTCAGCAATGGGACAATACTTCGACTCACAGCTAAAATTTTGCAGCCCTATCTCTTACATGTTCTCAGGAGGAGAGATAACCAGTTGGTCTTCTGTTATTGTGGGTTTGTAGTAATTATAGTTTTGAGAAATGTAGGACTGCAGCTTTAAGAATAATCCTGTGTTGTAAGATCACATGGTCTGTGTAAACCAATGTGTTAACAGTGCGGGGAACCTCTACAAGGGAGCTCTTCTTTAGTTGTGGAGCTTGGTGCACATGTGTAGTTGCTGCTGCTGACTTGTAAATAAAGCTAAATGTTTCCACCAAGAAAAGTCATCTGAAGATCAACTCTATAACAAACTGGCGACGAAGATAAATCAGAGTCGGTGCTGTACCTTGCCTAGCGATTTTGAGTATCTAAGTTTGATAAGAATAAAAGAAGATATACTCATCCGAAATGCCAGTTTGGCAGAATCGATCCCTTTGAGCCAACCTCAGATGATTGGTCTCAATAGATAGAACACCTTGTGTTCTTCTTTCAAGAAAATAAAATCATGGGGGAGGAAAGGAGGTGAGCGATTCTCCTAAGTATTTGTGGGAGAAAAACCTACAGTTTAATTCGAAGCTTGATGGCTCCCAGTGCCCCAGATTCACAGACTTTCAGTAACTTGGTAGATCTCGTTAAGGGGCACTTTCAACCCAAGCCCTCAGTCACAATGCAGTGGTTCAGGTTCAATTCACTGAATAGAGCCCCGGGAGAGACAATTGCTACCGACGTGGTGAAATTAAAACAACTAACGGAATATTGTGATTACAGTGAAACCCTGAATGACATGCTCAGGGATTGTTTGGTCTGTGGCGTGCAGGGAGACATTATTCAGTGAAGATTGCTGGCTGAAGTGAATCTTAATTTTAAGAAAGTGTTAGAAATAGCGCTGGCGATGGAAAATGCTGTACGGGATTCACAAGTAATTCAAGGGCGCAAAATGGCGCCATTCTCCTAGTTAGGTGGGAACAGTCAGCCGAAAGTGACGTGAACAACCGAGACTCCACCACAAAGTGGGAAACAGACTCCGCTAACCAAAAAATAAGAGGAAACAGCTTAGCAACTAAATCAAAAAATAACTTTCATTAACGTGGAAACAATCAGTCTTCTAGCGATTGGCAATTTTAAAAAGTCGAATGTTATTTTTGTTACAGAAATGGATACATAATGAGACAGTGCAAAGTGAGATTTAAACAGGCTTCCAAACAACAAACAAAGCCCAATGAAGTCTATAGTGTAAAAGAGCCAGAAACAACCAATTCTGACATTTATTCATTATTCAACATGAAAGTTGGGAAGACAGAGCCAATATTTGTCACAGCGCAAGTGAATGATAAACCATTAAAAATGGAAGTAGACACCCGTGCTTCTACCACTGTAGTAGGAGAACACACTTTCAGATATTTAAATAAAGGTGCTCAACAATTAAATTTGGAACAAACCTCTGCCAAGTTGAAAACGTACACAGGCGAAGAAATCCAGGTAAAATGTATCACCAGAGTAACTGGCAATCATTATAGACACCTAACAGCACAGCTACCAGTGGTGGTTTTAGAAGGACCAAGCCTTCTAGGTCGAAATTGGTTGAGGGAAGTTAACCTTGATTGGTCAGTGAGATTTCAAAAGGAAGCAGGAAGAGTTCCTGAGTTGGAAAAGGAACAAGGCAAAGTACTTCAGAAAGAGCCTGGAGAGTCCAAGGACCACAACTATGTCATTCAGGGTTTCACTGTAAAAAGGAGTGTGTAGCCATGCAGCAACCTGAAGAAATGAAGACTGTCTTAGACAGTGACATAGAGGAACAGCAGAAGAAACTCAAGGAGACCCTGCTGAATGACAGGATTCAAGATGAAGTGAGTGAGTTTCGCAAAGAAAAGGGAAACCCGGTGAAAGACCTTCACACATGACAAGGATCGCTCAGGTCAAAGTTTGTGCCTCTAAGAAAATTACGAAGAGAAGCAGGAAGAATTTAACGTCTCTCTTAACAAACTGAAGATCCAGTTGGCAGAGAAGACGCAGCAATGTTGAAGTTTCGAGGAGGAAGCCAAAAGATACAAGAAGGAGACAGACGAGCTGAAGAATCAGCTGAATGAAGAAGCTAAAGAGGCTTTGAAAGCAAAAGTCGAAGAACTTTCCAAGATGTGAGTAGATAATGACATCATGGGGAGCTCAACTACTGCACTAAGACAAGTTGAGATTTCATCGGAGAGAAGTCTGGCTGACAGAGAAGTCAAAAAGAAGGCCGAGACTAAATTCTGTGGTAGGAAGAAGACACGTAGGAAGAGGCTGCAGAATTACTGATGAGGCGCCATCTTTGAACAAGGCTAAACCTGATATTTCCCAATTAGGAGGGGAAGGTGGAGAAAAGACAAGGGAGCCAAAAAGCGCCTCGTGATTTGCATAGTCATGAGTGACAATTTAGTGTTGGAGAAGCAGTATATGTAAAGAATGTCGGTGGAGGACCAAAGAGGTTACCTGGTAAAGTAAGCTCTGTGACCGGACTATTGTTGTACTACGTGGTTGTGGAGGGCCAGATCACCTGTAAGCATATGGATCATTTAAGAAGAAGGGAGATACCCCAATAAGATGGTGTTCCACCTGTAACCATTGCTGAACCTGTGGTTCCTGTGGAAGTTGCTCAACCAAGGACAGGCATGCTCGAGGTCTCTGCTGGAGTGGACAACAGTGAGCTACCTGTGCCTAATGAGGTACCTGATGTTAATGAGGTAACAGAGAATGTGTTTCCTACAAAAGAATTGGAAGTCGTGGAGATGTGA
This sequence comes from Cetorhinus maximus, assembly GCF_964194155.1. Lineage (NCBI taxonomy): Eukaryota > Metazoa > Chordata > Chondrichthyes > Lamniformes > Cetorhinidae > Cetorhinus > Cetorhinus maximus. Next base: position 4,890,257 of record NC_135905.1, on the reverse strand, counting down.
CGTTCCACACGGATCAGGAAACCACCTGAAAGACAGAACTTGTAATTACATGACCTGTGTAAATATTGTAATGTCATGACATAAATATCCTTGTAAATACAAAATGTACAGAAAAGTTAAAGAGGGAAGAATGTAGTAATTATATTTTTGGGAAATGTAGGACTGTAGCTTTAAGAATAATCCTGTGTTGTAAGATCACATGATCTGTGTAAACCAATGTGTTAACAGCAGGGAACCTCTACAAAGCGAGTTCTTCTTTCGTTATGGAGTTTGATGCACACGTGTAGCTGCTGCTGTCTTGTTAATAAAGTTAAATGTTTCCTCTAAGAAAAGTCATGATCAACTCCATAACAGGGTTTATCTCAGGTTTTGTCACAAGGGGACATAAGTTCAAGGTGAGGGGCAGGAGGTTTAGGGGAGATGTGAGGAAAAACTTTTTTACCCAGAGGGTGGTGACGGTCTGGAATGCGCTGCCTGGGAGGGTGGTGGAGGCGGGTTGCCTCACATCCTTTAAAAAGTACCTGGATGAGCACTTGGCACGTCATAACATTCAAGGCTATGGGCCAAGTGCTGGTAAATGGGATTAGGTAGGTAGGTCAGGTGTTTCTCACGTGTCGGTGCAGACTCGATGGGCCGAAGGGCCTCTTCTGCACTGTGATATTCTGTGATTCTGTGGTTCATTGGCTTCTTACTCTAGAAGAGATCTCATTGGAGGCAATGGTCTTTTGTTTTGCTTATTATCACATTAGCGTTTATGGGAGCTTGCTGTGTGCAAATTGGCTGCCATGTTTCCTACATTACAACAGTGACTACACTTCAAAAGTGCATCATTGGCTGTACAGCACTTTGGAATGTCCTTACATTGCGAAAGGCGCTATATAAATTTAAGCCTTTTTAAAATTTTACCATTTGCTTAGAACTTTGTACAGATATTGCAGATAACTCTGGCGAGATTCGAACTCACTCGAAGCCCATTCACTTACGCAGAGTTAAAGTTGGGCCCATAATGTCAGCTGCTCCTTGCTAGATGCTGATACTATGGGGAGTATTTAATCTAAATGGCCAGGCGAGAAGTGTACGGGATTGGGTGGAACATCAGTTTTACACGCTGCACAATATCACACTCCAAAACTTCAATGGAGGATAAAATTGGACTAAGTGTTTTACCTGATTCCGTCAGTTTTCCAGTAGGCAGGTGAGGTTAAAATTAACCTCTTGCAGCTCCCAAAGCAAGGCAGAGGGAAAACAGCCACTCTGTCCCTCCCTCTACACCCGCAAAAAGCCTCTACAGGGGCAACCTCTCAAAAAGAAAGGGAATATCAGCGTCCCTATTCTCCAGACAAATTCAAAGGGATCCTGATTTCAAATTCATCTCTGCAGCTCCCTGCGAAATCCTTCCACCATGGTACAGTGAATCAGTGCCAGTGTCTGGGACACACTGGCTGGCCTGCAGTTGGACCTTGCACTTGCTACAACTGCACTTCACTTCAGAAGTCTCTGTCATCGTGACTTCCTCATCCTCTTAACTTTTCGATACACACAAAAGCGACTATCTTTAAACCCATCACAGAGGATTTAAGAGCTTATGTAACCCCCTCCCTCCCTCCAATTACCACGGCCTTTCTCCCTCGCAGAGGTTGATCTGGAACTCCATGTATTCCTCACTGGCTCAGATGAAGCTGGTTGCTTGTCGGTAACAAAGCCAAGTTACTCACATGATTGTACTGTTCTTTCTACCCTGACAAGTTGGTGCATCGCTGAGAGATTGAGAGAATATAAATTAAGCCCAATGGTGCATAGTCCTGACAGAGTGGAAGCCCTGATTGCTTCTTGTTTTATTGCATTGATTGGATTCCATTTTTCGGTTAGACAATGTTTCATTATTACCCTCAGTTTCGGTTACTAAAATTCTCAAATTATTGGGATAACTTTTCTCTGCTGATCTCAGAATGAAGGTCCCTGTTAGGGAGTGGAATTCTGAGTGCAAACTCTTGTGGCTGGTGACCTGGGAAGGAAAATTGTATTCCTGACAAGATTGATGATGAACCAGTTGTCTTGTGGTAAATGACACAGCCAACTGCTCATCTCTTACACACACATTCCTGTCAGCCAACCATAAACACCCCTTCTTCTATCTGTGCTTTTTTGTGTGTGTTTTGGAGTGAGGGACATGTTGCCTGGTGTGTTGAGTAGACAGTGCAGTACAATGCGTCATATTCCTACTTTCCACAGAGTAGGATGCTCCGATACCACACTACCCCAGCCCTATTAAGTTACAGAATTATTGAGTTGGTCATGCAATGCAAATAGAGACCTTTTGTAGCACAATATTTACATTCCTGGTTTCTAGGCTGGAATCGTCCTAGATTTGCACTAAGTGCGGTAGCGGGTGGGAAGAAAGTCGTTTCACCCATTGGCTGCATTGACAAGTTTTCGTGTCGTATTGTCCCATCCCTGCCTCATTAATTATGCAGCCATGCCTTCTCGCTGGCGGGCAACCTCTGATTTGTCCACCACGCCGTTACCTCCCCGCTTCCTCACACAGGGCGCTATATTTAAACTGCAGCTGTGCACACACTTCTCAATGCTCGCAGCCCAGGACTGCTCCAGTGAAGACATAGCCCCAAAAGCCAAGGAGAGTGCAGGCCCCCCCCCTCCGATTCAGTGACACATCCCTGGATGCCTTCTGGATGCCGTGGAGGCCCACCGTGATGTCCCCTACCCCCGCTGTGGCCGCAGGAGGCCCATCAGTTTCACCACTCCGGCTTGGGGGGCAGTGACAGAGGTGGTCAGTGCCAATGCTGCACACAAGAGGTTGGCCATCCAGTGCAGAAAACGGATGAATGACCTCTTCCATGCTGCCAGGGTAAGTCAACCATCTCATCACTCTAAACTCACACACTCACAAGCCCATCACACACTCACTGGCATCTCACTCACTCTCTCACACACACCCTCACATCTCCATCTGGCCTCACCTCCTCTGGAGACTGCCTCCTCAGCCCTCACCATCTTGAGGCCACTTGCACAGATCAACATGTGCCCCACACACACACACTCTGGGATACCCCCCTCCTTTCCCAGTACAGCCCTCACCCTGCAGCCTCTTCCCTTGCCTGAGGCCACTTCTCCCCCTTTGCCAAGCAAGCTCTAGCCCTGCAGCCATTGAAAAGCCTTACGGCTGGTCTGGTAGGCAGAGACCTTCCCGTGAGGCCCCTAAAAGTGATGTGGTGCTGCCTGTGAAGCCTGGCACTGATGCCCGCGAGTGCTTCCCGAAGCAAGATGGGCAAACAAACCTCGAAGTCCCGGGTGAAGTGCAGCTCACCAGGTGCACGTCACTAATGTACAGATGTGAAACGCGCCCGGATGATCCAGCATGGAGGTGGGAAGGATGATTCCGGTGAGCAGGGCTTATAATCAGATGCTAAAGTATTGAAATTAGGTTCCTGGCATGCAGCAGTGGGAAACGTGGCGCTCCGTTGACGGGAGCGGACAATCACAAACTGCATTCATGATGGTGTGAAACTGACTTTTGGCCTTCTCGCCATATTATTCCCTCCCCCACCCCCCCACACACCCCCACCCCTCCCTCCCCCCATGATGCTTGACACCACCGGGGCCAGAAAGTCCCGGGCTTAGTCGAAGAGTAACCAATGTCTTTTGTCCAACTTCAACTGCAGAGCTGAAAATATCCTCGATCGTCCACCTGACAAGCACTAGCGCGAGCGACACTGTGTGATGCAAATATATTGTTTTCTCAGACACAGTCCCTAGAATCATTGAGTATACTCGGTGTGTTAAGCAGGGCCCAGATTCTCGCCCCCTGGGGTCAGGATGTCAGAGACAAGAGAATTCGCAGCTGCGCGAACCCGATCTTTTAAAATGGCTGTCTGGACATCGGATTTTCGGTGCGGTGGGGGCCGCTTAGAATGGGAGTTGGGGCGGGGGGAGTGACCCAGGAAGGGGTGAGGAAGCTGCTGGGTGTAGAGGCAGGACTGGGCAGGGGCCTGTCTCGGGGGTCCGGTACTGTGTCCAAGATAAAAAAAAAATAAAGATCAAACATAAAGCATCCCCCTCCAACCCTTACCCCTCACACCCCCTCACGTACTCCCCATGCCCTATCCATGCCACCTCATGCCTTTCACCCAGTCCCCATTGCCTTCATACCCCTTAAGCCATCTTACACCCCTCTACCCACTCACCATGGCCCCTCTATTATGTAGTCTAACATGGAGATTTCCTCCTTCTGCTCTAAAAGCCTCTCCTTGCTTAGTTTCAGTGGACCTCACACTTGGTGCCTGTAAATTAATTCAAACACAGTAAAACCAGTGGACTCATTGGGTGAGTGTCTGATACTAGCCCCATACTGTCTTTTACAGAGGCTGTTTCTATGCAAATTTGTTTGGCTGCTGTGCTGCGCTGTTCTAGTCAGGTTTAACTCTTTGCCCACCGCTGTGACCCATGAATTTACTGGCTTAAACCCAGGCACTTTTACAGGACTAATTGCCAGGAGATGAGTGGGTTGTGCCCCATAGGGAGTCTGGTCCCAGTGTTTCATTCTTAGTGAGCTTTTCATCAACACTGTTCTGGTTGAGGCCGAAAGTTTGTCTGGTTTCATCTGGTTTACCGGGACTGACCCCTGCGTAGGTTTCCCCGCTATTCTGCGTGTGATTTCCACATGATTTGCCTACTTTAGGGTAGACTCTCCTCTCTTCCTTTTTTGCTTGAGGAGGGCATCTTCCCCTAGCCAGTCCCATACTGCCCTCAGGCTGAGGTTCACCACCCTGCAGCTCATCAGCTAAGTGAGGCATCCCCCTCACCATCTGTATGTCTACTTGGGACCCCCCCTGTCCTCCCTCGAAAGGTGGAAAAATGGTGTGGGCCAGCCCGACCCCCAGCTCACCCAGCAAGGGTGCAGGTTCCTTTCTTTTTAAGTTTACTGCTGGGTCTGGGGGCTTTCTGTGCCCCGATTTATCTCTAGGCAGAAGGATTTTGCTAGCCCCTTGTTGGCTGCATCTCCTCCAAACTCTGCCGCTCTCATCCCAGCCTTTTTCCTTCCCCCTGGCTCCTAAACTGAGTACTGCACCTCCCACCCCCCTTCCCTCTCCCACCCTGTTTGGGATGCCTGGGAGTGAATTGACAATACTTGCTCTGCCTTTTCACAGAATCACACAGTGCAGAAGAGGCCCTTCGGCCCATCGAGTCTGCACCGACAGTGACAAGGAAGGTGACAAGATTTCACAGGGTAATGACTTCCCCAGTGTAGTTACTGCAGGCGTGGACCACTCCCTATTCAGTCCCATGTCCTCTGAGATACCCTGACTCGTCTGGGGCTGGTGAGCTTCCACTGCTCTGCCATGTGGCTCCTTGACTGGGTGAGGCAGCTCCCTCGCTACTAGTTTCTCTGTTTGGGAACTCCCCTCGCCCCATCTAAATCTGCCATGAAGCTGTCTGCCAAACAGATCACTGGCCTATTCCTAACCTCCTTTTTAACCTTCCTGAGTCCTTCATGGACCTGTTTTATTACTGCCAGTCTAGCTTTGCTCCTCTCACCTTGCTCAGGTTCTGCTTCATTTCTTTTCACTTCTGCCGGCCTGTCTTTGGCCCTTTTAATTTCCAGTAGCTCTGCAGCTGGGCTTGGCACCTCTATCATTGTCTCCTCACTTGTCTTGGAACTTGCCTGGTCCCTGTTTAATTCTGCAAAAAAATACACCGACTAACTCCATTTCCAGGTCATCCTCTTTGCCTGTTTTAAATTCCACCGTCTCTTCCGGATCCTCGTTAAATTTACAAACATAACCTTGGCCTTTTCAAGTTCAAGAAGCTGTTTCTTAACTACTCCAACCCTCGCTGGTTCCATCGCCTCCCTTTCGGCCCCAGCTCTCTGCCTCTCTTGGCTGTGTGTTCCCTGCCTCTTTGATCGCAAGCAGTCCTTGCCTAGCTACTCCAACCCTTACAGGCTCTATTGCCCCCTCAAAGGCCTCTGAACCATTCTGGGTTCCCTGTATCCGTACAGATCCCAGCTGGCTTCCTCCAGCCTTTTCAGTTTCTTTTGACTGAAGTGGTTTTTCCCTACTGTTGGGGAGTATTATCTTCCAGGATGCCTTCGAGGTCTCTACCTCCCTTTCCACCTTCCTCCCTTTCCCTTTCTCTTTCCTGTCCCTCTCTTCCTGTTCTCTTTGGAAAGCTTCCTCTTCTTCCCTTCGCTCTCTTTCTCTTTCCTGAAACTCTAATTTCCGCTGTTCCAATTTTAATCTCTCTCCCGCTACTCTATCTGTTTCATCGTCCTCAATTTCTAGCTGTAGACTGTTGATCGCCCCTATTAAAATTTCAGGTTTTCTGGCTTTTTCGAGCGAAATTCTAATCCTAAGTGCCTCGCTCGCTCTTTTAACACTTCAAGGGGCGGAACCATTAAATTTTCATAACTGAGTCCCTTCCGTCTGTAAAAAACACTGGCATCAAACGTGGACATTTCTGCACGTTAGTAGTACAGACTCAAGAAAACCTTTATGCAGTTTTAAAAATTGGTTTCAAGGGAACAATTTACTTTCCCCACTCTAATTCTTATGCTGTGTCTGCGGGAACTAGTCTGATACCGAGCCCCCAATTTGTTACAACCAGTCCCCGGGTGAGGACCCCCAATTTGTTAAATTCCCGAATGGGACCCCGGTTTCGTTGGGCTCCAGGGTGAGGAGGAATGAGCTGGCTCCCCTCCTTCATTCAATCCTATTAGTTGGTTGCAACAAGGTTAATTTAAAAGGAATCCCTTCCCTCATGGATACCTTTTCCCAGTCCCAATGTATTTCTTTTTTTAGAAGGAGCCAATTTCACCAGACTTTCTTGAGTCAAAGAAAGAGAAAGCTTATTCGTGATAAAAACCCGATAAAGTAATAATAAAAATGCAATACACGTACACACAGATCAGAAATGAGAAGTGGAGTCCAAATAAACGTTTAAAAAGATATACGATTCAGTCTTTGGCTTGTCCATGAGGCGTAGATGGCAAAGCTTTGTGGCCAATAAGTTGGATGATTTGGTAGAGCTGACTTTGGCAGTTTAACAGTTGGGTTGGAGGCACTTTGTTATGCAGGCTGGCTGAAGAAGCTATCCTATTTCCTTTTTGATTGTAGCTTTGCTGACTTGCCTCCAGCAACAGAGAGAGGGAAGGAGACTTTGTCTTCAAGCTGCAAATTGGCATCTAGTCAATCTTCTTCTGCTATGACTCTCACTAACACACCTAGCACAACAGAACCAGAACACACAGATCAGGTCCACAGCTAGCTTTTTAACCCTTTTCCTTGTGTATTCCTGGAAGGGAAAAAATAAACATGTCTTTTGTCCTGAGTTCGTTTTCTTTTAACTCAGATCATTTCCACATTCTGAGATATAACTCAACAGGAGATGGTTTTGGGCATTTTGCTAAGATGTGGCAATCAATCTCCACTGTCTCCACAGGCGATTAAAGTTCAGTCTTTTGCATTTCATCTCTTTCTTTCAAGTATCTCTATCTGAAGTAGGCCTTGACAATTTTTTAGATGCGAAATTCCATGTTCTCTCTGGATTAGACGGTCAAGCATAATCCACATAGGAATTTTCCATAAGGTGGTTACTTCACATTCTCAGCCATTTTTTGTTCATCATCTTTACTTGTATGTCTTTTTAAGAAACACATGTCTTCCTTAAAAAGTCCAATATGCCGGTAAGTAATTTGGGGTTGTAATCCACTGTCATGACAGGAGGTAGCTGATGATTTAACTTGGCCAACAGCCTCCATACACTGTACATGCATGAACCCTTGCCAGACTCCCTTCCCACCCCGTGAAAATGGAGAATGCCATGTTCGGGCTCAGGACTTAGGATTTTTGTTCACTGCTGCCTCTTCATCATGGCAAAAATCTGGGCCCATGATTCTGGGGACTTTCCACAGTATGTCCTCAATAGTCATGGAATCCCATGCTTTGATCCCTGTTCTCTGTAACAACACAGCTGCACCTCTTTTTGTTTCAATGTGGCTCACACACACTGAATGGTGAAGCCCAAAACACAATCCTATCCGTGTTTAGATTGTACATCTCCTGATTTAAAGTTGGAAAATCTATATGAAGAGAGTAAAGTGCTCAGGGTATCTCAGCCAAATTTCAGAATGAACATGGTGTTTTAGCTTAGTCATTGCCTGTTTCTTTAGAGACTCTCTAAGTTAGACATCACTGCTTTAGGTGCTTTGGTTAATTCTTTTATTCATTCATGGGCTGAGGGCATCACTATAACATCCAGTGCTTATTGCCAATCATTAATTTCCCTTGAGGAAGTGATGGTGAGCTGCATTCATGAACTGCTGGAGTCCATGTGGTGCACATCGGTGTAGGGAAGAAGTTCCAGGATTGTGACCCAGAGGCAGAGAAGGAATGGTGATATATTTTCAAGCCTGAGACATTGGTAACTGTTCCACTAGGAGTGCTACTTGGATGTGTTTGCTAGATAGTTTGATGCTATTTGAGGCTGTTTACAGGTGAGTAAAGTCTTCCGATTGATATATTTCTTAATGGTTACTCTGATTGGTAGAATTCACAGAATTGTGGAAACATTTGTTCTCAGGATATGGGTGGCATAGGAAATTGGCCATCTTCAATTTCCCCGAGAAGGTGATGGTGAACCCTCTCATTGAACCCCTAGTGATGGTGATCCCAAATAGGTGTTGAGGAGGAATTTTAGGTTATGAACCCAGCGGCAATGAAGGAACAATAATAATTGTCCAAAACAGAATGGGGTGTGAATTGCAGGGGGAGCTTGAAGATGATGGTGTTCCCCTGCAACTGTTGCTCTCGTAGTGCACTGCCCCACCCTCTGTGTAGGTACAGAATTATTTGTTTAGTCATGGATTGCAAATAGAGACAAGAGGCCTCCTTCACGGTGGTAGAGGTAACAGGTAGGCAAGTATTCTCAAAAACGCCTTGGTGAGTCATTGCAGTGCAACCTGTGGATGGAGAATACAGTACATGTTGGCAGACGTTGAACTTTTTAACACTTAGTAGTAGGGAAGGTAGGCTTGTTTTAGGCTTGAACACATCAAAAGCGCCAAGGTCAAGTGGATTGGTCCAAAACTTAAGTGCCACAAAACTGGGAGAGTGGCAACTCCAATACAGCCAGAAACAATGGACTGATTTCCATGGAGTCAGGGAGGCTCCGTGGAGGGATGGAGATGGCAGCTGGGACCAGATTCCAGGATTGCTGACCCCATTCCCAGGGTTTCAGATTTACAGGAGTGCCTTTTTAGGGTGCGGGCTGTTCTCTGTCACGAGCACACAACCTGCACTTCGGACTTGCTCAGCTCCGTTGTGGGGATCGGGATGTCCTAGTCCTCTGCAATTTTCACGGATTCGGCCCAGCTTTTCAAAGAGCCGCGGTTCACATCACCTCAGAGGTGTCGTAAACCATAGTCCGCATTAGAGAACCATTTGAGAGGTGAATTTAAAAAGTTAAAAAAGTCCTCCACATGCCCCACCCACCTCCCCCCCCATGCCAAGGTATGGCACTTCCATGCCTACTCATCCACTATAAACAGAATCAAACCAATGAACCCTACAGAGGTAAACAGGATGTATATTTTTAAAAAGGTTTTAAAAAGTTATTCATTGTAAATTTTTTACTTTCTTTAAAAAAAAACTCCTTTTTACTACAGGGCAATGATAGTGTCAATTGTCCAGACCCTTTAAAGTATCAATAGCTGAAATTGCAAGCACTAGAAACTTCTCAATAAACATTGTGAAGTTGACATAAGAGATCAGACAGCCAGGGCTGCCAATCAAGCAAAGTTTTCCTGGGGCTCATGTGTTTCTGTATGCTAATGGGTTTCTGGACTCTCAGCCAAGTCTCTTTATGTGTTCTGCTTGCTTGCCAAACTGAGGAAGCAACATGCAGTGAACAGAGCTAAGCAATCCCACAACCAATGGAGAAGATCTGAGCTCTGCAGTCCTGACACATCCAGCCATGAATGGTGGTGGACAATTAAACAACTAACAGGAGGAGGGGGAGGCTCCACAAATATCCCCATCCTCGATGATGGGGGAACCCAGCACATCAGTGCAAAGTACAAGGCTGAAGCATTTGCAACCATCTTCAACCACAGGGGTGGGTGGATGATCCACCTTGGCCTCCGCCTGAGGTCTCTGCTTCACATATGCCGGACTTCAGCCAATTCGATTCACTCCACCTGATATCAAGAAATGGCTGAAGGCACTGAATACTGCAATGACTATGGGCCATGACAACATTCTGGCATTAGTACTGAAGATTTGTGCTGCAGAACTAGCCACGTCCCTAGTCCAACTGCTCCAGTACAGTTACAACGCTAGCATCTATCCAACAGTGTGGAAAAGTGGGGCAAATTCAGCATGGCCAATTACCGCCGCATCAGTCTACTCTCCATCATCAGCAAAGTGATGGAAAGTGTCATTTAAAATGCTATCAAGCTGCTTTCACACAGCAAACCCTGCTCACTGATGCTCAGTTTGGGTTCTGCCAGGGCCACTCAGCTCCTGACCTCATTACAGCCTTGGTTCAAACATGGACAAAAGAGCTGAATTCCCGGGGTGAGGTGAGAGTGACTGCCCTTGACATCAAGGCAGCATTTGACCGAGTGTGGCATGAAGGAGCCCTGACAAAACTGGAGTCCATGGGAATCAGGGGGAAATCTCTCCACTGGCTGGAGTCCATAAGACCATAAGACCATAAGACATATGAGCAGAAATTAGGCCATTCGGCCCTTTGAGTCTGCTCCGCCACTCAATCATGGCTGATAAGTTTCTCAACCCCATTCTCCCGCCTTCCCCCCGTAACCTTTGATCCCCTTACCAATTAAGAACCTATCTATCTTGGTCTTAAATATATTCAATGACGTGGCCTTCACAGCCTTCTGTGGCAATGAATTCCATAGATTCACCGTTCTCTGGCGAAAGAAGTTTCTCCTCATCTCAGTTCTAAATGGGCTTCCATTTACTCTGAGGCTGTGCCCTCGGGTCCTGTCTCTCCTACTAATGGAACCATCTTCCCAACGTCCACTCTATCCAGGCCTTTCAGTATTCTGTAAGTTTCAATCAGATCCCCCCTCATCCTTCTAAGCTCCGTCGAGTATAGACCCAGAGTCCTCAAACGTTCCTCATAAGTTAAGCCCTTCATTCCTGGGATCATTCTCGTGAACCTCCTCTGGACCCTCTCCAGGGCCAGCACATCCTTCCTGAGATACGGGGCCCAAAATTGCTCACAATATTCTAAATCTGGTCTGACCAGAGCCTTATAAAGCCTCAGCAGCACATCCCTGTTTTCATATTCTAGTCCTCACGAAATAAATGCCAACATTGCATTTGCCTTCCTAACTACCAACTCAACCTGCAAGTTAACCTTAAGAGAATCCTGGACTCGGACTCCCAAGTCCCTTTGCGCTCCAGATTTCTGAATTCTCTCCCCATTTAGAAAATAGTCTATGCCTCTATTCTTCCTACCAAAGTGCATGACCTCACACTTACCCACGTTGTATTCCATCTGCCACTTCTTTGCCCATTCTCCTAACCTGTCCAAATCCTTCTGCAGCCTCCCCGCCTCCTCAATACTACCTGTCCCTCCACCTATCTTTGTATCATCTGCAAACTTAGCCAGGATGCCCTCAGTTCCTTCATCTAGATCATTAATGTATAAAGTGAAAAGTTGTGGTCCTAACACTGACCCCTGCGGAACTCTACTAGTCACCGGCTGCCCTCCTGAGAAGGACCCCCTTATCCCCACTCTCTGCCTCCTGCCAGATAGCCAATCTTCTATCCATGCTAGTACCTTGCCTCTAACACCATGGGCTCTTATCTTAATGAGCAGCCTCCTGTGCGGCAACTTGTCAAAGGCCTTCTGGAAATCCAAGTAGATAACATCCATTGGCTCTCCTTTGTCTAACCTACTCATTACCATGCACTTACAAGTATTCTGAAATCTCATCCTTAATAATGGATTCTAAAATCTTACCAACAACCGAGGTCAGGCTAATCGGCCTGTAATTTCCTGTCTTTTGCCTCACTCCCTTCTTAAACAGGGCGGTTACATTAGCAATTTTCCAGTCCTCTGGGACCCTCCCTGACTCCAGTGATTCCTGAAATATCACCATTAACACCTCCACTATCTCTTCAGCTATCTCCTTCAGAACTCTGGGTCCAGGTGATTTATCCACGTTCAGACCTTTCAGTTTTCCTAGCACCTTCTCCTTGGTAATGGCCACCATACTCACCTCTGCCCCACCGACTCTCTTAAACTTTGGGGATGTTACTCGTGTCTTCCACCGTGAAGACTGACGCAAAGTACCTATTCAGTTCCTCCGCCATTTCTTTGTTCCCCACTACTACTTCTCCAGCGTCATTTTCCAGCGACCCAATGTCCACTTTTGCCTCTCTCTTACCCTTTATATATCTAAAAAAACTCTTGCAATCTTCTTTTGTATTACTGGCTAGTTTACTCTCATATTTAATCTTCTCCCTCCTTATTTATTTTTTAGTTGTCCTCTGTTGGTCTTTGTAGGTTTCCCAATCCCCTGGTTTCCCACTGCTCTTTGCCGCATTGTATGCTTTCTCTTTAGCTTTTGTGCTGTCCCTGACTTCCCTTGTCAGCCATGGTTGCCTCGTCCTCCCTTTAGTATGCTTCTTCTTCCTAGGGGTGAATTTTTGCTGTGTCTCTCAAATTACTCCCAGAAACTCCTGCCATTGCTGTTCCACTGTCTTTCCTGCTAGGCTCATCTCCCAGTCAATTCTGGCCAGCTCCTCCCTCATGCCTCTGTAGTTGCATTTATTCAACTGTAATACCGTTACATCTGATTCCAGCTTTTTCCTCTCAAATTGCAGAGTAAATTCTATCATATTATGGTCACTTCCTCCTAAGGGTTCCTTCACCTTAAGCTCCCTTATCAAATCTGCCTCATTACACATCACTAAATCTAGAATTGCCTGTTCCCTAGTGGGCTCCACCATAAGCTGCTCCAAAAAGCCATCTCGTAGACATTCTACAAATTCCTTTTCTTGGGATCCACTACCAACCTGATTTTCCCAGTCTACCTGCATATTGAAATCCCCCATGATCACTGTAACCTTGCCTTTCTTACATGCCTTTTCTATCTCCTGGTGTATCTTGTGCCCCACATCCTGACTACTGTTCGGAGGCCTGTACATAACTCCCATTATGGTTTTTTCACCTTTGCGATTCCTCAACTCTACCCACACAGATTCTACATCATCTGACCCTACGTCATTTCTTGCTATTGATTTAATTTCATTTCTTACTAACAAAGTAACCCCACCCCCTCTGCCAACCTGCCTATGTTTTCGATAGGATGTATATCCTTGGATATTTAGCTCCCAGTCCTGATCCCCTTGCAGCCATGTCTCCGTGATGCCCACCACATCGTACCTGCCAATTTCAATCTGCGCCACAAGCTCATTTACCTTATTTCGTATACTGCGTGCATTCAGATACAACACCTTCAGTCCTGTATTTCCCGTCCCGTTTCTCATTGTCGTCCCTTTATCTGATGTGCTTGAAGTTAGATTCCTAGCCCTTTCCAAACACTCTGTCCTATTCTGTGTTCTGGAGAATTTAATAGCCTCTCCTGGGCTCTCTTTTCTTTTCAGTTTTTTCATAATTTTCCATGAAGTTGAATCCACCCCCCAACACACTAACCTGCTGCTTTGTTTCCCATTAGTCATACTTCTTGGAGTTTTACCCTTCCCTTCCCCCCCACTTTCTAGTTTAAAGTCCTGTTGACCACCCTATTTACCCTTTTCGCTAGAACATTGGTCCCAGATCGGTTCAGGTGGAGACCGTCCCAACGGTACAGATCCCTCCTGTTCTAATACTGATGCCAGTGCCCCACAAAATGGAACCCCTCTTTCCTGCACCACTCCTTTAGCCACGTGTTTACTTCCCTTATTCTCGCGTCCCTATGCCAATTTGCACGTGGCTCGGGTAGTAATCCAGAGATTATAACCCTTGAGGACCTGTTTGTTAATTTAGTCCCTAGTTCCTGATAAACAGGTCCTCTTTCCTAGTTTTACCTACGTTATTTGTCCCGACGTGGACCACAACAACTGGATCCTCCCCCTCCCTCTCCAATATCCTCTCAAGCCAGTCAGAGATGTCCCTCACCCTGGCACCGGACAGGCAACGTACCATGCGGGACTCTCGGTCCTGCTTACAAAGGATGCTATCAATTCCCCTAATTATAGAATCCCCTACAACTACCACTTGTCTTTTTGCTCCCCCTTCTTGAATGGCCTCCTGTGCCACGGTGCCGTGGTCAGCTGGCATGTGCCGCAGCGTCCGGAGCTCGGACTCCAGCTCATCAATTCTGAGCCGGAGTTCCTCCAGCAACCAACACTTGCTGCAGATGTGGTCATGCGGCTCGCAATGGGATCTGCCAGCTCCCACATCATACAACTACAGCACATCACCTGCCCAGCCATCTCGACTTAGATAATTAATTTATTAATTAGCTTTGCAGTGTTTTTTTTTCAAATTTGGTACAGATTTCCTACCAACCAATCAGGTCACAGCTTTCCTGCGATGTCCCTTTTTCAGTTTTGGCTTCACTTACTCTGTGCCCCGAGGTCACCGCTCCAGTGCTCCTCCCTCCGAGTCTGCTCCCTGGAGACAAGGCCGCGAATCCCTCGTCTTACTTAGCACCAAGGAAGATAGTTGTGGTTGTTGGAGGTCAGTCATCTCAGTTCCAGTACATCACTGCAGGAGTTCCCAGGGTTGTGTCCTAGGCCCAAGTATCTTCAGCTGCTTCATCAATGATGTTCCTTCCATTATAAGGTCAGAAGTGAGGATGTTCACTGATGATTGAACAATGTTCAGCACCATTCACAACTCCTCAGATACTGAAGCAGCCTGTGTCCATTAGTAGCAAGATCTGGACAATATCCAGGCTAGGGCTGATAAATGACAAGTAAAATTTGCACAAAATAGGCAATGACCATTTCCAACAAGCGAGAACCTAACCGTCGCCCCTTGACATTCAATGGCATGATCATTGCTGAATACCCCACTATCAACATCCTAGGGGTTACCATTGACCAGGCACTGAACTGGACTAGCCATATAAATACTGTGGCTATAAGAGCAGGTCAGAGGCTAGGAATGCTGCGGCAAGTAACTCAACTCCTGACTCACCAAAGCCTGTCCACCTTCTACAAGGCACAAGTCAGGAATGTGATGGAATACTCTCCACTTGCCTGGATGAGTGCTGCTCCCACAACACTCAAGAAGCTTGACACCATCCAGGACAAAGCAGCCCGCTTGATTGGCACCGTATCCACAAACATTCACTCCCTCCACCACCGACGCACAGTAGCAGCAGTGTGTACCATCTACAAGATGCATTGCACCAACTCACCAAGGCTCCTTTGACAACACCTTCCAAACCCGTGACCTCTACCATCTAAAAGGACAAGGGTAGCAGACACATGGGAATGCCACCACCTGCAAGTTCCCCTCCAAGCCATTCATCATCCTGACTTGGAAATATATCGCCGTTCCTTCACTGCCGCAGGGTCAAAATCCTGGAACTCTCTCCCGAACAGCACTGTGGGTGTACCTACACCACACGGACTGCAATGGTTCAAGAAGGCAGCTCACCACCACCTCCTTGCAATAAGGGATGGACAATAAATGCTGGCCTAGCCAGTGACACCTGCTTCCCATGAATGAATTTTTAAAAAAGTATTTAACCAATTGCCTTTGAAAGTTACCATTGAACCTGCTAAACCTTTCATTCTTTGCATTCCTTATTGTAAAAATGATGTTACTTTCCACCCATGCTGATCGATTGACCTGCTGCATAATCACAGCATTTTGCACAGTTTTACCACAATTTATAATCACAGAATCTTTACAGTGCAGGAGGCCATTCAGCCTATTGAGTATGTACTAGCTCTCTGAAAGAGCATTCTACCTATACACACTCTCCTGCCTTAACCCAGTAACCTTGCACGTTCTCTCTTTTCAGGGAGCAATCCAATTCCCTTTTGAATACCTCGATCGAACCTGCCTCCACCACCCTCTCAGGAAGTTTGTTCCAGACTCTAACCACTCTCTGGATGAAAAAAATGTTTCCCCACATCACTTTTACTCCTTCTGCCCTCTAATTCTTGATGCTCTCTTGCGTGGGAACAGTTTCTCACTATTTACCCTGTCCATACCCCTCAGGATCTTGAATACCTCTATCAAGTCTCCTGTCATATGTTTCATATAATATTGCAATGCATAATAATTATATTATTTTATGTTGGATAATGGATGGCTAGACAGAAGTTACAGGCAATACCTAATCATGGGCTTCCGACAGCATAGGCTCATTTTAAAGTTATTATTTAAATAACGGTGAAATGGCTGTGTGGTAAAGAGTAACTAGCAACCACTGAGTCAGACCTCAGCAAGGAGCCAATGTCTTCGGAGGGAAGGAAAAAATTAGTGTGGAAGCAAAAGGTAAAAAAAAAAGCGATTGGAATTTGTGCTCCATTATTTCGCTTTCTCTGTTATATTCAAACATCTTTCTCTGTTTTTCTCTCCTTTCTCTCTCTCTCTCTTAAAGGCCACCTATGTTTACCTGCTCCTTTGAAACTGGGTGGTCTCAGAGCCCTTGTGAAAAACGCACTATTGATTACCACATGTGAGGGTGGCTGCTAATCAGATCTCTGGCCCAGCTGAACAGGCTGACTCAGCCTGGCTCTGGTGCAAAAAAGGGAATCATTCAGCGATGTTTTTGGATGAACTTTGGACCACCTAACCTGTGGCTTTTCATAGGCGACCCCATAATAAAGGGAATATTACCTTCTCGCTGACTGTATCTCCCTAAATACACTTTGTGCTCCATGCAGCATTACAGTGGATGAATATAATGCAGGTTTTCATGGATCGCCTGCTTATCTGGCCCCTGAAAGTATGTGAGACATGCCTCTGAACAAAGCTTTGTCTCTCACTCGGAAGCTCAGTGAAGGCTTCTCTTTCACTGGTCACAGATTGCTCTGTGTTTCGTTAATTGACAGACCTCGCTGAGTTTGACAGAAATGGCATGCAGCTGCCTGTGGCCCTAAGCTCCCAGGTAGGCCACCTTTCACCAGGGAAATTGTCCTCAATCGACTTATGAGGGGAGGCTTTCTAGTCTCTCATCAGAAACTGTGTGACTCAATGTAAATGGTTACAGCTTTCAATCAACTGATAATGACTGCCTATCACTGCAAATGGGACTGTCGCTGGAGGTCCAAGAGATTCAATTGTGAAATGATTCCTGCCACTAGATAGGAGGTCTTGGACCACCCGACCTGCAGAATAAAAAAGCTAAATAATAACACTCCTTAAATGGCTTTTTTGTCATTTTATAGAAGAAGGCAAGAAGTGAGCAGTTGGTGTGAAACAAGTTACCTAAGGATGTTACCAATAGCAACCCATAGCTACTGAGAAATATCACATGATCACAAGATAAAATATTGATGGGTGAGGCATTTGGCCCACTTCTGTTCAAATTTCCGGAAAAAAATCTTATGTTCCCTCTTCATGTCTAACTGATCTTGAAAGCCACTAAAATTTTCAACTTTACTACTCTCCCTGGAAGACCAAAAGAAAAGACTTGCTTTTATACAATGCCTTTCATGGCCTCAGGATGTCTTATGGCACTTTGCAGCCAATGAAGTACTATTGAAGTGTAGTCTCTGTTTTGATGTAGGACCATTCCAAATGTTGGATATTGTTTGCAGGATGAAATTCTTCCTGGCATTGGTCCTCATTTTTGTTGTGGCCTTCTTATTCTTATTGTCTTAGCTTCCTCTAAGATGGCGTTCCATATTTAGACTTATGAAGCTTTTTATACAACCCAATAATGCCCCCTCTCAACTGCCTCCTGTCAAAGCTACAGAGCCTTTTCTACAGCTTTGACCGACAACTCAAGCCTCTGGTTCTAAACATCAGCTTTGTCATCCTTTTCTGTATTGCCTGCAAGACCCTTGCTGTTAGTGATTAAAACTGGACATAATACTCATGGTAATGTCTGACTGTTACATAGGCTTAGCAAGATCCCTGACTTCAATTCTAATGAATGAGCAATAAAGTTCAGAAACCTGCTTACCTTGTTTATTGCAGTTCTTTGATTCATCTTTTGAACACTTGGATCTAGTACTTGAGTGCTTTGCACTGTTGTCATGTTCTGCCCATTTACAGACTTTACCTAGCTCCTTTTGTAAGACCCAATATGGCACAACGGTTGTGTTACACATGCCCAGAGTCGGGGAGGGAGAGTGATGATGTGTTGTATTTGTCCAAAACAAAAGAAAGAATAGGAACCATTGAAACATAGGACTTAGGAGCAACCATTCAGCCCTTCGAGCCTACTCCACCATTCAATAAGGTCATGGCTGATCTGACTGTGGTCTCATCCACTTTCCTGAGTGTCCCCCATAATCCTTGACTCCCTTCTCAATCAAAAATCTGTCTAACTCATCTAACTCATTGATCCAGCCTCCATTGCTCTCAGGGGAAAAGAACTCCACAGACGACTGACCATCAGAGAGAAACAATTCCTCTTCATCTCCATCTTAAATCGGAGACCTCTTATTTTTAAACGGCGTCCTCTAGTTCTAGTCTCTCCTACAAGAGGAAACATCCTCCTAGTATCCACTTTATCAAATCCCCCCAGAATAGTATACAATTCAATAAAATCGCTTCTCTTTCTTCTAAACTCCAATGGGTAGAGGCCCAACCTGCTCAATCTTTCCTCATAAGACAAACATCCCAGGAATCAGCCGAGTGAACCTTCTCTGGACAGTTTCCAATGCAATTATATCCTTTCCTAAATACACTGTGCTCTATATGTGGTCTCATCAACACTC
The DNA here is from genome assembly GCF_964194155.1 of Cetorhinus maximus. Lineage (NCBI taxonomy): Eukaryota > Metazoa > Chordata > Chondrichthyes > Lamniformes > Cetorhinidae > Cetorhinus > Cetorhinus maximus. The sequence continues at coordinate 4,871,352 of NC_135905.1, read as the reverse complement.
TATACAATCGCATTAAAACTTCCCTAATTTTGTATTCCCCTTGCAGTAAACGCCAACGTTCCATTTGCCATTCTTGTTGACTTACCAGAAGCTCGGGGTCCTGATCGGTTAAAGTAGCATGAGGGAATAGCCTTTCATTTAATGCACAAAAGTGCAATCACTCGTGGAAGTACAAGTACATTAAACAACTAACCAGATAGAATAACACAAACACATTGCAGTGTTATAATTTTACACATCTCTCTAATGACTCAAATAATCCAAGCTCCAATGGTAAGCTAAGCTTCACATAACCTAATGATTGTAACCTTCTCATGATACCAAAATAATTATATTCATGGTTTATTCAAATTTAAGACTGTCCAACAGATCATAAGAATTAAACTATAATAAACAAAGCGTTACACAAGTATTCTAATATTCTGCTCCACCTTTAATACATGCCTTATGCTATCCTAGTAGTTGGAAACAGTAAAACTGTACCTTAAGATAAAAGCAAAATACTGCGGATGCTGGAAATCTGAAACAAAAACAAAAATACCAAAAATACAAAAATAAACTTAAAATTGTACCTTGGTTCGGTGCATGTAGTAATAATTTTCTGAATAAAGTCAATGTGAATCATAAGTTAAAAACTGTCCAGAACATCTTAAACATAGTCAAACTTATATCTCAAGCGAGCATCTCTCATTACTTGGTTAAACCATGCAACCAATTAGAAACAGATGTATATCATCTTACCAAAGACAAAAGAAAGGACAGGAGACACTATGTATAGGTTCAAGTGCTATAAGGAGGTGGTAAGACGGCTACCTTGGATCACAGTATTTCCCACTCCTGAGCAGACTGGCCCACTGTCTCCAGGGGGATGGTTGTTTCGGGATTGGTCCATTGTTCCTATGGGACTTTTATGAGGAAGAACTAACAGCAGGTATAGTAAATTAAGTATTAATCTTTTTAATTCATGCTGGCTAGGCCAGCATTTAATTCCCATCCCTAATTGCCCTTGAAAAGGTGGCAGTGAGCTGTCTGTGTGGTGTAGGTACAGCCACACTGCTGTCCGCTGATGCTGGGTCCATCGGCTTTCATTCCTTTTTGACTTTTTAGCGGTTTGATGCAACTGAGTGGCTTGCTAGGCCATTTCAGAGTGGTCAAGAGTCAACCACATTGCTGTGGGCCTAGATTCACATGTAGGCCAGACCAGGTAAGAACAGCAGGTTTCCTTCCCTAAAGGACTTTAGTGAACCAGATGAGTTTTTTACAACAATCGGCAATGGTTTCGTGGCCACCATTAAACTTTGAATTCCAGATATTTTATTGAATTCAAATTCCACCATCTGCTGTGGTGGGATTTGAACCCAGGTTGTCAAAGCATTACCCTGGGTCGCTAGATTCCTAGCCCAGTGACAATACCGCTACCCCATCGCCTCCCCCTAAATATAGAATGTTGAATAAACAAAATGATATTTTAAAAAAATTAAAATATGGAGGCATGTGATTTCTTGGCAGTTTCACAATTGTTTGACTAAAAATATTTTGTTGAAGAGCTTAATCAGTGTGATCATCAGAAAAGCTCTCGACTTCTTCATTGTGAACTGCATGACATATACTGAGGGACAGTCACCACAGTACCTATTCATTAATAAGCACAGGTAGAGAGAGTGCTGGTATGAGAAAGAAGCTTAATTCTACTGTAGATCGCCCCAGAGTAAAACATGAAGGTGCCAGTATTTTGTTTTGCTTTATGATGGAGTATCCTCTAATAACAAGATGCTCTTGTGAGCAGCAGTATTCAGTGCCTGTAACAGTCCTAGACCGTATCCCCTGAGTTTTTTGTCAGATAATCTCAACTAACCTACCCTTGACCATTCTGACATTGCAAAGTACCACCTCCATCTCCAATGTCCTTTGCCTTTCCAAAGTTTTGAAAACATTTTAGCATCTCCTAAATTTGTGTCCATCCTTCCTGTGACTGTGTGAATTTACCCAATTAAATTCCACATCCTGCACTGAAAGGGCTCTAAGAAAAGTTACAAATATCATCCACTGTTAGTGTGACTATGGTGCGCCATCATTGCTCATCCCCGCATAGTTTCTGCAGCCTTTCAAATCATGTAACACCCATGCTCTCCACTACAAAGACCACCAATTTCCACCTCTGTAACATCGCCTGCGTTTAGTGTGAGATTTGAATCTCATTTTTCTTAAAAATTAAAACCTGAGAATTACGAGAATAGTAGAAAGCGTTCAAAAACCCGAGTTAGATATTAATATTTATTAGGATACCAGACATCATAGTCATAACTTACAATGCTCTACTCTGACTTACTTAGCACTTACAATAAAATGGCCAAATACAAGAGATTATACATATAACCACCCATAAGCAGTAACCCAGGCTGATCATAGGTTCTTCTGTAAGTGATCAACTGCAGTAAAGAACACTAATTTTCAACATCTTTTATAAGTTTCTTTCTTCCCCAAGAGTGGGCCTGGATGTTAGAGTGTCAGGGCTGTATTGTCCTATAAAAATTCTCCCTGATTTAAAATATCTAACAGTGTATTGACTTCTTTGTCTAAACCATGGGGTAAAAGCCAACATTTAAGTTGTCCACTAAGATAAAAGCAAAATACTGCAGATGCTGGAAATCTGACACAAAAACAAAAATTGCTGGAAAAACTCAGCAGGTCTGACAGCATCTGTGGAGAGAAAGACAGAGTTAACGTTTTGAGTCCGTGTGACTCTTCTTCATCTGAGGAAGAGGGAAGAGTCATATGGACTCGAAACGTTAACTCTGTCTTTCTCTCCACAGATGCTGTCATACATACTGAGTTTTCCCAGCAATTTTTCTTTTTGTTTAAGCTGTCCATCTCCTTTCAATTATTTGCATTCCAACAAGAGCTGTTTCTCAGATTCTCTTGCCAATAGTTTGTTAAATCATTCATGGGCCTCAAGGCTAAATGCAGAGATGTTCTTGTTTTTTATTTCTTCAACAGTTGGAGATGTAACTGCCCAAGGCCTCTCTTGCCTGTAAAAAATAATGTGCAGCTGTTGGCATTTTTAAAAATTCAGTCATGGGGTGAGGGCATCGCTGGCTAGGCCAGCATTTATTGTCCATCCCTAATTGCCCTTGAGAAGGTGGTGAACTGCCTGCCTTAACCGCTGCAGTCCATGTGGTGTAGGTACACCCAAAAAGCTGTGAAGGAGGGAGGTCCAGGATTTTGACCCAGCAGCAGTTAAGGAACGGCAATATAGTTCCAAGCCAGGATAGTGTGTGGCTTGGAGGGGAACTTGAGGGTAGTCGCATACCAATGCATCTGCTGCCCTTGTCCTTCTAGGTGATAGTGGTCATGGGTTTGCAAAGTGCAGACTAAGGAGCCTTGGTGAGTTGCTGCAGTGCATCTTGTAGATGGTACACACTGCTGCTACTGTGCGTTGGTGGTGGAGGGAGTGAATGTTTGTAGATGTCTTGCCAATAAAGCGGGCTGCTTTGTCCTGGCTAATGTCAGGCTTCTTCACTGTTGTTAGAGCTGCACTTATCCAGGCAAGTGGAGAGTATTCCATCACATTCCTGACTTGTGCTTTGTAGATGGTGGACAGGCTTTGGGGAGTCAGGAGGTGAGTTACTAGCTGCAGGGTTCCCAGCCACTGACCTGCTCTTGTAGCCACAGTATTTAAATGACTAGTTCAGTCAAGTTTCTGGTCAACAGTAATGCCCAGATGGTACTGCTATTGAACGTCAAGGGGTACTGGTTAGATTCTCTCTTGTTGGAGATGGTCATTGCCTGACACTTGTGTGGTGCGAATGTTATTTGCCACTTGTCAGCCCAAGCCTGGATATTGTCCAGGTCTTGCTGCATTTGAACATGGGCTGCTTCAGTATCTGAGGAGTCGTGAATGGTGCTGAACATTGTGCAATCATCAGCGAACATCCCCACTTCTGACCTTATGATGGAAGGAAGGTCATTGATGAAGCAGCTGAAGATGGTTGGGCCGAGGACACTACCCTGAGGAACTCCTGCAGTGATGTCCTGGAGCTGAGACGACTGACCTCCAACAACCACAACCATCTTCCTTTGTGCTAGGTATGACTCCAACCAGTGGAGAGTTTCCCTCCTGATTCCCATTGACTCCAGTTTTGCTAGGGCTCCTTGATGCCACACTCGGTCAAATGCTGCCTTGATGTTAAGGGCAGTCACTCTCACCTCACCTCTGGAGTTCAGCTCTTTTGTCCATGTTTGAATCAAGGCTGTAATGTGGTCAGGAGCTGAGTGACCCTGACAGAACCCAAACTGGATGCCAATGAGCAGGTTATTGATAAGCAAGTGCTGCTTGATAGCACTGTTGATGATCCCTTCCATCATTTTACTGATGATCGAGAGTGGACTGATGGAGCAGTATTGGCTGGGTTGGATCTGCTTCTTGTGTACTGGTCATACCTCACCAATTTTCCATATTGCCGGGTAGAGGTCAGCGTTGGAGCTGTACTGGAACAGCGTAGCTAAGGGTGCGGAAAGTTCTGGAGCACAAGTCTTCAGCACTATTGCCAGAATATTATCAGGGCCCATAGCCTTTGCGGTATCCAGTGCCTTCAGCCATTTCTTTATATCACCTGGAGTGAATAGAATTGGATGAAGACTGGCATATGTGATGCTGGGGACCTCCAGAGGAGGCCAAGATGGATCATCCACTCAGCACTCCTGGCTGAAAATTGTTGCAAATGCCTCAGCCTTATCTTTTGCACTGATGTGCTGGACTCCTCCATCATTGAGGATGGTGATATTAGTGGAGCCTCCTCTTCCTGTGAGCTATTTAATTGTTCACCACCATTCACGACTGGATGTGGCAGGACTGCAGAGCTTAGATGTGACCTGGTGGTTGTGGAATCGCTTAACACTGTCTATTGCTTGCTGCTTGTTCTGTTTGGCATGCAAGTAGTCTTGTGTTGTAGCTTCACCAGGTTGACAACTCATTTTTAGGTATGCCTGGTCTTCCCTTGGCATGTCCTCCTGTGCTCTTTATTGATCCCCTGGCTTGGTGGTAATGGTAGAGTGGGGGATATGCCGGGCAATGAGGTTACAGATTGTGTTTAGTACAATTCTGCTGCTGCTGATGGTCCACAGCGCCTCACGGATGCCCAGTCTTGAGTTGCTAGATCTGTTTGAAATTAATCCCATTTAGCACGGTGGTAGTGCCACACAGTATGATAGAGGGTTTCCTCAATGTGAAGACGGGACTTTGTCTCTACAAGGACTGTGCTGTGGTCACTCTTACCGATACTGTCATGGACAAATGCATCTGCAGCAGGCAGGTTGGTGAGGATGAGGTCAAGTATGTTTATTCCTCTTGTTGATTCCCTCACCACCTGCCACAGACCCAGTCTAGCAGCTATGTCCTTTAGGACTCAGCCAGCTACCAGGCCACTCTTGGTGATGGACATTGAAATATCCCACCCAGGGTACATTCTGCACCTTTGTCACCCTCAGTACTTCCTCCAAGTAGTGTTCAACATGGAGGAACACTGATTCATCAGCTGAGGATGGGAGTGGTGGTGTACATAGTGCGGTAGTGGTACGGGTAATTTTACTTTACTTTGAAATGTCTTTTGGACTTTCAAAGCATCCTGGTAAATTTAGGATATTCGTTGAGATTGCTCAAGTTATATCAATCTTGCATTCTTGCCTTATCTCTAAAACCTCTCCCAGCCCTACCATCCATCTCTCTGATTCCTGCTTTCTGTACATTCCATACCCATTAATCCGTCATTGGCAGTCATGACTTCAGCCATCTGGGCCTCATGTTCTAGAATTTTCTCCCTGAGCCTCTCCATCTCTCAACCACCCTCTCTTTAAGACTCTGTTTCAAAGTTCCTTAAAACTCACACCTTTTGGTCATCCCTTGTAATAGCTAGAAATTTGCCCTGGTATCCATTTTTGTCTGATTTCACCTCTGCAAAACCCCCGGGTAATTTTACTTAAAAGACACTATATAAATCCTAGCTGTCGAACTAGATCTGAGCACTTCTGGGCTGGAAAGGCAGCAGTCCCAGTTCCTGGTCCTGAGGACGATCCAGTCACCCCTGTGTAAAGTGCATGTGCTGGGATATCAGATCAGATGGGATCAGACTAAGCTATAACGAATTCCAAGGTCAAATAGATTACCAACCCTCATCGTCTAGACTCATGCCAGAAGAATGGCACTTGGCCAATGAATCACTGTCTGTTTCTACTCATTCTGGTTCTGTTCTACCAGCACAAGTCTTGAGGAAAGGGGTGGTGAGTGGGAGGGGGAGAGGGAATTGCCAAAACACATAGTGATGTCAATTGGATAATATCAAGTATTCCAATGATTTTTCTTATTTTGAAACCATTTCAGTTTTAGGGAATCTGTGTCTCCAAAAATCAAACTAGAGAAGTGCACAGACAAAGCAGGAAAATGTCACTCTGCTGCATATAACTCCCTCAGTCTGAGGAAAAGAAAGATTTGCGTGTATCTCATAATTGTAGAATGCCCCAACGTGCTTTACAACCAATAAAGTACTTTTTTTTCAAAACAGCCAGCTCCTGTAGTATATTGTAGACCTGGCACTCCGCTCTGTTGGGGAGGCATAACATTTGTCCATTAGTAGCTGCCTGCAGTTGAGCATGTGTTAGTCTTAGAGCAATCTACACCAGCCTCCACCAACAACAATTAAGTAATGACCGGTTAAACTGCTTTTCTCAGTGCTGTTTGAGGGATTAATATTGGCCAGGACACTAGGCGAGCACTTCTTCAGATAGTTTTGTGGAATATTTTACATGCACCTGAGTAGAGAGAGCAGATAGAATCCCAATTTAACATCCCATCCATTGGAGACGACACCTCCAACAGCGCAGCATTACACTGAAGTGTCAGCCTATATTATGTACTCAACTCTCGGGTGTGGTACTTAAACCCACTGATGGTGAGAGTGCTCTCTCTTCAAGGGTAACTTTTATTTGTTGCTTATACTGGTAAAGAATGAACAAGCGTAAGGTGAAGAGTTAATGTCGGAAGTATACATGGTGCTGATGTAATAATGATGTCAGATCACATGTTTGAGAAGTAAGTGAGACCTGGAAGGAGGGGAAGCTTGTGTAGATGCCCAAATGTGTAAACTCAAAAACTGGATTGTTTCCCCTTCCCCAGAAGCTGTCGTACAAATTGTGCTGCGCACTATGAATTTGCAGCCTTTCGCAGTTCCATATGATGTCGCATTACATTTGTACTAAATAAATGTCCAAATAGCATTTTTTTTTAATTCTAATTGTTGTTTGAGCTATGAGAGAAACAGGAAAATTAAGTGGGAAAATGTAATTAATAAACAAGAAACTCCAACAGCAAAAAAAAAATGTGACAGTAATATCCTGAGAGAAATTATTCCTGGAGGGGCTTAAGTGATAGGGTGGGGTTTCTATAAAGACCCTATATGGTAAAAGTGTTTATGCTGTTCTTCTGGGATTTTTATTTACCAAAGTTACAATGGATGATTGGGAATCCTCACCCACAGAGAAATTTTGGGTCCATCGTGTGACCCCCGTCTGCGAGATTTTAAACAGGGTGGTTCAGGGTGGGGTGAAACTAGGATGGGGTAGATTTTTTTCCGGTCGGCGTGCAGGGGCGGGGCCTGCTCGCCGATGCGTTAAATTATGGGGAGTGACGTCAGGCGGGCGTCCCGACATCACCCCGCGGCATTTACATTTTCAGGTCGGCGGGCACGCAGACCTGTCAACGGCCACTTAAGGCCATTAATAAACAAATTGAATCACTCAAAGGACCTGCTCGTCCAACCTTAAGGTCGGCAGGCAGGCTTCTGAAAAACCATGAAACCTCATCCACGGGTGGGATGAGGTTTCATGAGGGTATTAAAATTTGTATTAAATGTCTAAATAAAAGAAATTGACATGTCCCAGCTCATGTAACATTGGCACATGAGGGGGCATATCAGTAATTTTTTTTTTCCAATCTTTAATCAATGTTTAAAAGCTGTGCCGATCTCCCCGAGGCAGCACTTAGCCTCAGGGAGATCTGTGCGCTCTTTCGCGCACATGTGTGAAACAGCTCACTCTCGACTCAGGGAATCCCCCCCCCCCGCCCGCACAGGGAGTGCATAGCCAGGAAGGCGGACGTCACTCTGGGAAGGCCTTAATTGGCCCACCCACATAAAATGGCAGCACGGCCCACACCGGGGGCACCGATCGGGAACCCGCCTGCTCATACCCGTACCCACACAACCCCCCCACCACCACCCCAGACTGGGGGGAAGATCCTGCCCAATGATAATTTTGATTGCTATTTATATGCCTGTTTTAATTTAAAAAGAATTTTTAGAAGTGTAGCAGTGTTTAATTTTGTTCTACTAAATCTTAAAAGTCACCGCCCCCTCTCCCCCCCAGCATCCAATTGGCTCTAAAATGGTTCCATGGATTTCACTAACCATTTTCCAACTGGATTTTCCACCAAGGGTGCTCTTGTGACCGTTGCAGTGAATAGAAACTACCGCTGTTGACCTTAGGAGAGTTGCAATTTTTTTCAGTCGGTCTTTCAGGCCTGAAGCCCTGGCTGCTCAGTCTGGACAATGGGAACTCCGTTTACAACACCAAGCCCAGGCCCACTAGCCCCAGGGTCCCGATATTTTGCACCATGTGCACCCCCTCCCCCCCCAACTCCCAGGCCCTCCTCATACTACCATGCCACCTCCATAGACATTTGCTCACTATGGGCAGGCCTCAGGAGCCATATGGAGATGAAGAAAAAACATAAAACTAGATTTCTATTTAATCATGTCATCAAAGGCAGCTAACTATTTAATATTCTCTTTAAATTGCCAATTAAAATATGAGTTCAGCATTCCCCTGCCCCCTCCGCACTGAGATAAGTGTTTTAGTAACTTTTGAAACTCAGGAAGCATTCATAATGACCTCAGCTATAATAACAGCCCTTGGGAAATGTCAACAATGAACTCTATTCAAACTGCAGGAACAGGTGTTAATATTTTTTTCTAACCTACATCTGATGGCCTGTCAATCAAAGCAATCCAACAACCAGAGTTTTTTTTTAACTCTAACTGACAGCTTCAGCCTTTTTTTTCAATTTTAGAAGGCTGGGGATTTAAAAAATGTTAGATCATGACGATGAAAAAGGCCTTATCCATCCCTCAAGACCATTTAAGTCTACTCCATAAACTGGTGACTCCTACACTATAGGTTAAGGCCCTGGGAACGGTGAAAATGGGGTCTTTTTGCACTCAGCACAGCTGAGTTTGGCTTCTCTGCCTGTGTAATACTCGCCACTCCCGCCGCCAGCAAGAATGGGATCTGTCAGAAGTGGAGGTGGGACATCAGCATCTAGGTCTCACCCATCATTTTGAAAAGCCCCTGGAGTCGACTCAGCTCCACAAAAATCCAACCCACACTGAGTCATGGAGACATTTACAGCACAGATGGAGGCCATTCAGCCCATTGGAGTCCATGCCACCTTTCCGCAGCGCAATCCAGTCAGCCCCATTCCCCCGTTCTATCCCCATAACCTTGCAAGTTTATTTCCCTCATGTATGTATCCAATTTCCTTTTGAAATCATTGATCATCTCCATTTTCACCGCCCTCTTTGTAAATCTGAATCTTGGGGGTGAGTAGGCCCAGCTATAATTGCTGAAGATTTGACAAACTTCCAGTAAACCATATCTCCTTACTTACTTGAGTAAGAATCTCAAACACTCGATAATTGTGTTGCACTCAATAAAGTACAGCTGGCAAGAGTTTGGTTCGATGGATGCACTGATAAGCATTGGAGTTCACAGCTGAAAGCCCAAACTTAGTTAACTGAGGTGATAAATACCAGCTCACTTATTTTATTGCAGACCTAGCAAGCTATGAGCACTTTTTATAGAAGGAAACTGAACTTCAATTAGCTAATGAGTCAGGTCTGGCAACTCCTTGCATGTAACTGTTGTTCATAAAGGTAACATACAATTTCCAATTTACTCTGGATGTAAGTAAAGGTTTTGGAGATCTTTGTTTAGCCAACTTTTTCCTCCCCTCTTTATGCTTCCTGTTGGTTTACTGTTCTAAAGACGCCACATGTCCTCTGGTACCTGAGTCAAGTGGCAGTTTTCATGTCTGAACTCAAACAGTAAATGTTGAGTGGCTATTTTAACATAAATGGCCTCATAGCCCTATCTAATCCTTCCCTTATCCTAAGGACACCCAGTGGAGGTAGGGTGGGAAAGTGGAATTGATATAGAAGTTTCATCATGATCTTACTGAATGGCAGAGCAGGCTCGAGGAGCCTTATAGTTCATTCCTGCTCCTATTTCTTATGTTCTTTTATGTTACTCTTGTATCTCAGTCAATTAGCTATTTTTCTTATGCAGGCTCGGGCAGTGAGTGTACCTCTATAACAAGCTGCATCTCTATAAGAGGGCTTGCTACTCTATAACAGAGGCTGCATCCCTATATTGGAACTGTGGACATGAAATTGGGCCCTCTCTTTGGGCACTATGGCTGCCATTTGGGGACAAAAATGGCTTCTGAAGCAGGCATGTACACTCCATCCATGAACTGTGCCGGATATCAGTTTGCTGAGGATATTATTGCCCATGTGGCTATTGTCTGCTGGAAGTAAGCAGAGGGGGCAGATCATGATGCCAATCAACGTGCAACACTGATTGATGCCAGTCCTGATATTACTGAGCTCAATGTTCTAGCCAAGACCCCATCTTAACCTGGCACAGCTGAAATTGCACTAAGCAGCAGGCAAGACTCCACACCAGCATTATTTAAAAGGATTATCGATAACCCACAGGTCAGTTGCTTGTCCATTTCTTCTCCTCATTGCTACAATCTTACAAGTGGCTGGTGCTTTCTATAGTACTTTAAAGTTATAAAGGTCTATAAGGGATGGTGTGGCAGGTGCTGAAGGAGTTGTCCCTGACTTTGAAACTTCTGCACAAACCAGTTTGTCCCAGATGCGGGTGCAGTGGTAGGCATTCCCTTTGGAATGCAGCATAACTGGGGGATGTGCAGAGGCCAGGCAGAGCAGGGCAAGGTGCTGGAAGAGGGAGGATGGAGGAGGAGGGTGTGAAGAGTTCTCAACAGGAAACAACGTCAACCCAGGGTGTTCAGGGCACAATTCTCTTAACTGACCCTCAGCAAGGAACAATGCACAGAATTTTCCTCTCCGGAGAGACTAAGTGCAGTGGTGGGTAAGAAAAGTGGTGCATTTCCCACCAGTCGGCATGGTGGGTCTTCATGCCAGGTCACTGCTTTTTAACTCGTTATATATGCATGAACATGAAGGACTTCGTATCTCATGGATGGACGGGCCGAGGTTCATCCACCCTACAGTGGCTTCATTGGATCATCTTTTCAGGCACCATATTTAAGCCATACATCATTCACTCACTGCAGCCCAAGACCGGTCGTGGCAAGTGACAGTCCCAAAAGGAGAGAAGCTTACTGTCCCCAAGTTCAGCAACGATGTGCTGGAGCACTCCTGGACACTGTGGAGGCAGACAGGACGTCCTCTACCCCTGTGATGGCAGAAGGCGGCCAACCAAGCACACCACGCCAACTTTGGAGCAGATCACCAGGGCAGTCAGCGCCAATTCTCCTCAGAAGAGGACCACCATCCAATGCGGGAGAGGATGAATGATCTCATCCGCTCTGCCAGGGTAAGTCAACCTTCTGCTCACTCTCAACTCACACTCTCACAAGCCCATCAGGCATTCACAGAGTTGCAGTCCACAGGGATCTCGCACACACTTTGACATTTCATCTCTTCTCGCATCCTGTGTACCCTGTTAACACAGCACCCAAAGAAGGCACGCTTATCATCTGCTTTGGCATCAGTCCTGCTCACAGTCTGTCCATCTGTCTTTATGCAGAAGAGGATCGTCCACAACAAAATAGAGAGATCCCAGACCGGGGTGGGGATGCCGGAACTCAGGGCCCTCACCCAGTGTGAAGAACGTGCGGCAGAGCTGCCTGGCAAGGACCAGGACCGTGCCTGCATGGAGTGTGAGACTGGCATCTCCCAAGTCAGTGAGGACCCATCAACAGCTCATCGATCACCCGACTAAACAGTGAGCGCTTTGTAATGTAGGTGACCATACATCAATCACTCATTATTTCTCCTCTCTTTGACAGGCATCAGCAGCAAAAGGAAGAGGCCCACTGGTGGCCAGCCCATCAGCCCCAGCCCCCACATCACCTTGGATGAGGATTCTGAGGGCACACTGGGTGAAGACTCGACACAGCGCTCACCCACACCCTCCACCAGCGCAGACACAACCCTCGGTGGAACCTAGTTGTAGAGCAGGCTTGAGGTCACAATCTGGTGACCACAGCACAGAATTGGGTCCACAGCAGGTGGAAGTGGGGATATCCAAGGCCATCAGCACTCGGAGGACAGCTGGAGGCCAGGCTCCTGCAGAGTCCAAGTCAAATGATGAGCCTCGGGACTTGGCCCTAACACAGATGTTGGAGCTGCAAAGTCAGACATGGGAACATCAGGCAGGGATGTTGGATGCCATCACCAGATTGCAACAGAGGATGGAGCAGTTTGTCCACATTCAGTCTGGTGTCATTGAGCAGACAGGCCAGCGCACAGTGGTCAATACTGGTAGGATGCTGACCGTCATGAAGGCCTTTGCCCAAGACATTGCGCCTGATATTCGCCATCGCTCCATCGCTCTAGGCATAGGTGGGATCCCTCAGTAGGTGGGCGAGAGTAGAACCGGGCAACTTGACATCACTCCAGGTGCCCTTTTTCCTCAAGGAGTCAGACAGGGATCCTTGAGCACCCTTAGGGAGAAGGACCCTCAGCTAGTCACTCTGGGGACATCCATCCAGGTGACTCCGAGAGTATCCAACCAATCCCGATCCCCTCTGCCTGTGACCCCATCAGCTGCAGCTCCATAGGCCCAGCAGGGTGCACCTGCCCCACAACAGGAGACCCAAAGCTGGCCAGGGCCCTCCAGAGGACACCCACCACAGACAACAGGGCATAGCAGTCAGCAGGCTGCCTCCACCTCTGCTGTGGATGTCAGGGGTGCACCAAGATGTAACAGTAGGGTACGAAAAATTAAAAGATACTATGAGCACAAAGGGGAGCGTGGGTGTCCACAACCTGTATACAATTTGCACGTATGAAAACAGATTTTGATTCATCCCACTTCTCATGTTGTGTATGCACCTTCTATCTCATGAAACACCCTCAGGCCGGTCAAGTGTCCGAGATATCCCCCACCCCCTCCCAGATGTCCTATCGTCTGGCTCCATTCTATGGTGTCTGAAACCATCTCATTACAGTGCCTGACTGTTCTCTGCGCAGTATTGACATGAGTGAAGCCTCTGCCTCTAGGAAGGTTGTGGTTGGCCAAGACATCTCTGAGACCTGTTTCAGAGGTTCATATAATGTTGCCTCATGAGTTTAGAACCTGGAGGCTGCTTTAGTTCCCCCGATGCTTCTGCATTGCAGAGTGCCCGATGTGGATCTTACAGGATTGAGTGGAGACACACATGGAGTCGGTGCACCTTTCATTGGCCTCCATGTACTTTCTGTCAGCCTTGAGTGAACTTTACATATGAACACAAACTCGGAGCTCTTGTCTGCTCCTGTCTGCCTGCAGCATTACCTCATGCCCACGTGTACATCTGAACATCACCCCAACATTAGTCCTCACCTTCCCATCTCCATCATTTAGAGCTATGAGCCTCATTGACAGATGTTGAGTCTTACGATTCCTGCTGGATGGTTAAAACTGTGCGACCTAGGAGCTGTGTGCAGAGGCCCCAGATGCCTGATGGAGCATGGCAGGATGCAGCGTCCTTCACATTAACCCTCTGCCAGCTCTGAGGCAGTCATTAGACGAGGCAATGTGCACATGGCGAGCCTCTGGACTTGGACCGAGCACAGATGTTGGAGCTGCAAAGACAGACATGGGAACCTCAGGCAGGGCTGTCAGATGCTGCATCAATGTGCCTGGTTTCCATGCGCATTCGTCAGACTGTTGAAATGAAAATTTGGAGGCCTCAACTGGGATCAGATCGAGTCTGTGAGACATCCAAATGTGCTCTTTATCATCATCGATTTGGGTCCTTAAGGCCTGGATAGAGTGTCAGCATTTTCAGGCCCCCACATGCCGTGGCGAGGCAGCACGGGGCACTGGGAGACTCCAGACGGAGGCATGGTCATGAGTACTTGATAGATATCAGACAATGCTGCTCCTGAAGGTTTCACAGTCCATTGAAAAGTGAGCCTCGCATCCATTACTGAGAGTTACAGATGAGTGCGTCCTGAAGGTATATCTAATGCTGTGGACTGAGTATGATGATGAAACCTGAACACTTGTCTTGCCTAAGCGATTGCCTGTGTGGACAAAAAACAGTGCGGACTCAAAATTGACCTCACGCATGAAGACAAGAGCCATTGAGTGATGATTGTCCTCCCTGAGGCTATCCCTTGCCAGACTGCAGGCATACTGTCATGAGACCACTGAGGATTGCAGTGCTGCTCCTACCTCTTGAAGGCTGTGTGGCAGAATGAGCAGCGTTATACCTCTCCTGTGAGGCACTTTGTGGCCACCAAACAGGTATCATTAGCCACGCCTTTTGTGGGTAGCCTTTGACACCGAGGAACCAACCCTGGATGCGCTGAGGGTGCTCGAAGAGCTAGTGCGCTTGTGATGTGCAGTTCAAGATGAATGAGTCTTGGGAACTTCCAGGGTGTCCTGCACATTCCTACATTATCTGCTTCTGGTGGTTGCAGACCAGCTGCACATTGAGAGAGGGAAACTCTTTCCTGTTGACGAAATGTAGTGGCTGTTCCCAGGGACCTCTTAATGCCACATGAGTGCAGTCGATGGCAATCTGCGGGATTGCCTGTGGGAATCTGGAGATCACTGCAAATCCCACTGCTCTTGCAGCCTGGTCAGGTTCATTTAAGGAGAACTGGACGTAATTGTGCACTTTACTAAATAGGGCGTCCATAACCTCTCAAATGCATTTGTGAGCAGATGCTTGAGAAATCCCATAGAGATCCCCAGGGGAGCCCTGGAACAAGCCACTCACAAAGAAGTTCAGAGTGGCAGTCACTGTTAGAGCCACTGGTAATGAATGGCCTCCCAGACCCTGTGGCACCAACTCCTCCCGGCCAATGTGGCAGATGTGAGCCACCACATCCTTTGACATGCAATGTCTATCGCTTATCTGGAGGTACGGGGGGCATCTTCTGTACACCCTTGGTCTTGCCAGATCATTCTGCTCAATGACTCTGTCAGCCTCAGCTTCTAGGTCTTGAGGGGGCTCCGCTGGCCCAAGTTCATCAGGGTGAGGCTCTCCCCTTAGCCCAGCATGGTGGTGACAGGCCCTTCTCCTCTGTCTTAGTTGCCTGATTGCCAGGGTGAAGGCAACGTTGACTGCTCCATCCAGGAGGCACTCGTGCTCGTGTCTGTGGAAACATTGAACAGAGACATGAATGAACACAAACCTGCAATGGTCACCTTCCAGTTGCCAACTAGGGAGACATGTGGAGCCTTTGGGTCACTTTCATCCCAGTCATTACATCCCCACTGAGTCCCTTGGACCGTAATTACAGCCTTCTGGATCCTGGTAGGGCAGCCAGCCTGCTAACCCCCACCCGTCCCCCACACCCCACCCCCCACCACCCACCACCCCGCTGCTCCAAATGACACAGGTATGACAGAGCTTTGACACAGGGGCTTGGATCTGGCTAAGTCTTGCCAAGTGAGAGAAGCCTCAGTCAGGATAATGTCAGTCTGTATCCTTAGGATTACACAACAGCCCCAATTTGCACTGTGTGTTGTGAGAGTATTGTTAGTGGGGGGTGACCTTCAAAACCTTTAACTGCCAGCTGCAAGGTTTAGAGATCTTAGGGCCTTTAGTCATATGTAGTTTGGCCCATGGACCCTTTCTAACACTCGAGATTTCCCACAACAAAGGGTCTTTGGAAGCCAATCTTACAACGGCTCCTAATCAGGTTTATACTCTCGCAAGAATGCGCAACATGAGTTAAGGTGCCATATTCCTTTAATTGCCATTTGATTTTCATCTGAGAAGGCAGATGGGGCCTCAGTTTAACATCTCATCTGAAAGACAGGCATCTCCAACAGTGCAGCTCTCCCTCAGTACTGCACTGGAATATTAGCCTTGATTTTTGTGCTCAAGGCTTGGAGTGGTCTTTGAGTCCACAACCTTCTGACTAAGAGGCAAGAGTTCCCAGCTGAGCCGTGGCTGACAGGTCCTCTCAAGTAAATTTAGATTGTAGTTTCTAAAGATGAGAAGGTTAGGGGGTTGGCTGGAGGAGTATCCGCTGCTGGTGTGCCAAATGATTTAGTTTCTCAAACTGTGCCTTCCTCTCCATTTGGATAAGTGGAATTTTATAGGGTGCCCCTTCAAGCAGCCCACACGTGCAGTAGTCAATCCTCCCACAAGCCCTAAGAGTCCTCCCCTGGGCATTTTATCCACAGCTTGTTTCTCAACGGTATCATTGGATCAGCTTGAAAAATGGTGGTGCTGAGGTTTTACCACTGGACCAGCTCCGAGCCCCCACCTATGTGACCATCAAGCTCCCTCCTGTGGTGCTGAAGGAGCATCATGTGCCAATTTCCCTCCCTCCAATCATCTCCTTCCGTCCTCCCCCTCTAATCCTTGACCTCATCGTTATAGTCATTGATATCCCTGTCCTCCCCCCGAATTGTTTGATGTTGACGTCCCAATGCCCCTTGTGGACCTGACCCCTCCTCATCTTGAGGCTCATTGTACTGTGACTTACAGAGAACGCCCCCTGACCCCATCATGAGACCATCAAATGCACCAACCCCACAACCTACATTACCTGTTCCCCATCTGCAATCTGCATGTGCTACCCCTGGCTGTGACTGTGCTATCCGTGGCCCAGTATCAAACCACCAAACCCCAGGACCGACATGTATGAGGGACTGACCATGCCCTATGCACCGTTCTGGACACGACTGACAGGCTCTCCCCTTCCCTGGACAGGTGTGCCAGGCACAGCCTCTAAATTGTGGCACAGACCCACAGGACTGACTATGTTTTCTGGCCCCGATTATCCATGGCTCTGTCGCTCAGGGCTGTCCATGCTTTCTGGAGCTGATTACCTCCCTCCTCCCATCCCAGCCATGTGTCTATGTGCTCTCCTCCCCAGTCATCCTCCCTCAGCCAGGCCTTTGCCCCCCAGCCTCTTCCCTTGCCTCTGTCTTGTCTCAGCACCGCAACCCCCTCCACCACTGCCCCTAATCAAGCCTTTGCCCTCCAGCGCCTTTCAGCCCCTTGGCTTCCTGCTGGTCTCACATGGTGAGCCTTGGCTCTGACCCGCGCACCCCCCTTGATTTCCCGCTGGTTTTGCCTGTGCAGGCTTGGCACGGGGTCGGACCAGCTGCGGGCGCAGTGCACTGAGGGTAGGCGAACATACCTCGAGGTCACGCGTGAACTGCAGTTCACCAGGTACACATCACTTATATCCAGTCATGAATCACACCGGTCTAATTAGCCGCCGGTGTGGTCATTTGATCTGGAATGGGAGCGTGATTCTGGCGAGTTGACTTTCTAATGAGTATTCATGATATTCAAGTCAATGCAAATGTGGTTCCGGCCATGAAAGCCGGGAGCGGAAAATTGCAAATTATTTTTATCACTGGCGGGAAATTGACTTTAGGCTGTTCTCCCAATTTTCCTGTCCTACCCGCCACACCACCCACCTCTACCGAGACTGGGAAATGCCGGCCAATGTGTGAAATGACTGTGCCTCAAGGTCCTCACTGAAATCTGCCACCAACTGCAGCAACAACTGCAACATCAGAGCAGGGCAAGGACTGCATTGCCAGTGAAAGTGAACGTGGCAAATAAATGTCATGTTTCAGCATCTTTCTGGGCTGGTGCTGGAGATATTTGCAATATCACACAGTTTACCACCTGCTGCTGTGTAAGGGAGGTCACTGATACCTTCTATTCAAAGGCCAGAAGTGGTGGGTAAGCAAATGAGGGTGGTTACAAGGGCAATTAGCCTTTTTTTTTTTAATTCATTCCCGGGATGTGGGCTTCGCTGGCAGAACCAGCATTTCTTGCTCATCCCTAATTGCCCCTTGAGAAGGTGGTGGTGAGCTACCTTCTTGAACCGCTGCAGTCCCTGTGCTGTAGGTACACCCACAGTGCTGTTAGGGAGGGAGTTCCAGGATTTTGACCCAGTGACAGTGAAGGACCGGCCGATATATTTCCAAAGTCAGGATTTTATGGTCGGCGTGCGGGCTCAGCGGAGGGAGTGGGAGCAGTCGGGAAGCCAACTGCTGTCCGCGATTGGCTCAGCACCAAGGTTTTACGTGGGCGGGCCAATTAAGACACGACAGCGGCAGCAGGGAGAAGGGGCGGGAGCTCAATGTCCGGAGTGTCCAATGGCCAATTCAAAAGCAGCCATGGCCGCCATGTACAGGCTGCCAGTGAAACAGATGCACCTCCTCATGGAGCTCGTTACTGGTGAACATGGAAGACCCCCCTACCTAACCAAACATGCCTGGGAGGAGGTGGCATCCAGGGTGAGCTCCCATGATGTGGTGAGGCACACATGGGTGCAGTGCCGCAAGCGGTTTAATGATCTCTTGTGATCGGGGAGGGTGAGTACCGTGTTGGCCTGGGTCACTTAGCACAGCAGATAGGAGCTGCCCCCTCCGACCCCGACCCCCTTGGACCTCAGAGGTCTTAGAGTGTGAGGGGCAGATATCAATGAGGCAGCATCTGGGCAAGGGGGTGAGCCCGGGCTGCTTGGAATGAGTGTCTCGCAGCTCCAGGGTCATGAATCGGCTGATCCCTGTGAGGTTTTCCTCAGGTGGGGTTGGCCAGGCTGCAATGGGGCTGCAGGTACAGGGCGGATTAATCAATGCTCCTCTCTCCTTTCAGGAGGAGACATCCCATAACAATGCAGAGAGGTTCCAGACTGGCAGAGGACCGACCCACCTTCTAATCTTGTCCAGGTATGAGGAGGAGACCCTGGACCTGGAGAGGCGCCATGTGCCAGGGTCAACCGGCCGCGGTGAGGTTGGGGAGCCACAGGGAGGTAAGAGTGCAGGGCACTGAGGTCAGAATGTCTGTAACAGCAACCATTCCACTGTGGTCTCTATATTGATGTGAACCTGGAACCTGGAATCCCCATTGATAATGGAAAGACGAGGGCACCTGATCCGGGTGCCAGACACGCACAGTAACAGAGTAACGACTTCAACTAATGACATGTCCTTGTTCTCCCTTACAGGCTCACCAGCAGCCCATCAGGGTGAGGAGCCTGAAGGCCCGCTGCTCACCCCAGAGGACAGCAACCATCGAAACGCACCCGCGTCACACCCTCAGAGACCAGCACAGATACCAACACCTCAGTGGGTATTAGATGGGCAGCCAGTGTCTTGGTGCACATCGGTGAGGGCACTTCACACTCCCTTGAGGTGCAGGCGGAGGCAGAGAGTGCCCAGGGTGCCGGCAGTTGGAGGACTGCTGGGGACCAGGAACATGCTCAGTCGGTGGCTGATAATGAGCCTCTGGAGTTGTCTCTGAGACAGCAGATGCTGGGAGTCCAGCAGGCTGTGCGGGAGGATCTGGCGGAGATACATGAGGGAATGTGTGCCATGGTCTCTGTGATGGAGGAGTCCATGCGGAGAGTGAGCAATGCAATGACCCTCATGGCCGAGCGCACTGTCTCCTCCATGGAGAGAGTGCTGACCTTCATAGGGAGGCTCCTCCAGGAGATGAATCAAGGGTTCCTGGGGATGCGCTCGGACCTGCAGCCCTCAGAGCGGCATTGACCTCAGGTGGTCAGTGCCAGTGTTGGAGATGGATGAGGCACCCAGTATCCCAGCTAGGTGCCCGTCCATCAGTAGTGATCAGGGAGGTCCAGAGCGACCTCACGTTGGTGCATGAGCTGCTTGTTGTCTCTACGGGCTCCTCTCAGGTCGCTCTGGATGATGGCATCAGCTCCTCTGCCCCTCTGCCAGTGACTGCGGCGTCCAATGAGGCTGCAGCAACTGGGGAGATGCCAGCGGTGGCACTGGCCGCTCCCTCCCAGGCGGGGCCAGCACAGGCTCCACTGGCCAGAGGACGCCCACCAAGGTCTTCAAGGCCAACAGGACAGCAGAGTGAGCAGCCTGTCCCCAATGCCATGTCAGCGAGGGGGGAACACCTAGACATAGCACCCACAAGCGAAAACTTAAAGCACCTTAAGCACAACACGGGCTTATCACTGGTGATATTTTCCCCCCACTTTTACATTAAATGTTAATTGGTGTGATGGAAAACACCTTTCAATTTAATTTGTATTATGTATGCCAGGCACTACAGCATTAAATGTGTTTCTGTTCAACAAGCCTCTGGGTGCTTCATTAGTTCTGCAGGTGCAGGGTAACCCATGATGTTATGAGTGACTTGTTTGTCATTGAGCTTTATTGAATTGGCACAAAGTGCATGTTGTTCACCAGACAGATGTTGCTCTCAGGTATCGAGTATGGAGCCTGTAGCCCTGGCATGTGGCGGTGGTTCTTATTTGGTAGGCTAGCTGAAGGAGTGTTGGATCAAAGCCTCCCGGGTGTCCCTGCCTTCCTGGAGGTTGCCCGGGTCAGCGTCTATCCCCTCAGCGTTCTCCTGACTGTGCTCATCCTCGGACTCACTACTGGATTCCTCGTCTGCAGCCAGAGCAGCTGTGTCAACATCTTCTTCCTCCACTGTGTCCCCCCTTTCCAGCGCCAGATTGTGGTGGGCGCAGCATTCAACCACTATCAGTGACACATGACTGGGAGGTATTGGAATGCGCCCCCTGAGCGGTCCAGGTATCGGAAGTGCATCTTGAGATGTCCGATGGTTCTCTCCACCACCACCCTTGTGGAGCCCTGGCTCCTATTGTAACACTGCTCAGCTTCTGTTGTTGGTTGCAGGCGAGGTGTCCAAGACCCACCTTCTGAGGGCATAGCCCTTGTCACTCAGCAGCCATCCATCCAGCCGGGCTGGAGCATTGAAGAGCCCCGGCACCTGGGAATGTCTGAGGATGTAGGCCTCATTGGAGCTGCCTGGGTACTTTGCAGAATCTGCATCCTGTGATCACACACTATCTGCACGTTCATGGAGTGGAAGCCCTTCCTGTTGATGAAGGCACCGGACTCACCTGCTGGCGCCTTGATGGCCACATGTGTACAGTCTATAGCACCCTGGACAAGGGGGAAGACAGCAATAGCTGCGAAGCCTCTGGCTCGCTCTGTCTGGCTGGCCTCGTCTGTATGGTAGTGAATGAAAGTCAATGCACACCTGAACAGAGCGTCTGTCACCAGCTGGACATAACTGTGGACAGCTGATTGGGAGACTCCACAAAGATCACCCACTGACCCCTGGAAAGAGCCGGAGGCATAGATGTTGAGGGCCACTGTGACCTTCAGCGCCACTGGCATGGGGTGTCCACCCACACAGTCGGAGCTGATCTCAGGGCCAATCATCTGAAAGATGGAGGTGACTGTCTCCCTTGAGAGGCAGAGCCTCCTTTGGCACTGCACCTCAGACATATTGAGGTAGCTGCATCGCCACCTGTAAACCCTGGCAGCAGGATAGTGGTGTCTTCTGTGGCCCCTTCCTCCTTGGACTTCCTGTTGGCCCTGCACCCCTTATTCCTCCGCCTGTCCTCCCACATGTCGCTTCCCTGGAGACTGAATATGGACTCCTCTGAATATGGCTTCCTCCTCCTTCTTGCCCTCTCTTCCTCCTCAGAGAAGGTCCCCCCAGTGGAGGCCACAATCCCCATTCCCAGGGTAAGGGAAGGCTGTCTGATATCTGGAAAGACCCAAGTGTTATGACTCCTCCGGAGTCCTGAACTGAAGCCTGTTATCTCTGTTAAAGCAGTTCTGAAGCGAAATGAAGTTGTCCTGTTCACACAAGCAAGCAGCAGCAACTTATAAGCTAAAGTACAAACAACTCGCACTAGTGAGCCCACTCACCCCTCTTATCCCGCCCGTGGATGAGGTTTTTGAAAATGTGGCCTACCCGCCTGCCCGTTGCGCCCCTGCGACACCCTGAAAATCACACTGGGTGCGTAAACTCCGAGACAATTAGTGCCTCAAGGGCTTTAACTGGCCTGTTAATTAATGGCGGGCAAGCCTCTATTTTCATCGCACGCCCACCTAGCGAAATGTCATGAGTGTACGTGATAACATTGGGATGCACACCCAACGTCATCGCGCGTCGTATTACGCTCGGGTGTGTCGGGCTCACGCCCATATGCCCAACATAAAATTATGCCCCAAGTCAGGACGGTGAGTGACTTGGAGGGGAACTTCCAGGTGGTGAGATCCTACAAATGACGCACTCTCCCCGACCCCCCACTCTGCCCTGACCCTCACCCTGACAGGTGAGAGGAGGCAGTTTCACAGCAGGAGGGTGAAGTCTTTTATTTCAGAGGTTGTTGAGGGGCTGATCAGCAGATTGTCCATATCACAGTCTTGCCATTCACTGATACAAGCTTGGAGATGGTTGCTTATGATGGCCTCACACAGTGAACCTTCCATCCACTCCCTAGATGCCAATGGCTGCTGCAGGGCCTCTCTGGTGCCCCAGCAGTCTGGCCCTGAGCGGCGGCCTCACTGGTCTCACAGTCGGGGCTGCCAGACTCCACTGGGATGGGAAGCGATGTCCTATGTTCCGGGATCCAGAACCCACCCACATCCCTAATTGGATGGCAAATGCAGAGTCAGCCTGTTAATTGTCTCTCTCACTGCTGGGGGATCGAGACCAGAAATGGTCCAGACCTTTGATTATTTTCTATACCTGGAGGTTTCTGGCCAAAGAGAGTGAACTATGTTTCATTCTCTCTTGGAGCAAGCATTTGGGATCGTAGGATTGCTGACTTCCCCAGGGTGTAGGATGGCATTGACTATACACACACACACATCACAAAATGGGGGGTCACATATCAGTTCTGTTATATCGTGGAACTAGAGCGTATTCCACTCCCTCAACGTCCAACTAGTGTGTGACCCTAGGCAGTGACCCATGGAGCTCGATGCCCTCACAAACAGTCACAATGCCTCATCCTGTGGCTGCCCACTGTGCCAGTTGTATTTGAACCACCGTGGAAATGCAAATGGTGGCTACTGGGGAACATGGCTGATGACAGCAGTGCACAAACACATGCACAGCATACATACAATGAGAACCATGCTGCCACACAATGTGTGGTTGAGCAGACCATTCTGAAACAATGGGCCGAATCATCCCAGATTAGCACCAAGTGCGGTAGCGGGCAGGTAAAACGACATTTTACCCGTCGGCCGCATTGGCGGGTTTTTACGCCATATTGTCCCAAACCCGCTACATGAATTATTCATTCCTGGGAAACACGCCATTTCCATGGCGGGCAGGCTCTGATTCACCCGCCCACCATCACCTCACCGCTTCATCACGCCGGGCACCATATTTAAAATCCAGCCGCGCGCACACGTCTCAGCGCTTCCAGACCACCACTGCTGCAGGGAAGATGTCCACAAAAGGCAAAAAAGACTGCAGCCCCCAGGTTTAATGACACGTCACTGGAACGCCTTTTGGATGGCATGGAGACCCGCCACAATGTCCTCTACCCCCGCTCTGACTGCAAGATGGGCAGCAATGTGACCAACCAGGCTTGGGAGGCAGCAGTTATCACCAATGCCCTGCAAAGAGGACTTTTCCTCTTTTACAGGGCTTCCTCCATTCTGCCAGGGTAAGTCACTCTTCCCATCACTCTCAACTCACACACTCACAAACCCAGCACACACCCACAGGGATCTCACACCTCAAGGGACAACACCACTAACTCTCACACACACCCTCACATCTCCATCAGGCTCCTACCCTCTGGAGTTCATGGCCTCATCCAGTCCATGTCTCCGCTCACCACACAAACATCCCACTCAGTGCCATGTGTCCTGCTCACACTCTCTCCATCTGTTTCCATACAGGAGAAGCTGGGTCATAACAGCAGGGAGAGGTCCCAGACCGGGGGGTGGAGTGACCCACATTAGGCCCCTCACTCACTTTGAGGAGTGTGCCCTCGCACTGACTGGTGAGGACGTGGACCGTGCCTGCGGTGACGGTGAGGTCAGTGGCGAACACCCTCGTGAGGATCCCTCCACATCATCCCTCTCTCAATGTAACTGTGAGGCTCTCTCTCCTGCTTTTGACTCTGCTGCCATGCACTATTTATCTCTACTTTGGTTCACAGGGAGCTCTGCCAAGTGACCGACACCCTCAGCCAGCCAGTCCCTCAGCTCCATCCAGATCCTCACCTCCAGCCAAGAGGACACCTCCTCCATTGAAGAGCTGGAAATAAGCAGCCTGGAAGACCCATCCCCACAGAGGGAGCAGCCGGCCCACAAGTGATTATGGAGGGAAAAATGTGTGTGTGACAGGGCCTTTCAGATCCTCGTGCAAGCAAACTCACACTCACACAGATCCTTCACGTTTCACACTCATCTCACTGCCCTGAGCATTTTGAATGCTGTCTGCTGGGGTTCACTTCCAGTTGTCCATCTGAGCCTGACCTGTATCTCCGCCCACCCACTGACCTCACTCCCATGCAGCACCTGATCTCCCCAACCACGACTCTCGGTTCACTTTCGATTTGGGCAGCATGGCGCTAATTCGCTTTTACTTTTGCTCACCGGTCCTTTACCCTCCCCCAGTCATGCATTTCCTCCCCCCCTCATCAATGTTGACCCCCACCCCTCTCCCCCGGCATCACCTTCCACCTCCCCTCCATTACGTACCAGCCACAACCCTCTTCCTTTGGGAATGTCCAGGTGAACACGCACATTCACTCCTTTCCCGGAAATTCCTCCCCCATCAACATTCACCTCCACGACCTCCTCCTTCCCGCCCCCAGGGTCTATCTGCCTCCAGGTTCCCACCAACAACCCTCACCGTCCCTTCTATCGCTACCATCGAACCATCATCCTCCCACCCTACCGCCTCACTCTGCCCTCGGTCATTCTCACCCTTCCTCCATACCACGCCCACCCTCAGTTCACTCGCCAGGGGGCAGGTATGGACCTATCTGACCCCCCCACCATGCACGTTCACCTGCACATATCCCCCTCAGCACCCCTCCCATCCCTGGATTCCCTTCCCTCCCAGGAACACCTTCCCCCCTCCACACCTGGAATCCCTTCCCCCCACTGTCCTCCCACCCACCCCCAGACACCCTCCTACTTAGTCTCTCCCCCTTTCTAACTCCTTCCTCCATCCTTACCTCTTCAGCCACCCTTAGTCCATCCACCCCCCGCATCCTGACTCCTTCCTCCAGCCTCACTTCTTCCTCAACCCTTACTGCCTCCCCTCTCCGTGCCCCTTCCTCCCCCCTCCCCAGACACCCTCCCTTCTCCGCACCCCTTCCTCCCCTTGGACACCCTCCCTTATCCACAACCCTTCCCTTGCATTTTCCACCCCACTTACACCTACCTCCTTAGTTGCAGTCTCTTCCCCCATTACCCCTTTCTTCCCCCCGTTCTCCCTCTCCACTGAGCCTCCCCCCCGACACCTTCATACCCCCCTCGCAAAGTCACCCTATCCTGACACCTTCATTCCCACCCTCCCAACCTCACCCCCCCCAAACCTCTTCCACTCCCAGCCGATCCTGGCCCTTCCTCTCCCACCCCCTCAACCATCATCCATTGTGAGCATCAGTGGTGACTTTCCACCTTCCGTGAGCTGCTTCGCGGTGGAGCCATGTCCATGAGAATCCACCCAGCATGCCATGGGTGTTCCTCCAGTGTGCCATTGCTGTCGGGCTCCAGCATCTTCTGCTCCTCGGAGTCCGTGATGTCAGCAAGACCCTGACGGTAAGTCCCAACTTCTGCACATCACACATGTCAAGACGTGTTCTACACCGGCGTGCTTTCCCGCTAACATGGATGGACAATCCAGTGGGGGGGGAATGATTCTGGGATGGCCTAATAATGATATACTGATTTATTACAACGAGGGTCCCAATGTCCAATGGTGGGAAACGCAGTCCGCCATCGGCAGGCTGAGCGGACGATCGCGAACTGGCTTTACACCGTCATGAAACCAATCATGCCATATATACCGCTCACACCACTGAACACGCCTGACGCCGACTGGCATAGAAAATGCTGGCCAATGGTTCTAGTGCCTGGCCCACTCTGGAGGAGCCCAGTAGCATATGGCAGAGTAGGTGCCAAGATTCATGATGGCCTGCTGCACATCTCTCCATCATGAGGCATGGCACTTCCCAGGAACTATACTGTGAGCACCGGAGGATCAGGAACAAGAGGAGGAGGATGAGGGAGAAGCAGAAGTCAACTGCAAGATGGAGTCACGCTCATGTCACAAGCTTTTTTTTTATTTGTTCATGGGATGGGGGCATCGCTGGCTAGGCCAGCATTTATTGCCCATCCCTAATTGCCCTTGAGAACTGAGTAGCTTGCTAGGCCATTTCAGAGGGCAGTTAAGAGTGGAATGCCCGGCTGTGGACTGCGCCATCTTAGTCTGGGCTGACAGACTGCCAGGCAACAGGAAGGGAACTGGCAGGGTGATGGGGCAGAAGCATGGATGCTGTCACTCTGAGAGCGGCCAGTAGGCTGTGACTCATGGAGCCACGGTCACTCCGCCACTCTGCAATCCCAGTAAGCTGCTGGGAAGCAGCTTTCTTGCTAATGGTGTAGTGGCCACATCGGCAGTGCATGTGGTATCTGAGGTATCCTCACAGTCAGAAACAATATTGGTTGTGTTTCTGTGACAGTTCACATCGCTTACTCAGTGACATAAACAACATCTGAATTGGACTGTATTTGGCACTTGGAGCGATCCTTGTCCTTCGGATAACACGTTAAATTGCCCTCATGTGGAAGAACAAACCCCCATGGCACTATTTCGAAGAAGAGTAGAGGACTTGCCTCTGGTGTCCTGTCCAATATTTATCCCCCGACCAACATCACTAATTCCGGTCACGATCTGATTGCTCTTTATGGAAACTTGCTGTGCGCAAATTGGCCATAACATGGTTTCTTTTCTCTTTCTTTCCAGCTAGAGAGAGAGAGAGAGACAAAGAGAGAGAAAGAGAGTCATTGTGTCAGCATTACCCACAAGTAGACATTGAAAATGACCAGCGTCATTTTTTCTATCATTTTACAATTTGGCCGGTTGCTTAGAAGCAAAAATCCGGCATTTTTGTGTCCATTCTTTTCTGCGCATTTTCTCAGTAAATAATTACGGTGGTGGGGAAGGGAAGAAAGAATTCTGTGCTTTGGCCAAAGTTGGTTTTTTTTGGAACGCCAAGTCTAACGATGGATATGTGGGCCTCCCAAGGTACAAAGGACAGGCGTTCTTTTGTCTTGCCTTCGACTGGTGTACATCAACTCTGCACTCATTGAAGAAAAGGGTGTCCTCACCTGGCAGAAGGTTGTTCTTGCAGCCTCCCTGCCAACCCTGATACAAAACCCTCCTTCCACATAGCCTTCCGTGCTGATTAAAGTGTGAGGCAGCACTATGGGTCGCTGGCAACAACTTCTGGCCTTAATTGCTTGAGAACCTTTCGCGAGACGGTGTTAAATGGGTCCCATCTTCTTGGAGGAATTTATTACATGATAAGGCATGATAAGGTGCATCCGATCAATAAACTTCCTTTGTCCCGTTATCCTCCCGGTCCCCCTCTCTCTCTCATTCCACCCTCACCACCAAAGATCATGATTCAACACACAGGCTATCAAAGACAGGCTCTCCTCACGGACTCTGCATTAAATGAACTTCCACTGTTTTCCAACCATAAAGCAAGGAAGTACTTATGCTCATTGTGGGGACAATCACCTTCAATCTGGATGTTTGCTCAAACTGTCTTTGGCACTCAGTGAGTGAGTTAACTGCTCTTACAAGAGTAGTTCTGACTGGAATTCAACAATAAAAAGCCACATTCGAAACTTCAATTGTTTCCTTCATGGGCAGCGTCTTAACTGGATGTCAAAAGCAAGTCAATCCGAGCTAATTGGGAAATTTGCATTCGGTCGTTATGTCTTCGATTCACAGCGATCAGATATACAGCAGGAACGGTATCAAACTAGTGATGTGGAGGTGTTTAAATTGTTAAAAGGGTTTGATAGACTGGGCTTGTGTCACTGTGGGTTTAAAAAAACAGAGGAGTTGTTGGATTAAGGTGTTTAAAATATTTGAGGCACTTGATAGGGTGGGTGAAGAGAAACTATTTCCTTTGGTGGGAAAATCAAGAGCGAGGGAATAAAATCTTAAAATTTGAGCTCAGTCATCCAGAAGCAAAACCAGAAAGCACTTTTCTCACATGGACGTTTATGGAAATCTGGAATTCTGTGCAAGGTAAGGCTGTGGATTTTGGGGCATTTATTGGAAATTTCAAGATTCAGATCAATAGATCTTTCTTCACTCAGGATATGGAGCAAAGGCAGGTAAATGGCGTTAGGGAATAGATCAGGTATGATCTAACTGAATGATGGAGTAGGCCCAAGGGGCTGAATGGCCTCCTCCTGTTCCTAGGAGACATTGTTGACACACAATCGGGCTCCATGTTGTTTCCTCTCCTTGGTATTGAAGCTCTGTGCTCATGTGTTTGGGAGTTTCACTCAGCGGCTTCTGAGTTCCGGTTACCTTTTTAAAGACGGGATCTCAAAAAGCAACCAAATTTCCCTGCCCGCTCTGTCAGTCAGAGGCAACGCACCTTTCACTTGTTCAGACCTGTTAGAATCATGGATTCAGAAAAAGGTTACGCCACAGAAAGAGGCCATTTGGCCCATCGTGTCTGCGCAGGCCAAAAAACGAGTCACCCCCCAGCCTAACCTCAATTTCCAGCATTTGGTCCGTAGACCTGCAGGTTACAGCACTCGAGGTGCGTATCCAGAAGGAAAAAACAGTAAAAATTGGGAAACAAGAAAACTGGTCTGAACTGGTCTTGTATACCTTAAAATGGAACACCAGTAAAAACTGGGAAACAAGAGTACTGGTCCGAACTGTTTTTTCCTTCTGGGTATCCAGACACCTTCTAGATGAGTTGAGGGTTTCTGCCTCTACTGCCCTTTCAGGCAGTGAGTCCCAGACTCCCACAACCCTTTGGGTGAAAAGATTTCTCCTCATCTCCCCTCTAATCCTTCTACTAATCATTTTAAATCTATGCCCCCTAGTCACTGACCTCTCTGCTAAAGTAAATAGGCCCTTCCCATCCACTCTATCCAGGCCCCTCATAATTTTGTACATCACAATCAAATCTCTCCTCAGCCTCCTCTGTTCCAAGGAGAACAACCCCAGCCCATCCAACCTTTCCTCATCGCTGCAATTCTCCAGTCCTGGCAACATCCTCGTAAATCTCCTCTGTTCCCTCTCGAATGCAATGACATCCTTTCTGTAATGAGGTGACCAGAACTGCACATAGTCCTCAAGTTGTGGCCTAGCTAACCTTTTCTAAACTTCTAGCCTAACCTCCCTGCTCTCAATGCCTCAATGCCTCAATTCAATGCCTCAGCTAATAAATGAAAGGATTCTTAACCACCTTATCAACCTGTCCTTCAGGGATCTGTGGACGTTCATTCCAAAGTCTCTCACTTCCTTTACTCCTCTCAATAACCTCCCATTTATTGTGTAATCCTTTGCCTTGTTTGACCTCCCCAAATGCATCGCTTTGCACTTCTCTGGATTGAATTCCATTTGCCACTTTTCTACCCACCTGACCAGTCCAGAACAGTCCGTTGCACCAGAATTCCCTGCCTTGGGTCAATAAGATGGCCTGGAGGGAATCCCCTATCACAGGCTCGCCCCCCCTGGCAAAGCATCGGGCCAAAGCAGAGCAGGAAAAATGAGCTTCCAATAGGCCTTAAAGCTCCTGCAAATATTCATTGGGTAAGTTTTAAAAATTTGCAAGACATGCCATTGAGGGTTCCTCCATAGCTTCCTCTGACCACCAAACTCTCCAATCTGTGGAGACTCCTGGTGCAAAGTCACTGGCAGCTTCTTGGGGTGCCCCTCAGTCAGGCTGTAACGAAAGGCTGCCTCATGCTAGCAAGTACCCCTGAGCAATATAAAGGGTGAAGACCAGGCTCTGGGCCTCCCTTTTCTTGATCTTTCCACTGAGCGAATGGGCCTTCTCCTTAGAGGAAAGATTTGTTGATTGGCTGAGATAACCACTAATCTATAAAGTTACCTATCAAGTGGCCTGCAAAAGAGGCATGCATTTATTTTATGTTTTTGGTTACCAGGTTTGCTTTGTCTGGCGAACGCTAGCTGCACCCTTGATACGAACACATCAGCTGGTGCTTGAAGCAATATAGGCAGAGAGGGACCGATTAACTGAACAAACACTGGTGGTTTATTGGAACTAAGAACAGAGCATTAACACATTAACCAGAAATGGTTGTACGGGACAATTCTACAGCAAACCATTGGTGGCCATGTGTACTTCTTCAATCCCACCTCCACCTCTAGACTTACAGTTACCCAAGAAGCCTGCGCTGTGTAGCGATTGGTCAATACAGTCATATGGTCAATTAACTACATTCTCTTAAAGGTACATAACACTCCACTTTACCACAATTTATATATCACCTTTCACAGCCATCAGATGTCTAAAATCACTTTACAGCCAATGAAGTGCTTTTCACATCTACTATGAACTAAGTGTATGTGGATCGAAAGCAGATCGATTGGATGGATAAGTGCCAATAAAAAACAAGCAATTAAATTTCTGATTTTTTTTTTCTTATAGCTACAAGTGAGAGAGGAAATGTGCACAGCCTAAAGGGCAACAAAAAACAGTGCAGTACGAGGACCCAGGGCCTTCAACTATCCAGAGATGGATCAGGAGAGATGATCTGAGGGATAGGGCTGAATATGGGAAGGATTTATAGAATGCATTCATAACAAGTCTTGAGGTCTAGTGGGACTTGCTAGTTGTTCAGGCCTATAGGTCTTATTCCACAGCCTTCCCAGTGTCAGGGTCTTGCCTAGGCCCACATCTGGCCTAGAATACACCCCAAGGACATCCCTCTTGTCAGGTAGCACTGAGGCTGTGCCTGCTAAAGAAACCAATTAGTGATGGTCTTAGTGATGGTCACAGGAATGGTTGTACGGGACAATTCTACAGCAAACCATTGGTGGCCATGCCTTCAGCTGTCTAGTTTCTAAGTTTTGGAATTTCCTCCCTAATGCTCTCTGCATGCAGCCACTCTCTTTGTTAGAGGCTCCTTCATACCTACCTCTTTATCCAGCCTTTTGATCATATGTCTTCATATCTCTTTATGTGGTTTTGTGTTAAATTTGACCTGATAATGCCCCTGTGAAGCCTGGTGAGACAATTAGCTACCTTAGAGGTGCTATAAAAATGCAAGTTGTTGTTGTTTGCTCCATGTTTCATTTATTTTGGGGCAGGGCAGAGAAGCAAGGAATCTGAAAGAAAACATAATAATTTTTTGGCTCGGTACCTTTCAGATCAAATTATTCTTCCTTTTTTTGAAACCTAGATTTAAATGTATGTGTTACTTATTTTCAGTTCAACTGAAAACATTTAAGATAAAATGGGTTGGAATATAGAGGGACCGTACTGCAACTTTCCATCATTGGATTTCTGTGCCCGATTCCTAATTCTGTGCGTCCAGCAAAGGCATTGACTGACAAAGAGCACAGGCTGGAGACTGGGGCAGCATTGCAGCCTCACCCCTGATCCACACTCCCTTTCAATGTTGATTCATAAGATCATAAGATAATAAAAAGGAGCAGGAGTAGGCCATTCAGCCCCTCGGGCCTGCTCTGCCATTCAATAAGATCATGGCTGATCTGATTGTGGCCTTAACTCCACTTTCCTGTCTGTCCCTCATAACCCATAAGGGAGTCAATCCCTTGTACATCAAAAGTCCGTTTAATTCAGCCTTGAGTATTTTCAATGACCGATCCTCCACTGCTGCCAGGGAAAGAGACTTCCAAAGGTGAACCCTCTGTGAAGAAAGTCCTCCTTATCTCCAGGTACCTATGGGAAATGTGGGAATCTGGGAATGTGTACTTCCGGCTCTGCAGTTGGAGCTCAAATTCATATTATAAATTGCAACACTGTAGAGTAAAATGAGGTGCTTAAACTGGTATGTACTTGATATTATGTGGACCTATCACCCCAGCAATCCACAGTCTCGAGGAGTATAATTCTAATACTGAGGACATCAATCTTTCTCTCTGCTATTTCACACTCTACTGGATACTGGTCATTTCATAGGTGCTCACAGGTACATCCCACTTACCTCAAGCTAGGTAGACTGTTCAAATGAGATGAGACTAACAACTTAGCAGGGGAGTGTGGCTACAGTTGTGCACGGCCCTAATGAGACCACATTTGGAATACTGTGTACGGTTTTGGTCTCCTTGCTTAAGAAAGGATATAATTGCGTTCGAAGCAGTTTGGAGAAGTTTCACTTGATTGAGGGAGTTATCTTATGAGGAAAGGTTGAGCAGGTTGGGCTATACCCATTCGAGTTTAGACAGTGAGAGGTGATCTTGTTGAAACATGTAAGACCCTGAGGGGACTTGACAGGTGGACAGTGAGAAGATGTTTCCCCTTGTGGTGGAATCTTGAACAAGGGGGCATATTTAAAAGTTAGGGGGTCTCTCGTTTAAGACTGAGGTGAGGAATTTTTGTTTCTCTCAGAGGATCGTTAGTCTGTGGAATTCTCTTCCCCAGAAAGCAGTGGAGGCTGGCTCATTGAATTTATTCAAGGCTGAGTAGACAGACTTTTGATCAACAAGGGAATTAAAGGTTACGAGGACAGAGAGGGAAGTGGAGTTGAGACCACAACCAGATCAGCCACGATCGTACCAGTTGAAGGGGCTGAATGGCCTATTCCTGCTCCTAATTCTTGTTTTTTTTGTGTTTACATGTTACATATGAATGAACAAAACCCATATTTTATAACATTATTGCAAGATAGCAAGTAACATTGTATGCCACACTCGGGCCATTTTAAGTCAACTTGCCGGTGGGAACAAGACGTGAGTAATTCTAAGGCTTCAGTGCCACACTTTTCACCTCCTCCCTGTTCCTATTCCACCCACCATCATCTTGTCTATAGACTTTACAAGGCTGAATCAGGCAGCAGCCTAATTAGATGATACAAGGCAGGCTGCTGTGATCCAAAATGATCCAATTTCAACTGTGCACTCGCCACCTATTTGAACCAGGCAGTGAGTGGCCAAAGCACAGATCCTTAAAGGGACCCCTGAGCGACCCTTAAAAAAAAATGGCCCAGAGAATATCGAATGGTTTTCGGTGAGCTGGGAGGGAAAGTTCTGCTCTCCCCAGGACACCCCAAAAAAACCTGGATCGCTGCTAAACCATTTGAGGCCAGTGCTCTGGGATCACCTACTCCCGTATCCCAAGCTCCAATCGTTGACCAGATCAGTGTAGGAGGGGTCAATTGTCCACAAGGTGGCTGAAGTCGGGAGCCAATTGGTGGCTGCGCCTCACCTGTAGAATAGAAATGAGACTCATGTCTCTAGATGTCTCAGACCTTCCATCAACAAGAACTGTGGGAGTGCTGCAGTGTCAGAGACAGTCTTTTGCATGAGGCTTCCAATTGGAACCCTGTCTGCCCTCTCAGATTGATGTAAATGATCCCGACCTCCCCAATCGGCTTCTCCCCAGCATCCCTGGCCGTGCCCTTTACTTCATTGCTCTTTGTGCTTTCTTGCTGTGCACAAATTCGATGCTGTTCCTCTTGCATTACGACCGTGACTACACTTCAGAAGTACTTCAGTGGCTGTGAAGCACTCTGTGACATCCTGGGGTACGAGGGACGCTGTATAAATGCAAGTCTTTCTTTTTTTCCTTACATGTTTAGCTCAGACCCTACGCTCTGCTCAAGTGAATGAAGCAATTCCACCATGTGAGATGTGAGTGTCACTGGAATACCCTAACAAGCTCCATTGTCTCAAGCTGGCTTGGTATACCAGCAGCTCTATCATAGACAGACTTTTCAAATGGATCCACTCAGTGTTACTAGAAACAGAGCGCATTCATACTTAATCCATTGTGGGCGGAATATATACTGATAGTAACAATTTAATATAAATGAATCCAAAACATTTCCATCCAGGGTAAATTGTTATGAATCTCAAAGTGTAACAGCTTGTATGTACCAGCTTGGGGTGGGGCGGGTGTGAGGGGACCTAATTTATTCAGTCACATGACATCCACCAAGTTCAGCCCCCATTGACTACACTCGTGTTGTCCACTGTCCATGGGGTAGACAGTGCTTTAAGTTCATCAATGGCAAGGGTTGCAGCTTCATCTTCAAATGTTCCATTTTGCAGTGGGCCACTGGCAAAATATCATGCAAACTAATCATCTCCTCAAGATTTTGTGAATAGTTCCCTTTCTTATTGGCTCTTCAACTCATTAAAGATGAAGAAAGAATGCAAGGTTGACTTCTGAGAGATAAGGGTTAGTTGTCCCAAGTGCAATAGATGACACTGCTACAGCAAGCCTAGAACCAAAACTAAACCCTATAGAAGTGCTGTGTCCTGCTCACAGTCCGAAGGGAAACTGAAACTGGATCAGTGACACGCTTCCCTTCTAGCGATGTTAAAGGCATATTACATTAAATTGTAGTATGTCGCATGCTGTGCTATATTGCAACTGGAAAGACATGTGACTATTTGTCAGAGGGAAAGTGGAATGCATTTTGTTCCAGGTAAAGGGTGAGTGTAAATCCCTTGCAAGGCATCAGCCAAAGCCTAAAGTGACGTGGTGGTGGTGGGCACTCATATTCTTTGCACACAGATAGGGCAGGATTTTACACGTCGGCGAGCAGGGGTGGGGCGTAAAATGACGCGCGGTGACTTTGGGGGGGAACTCCTGACGTCACCACGACCCATTTAAATTTTCAGGAAGGCAGGGACGCAGCGAAATCAGCTGTTCACCCGCAGACCTGTCAATGGCCAATTCAGACCATTGACAGAGTCAATTAAGTAATTAACGGACCTGCCCGTCCAACCTTAAGGCTGGCGGGCAGGCCAGGAGCCTGGTGTGAATTAGAAAAAGCATCAAACCTCATCCACAGGCAGGATGAGGTTTCATGTAATTTTTAAAAAAATTTTAATAAAGTTTGTGTGAAAATCATGGGCATGCCCAACTCAGGTGACATGGTCACATGAGGGGACATGTTAGGGAAATTTTATTTTTCTATTTTTATCATTTTTACATTTACAGCCGGTCTCCCTGAGGCTGCACTTAGCCTCAGGGAGATGAGTTCGCTATTTCGTGCACATGCGCGAAAGAGCGCACTCTCCATTTTGGGATTCCCCCCAGCCCACACAGGGAGCACATAGCATAATTGGCCCGCCCATTCAAAATGGCGCCATGCCCCCGAATGGGGGCGCCGATCGGAAGCCCGCCTGTGTGCGCCCACCATTCAACTTCGCCCCTGACAGGGGGAAAATTCAGCCCATAGAATTACCTTGGATCTGCTGCTCTTAGACATAAATGATTAGTGAAATCACAAACCTCCTCAGGTATCACTCTATTCGCCTACCCCTTTCAATCAGACATCACTTGGCAGTAATACACAAGAAGGAACACAGTAAGTTAGGCCACGTAACCCAAGCAGCAGCACAATGACACACATCATGCTAAATATATTGCCTATACATATACTTTTTCCCTGTTGGACAGGCTGGGCTTGTTTCCACTGGAGTTTAGAAGAGTGAGGGGTGACTTGATTGAAGTATATAAGATCCTGAACGGCCTTGACAAGGTGGACGTGGAAAGGGTGTTTCCCCTTGTGGGTGAGTCCAGAACTGGGGGGGCACTGTTTTAAAATTAGGGGTCGTCCTTTTAGGACAGAGATGAGGAGAATTTTTTTCTCTCAGAGGGTTGTGGGACTTTGGAACTCTCTGCCTCAGAAGGTGGTAGAGGCGAGGTCATTCAATATCTTTAAGACAGAGATAGATAGACTCTTGTTATGCAAGGGAATCAAATGGTTATCGGGGTAGATGAGAATGTGGAATTAGTAATACAAACAGGTCAGCCATGATCTTATTGAATGGCAGAGCAGGCTTGATGGGCCGAATGGCCTACTCCTGCTCCTATTTCTTATGTTCACATGTTTCCCTTGGTGAAAAGCTTCTATAATAAAGGCACTATATACAAGTAACGATCTAATTCTACACTAATAAAACAAATATAAATTTCTCAGCCACTTAAATATTTAAAATCATTCTTACATAATATAGGAAAACATGTGCATAATTAATGTTGCACTGAATGGCTGGACAACTCATATAAAACATATTTACAAAGTTCCGATTTAGGCCGGTTTAAGGGCAAAAACAGGCCTCTGGGAGATAAATCTGCTTTTCGTTACTGACAGTCAGGGCCTTGTGCTTAGGGTTCTTCCCTTCTCACCTGCCCAAGGGATTAGCAAAGTCTTTAGTGCCACCTGGTGTTCCTTTGTTTCTGTGCATGTGCCGTTGCTGGAGCCTATAATGTGATGGTGGTCCCTGATTCCCGGGAACAGAGCCTTCAGAACTGCTAACAGATCTCTGAACCTTTCCCACACCATCACTTCATTGGTGTTTTCTGCACATTCCCATTGGCCCTGGTTGAGCCTTGGGAGTTGTGGAAGCCTCAGTGTCATATCTGGGCAGAATTCTGAGAGATGCTTCAACTATGTTCATTACCCGTACCTGTGAAAGAAAGGAAAATGAAAGACTTGTGTTTATGACAAAAGCAAAACACTGCAGATGCTGGAAATCTGAAATAAAAACAGAAAATGCTGGAAAAACTCAGCAGGTCTGGCAGCATCTGTGGAGAGAGAAACAGAGTTAACAGTTTGAGTCTGTATGACTCTTCTCCAGAGCTAAAGGGAAGTAGGAATGTGGTGGATTTTATGCTGTTTAAGATAGGGTGGAGCAGGTGAAGCTGGATAGAAGGTCAGGGATAAGGTGGGAGCTAAGGGGAGGTTGACAAAGATGTCGTGGACACAAGGCAAAGGGAGTGCTAATGGCAGTGGTAAAGACTAAAGGAGGTGCTGATAGTGGCGTAAAGGTTAGAGCAGAATGTGTCAATAGCAGAACAAGGGTGAGCAATCGGTGGAAGCACAACATAGAAACAAGTGACAGGCGGCCCTGTGGGAGTGCTGGTGGGAGGAGTGGGGTCTGTGGGTGGGGGTGCAGTGGTTGGGGGAAAAGGATTTTAAAAAATGAATAAATAAATAAAAACAAATTTCAAAAATTTAAATTTAAAAAACATTTGGATTAAAAAAGGGGTAAAGGTCGGGGGAAAGAATTCATAGTCTGAAGTTGTTGAACTATTTATACAGTGCCTTTTGGCAGCTTAAAGTATCTCACAATCAGTGAAGTGCTTTTGAAGTGTGGTCACTGCTGTGATGTCAGAACACGAGAGCCAATTTGCACACAGCAAGCCCCCACAAACAGCAATGTGATAATGACCAGATAATCAGTCTTTTTTTTAAATGATATCAATCGAGGGATAAATATTGGTCAGGGCACCTGAGAATGCCCATGCAACATGTCACAGATCCTGTTTCCTGGGGGATTATTACACTGGAGGTTTATTGCTCAATTAAAAACACAGATTTTCTTTTGAAAATGTTTCTTCTCATTTTATTCTTAGAGAACACCCCTGCTCTTTTTCAAACAGTGCGGATGAACCTTTTACATCCGTCTGAGAGGGTTCCCATTGGCCAGAGGGTTGAGAGGTCACAGGTTTAAGATGAATGCAAAGGGCAACATGAGAAAAAACATTTTGTTTAGCAGCGAGTGGTTAGGTTCTGGAATGCTCTGTCTGTGAGGTTGGTGAAGGCAGATTCAATCGTGGCTTTCACAGGGAACTGGATAAGCACCTGAAGAGAAAAATTTCCAGGGCTAAAGGGGAAGGGAGGGGAAGTGGGACTAGATAAATTGCTCTGGCAGAGAGACAGCATGGATTCGATGAGCCAAATGGTCTCCTTCTGTGCTGCAACCATTCTATGATTCTGTGATTTAACAACTTTTTAAAGGACTCTGCCCAATCGGCTTAATCCCAAAGGAGAATTCACCCATAATTCCTTCCTATCTCAAATGCATACCGAGCAAAGCTCAATGATAAATCAATCCTTGCATTCTTTATAATACCTCTTGCACTCAGTTCCTAATTAAATATGTATCTAGCTTAATTGCCAAGCCAGGTATCCATGATTTCTGGACCTTTTTAATTTCAAATTCATGGCTACACTTGGAGGTCAAGTTAAATAACTTGCTTTCAGCTGTACCATCCATTCGTCAATGCTTATAAAAACAGGGATCATGTCTCTGCTTAATCTTTCCTGCAATGTAAACAAGCTCACCTCTGTTATCTTCATATCTTACAGCCTCTATGAGATACACATAAATCAGTAAA
Source organism: Cetorhinus maximus (assembly GCF_964194155.1). Lineage (NCBI taxonomy): Eukaryota > Metazoa > Chordata > Chondrichthyes > Lamniformes > Cetorhinidae > Cetorhinus > Cetorhinus maximus. The sequence goes on along the minus strand of NC_135905.1, from coordinate 4,832,890 downwards.
GAGATCTGTTTAGATGTTTTTTTTCTGCTCTTCTGATGTAAGTTGAGAGCAAAATGGATCAGAGGTGTGTCTATCCAAACTTTACCAAACCAGCAATACTGTTCTATTTATCTTCCTCCATGACACTTTAACTGCTGTGGAAAAACCCACTCCTCTCACACATAAACACAGCTCCTTTCTCAGCACGTCATCAGAGATGGAAAAAATGTTTGTCCTACACCAAGCACCTGTGCTGAGTGGATGGCTCCAAGCTGAAACAGCAACTGGGTCACTGCAAATCGCCTCATCAACCCTGGGGCTAGCAAGCAGAAACACCAGCCAGGGTTCCTTGCTTCCTCACCGTCACATAGTGGCTCCTGCTGCAAGTGTGGCTGTCAGATGAGGTTCACACATGAAGAATGGCCACTCGCACAAGATACCTGAGGGCTGTTGACTCTCCTAGAACCCTCCCCTAGCTAGATTCAGTGCCTAGGTAGGAAGTAGAGGTGAGAAGTGAGAACATTGAAATAAGAAAAAAACGCAGACTTTATTCTGAAGGAAAATCAGAACAGGTTTTCGGGCTGAGTCCTCCTTAAATTTCTAACTCTTGAGATGAACGCTGTGAAACTGAGGCACAATTTTACAAAATTCTGCTCCCACTGGAGCACATGTGGGAGACGGCACTACAAGAGTGTGGATCAGTGCTCCCTGACCAGCAAGGGCCTAGAGTGTCAGCAAAGCCTTGCAAAATTTACCTTGCTAACCAAACACAAACAGACAATGCAAAGGAATTGTCAATGCTAAGATTCAATGGAGAAGGCCTCTTTTACCTCACCTCCATCAAGCACTCTACATCTGAGAAGCTTTATCTGTTATTTTTCTGAGGGGGGGTGGGGGGGTGGGGATGAGGTCACATGAAAGATATTCAAGTGACCTGCTTTCAATTTAGCGAAATCGATAGCTGGTCCCAGAGTAACACACTTGAAGGAAATAATGCGTGGATGGGCTGTTGGACTCCATTCATTTCCCTTCAGGAAGATTATCACAGAACTAAAGAAAACAAAATGTTGCCTTTTGATACAAGAGACATTCTTTCCAAAAGGACTTGCACGGGGTTTGAAAATCCAGCGCTACTGCCTCTCACTGTCCTGTACAGAAGCCCTTCTCTTAATTAATGAAGATCAAATATCTATTGAATACTGGGGACAATAGTCAATGGTATCGGCCAGTAGAGTTCTTTTTCCACTCATTGACTATGTATCCTTGTTAATTAGTCCTTGCCAGAGCTGCCTGCTTTGAACACTGAAAGCTGTTCAGACAATATTTGCTAACAACTAGAGAGAAGCAATACTTTCCACTGAGCAGGAGAAAGTAAACAACCAATTAGAGAGGCAGAGCCAGGAAGCAGAACCTCTCCCTGTGCAGGGATTTTCCTCTTGATATATATCTTTGTTCATCCTCTGGAAGTAAACCACCACTGCTGGTAATTCATTAATTACAACAAAAAAAAATTCTAATCCAAATCCTATTTGCGGATCCGCTGTTAATTCCCGGTAATTCTAAATTGGAATGAACCTTGCAGATGCTGCAAAAGACACAGGGTTTAAAATACCACCAGATCTGAAAATCACTTTAAATCTGTCTCAGTAGAAGAAAGGTTTTGTCGTCTCTGACTGACACAAACTAAGGAAGTCAGAAATTGCGGAGAATTGGAAGGAAGTGGAAATTAAAACATCTGACGTTCGAAAATGTCGCCTGAACTGCTCTGAGTACTCGAAGTATTGGGTTGCATATTGATTTCACAGGTTGATCACAGATTGATACCATACACTGGCACTTAGGGCTTATTGGCATTGTACAGACTTGGCATTGAGGGGTGGAGTCATGGTTTTGGCTGTGATAGGGTCTTGAATTAAGGTGAAGGTCGTGTTGGAGAATGAGGTTAACTTTCAGACTAACTCTCAAAGCAGGAATTGGGGTTGGTCACTAGCTACACCACATGGACTGCAGCGGCTCAAGAAGGCAGCTCACCAGCTTCTCAAGGGAAATTAGAGATGAGCAATAAATGCTGTGCTAAATGAATAAAGAAAACTCTCTCTGTCTCTCTCTCTCTCTTTTTCTCTTTCTCCCCCTTTCTCTCTTTTTTTCTCGCTCTCTTTCTTTCTCTCTCATTACATTGGACAGCCCTTTGATATATCCACTCATTCATGGCATAAAGGAAACAGGCTTGGCTCAATGGCAGCTCTCTCTTCTCTGAGTTAGAAGGTCCAGAGAAGTCAACGCTTAATCTGGGTCGACACTCCAGTGCAGCACTGAGGGAGTCAGAGGTATCATCTTTAGGATATCCCATGGCACTATTGAAAGAAAAGCAGGGGAGTTCTCCCTGGTGTCCTGTCCAATATTTACCCCTCAATCAACATCACGAAAACAGAGCATTCTGCTCATTTATCTCATTGATGTTTGTGGAAACTTGCTGCGCACAAATCGGCTGCTTTGTTTACAAACATTAGAGCAGCGATTGTACTTAACTTGCTGTAAAGACATTCTAAAATTATAAACAGCCCTGTATAAATGCCAGTCTTTCATTTTAGTGCCAGAAACCTACAATTCCCTTTCCACTCTACACCACTGTGAGTGAGTTCAAAAGAGAACCCACATGAAGTCAGAGCGCCCATGAAGTAAGTCAGATGGTAAATTGCTGGAGTGGCAATCACACATGAAGATAATTTCAAATTAACATTTAGTATTTGGCGGTGAGGAGAGAGTGCACGACGACATTAGGCAGAGGCAGGGAGGTGAGTGGGAGCAAAAGCTGTGTCAGAAACCATGGACCGAGACTTCCCGGTCCTGTAGGGCAGACCTCAAGGCAGGACTAGGAGGAATTTCAGAGAAATACTCATTGGGTCAGTGACCTGACACGTTCCCACTTCTGGGCGATCTTCCCAGAGACAGGTCCGTGCCAGCAGAGGCTACCAACCCAGCAGTGGCAGGTAACAAAGCTGCATAATCATTTACCCGTTTGTGGGCTGATGGAGCACACCGCTGGAATCTTCCCAGTGGCTAATGGGTTCCTCGGCGAAGGTGAAGCCCGGCTTGCCAGTGGCTGGCTAGGGCCCATGAGGCCTCCTGTTTTGCCCTCTCCTCACTGGAGTGAGAGCCATCAGCGGGCCACACCATTTACTTTATGAAATATTTTTGTTTATTTAACCTCTTCAGAGGGTGTCGCAAGATGGAGGCGCCCTTGCGTTTCTCCCCACCCCCCCGCACCCCCACTCCCCCCACCAGAAGTGGCAAAGCCAGCCTCTGGCAGGAGCTGCCACTCCTCCAAGGCTGCAAGCCGCCCGATTGGGTCAGTAGGGTCATGGACACCACCAGCCTCCTTAATTGGACAGCAGACCAGGAGGAAGCCTCTTAATAGGTCACCTCTGGGAAGATCTCGCAGGTGGTTGCCCTGACAGCCAGTCTGGACCTGGAAGTGGTCCTGACCCACGTTTATATTCTAAGAGCAGAACATTCCACACCATCAGCTATTCTTTTAAAGATGGCTGAAAACTTTGATGGGAATACAATCAAAAAATGTTAAGCAAGGCAATGAAAGTGCCCATTGTAGATGGCAGAACATCAGTAAGCACATCACAGACATTTTCACTCTTACTCCTCTATATGCTAATCTTTATTATTAAGATAATGAACAAAACTGCAGGATCCCATAGCAATGAACTGTAGTGAGCTTCATGCCTTTCTCTTAATAATGTTGGGTTTTGTGGAACACCCAGCTGTGCTTGTTTTTTTAAACAAAACTCAATTTTCCAAGTTCTGAATTTACAGAGAGAGAAAGAGCCTAGAAACACTCATCTAGGAGTTGGACACTGCACCTAATAAAAGGTTGGGAGGTAAGGCAAAGGTCAAGTCAACATTCAATATATGTTTGTACAGAACACAAGTGCGTGTAAAATGGGAACTGTATTCATATTTCAACCAATATATTACCAATAATTTCATCAGGTCTATTACCATGCAAATCAGAAAAAAGACTGAAGCTCTTAGAGTGTAAAGCGGAATAGCGGGAGCTAACAAAGTGAGTGTCTGTTTGATTGGAAAGTGTTCTCTGTATACATGGATGTGTGTTACAATAGAAACGTGGGGTGCGGGATGTTAGCCTTTAAACAGGAAATCATTGAGGATCAATTGATTGGGAAGTGGATTGATCTGGGGCATCACGTCACTTACAATCAATGGAACTGAATTTGCCCATCCCTTGAGTGACTGTCCCTTGAGAGGCTGATAGTGAGATTTAATTTTGAACCACTGGAGGCCATATGGTCAAGGTGTTCCCACGGTGTTGTTAGAGGGGGGTATTCCATGATTTTGATGGTGAGGAACAGCCATAGATCTTCAAGTCAGCATGTCTATGACTTGGAGGGAAACGCAGAGATGATGGTGTCCTTATACCCTTGTCTATTAGGTGGTAGGGGTCATGGGTTTTGGAGGTGCTTCCTCTGACATGAAATCTTTCTGGGCCTGGAATCTTTTCTTCCTTTAATTTTGTCACCTACCAATGATTACCTTATCTAAAATCCCTATGATGTTTAGTACTTCCTGTGTTAATGAACCCCACTGCTCCCAAAAATAGTTCAATTCCCATGTTGCGGAGTCCAAAGTCTCCTCTGTGAACACAGAAAAGAAAATGAATATACCTCGTATAACTGGCATTCTATGGTCACTTTAATTCAATGTACCTTTGGAATCTTTCAACAGCCCCAGCACTTTTTCTGTCATTTGCTTGTCGTGAATATATTGATAGAAATGGTTGACTTTGTTTTTACTATTCCCTGCTATCATAGAATTTACCTCACCAGAGGAGTCCATTCAGCCCACTGTTCCTGTGCAAGCTCTTTGAAAGAGCTAACAATCAATCTCACTCCCCTGCCCTTTGCCCAGAGCCCTGTAAATTTCTCCTTTTCAAAAATATATCCAATTCCTTTTTCAAAACCAGTATTGAATCTGCTTCCACCAGCTCTTTAGGCGGCGAATTCCAGATCAACCCGTTGTACAAAAAGATTTCTCCTCAATTCTCCCCTGGATTTTTGTTCCAGTTTTCTTAAATCTGTGTCTTTAGTAGATCATTATTTATGGTGATATGTTGATATTGTCGCTAGACTGGCATTCCAGAGACCCAGGCTAATATTCTGGGGACCTGCGTACGAATCTCACCACAGCAGTTGGTGAAATTTGAATTCAATAAAAATCTGGAATTGAAAGTCTGACTATTGTTGATTGTCTTAAGAAAAACCCAACTGGTTCACTAATGTCCTTTAGGGAAGGAAATCTGCCGTCCTTATCTGGTCTGGCCTACATGTGACTCCAGACCCACAGCAATGTGGTTAACTCTTAAATGCCCTCTGAACAAGGACAATTAGGGATGGGCAATAAATGTTGGCCTAGCCAATGACGCCCTCATCCCATGAATGAATAAAAAAATATTAACCTTGTTTTCTATTTTAGCAGTTCTGACCAGTTTCTTAACTCATTATGTTTGTTTTTATAACCATCAGGTTCCATCAAGCTACCTATAGCTTAAAATGTTAAAAGCAATCAATCTTCTACCCTAATCATACTCATTACCCTGTTTGGCCTTCCACCTTGGTTCTTTGTTGTGATATATTATCTCCTTTACACGATAATTAATTAAGTTTGTGCAGTCAATTATTTGGATAGGAGTCAGAGAGGTGTCAGCTTGGCTTAATCAACAATATTGTTGCCTTTCAGTCAGAGCTTTGTGCGTTAAGTTCCACTCTAGGAACTCATCACATCATTCAGGCTGATGCCTCAGTGCAGTGCTGAGAGAGCTCCGCATTGCTGAAGAAGCCGATTGGTGGATGGAGCATCAGACTAAGGTCTTGCCTGTCTTTCCTGGTGCGTCAAGAGAGCATTAAAGATCAATTGTCCATTAATGTCGTCGGCTGCTGATGGGATCTTGCTGTGTGTGCAATACGCTGACTATTTATGTGAACAGCATTCCTGACTGCACTCCACTTTATTGGTTGTGAAGTGCTTTGAGCCATACTGATGATGTGATGAGGTGCTTTATAAGTGACAGCCAACTTGCTTTCATTCCTCTTCGGATATTGAACGGCTGAAGCTGTCCCTGTTGTGACAGTGTTATACGTTTGTGTTCCTAATGTAGATCCTTACACTCGGAGCACTTATGACCAATTCTGCTTCACCATCCACCGAAGATTATATAAGGAAGGAAATATTGAGGAAAGTCAGGAGTTCCACAGTGTGTGAGCAAAAAGAGAAGAAAGGACCTGGAGAGCCTTTCACAGCACCAGGACATCCCAAGGCGTTTTACAGCCAAACAAGCAGTGTTTTCACTGCTGTAATGTAGGAAATGCAGCAGGCAAACTGTGCACAGCAAGCTCCCATAAACAACAATGGGGAAATGAGCAGATCACCTGCTTCTGTATTGGTTAAGGGATAAATATTGGCCGGCACATTAGGGAGAACTCTGCTGTTATTTTTTGACAAAATAATGCCATGGGATTTTTTACATCCACTTGGGAGGGCAGATGGGTCATCAGTTTAACCTCTCATCTGAAAGATGGCACCTCCAACAGTGCAGCACTCCCTCAGTACTGCAGTGCGGTCTCAGGCTAGATTTTGCATTCAAACCTCTATAGAGTGGGACTTAAATCCACGGCCTTCTGACTCAGAGGTGTGAACGCTACCACTGAAACAAGGGTGAACTAGAGTAGGAGACTTTATGATGAGCTTCAATTTCAAAATGGTTAAATATGTGTACTTTGAACATAGGAGACTCCTGCTCTAATTGATGGTGAACTGAAGCCTCTCACCAAAGAGATGTTGAACAATGCAAGGGTTAAACAGCACCAGTGAGGTTCGAGGACAATGAGGGAGGTCTCAGGTTGAAATCAAAGACTTTAATAAAGCTACTGACAGCAAATAACGGGTTGTCTCCTGAGTCATGTTACACAAACAAGAGGCGCATTGTACATTCATCGCTGGCACAGAGACTCAGGGTGGTGTATATTAAAGGAGAAGCAGAAAAGTAGATTTAAATAAGTAAAACATTCATGGAAAATGTACCTCTGCAAACAGGAACACATTGTTCAATAGCCAACATGTTGCAGAGTGCACACACTAACCACCCACCCAGCCTGGGATCCCTGCTAATCTGATAATGTGGCTTTCAATGCAGATTCACGCGTTTCTGTACCTTAAACATTCTCTTCCAATTTTACCTCGGATTTTTCTCCTTCCTGGGCCTCTCTGCCCCTCTTCTGAAGGCTGTGACTGAGTTTAGCTCCAGTCCTCCTGGTGTAGGTCCTTCTTAAACCAGTCTATCTGTTGTGTTTGTGCGAACACGAGCGGTACAAACTCATTCTGGGGCAACGGGGGGTTACACAAAGTTACCCCTGTTTTATTCTCCTCTCCATCTAAGCCATGGATATTAAGGGCAGCAGTGACCCTCTTTGCTACTTTAAATGATGATTGGCGGTCTGATAGAAAGGAGCATTGTAAGGATGAAAACCTGCGTGACAATTTTTCCAAATCACATGCCAAAGAGAGAGTCTTGCCCAGTGGGGGACAGTGTGCCCAGGGTTTCAAGCCAATCATGCCAATGATTCTAAACCCATGAACGTTAATGAGACTTCCTGCCAGCGTCTAGCATTCCTACAGCCACAGGATGTGTGCTTCCAAGAATCACTTTGCCGCTAAGTGTAAAACAAGGAGAAGACCGATCACCGCGGGGGCATGTTAAAAAAAGATGACAGGTGCACACGCAGAATCGAAGCAGTACAGGGTCTGCAGGAGAAAAAAGCTGTTTGTGACAAGAAGGGTCAGTGACAAAGTGCAACTAGGAAACCCTCCATGCGTTTCATTTATCCCATGGGCAAAGTCACAAAGTGTACATGACATTGGGTTCTTGGCAAATGTAATGCATGGAGATTTAGCTGAGTTGTGGAGCTATGTGAAAACTATTCCCTTTCAACAAGTATCAAGGTGCTATGGTAAACCCACAGAACAGAATCATAGGGAGCCAATCCTGGCCATCACACCTGCACTATGCTTCCACTGCAGGTATCCACTCTAATCCCATCTTTCTGCCCTCTACTTAGATTGTTTTTCCTTCTCACAAGCTTATCCAATTCCTGTTTAAATTACGCTACTGTCTATGCCTCAGTAGCCACCTGGAGCAAAGTATTTCAGATTCAAATAGCCCCCTGTCTGAGAAAAAATTGGGAGTTGTCCAACCACAACAGCCAGTGAAGTCATTGGGAAGTGACTGTTGGCTGTTAGCATGGGGAGGGTGTCAGGAAACCAGGGTCAGTATCGAATTCCCAGCACCAGGTAAATGCTTCGAGAGGGAAATCCCGCTCAGGAGACGGAGCATTAAGCTCAGCGGAGGGGAGGCATAAGGTTTCCGTCATCGGAGCCTGATCTACATATTTAAAGAGACCATGATGTATTCGGAAATTCAAAATTGTAGTCGGTCATATCAGGGCAGAATATAATTATGCAAGTCCCACATTGCCTTTAAACTGTTCCACTCTGCCCCCAACCCCAAGGCCTGGTTTCCACCAGGCTAACTCTGCTGGAATTGGAATCAAAATCCATGATTCAGATCATTTGTTTTTTTCAAATTGTGAATCCTGTAAAATTGTGATCATGATATGTGTGTGATTTCTGACTCAGTGTGATTTCTGCATGAGCCTGATTCTTGTGTGACTATCATTTAAGCGTGAGTGTGATTTCCTATGCTGTGAATATCAAGATCATAATTCATATGTTTTAAAATATAACTTTTAGCTTTAGGAATTAAAGTTTTAACTGGAGAAAAATGGGGACATGTGATTGAGAAACTGATAAGCAACCCTGAAGTAAATGCTATTCCAACAAGCTTGGAGTTAATTGCAGTCAAATACTAACTTGTGTTTATCTTAAAAGGTCAGCGTGGATAGACTCGAACAATGAAGAGTCCATCTCTAAACTTGTAATGGTGTCAGGAAATCTGCAGAAAGAATCATAAAACTTCATTACCAATATCAATTTTTCAAATGGGCTATGGAATCAAAGAGTTGTGTTGAAGGTAAAACAATTTGTTTGCATTTCTGTTTGAATACCCCAAAGCATGTCACATTGCCATAGGGATAGTGATTCAGGATGGATCCTTGGTTAGAACGCTCTTTTGTTTAATTTATGTGTGTGTGTTTGCTGGGTGAGTGTGATTCCTGGGCGACTGTGATTCCTGGGTGACTGTGATTCCTGGGCGACTGTGATTCCTGGGCGAGTGTGATTCTTGGGCGACTGTGATTCCTGGGCGAGTGTGATTCCTGGGTGACTGTGATTCCTGGGTGACTGTGGTTCCTGGGCGTGTGTGATTTTTGGGCGCGTGTGATTCCTGTTGCTAATTAAGGGTTACTTCCTGCCTCATGGGCATTTTGCCTATATCAGGGTCTGCCACTGAGTGGGGAGACCACTCAGTAAACCCAGTCAGCTCCCAGTGAGTTCTGGAAAGGGTGCCCTCCTTGATGGGCGCTCACGGCCCAAGAGCCTACCACCCCCAACCCCCCTCCCACTGCGCTGCCTCCAACAGCCCAGCAGTAATGGCTACCCCTCAGACCAATGGCACTGGTGGTGCTCCATGGTCAAACACCCCCCCCCACCTCACCCCGATTGGTGGGACCTGGCTCTGGCTTCCCCCCAACCCAACTCACCTTATCTTGGAGGACACTCCACCATTGAGGCACCTCCCTCCATCGTGTTGCGGCCTCAGTATTGGCCACCGCTATCAGTGGCACTGCTGAGCTGCCAGCCATCTGGTCAGCCCCTGGCGGGGGAAAGTCACCATCTTTCATTGGATAGCAGCCCTGGTGGGGGCCTCTTAATTGGCCGACAGTGGGAGGGCAGACAGCAGGAAATTATAGGCCAGTTAACCTAACATCTGTCATGGAGAAAGTGCTAGAATCCATTATTAAGGAGGTTATAGCAGGATACTTAGAAAATCGCAATGTGATCATGCAATGCTAACATAGCATTGTGAAAGGTAAACTCTAACCCATTAGAGTTTTTTAATGAAATAACATTCAAGATTGATAAAGGGCTGCTGTATTTGGATTTCTAAAAGGTATTTGATAAGGTACCACCTCAAAAGTCACTACAAAGATAAGAGCACTTGGTGTCGGGGCTAACATATTAACATGGGTAAAGGATTGGTTAGCTACCAGGAAGCAGGGCGTAGGGATAAATGGGTCTTTTTCAGATTGGCAAACTGTAGCTAGTGGAGTGCCACAAGGAACAATGCTGGAACCTCAACTATTTACAATCTATATCAATGACTCAGATGATGGGACTGAACATATGGTAGCTAAATTTGCCAATGACACTAATATAGTTAGGGAAGTAAGTTGTCAAGAGAAAGTGGAGAGTTTGTAAGGGGATGTAAACAGGTTAAGTGGGGGCAGAAATTTGACAGATGGAATATAACATGGGTAAATGTGAACTTGTCATTTTTGGCAGGAAGAATAGAAAAGCAGGATATTATTTAAATTGCCCAGGTATGTCCTGCACACAAAAAGCAGGAGAATACAACCCAGCCAATTTGTCCCATCAGTCTACTCTCAATCATCAGTAAAGTGACGGAAGGGGTCATGAACAGAGCTATCAAGCTGCAATTGCTTAGCAATAACCTACTCACTGATGCTCAGTTTAGGTTCAAACTGATCTCAAAACAGCCTTGGTTCAGACATGTACAAAAGAGCTGAATTCCAGAGGTGAGGCAAGAGTGACTGCTCTTGACATCAAGGCAGCATTTGACCGAGTGTGGCATCAAGGAGCCCTAGCAAAACTGGAGTCAATGGGAATCAGGGGGAAAACTCTCTGCTAGTTGGAGTCATACCTAGTACAAAGGGAGATGATTGTGGTTCTTGGAGGTCATCTCAGCTCCAAGACATCACTGCAGGAGTCCCTCAGGGTAGTGTCCTTGGCCCAATCATCTTCAGCTGCTTCATCAATGACCTTCCTTCCATCATAAGGTCAGAAGTGGGGATGTTCACTGATGATTTCACAATGTTCAGCACCATTCCCAACTCCTCAGATACTGAAACAGACCATTTCCAAATGCAGCAAGACCTGAGCAATATCGAGGCATGGGCTGACATGTGGCAAGTAACATTTGTGCCACACAAGTGCCAGGCATTGACCATCCCCAACAAGAGAAAATCTAACCATCACCCTTTGACATTCAATGGCATCACCATCACTGAATCCCCCACTATCAACATCCTGGGGGTTACCATTGACCAGAAACTGAACTGGACTAGCCATATAAATGCTATGGCTTTAAGAGCAGATCAAAGGCTAGGAAGCCTGCGGCAAATAATTCACCTCCTGACTCCCAAAGTCTGTCAACCATCTACAAAGCATAAGTCAGGAGCGTGATGGAATACCCTCCACTTGCCTGGATGAGTGCAGCTCCCACAACACTCAAGAAGCTAGACACCATCCAGGGCAAAACAGCCGCTTGATTGGCACCCCATCCCCAAACATTCACTCCCTCTGCCACCGACACACAGTAGCAGCAGTATGTACCATCTACAAGATGCACTGTAGAAATTCACCAAGGCTCCTTAGGCAGCACCTTCCAAACCCACGGCCACTACTATCTAGAAGGACAAGTGCAGCAGGTACATGGGAATGCCACCAGCCTCCAGACCACTCACCATCCTGACTTGGAAATATATCAGCCATTCCTTCACTGTCGCTGGGTCAAAATCCTGGAACTCCCTCCCTAACAGCACTGTGGGTGTCCCTACACCATGTGGGCTACAGCGGTTCAAGAAGGCAGCTCACCGGCACCTTGTCAAGGGATGGACAATAAATGCTGGCCCAGCCAGCAACGCCCAGATTCCATGAATGAATTTTTAAAAATTAGATGGAGAGAGATTGCAGAACTTGGTGGTCGAGGGAGATCTGGGTGTCCTGGTACATGAATCACAGAAAGTTAGAATGCAAGTACTGCAAGTGATTAGGAAGGCAAATGGAATGTTGTCATTTATTGCAAGAGGAACGGAATATAAAAGTAGGGAAGTTTCACTACAGCTGTACAGGACCTTGGTGAGACCACAGCACAGAATCACAGAATCACATAATTGTTACCGTGCAGAAGGAGGACGTTCAGCCCATCGTGTGTGTGCATTGGCTCTCCAAGTGAGCATTATGACTCAGTGCCATTCTCCTGCCTTTTCCTGCACATTGTTTCTATTTAAATAATCATCTAATGCCCTCTTGAATGCCTCAGTTGAACCTGCCTCCACCCCATTTCCAGGCAGTGTGTTCCAGACCTGAACCACTTCCTGCATGAAAATGTTTTTTCTCACATCGCATTTGTTTATTTTGCAAATCACTTTAAACCTGTGTCCTCTCGTTCTTGATCCTTTTACGAACGGGAACAATTTCCCCCTATCTACTCTGTTCAGTGCCCTCATGATTTTGAACACTTTTATCAAATTTCCTCTTATCCTTCTCGTCTCCAAGGAGAACAGTCCCAACTTCTCCAATCTATTGACAAAACTCAAGTTTCTCATACCTGAAACCATTTTTGTAAACCTTGTCTGTGCTCTCTCCAATGCTTTCACATCCTTCCTATAGTGTGGTGCCCAGAACTGCGCACAATACTCCAGCTGAGGTCTAACTAGTATCATATACAAGTTCAACATAACCTCCTTGCTCTTGTACTCTATGTCCCTATTAATAAAGCCTAGGATACTATATGCTTTATGAACTGTTCTCTCCACCTGTCCTGCCACCTTTAATGATTTCTGTATATATGCACCCAGGTCTCTCTGCTCCTGCACACCCTTTAGAGTTGTACCCTTTATTTCATATTGTCTCTCCATGTTCTTCCTACCAAAATGAATCACCTCACACTTCTCTGCATTGAACTTCACCTGCCACTTATCTGCCCACTCCACCAGCATGTCTATGTCCTTTTGAAGTTCTACACTGTCCTCCTCACAGTTTACAATGCTTCCAAGTTTTGTATCATCCGCAAGCTTTGATATTGTCCCCTGCACACCAAGATCTAGATGATTAATATATATCAGGAAAAGCAAGGGCCCCAATACCGACCCCTGGGGAACTCCACTACAAACCTTCCTCCAGCCCGAAAAATATCCATTAACCATTACTCTCTGTTTCCTATTACTCAGCCAATTTTGTATCCATGTTGCTACTGTCCCTTTTATTCCATGAGCTATAACTTTTCTCACAAGTCTGTTGTGTGGCTCTGTATCAAATGCCTTTTGGAAGTCCATGTACACCATATCAACAGCATTACCCTCATCAACCCTCTCTGTAACCTCTTCAAAAACTCCAGCAAGTTACTTAAGCATGATTTTCCCTTAAGAAATCCATGCTGGCTCTTCTCAATCAACACACATTTTTCCATGTGACTACTAATTCTGCCCCCAAATAATTGTTTCTAGAATCTTCCCCACCACCAAAGTTAAACTGACTCATCTGTAATTGCTGGGCTTATTCTTAAAACCTTTTTTGAACAAGGGCGTAATGTTTGCAATTCCAGTTCTCTGGCACCTCCCTTGAGTCTAGAGAAGACTGAAAGATTTTGACCAGTGGCCCTGCAATTTCTACTCTCACTTCCTTCAATATCCTTGGCGCAGGTTTTTCCGGTCGGTAAGAGGGGGCAGGGCCCGCTCGCTGACACGTAAGATGACGCGGTGATACATCAGGCGTGCGTCCCAACATCGCCCCGTGTCAGTTAGATTGTCAGTTTAGCGGGCGCGCAGCCGAATCGTCTGCATGCCCGCCGAACTGTCAACGGCCTATTAAGGCCAATAAAAAACCAATTAACGTGATTGATGGACCTACTCGTCCAACCTTAAGGTTGGCGGGCAGGCCGGGAGACCAGACAGGCTTCGTAAAATGCATGAAACTTCATCCACGGGCGGGATGAGGTTTCATGTGGGTCTTTAAATTTTTATGAAAGGTTTTAATAAAAGTTACGGACATGTACCAACTCATATGACAGCGTCACATGAGGGGACATGGCAGGGAAATTTTTCAAACCTCTTCATTTCAAATTTTACATCGGAGACGATCTCCCTGAGGCAGCGCTTTGCCTCAGGGAGATCTGTGCACTCTTTCACGTGTATGTGTGAAAGTGCGCACTCCCGGCTGAGGGAATCCCTCCCCCCGACCCGCACAGGGAGCGCATAGCACTTCCTGGCACACGTCACGCTGGGCAGGCCTTAATTGGCCCACACACTTAAAATGGCCCGACCCAGGGTGCTGATCAGAGGGCCGCCCGCTGGCACCCGCTCCCGCACTTCCCCCCCACCCCCGAAGGGGGGAAAATGTTGGCCTTGGATGCACCTCATCTGGTCCCGGTGCCTTGTCAACTTAAAGTATGGACAGTTTATCCAATACCTCCTACTTATCAGTTTTGAATCCTTTTAGTGATAGTTTCCTCCTTTATCACCACGGCCTGGGTAGCATCTGCTTCCTTGGTAAAGACAGATGCAAAGTATTCACTTAACACCTCAGCCACCCCCCTGCCTCCATGTGTAAATCCGCTTTTTGGTCCCTAATCAGCCCTACTCTGCCTTTTACCATCCTTTCGCTATTTATGAGCCTATATAAGACTTGGGATTCCACTTTATGTTGGCTGCCAATCTTTACTCATAATATTTCTTTGTTTCTCTTATTTGCTTTTTCACCTTTTCTCTGAACCTTCTGTATTTAGCTTCGTTCGCAATTGTATTTTCTACCTTTTCTTCTTTATCTTAATTTCTATCTCCTTTCTCATCCAGAGAGCTCTGAATTTGTTTGCCCTACCTTTCCCTTTTGAGGGAATATACCTTGACTGTGCCCGAACCATTTCTCCTTTGAAGGTTGTTCAGGTATAGTCCTTCCTGCCAACCTTTGTTTCCAGTCTATCCAGCCCAGCTCCATTCTTGCTCCATTGAAGTCGGCTCTCCCCCGGATAATTATTCTCACTCTGGTTTGTCTATTGTCATCCTAAACCCTTATGACACAATGATTACCATCTCCTAAATGTTCCCCCACTGAACCTTGGTCCACTTGGCCCACCTTATTTCCAAGAATCAGCTCTATCAGTGCCTCCTTTCTTGTTGGACTGGACACATACTGCTGGAGAAAATTCTCCTGAACACACACTTGGAACTCTTGCCCCTCTCCGCTCTTTACACTACCACTAACCCAGTCTACATTCGGATAATTAAAGTCCCTCATTATAACTACTCTATAATGTTTGCACCTCTCTGCAATTTCCCTGCAGATTTGTTCTTCTACGTCCTTCTCACTATTTGACTGTCTATAGACTACACCGAGTGATGTAATTGCACCTTTTTGTTCCTTAGCTCTAGTCAAATTGATTCTATCCTTGAACCCTCTGGGACATCCTCTATCTCCAGCACTGCAATGCTCTCCTTAACCAATACCACCAACCCTCCTCCTTTTCTTCCTGCCCTACCTTTCCTGAACATCTTGTACCCAGGAATATCTAACACCCAGTCCTGGCCTTCCTTGAGCCAGGTCTCTGTTATTCCCACAACATCATATTTCCACATGACAATCTGCGCCTGTAATTCACCAATCTTATTTACTATACTCCGTGCGTTCACATACATGCAGTATAACCCTGATTTAGACTTAATTACTTTCTCCCTAACTCCAACTCTGCCTATTAACCTAGTATTCTCTATTCTAGTGCTATCCGTCTCTCCCAGTATTTTGTGCACCCTAGTATTACTGTCTAATATTCTCTTCTGGTTCCCACACCCCTGTCGAGTTAGTTTAAACCACCACCAATTGCACTAACAAAACTCAGTCCCAGCTCTGTTCAGGTGTAGCCCATCCAACTTGTACAGGTGCCATCTCCCCCAGAGCCAGTCCCAGTGTCCCAGGAATCTAAAGCCCTCCCTCCTGCACCATCTTTCCAGTCACATGTTCATCTGCCTTATCCTCCTATTTCTGACTCAATGGCACGTGGCACTGCGAGTAATCCGGAGATGACTACTTTTGAGGTCCTGCTTGCTAATTTTCTACCTAGCTCCCTAAATTCTGTCTGCAGGACCACACCCTCCTTCCTACCTAAGTCATTGGTACCAACCTGGACAACGGCTTCTGGCTGAAGAATGTCCTGTAGCCGCTTGGTGACATCCTTGACCCTGGCACCAGGGAGGCAACATACCATCCTGGAGTCACATCTACGGCTGCAGAAACGCCTGTCTGTTCCTCTAACTAACGAATCCCCTATCACTATTGCTCATCCTTTCGTCTTCCTCCCCTCCTGTACAGCCGAGATGCTCGTGGTGCCACAAACTTGGCTCTGATTGCACTCCTCTGAGGAATCAATGCTCTCACCAGCTTCCAAAGTGAGAAACTAATTAGCTAGCGGGATCCCTGTGCTACCTGCCTGATTCTCTTGAATTGCCTGGCAGTCACCCATTCCTTTTCTGCCTCCATGCTCCTAACCTGCAGTGTGAGCACCTCTCTGACCAGGCTATCCACGTAGCTCTCAGCCTCTCAGATGCGCCACAGTAACTCCAGCTCTGAAACCCGGAGCTCAAATTTCTGCATTTGGAAGCACTTACTGCACCTGTGGTCATCTAGGCCACCAGTAGTGTCCGCGGCTTCCCATGTATTACAGGACACGCATTCCACACAACCAAGCTGCCCTGCCATGTCTTAACTTTATTTCTCTTACATTAACTTTATTTTACTTTGGTTTACTTATATTACTTTATGTTACTGGCCCTGACTTCCGCTTATTCCTAATGTTCCTAACTCATTTCCAAGGAGCTACTTTTTTTTTTAAAAAGACGCTTTTCTAATTTACAGCTATTTAAAGACACTCCCTAACAGCAGTTTCTTACCAACCAATGAACTTACGGTTTTCCTATGATGCCACTGTTCGATTTTTTTTTTCAAACTCAGCTCCAAAGGTGAGGTTTACACCCAGGTCCGTTTCTGTTCAGCTGCTCCTGTTCCCGACTTCGAATAATTCCTATGTATACCATACCTCTTTCCCTCGTGCACCAGGTTCCCACATGAGCCTAATTTGCTACTCACTCAGTCTCCATCTCACTCCGGCATAGTCGCCTGTCTCCTCACGCGGCACTTACTCTGTATAGAGTTTTGGTCTCCTTGTTCGAAACAAGATCTAATTGTGTTTGAAGCAGTTCAGAGAAGGTTCACTGGATTCATTCCTGGGATGAAGGGCTTATCTTATGCAGAAAGGTTGAACAAGCTGGGCCTAAACCCATTGAAGTTTAGAAGAACGAGTGGTGATAGTTTTGAAACATGTAAGGGGGCTGGATAGGGTGGACACCAGGAGGATGCTTTCTCTTGTGGGGTAAACTAGGACTCGGGGATACAGTTGAAGAATAAGAGGCCTCCCTTTTAAGACAGAGATGAGAAGACATTTTTTCTCCCAGACGGTCATTGACGTGTGGAATCTTCTTCCTCAGAAAGCAGTGGATCTGTGTCTTTAAATTTATTCAAGAATGAGTTATATAGACTTTTGATAGACAAGGGAGTCAAGGGCTATGGGGGCGCAGACAGGAAACTGGGGTTCAGACCCAACCAGATCACCTGTGATCTTATTGAATGATGGAGCTCACTCAAAGGCTGAATGGCCTACTCCTGCTCCTAAGCCCTATGTTCCTATGTGCTGCCCGTGTCCCACCACCTGCAGAAGTGGGATTGCCTCCCTCTTTCAGTTGCAGCAATGGGACTTCCAGATAAGCAGCAAAATTCAGCACCTAACCTCACGAGGTTGGTACGATCTGGAGATGGTCCTTTCTCCTCCACTTCTGACCCTGTTGGAGTATCTGGGATGAGAGATTCATTTGGTGGGCACCCATGCCAATGTGGCATAGTTAGGCATAGTTGCAAGGCTCAACAACACGGTCAGCTGAAGAAATGCCACTTTTAAATGTGCTACGAATGTCGATGAGGAATAAAAGACATGCGGGCATTTCTGGGATCCTGTGCCAAGTTTCAGATTTCAACATGGTCAAGAGTTAAGTAGTGAGCCCCAACCACTTGAACCAATCTGATCTATGGTTCAGTGCCAGATTTAGCTATCTCTTAGGGTTTGGTTGATCTTTATCTAATGGTAATAAATTGCATTAAATAAATGCTCCTGAGCATAGGGTCAGCCCATTTTCTCTTCTGCAGCTTCGGACAGTATATGTACACTTCTTTTCTGTGATCAGATTGTTTTGCATTCATTGATATGAACCTTTCATGACTTCAGCATGTATCGAACTGCTTTATAACCAATGAAGTACATTTGAAGTTTAAGTTGCTGTTGAAATGTAAGAAAAGCAGCAGCCAATTTGCACACAGCAAGCTCCCATGAACAGCAATGTGATAATGGCCAGATTACCCATTTTAGTGAAGGCAACTGAGTGATAAATGTTGGTCAGGGCACTGGGAGAACGTTACAGCATAGGAGGATGCCATTCAGCCCATCATGCCTATGCTGTCTCTGTCAGGGGGTGTGGTGGTAATGTCACTGACTATTAATCTAGAGACCAGGCTAATGCTCTGGGGACACTGGTTCAAATCACACCACAGCAGCTGGTGGAATTTGAATTCAATTACTAAATCTGGCACATAATGTTAGTCTCAGTAATTTTGAGCACAGCCAGAATTTTCTGCCCCCCATTGGCATTGGGTGTGATGGCTGCGTGAGAGGATAATATGACGAGAATATGACAAAAATTGGTTTTACGGCCTTGTGAAACCAGTTTATGATTGGCCACTCTGCCCGTCCAACGTCAGGAACCTAATTTCAATGCATTTGCATCTCATTATCTTGCCTGCCCACCGGAATCATCCCCCGATGCTGGATCATCCAGGTATACCGGCATGATTGCACGCCAACATGTTTCACATCTGGACATAAGCAAAGTACATCTGGCGGGCTGCATTTCACTTGGGACCTTGAGGTTTGTTTGCCTATCTTGCTTTGGGCAGCTCTCGTGGTCATCAGCGCCAGTCTTCACAGGCAGCACCACGTCACTTTTAGGGTGGCCCTCGGGCAGGTCTCTACCTACCAGACCAGCCGTAAGGCTTTTCAATAGCTGCAGAGCTAGGACTTGCTTGGGGAAGGAGGAGAAGTGGCCTCAGGCAAGGGAAGAGGCTGCAGGGCGAGGGCTGTACTGGGGAAGGGGGGTATCCCAGGGTGTGTGTGGGGGGCACATGCTGATCTGTGCAAGTGGCCTCAAGATGGTGAGGACTGAGGAGGCAGTCTGCAGAGGAGATGGGCCAGATGGAGATGTGAGGTTGTGTGTGAGAGAGTGAGTGGTGATGTCCCTTGAGCTGGCAGTGAGTGAGATGCCAGTGAATGTGTGATGGGCTTGTGAGTGGGTGAGTTCATGTTTAAAGATGGTTGCTTTAACTGGTGGCACAGATGACACTACTGATCCTCTTTCTGCACTGGATGGTAAACCTCTTCATTGGAGCGTTGGCACTGACCACTTCTGCCACCCCCTCCTAAGCCAGAGCGGGGTATAGAGGACATCATGGCAGCCCTCCATGGCATTCAAAAGGCATGCCAGGGATGGTGGGCTGCAATCTTCTTGCCTTTTGGGGCCATGTCCTCTGTGTAGTAGCCCTGGGCTGCAAGTACTGAAAGCTGTGCACGTGGCTGCAATTCAAATATGGCGGTGAGGTGACAGCATGGCGAGCAAATCAGAGGAAGCCCACCAGAGAAACCATGTGGTTCCCATGACTGCGTAACTAATGAGGCGGGAAGGGGATGATACCGCGTGAAAACCTGCCATTGCGGCCAGTGGGTAAAACTTTGTTTTACTACCAAACACTATCAAACTTAGTGCAAATCTGGGACAATTCCCACCCCCCCACCATGAAACTATCATCCTTTGTCATAAGAACCCATCTGGTTCACGAATGTCTTTTAGAGAAGGAAACCTGCCAACCTTACCCGGCCTGACCTACATGTGGCTGACTTCTAACTGCCCTCTGAAATGGCCTAGCAAAGCGTTCAGTTCAAGGGCAATTAGAGATGGGCAACAAATGCTGGCCTATACAGTGATGTCCACATCCTGTAAGACCATAAGACGTAGGAGCAGAAGTAGGCCATTCGGTCCATCGAGTCTGCTCCGCCATTCAATGAGATCTGATAATCCTCAACTCCACTTTCCTGCCTTTTCCCCATAACTCTTGATTCCCTTACTGATTAAAAATCTGTCTCTCTCAGCCTTGAATATACTTAACGACCCAGCCTCTACAGCCCTCTGTAGAAAGCTTCATGGGCTTTATGGGCTTCATGCACGGGGACCCCCAAATCCCTCTGTGCTGCAGCTTTCTGCAGTCTTTCTCCATTTAAATAATATTCAGCTCTTCTATTCTTCCTGCCAAATGTGACATTTTCCCACATTATATTCCATTTGCCAAGTTTTTGCCCATTCATTAAACCTGTCTATATTCCACTGCAGACTCTTTTTATGTCATCTTCACCACTTGCCTTCCCACCTATTTAATGTGCTATCTGCAAACTTGGTGATATATAATGTAACATATAATGTAAAAATTGTGGCCCCAGCACTGAACCCTGTGGCACTCCATTAGTTACAGGTTGCCATCCCAAAACTGCCCCCCTTATCCCAACTCTCTGACTTCTATTAGTTAGCCAATCCCCTATCCATGCTAATCTACTAACCCAAACGCTATGGGCTCTTATCTTATTAAGTAGTCTTATGTGAGGTACCTTATCAAACGTCTTTTGGAAATCCAAATATATTGGGCAGAATTTAGCCCTCGATGGGCGAGCGGGCCCCACCAGCTTGGCAACGGGCGGGCAGCTGAACTCCACCACTGAAACAGGACCCGCCGCCATTTTAAGTGTGCGGGCCAATTAAGGCCCACCCAGCAGCCTGCCCAATGGGAAGCGATTCCTGTTCCGGGGGGGCAGGGATTCCCCGTCTGTCAAAGTGCGCTCTGAGCGCACTGCTCCCTGAGACAAACTCCTGTCTCAGGGAGATTCGTGACAGGTAAGTTAAGTATAAAAATAGCAACATTAAAAAATTATTAACATGTCCCCGTCATGTGACAATGTCACACAAGATGGGACATGTTAATAAAAAAACAAATAAACTTTATCACTTTTTTACAAAATGGACATGAAACTTCATCCCGCCAGTGGATGAGGTTTGATGTATTATCAGAAGCACGCTGGGGCTCCTGTCCTGCCCACCAGCCTGAAGGTTGGCCGGGCAGGTCTTTAATTACTTCATTTAGCCTGTCAATGGCCTCAATTGGTCATTGACAGGTCGCTGTCCACCCGCCTTCCTAAAAATTGAAAGGGACCAGGATGACGTCGGGGATTGCTCCCGATGTAATCCCGTGTCATTTTCCCCTCGGCGAGCGGGCCCCGCCCCCAAATCGCCGAGGGGAAAATCCTGGCCATTACATCTATCCCATCAAAGAATAAAAAAGTTTAATTTGTCTCACTACCCTGCTCTTTCGCCACAGTCCTTCAATTGTTTCCCTTCAAATATGTATCAAATTCCTTTCTGAGGGGGACACATGAATCTGCTTTCCCCACACTTTCCAACAGTGCATAGCAATGAGCAACATAAAAATAAATCCCCATCTTACTTCTGCCTTCCTCGCCAAATAACTTAAATCTGTGTCCTTTGGTTGCTGACCCTTCTCACCGTTCTTCCGCGTCACCTGAGAGGGCAAGCGGGGCCTCGGTTTAACGTCTCATCTGAAAGGTGGCATCTCCAACAGTGCAGCACTCCCTCGGTGCTACACTGGAGTGTCAGCCAAGATTTTTTCTGCTCACTTCTTCCTTTTGTGCTGTAGTCTGTGTCATGTCACTAGGACTGCTTCTGTAGGACTGTTTCTGGGACAGAGGACACTGCCCTATACTCTAGGAATGATTGACAATACCCTGCGTCAGGGTTTGAATTAGTTCAAATCCACGTAGGCCAGATCGGCAGCCTCAATAACGAGAAAAGCCACTTTTAAAAATGTAATCAAAATCGAAATATCTTAAGAACCACAATGCTCTTACTCAAATGACAGGACATTTCAACATTTTAAAGGTTCAATGTGAATAAAAGTTTAATAAAACAAACTGAGCCATTTAATTGCCACCAAAATGAACTCAATTGATCAAGTTGGCGAGCTGGACTGATTCCTTCTTGAGCCACACATGAATGCTGAGCTGCAGGGTGCAGACCCCGGGTTTAAGCAGAAGCGAGTATCAAAGTAAGGAAGGTCCTTTTTACAAGTTTCTCATTCACTGATGATCTGGTTTTCACAACAAGCACCCATTATCTAACTAAGCTGCACCATTTTTCCAACAACTTCAATTGCAGCTAGAAAAGGTTTGTGAGAAAGTAAAGCTAATGACCCTGTTGTGCTGTACTTTACATTCACTAATGACCTTATCCAGCTCATTGTGTTTACAACTGGATAATGGCGATCTTGATCTAACACTGGCTAATTCCATTGATCGCCTGAAAATATATTCATCATTATTCAGTTTGCAAAGAAGCAGATTTTCACTATTACATTCAACGTAAAATTATAAATAATGCTCGGCTGAATGTCAAGGCTAATTGTGATCACCTCAACCAGGCAATTGCTGCCCTGGCATGGAGTTCCAGCCACCATTAATAAAATCTAGATTTTCTGCCACTGGTAATCTTTATTCTTGGGCCACTGTTGCCAGCCATATCTCGGGTCTCTTGCAACCAAAGCTTGTGTTGGTGAAATCCTGATGAACAATTTGAGATGGCTGCGAGGAAACCTGATTTTTCACCATGCCTGGTTTCACTGGAGTTACAGGGATAGGGATTCATGCCAACATCAAGTACCAATATTTCCCACATCTTCATTATAGGTAGAATAGTTACTATACAGGAAGAGGCCATTCAACCTGTTGTGTTTATGCCAGATCGCGAAGTACAGCTCAGCTGGTCCCACTGCCCTGCCTTCTCCACATAACCCTGATTTTTTTTTCTTTCTCTTCAGATAATTATCCAATTCTCTTTTTAAAACCACCTGCCTTCACCACACTCTCAGGCAGTCCATTCCAAATCCTAACCACTTGCTGCATGAAGAAATTTTTCCTCATGTGGCTGTTGCTTCTTTTGCCAATTATCTTAAACCGGTGTCCTCTGATTCTCGATCCTTCCGCCAACAGCAACATTTTCCCTCTATCTACTCTGTCCAGGCCCATTAAGGTTTTGAACGCCTCTATTAGATCTTCTCTTAATCTTCCCTTCTCCAAGGAGAATAGCCCCTGTTTCTCCAACCTATCCATGTAACTGAAGTTCCTTGTCCCTGGAACCATTCTTGTGAATCTTTTCTGCACCCTCTCCAATGCCTTCACATCCTCCCTATGGTGCGGTGCTCAGAACTGGCCTCCAGTTGAATAGATGTCACTACTCTCTGTATGTGACTCAGCGGGTGGTATTCTTGCATCAGTCATTGGTGTGGATTTAAATCCCAGTACTGAGAAAATGCTGCACTATGAAAGGTGGCATCTGTTTGATGAGATGTTATACCAAGCAGGTAATCTGATGGCACAACTCGAAGAGGAGCAGGGCACTTCTCCCTCGTGTCGTAACCAACGTTTATCCCTCAACCAACGTCACAAAAAAGCAGATGATCTGGTCCTTATTACATTGTTGTTTGTGGGACTTTCTGTGCACAAATTGGCTCCAGCATTCCCTAGATTATAACCGTGACTACAATTCAAGGTACTTATTGGCAGTAAAGTGCTTTGGGATGTTCTGAGGTCTTGAAAGACGCTATATAAATGCACGTCTTTCTTTCATACATGCTGGCCAAGGAGTCACAGCTAATGCTCTCAGAGCCTAGCCCCTTTACAGGAAAGGAAGCCGCACTTTACTAAATATATGAGGGGAAGAGCCTCTTTTAGATTGAACTCTTGGGGTGCAGGCTGCAAGTGTGGAAGTTCTTTCAGTCATTCCTTCCCTCTACAATTCGTGGGTTGTTTGAACTCAAGTTTGGTGTCACTAAGGTTGCTAGTGTTGGTTGATGATAGTACAGGAGGCTTCATCACCTGACCCCCCCTCCTCCTGGTACTCAGGAACATCCGATCAGGACAGTCCTGTCCACATACCCACCATTGGTGACCCATATGCCCACGCTCGTAGTGCACTGCCTACTCAGCCAATCGGAAAGCGAGTGATCTCTTCTTGCCTGATTGGATATTCCTTGACTGTTATCCAAAACAGCCTTTCCTCCCTTTTTATAATCATATTACTTTTATAATCAATGAAAAGGAAGCACTCCATTTTGTTTATTGCCACAGCGATTTACCTCCTGGGTTACTCGCAGCAGTAACCAGGGTAACCGGTAACTTTTAATTCCTGGAGACTCCAGGGACAATTCTGGAGTGTCGATAATCCTGAGTGTCAGCTAATCACTGTTTCCTGATTTAAACTGTCGTCTCTCCTGCTCAAACTTGGTTCCGACCTGCACTTGGGACCTTGGGCTTCTTAATAAAAAAAATGAGGTAACCTGTTTTATTTCTGATACTTCCAATAAGTAAGATTCACCATTTGCTGTATCCCATAATCATGGTTTACTTCAGGCATTCAAACAAAAAAAAAACATAAAAAGAATTACAAATCAGACCTATTCGATTTTCCAACCATTAGTACATAATTACTAATCAAGCCCTGTAATTAGTGGTGTTCCGTCTAGTCAAACACTGAGATTGTTGAATCATTTAAAGACTGATAATGAATTTCTCAGGCCAGTGCTGATTACTGATGCTAATGTTGCCCTTAACACCCGGTGCTGGTTTAGCACAGCAGCTTTAACGCAGCCATTAAAGGAGATTAGGGAAAATTGAAACTGACTTGTTGCTTTTACCTCCCACAGATCCCATCGCACAGTAACTAACCCTTCCAGCAATGCGCTATGTATTGTGCAGCTGGCTGGCTGTGCCTTTCACTGCTCAGGCCCCGAGCTCTGGGATTCCCTCACGAAACCCCTACACCTTTACCTCTACCTCTCCTTCCCCCTCTAAGAAATACTTCATATCTCACCTCTTTGACCAACCTTTTGGACAGCTGCCCTAATGCCTCTTTAGGTGGGTCGGTGTCGAGTTTTGTCTGAAAACAGTCCTGTGAAGCGTTTTGGCAAATTTTAAAATATTAAAGTTGGTATACAAATGCATACTGTTGTTGTTGCTGAAGTAATATGGTCGGTTTAACAAGCCCATGAAATCTTTGGTTTATAGCTCCGTGACTTGGTTGGGTAGAATGTTGTACCACCATGAATGAGAGTTACTGTCCTAACTGGCCTCCCATTCTGCATCTTCCATTTACTTGAACTCATCCAAAGCTCTGCGGCCTGTATCCTAAGTTGCACCAAGTCCCATTCACCCATCAGCCCTGTGCTCACTGACCTACATTGGCTCCTGGTCCAACAACGCCTTGGTCTTCAAATGACCATCTTTGTTTTCAAATTTTTCTACGGTCTCACTCCTCCATTACTTTGTAAAATACTCCAGCCCTACGACCCTCCTGTTTTGCTGCTCTCCTCCAATTCTGGCCTGTTGCACATTCATGATTTTAATCGCTCCACCATTGGCAGCATGTCTTCAGCCGCCTAGGCCCTAAGCTCTGGAATTCCCTCTCTGAACTTTTCTGCCTGCTTTAAGACGCTCTTAAAGACGTACCACTTTGACTCAGATTTTGGTGGCCTG
The DNA here is from genome assembly GCF_964194155.1 of Cetorhinus maximus. Taxonomy (NCBI): domain Eukaryota; kingdom Metazoa; phylum Chordata; class Chondrichthyes; order Lamniformes; family Cetorhinidae; genus Cetorhinus; species Cetorhinus maximus. The sequence goes on along the minus strand of NC_135905.1, from coordinate 4,807,113 downwards.
CCCTAATATATCTTTATGTGCTTTGACATTAAGTTTTGTTTGACAACAAACCTGTCAAGCACCCTGGGGTACTTCACTATGTTAGAGGTGCTACATAAATGTAGCATTTTGTTGTTAAGGTGCAGGTTTAAGAAAGAAAAAGCTTTGTCCTTTGATCTACCTCTTTAAGTAGGTTTTGAGTGAAGCGAACCCAGGCCTCAGCAGTGAGATCCTAACCACTAGACCACCCGGGACCTCTTCATGACTTTGAACAGCTCTGTCAAATCTCCGCTCAACCTTCTCTCCTCTAAGGAGAATATAATTCTCCAACCTATCCATGGAACTGAAGTCCCTCGTCCCAGGAGACATTCTCTTAATCCTTTTCTGCACCCTGCCTGAAGTCTTTATATCTTCCCTAAAGCGTGGTGCTCAGAATTGGGCATAATACTCTAGTTGGGGTTGAACCAGTGTTTTACAAAGGTTCACCATAACTCCCTTGCTTTTGTCATCTATGCCTCTATTTATAAAGACCAGGATCCCGAATGCTTTTTTAGCCACTTTCTCAATCAGCGCTGTTACCTTCAGTGTACCTGCCCCTCCTTTAAGATTGTACCTCTTAGTTTACATTACCCCACCTTGTTCTCCCTACCGAAAAGCACCACTTCACATTTCTCTGCAATAAAACCATCTATCACGGGCCCAGCCAGGCCACCAGCCTATCGATGTCATCTTGAAGCCTCACAGTTGATGCCGCTTCCAAGTTTTGTGTCACCTGCAAGTCTTGGAATTGTGCCCTCAGTACCCAAGTTTAAGCCATTAATGTGTATAAAGAAAAGCACTCGTCCTAGTGCCGATCCCTAGGGAACACCACCTCCCTCCAGCCTGAAAAACAACATTTTTCCCACATGCTCTAGGTGTCCGGTCACTCAGCTCCCAATGCTGTCACGTGTTTTCACTCCCCGGGGCCTCAACTTTGCTTACAAGGCTATTTTGCGGCACTTTATCTACCGTCTAGGCCCAGATTAGTATGCAGAGTGGCTGAGTTTATTGGCAGGATAAGATTCCTTTGAATCTACTAAATTGGATTTAACTGACTGAGACAGGTGCGAGGACTGGAAAACCACAAGGCTATCGAAGGGTCAATATGTTGAAACAATTAATACTTACAATGTGCTACAAGCTACCTCAGACCTCTGAGTATAGCTAGAGTATTATAGGCTAAATCACAACACACAGATCAATGCTGAAACACTAGCTGGAAAAGCAGGCTTAAATTTAGGCCATCCGGTAGGAATCCTTTCACAGAAGCATGTCACCCCCAAAATATATAACAATGATAAACTCAGAACTTTGCTCACTGAGAAAGTTAGTCCCAGTGTCTGTCTGCATTCCCAGGATCAGAGGTACTTACCTGAAGCTGAGGCTCTTGATGAAGTGACTGATTGGTAATTGGCAGCAGAGGGTAATTCGGCTGCTGTCGGCCTGCTTCTTCCCAAGAGCGTCACAGCTGGCTCAGCCTGTGGCCATTTCATAGCCGCTGGGCTTTTAATTGGCTTGAGCCAGGCCTTCCTCCCCAGTCTGGGAGGAAACTCCGCCTCATCAAGCCTCCTTCAGCAGCGCCCCCCTAACCCGCAACCTCCACCAACTAGAAGGACCAAGGCATCAAATGTATGGGTGGCCAATCAAATGGTTGACCGACCGACCGACCAACCAACCGAGCGTGGGACCGGTGCGCGCAGTCCCCAGAGAAAAAGGAACCAAGCAGCCCAGATGAAGTAAAGCCTGGGCCAGGCTGCTAGGCACCGGCCTGGTGAGTTGTGGTCTGGAAAGGGCAGGGGGAGGGGTCTCCAATGGGTACAGGGGACCAAGAAAGGAGGCACACGCCCTTGCCCAGTAGCCAGTGCGCCAGGTTTTACTTGGCGGGCTGGACACTTGGTTCTGGCCTCTCTCGTTGCAGGTACATCCCAGTGGTGGTGGGAGGAAGTCCTTAAATGACTATTAACTGAACACATAAGGGCTTCAGTTTGCACACAGACAAGCAGGCTGCCCAACACCTCCCCCTGCCACCGGTAAAATTGCATTGGAGGCAAGTGGGAGTGAGTAGGGCAGTGGGCAGAGCACCACAATCATTGCACTCAATTTTATGGCTGCATTCCGGCCCAGCATCTTGCCCGTCCAGAGGCAGGGCTGTAACGTTCCAGCCATTGTTCCAAATCAGGATGGTGAGTCACTTGGAGGGGGCTTTGCAAGTAGCTGTGTCCCCATACATTTGATGCCTTGGTCCTTCCAGTTGGCTGAGATTGCTGTTGACGGAGACTTGATGAGTTGCTGCTCCCTGCACCTTGTATGTGCTGCACATTGCCATAATGCTCCAGTGGTGGAGGGAGTGAATGCTTACATTCGTGGAGAGGATGCCAATCAAGCGGCTGTCTTTTCCTGGATGGAGTTGAGGTTCTTGAGTGTTATGGGAGCTGCACTCATCCGGGCAAGTGGAGAGTATTCCTTCACACTCCTGACTTGTGCCTTGTAGATGGTGGACAGGCTTTGGGGAGTCAGGAGGTGAGTTACTCCTCGCAGGATTCCGAGGCTCTGACCTGCTCTTGTAGCCACGGTATTTATATGGATTGTCCAGTTCCGTGTCTGGTCAATGGTAACCCCCAGGATGTTGATGGTGGGTGATTCAGTGATGGTAATTGTAACTTTAAGGGGAGATGGTTAGATCTCTGGTGTTGGAGATGGTCATTGCATGTCACTTATGTGGTGTGAATGTTACTTGCCAATTATCAGCCCAAGACTTAATGTTGTCCAGGTCTTGCTTCATGTGGACATGGATTGCTTCAGTATCTGATGAATCGTGAATGGTGCTGAACATTGTGCAATCATCAGTGAACATTACCACCTTTAACCTTATGATGGAGGAAAGCTCCTGCAGCCATGTCCAGCGACTGAGATGATTGGGTTCCAACAACCATAAACATCTTCCTATGTGCTGGGTATGAATCCAACCAGTGGAGAGCTTTCCCCCCGATTCCCATTGAGTTCAATTTTGCTAGGGTTCATTGACAGCAGTCTTGGTCAAGTGCTGCCTTCACGATCAGGGCAGTCACTCTCACCTCATCTAAAGTAAAGTTATAGGATATAATGCCACATGCAGTAAAGCCCCAGATTGTAAGGCCACATGATTTAGTAGCCAATGATATGTAATGTGGATCAGAGAGTGTAACTACTGCAGTTTGGATCCGAGAGTGTAACTCTACTGAAGGATGGATCAGAGTGTAAAACTAATGCAGTGTGGAGCAGAGACTGTAAATCTACTGCAGAGTGGATCAGAGAGTGTAAATCTACTGCAGTGTGGATCAGACAGTGTAACTCTACTGCAGAGTGGGATCAGAGAGTGCAAATCTTCTTCCCTATGTATCAGAGAGTATAACTCTAGTGTAGAGTGGATCAGCGATTGTAACCCAACTGCATAGTAGATCAAAGACTGTAACCCTACTGCAGTATGGATCAGAGAGTTCAACTCTACTACAGTATGGATCAGAGAGTGTAACCCAACTGCAAGTTGGATCAGAGATTGTAACACTAGTTCAGTGTGGATCAGGGAGTTTACGACTACTGCAATGTGGGTTAGAGACTGGAACTCTACTGAAGTATGGATCAGAGAATGTAACCCTACTGCAATGTGTATCAGCATGTGGAACTCTACTCCTGTGTGGATCAGAGAGTGAAAATCTACAGCAGCATGGATCAGAGAGTATAACTCTTCTGCAGTATGGATCAAAGAGAGTAAAACTACTGCAGTATGGATCAGAGAGTGTAACCCGACTGAAGTGTGGATCAAAGAGTTTAATCCACTGCAGTGTGGATCAGACAGCGTAACTCTACTCCAGTGTGGATCAGTGAGTGTACATCCACAGTAGAGTGTATCAGAGGGTGTAACTCTACTGCAGTATGGATCGGAGAGTTTAAGCACAGTGCAGTGCCTATCAGAGAGATTAACCCTACTGTAGTGTGGATCAGAGAGTATAGCTCTACTGCACTGTGGATCAGAGGGTTTAAATCTAATGCGGTGTGGATTAGAGAGTGTAATTCTACTGCAGTGTGGATCACAGAGGGTGAATCTACAGCAGTGTGGAGCAGAGAGTGTAAATCAAATGCAGTGTGACTCAGAGAGGAAAACTACTGCAGGATGGATCAGAGAGTGGGACTACACATCGGTGTGGATCACAGAGTGCAAATCTACTGCAGTGTGGATCTGAGAGTGAAAATCTACAGCAGTAGGGATCAGAGAGTGTAACTCTACTGCAGTTTGGATTAGAGAGTGTAACCAGACAATGGTGTGGATCAGATAGTGTAACACTCTTAGTGAGATTCAGAGAGAGTAACTCTGCTGCAGAATGGCTCAGAGAGTTTAAGTCTAATGCAGTACCTATCAGCATGGATCAGGGAGTGAAACCGAACAGCAGTGTAGATCAGAGAGTATAGCACTACTGCAGTGTGGGTCAGGGAATTTAAACCTAATGCAGTGTGGATAAGAGAGTGTAAATCTACTGCAGTGTGGATCAGAGAATGTATCTCTACTGCAGTGTGGATCAGAGAATGTATCTCTACTGCAGTGTGGATCAGAGAGTGTAACTATACTGCAGTGTGGATCAGAGAGTGTATCTCTACTGCAGTGTGGATTAGAGAGTGTATCTCTACTGCAGTGTGGATCAGAGAGTGTAACTATACTGCAGTGTGGATCAGAGAGTGTATCTCTACTGCAGTGTGGATCAGAGAGTGTATCTCTACTGCAGTGTGGATCAGAGAGTGTAACTATACTGCAGTGTGGATCAGAGAGTGTAACTATACTGCAGTGTGGATCAGAGAGTGTAACTATACTGCAGTGTGGATCAGAGAGTGTAACTATACTGCAGTGTGGATCAGAGAGTGTAACTATACTGCAGTGTGGATCAGAGAGTGTAACTATACTGCAGTGTGGATCAGAGAGTGTAACTCTCCTGCAGTGTGGATCAGAGAGTGTAACTATACTGCAGTGTGGATCAGAGAGTGTAACTATACTGCAGTGTGGATCAGAGAGTGTAACTATACTGCAGTGTGGATCAGAGAGTGTAACTATACTGCAGTGTGGATCAGAGAGTGTAACTATACTGCAGTGTGGATCAGAGAGTGTAACTATACTGCAGTGTGGATCAGAGAGTGTAACTATACTGCAGTGTGGATCAGAGAGTGTAACTATACTGCAGTGTGGATCAGAGAGTGTAACTATACTGCAGTGTGGATCAGAGAGTGTAACTATACTGCAGTGTGGATCAGAGAGTGTAACTATACTGCAGTGTGGATCAGAGAGTGTAACTATACTGCAGTGTGGATCAGACAGTGTAACTATACTGCAGTGTGGATCAGACAGTGTAACTATACTGCAGTGTGGATCAGAGAGTGTAACTATACTGCAGTGTGGATCAGAGAGTGTAACTATACTGCAGTGTGGATCAGAGAGTGTAACTATACTGCAGTGTGGATCAGAGAGTGTAACTATACTGCAGTGTGGATCAGAGAGTGTAACTATACTGCAGTGTGGATCAGAGAGTGTAACTATACTGCAGTGTGGATCAGAGAGTGTAACTATACTGCAGTGTGGATCAGAGAGTGTAACTATACTGCAGTGTGGATCAGACAGTGTAACTATACTGCAGTGTAGATCAGAGAGTGTAACTATACTGCAGTGTGGATCAGAGAGTGTGAAACTGCTGTGGGATGTATCACAGAGAGTAACACTTCTGCAGTGTGTATCAGAGAGTGATACCTGACTGTTATGTGTATCAAAGAGTGTAACTCCACTGAGTGTGAATCAGAAAGTGTAACTCTACGTCAGTGTGGATCAAAGAGTGTGAAACGTCTGCAGTGTGTTTCAAAGAGAGCAACACTTATGCAGTATGTATCAGAGAGTGTAAGCCGACTGTAGTGTGGACTAGAGGGTGTAACTCCACTGCATTATGGATCAGAGAGTGTAAATCTACTGCAGTGTGGATCAGAGAATTTAACACTACTGCAGTGTGGATCAAGGAGTGTAACTCTCCTGCTGTATGGATCAGAGATTATAACACTACTGCGACTTGGATCAGCGAGTGCAACACTTCTGCAGTATGGAACAGATAGTGTTATACCATTGCAGTGTGCACCAGAGAGGTTAACTTTAATGCAGTGTGGGTCAGAGAGAGTAACTCTACTGCAGTGTGGATCAGAGAGTGTAACTATACTGCAGTGTGGATCAGAGAGTGTAACTATACTGCAGTGTGGATCAGAGAGTGTAACTATACTGCAGTGTGGATCAGAGAGTGTAACTATACTGCAGTGTGGATCAGAGAGTGTAACTATACTGCAGTGTGGATCAGAGAGTGTAACTATACTGCAGTGTGGATCAGACAGTGTAACTATACTGCAGTGTGGATCAGAGAGTGTAACTATACTGCAGTGTGAATCAGAGAGTGTAACTATACTGCAGTGTGGATCAGAGAGTGAAACTATACTGCAGTGTGGATCAGACAGTGTAACTATACTGCAGTGTGGATCAGAGAGTGTAACTATACTGCAGTGTGGATCAGAGAGTGTAACTATACTGCAGTGTGGATCAGACAGTGTAACTATACTGCAGTGTGGATCAGAGAGTGTAACTCTCCTGCAGTGTGGATCAGAGAGTGTAACTATACTGCAGTGTGGATCAGAGAGTGTAACTATACTGCAGTGTGGATCAGAGAGTGTAACTATACTGCAGTGTGGACCAGAGAGTGTAACTATACTGCAGTGTGGATCAGAGAGTGTAACTATACTGCAGTGTGGATCAGAGAGTGTAACTATACTGCAGTGTGGATCAGACAGTGTAACTATACTGCAGTGTGGATCAGAGAGTGTAACTATACTGCAGTGTGGATCAGAGAGTGTAACTATACTGCAGTGTGGATCAGACAGTGTAACTATACTGCAGTGTGGATCAGAGAGTGTAGCCTGACTGTTGTTTGGATGTGATAGTGTAATTTTCTACTGCAGTGTGGATTAGACAATTTGATTCCACTGTAGTATGTCCTTTTCACATGTCACATATGTCACTCATCCATTTTTTAAAAATCCTTGACCAGTGCAGACGCCAGCAGTTTCTCTCAAGGCCAACCAGTTAGTTTGTTTGCAGTCAGGGTCATTAGATTGTTAATGCAAGCTTTGCATTTGAACCTGGAAATGACAAACCTGGATCTCTACTTGGTGTGCGACTTTAATGTGTCTAACTCATGCAGTCTTCTTTTCATACAGATATGCCCCTTTACACCAACTTAATGACCCACCTGATATCTACAACGGTCTCTCTTTGGTTGGCCATGGACTGCTCAAAGTCTTCACCAACTCTCCTACCTCACCAGCCCCGCGCCCACACCACTGATTTTCAACTGTCGGATACTCATTTTGTAGCGGAGATCAGGATGCTCAGCAGGTGAAGCTCAGCTCAACAGAAGGACTGTTTTTGTATTTTCAGCAACATAGTCCACGTGTGACATGTTTCAGACAACACTTTGCTGTGGGTCATGGAGCATGATAAGCGTCTTACAGTGCGTTAAATACCTTGCTGTGTGTCACCCGACAGACACAATCAAGATCACTTTTAGCAACACATGAATTCAGAATTTAAAACTTTCAATGCTGATGAATCATTGAGACGGACTTCCCTACGAAGGAAATAACTCTCTACCCGAGAACAGATGACTGAAATCTTTTGGCGGAGCGTTTTACTGACGGATGGTGGATCAGGAGTGCCCGTCTTCTAGCTCCACAAAAATATTCTGCCCTCTGTAACTGCCCCTTTTAACAACGTCTACCGGTTGCATTCCTCAGTGTGCATTTTCTGAATCACACTGCACCTTACCCAGCATATGCCAAATTCCCACTTCGATTTTCTGATATAAATCGAATTCCTCGCTGTGTAATTCTGTTTTACCGAGATGCCTGTAATAATGATTTTTTTTTGAATGAGAACTGCAACTGCGAGAATCACAACCAGGTCATCTGTTCCAAATTATGAACTACTGTTGCTTTTTGTTTAAATCTAGCCTCGAGCTCCCACTGGAGCACGGGTCTGTCAGCCTTACTGTCGCTGGAGAGCTGGAGGAAAGCCTGTCCTGTTGTTTGCTGTTCCAGCCTCTTTTATTATTAGCACTACGGGTTCATTGGATAGCCAGGGGTTAATATCAAATCCTGTTAGGGTGAGAGGCTGCAGTCAGGGTCTGGGTTTTACAGAATGATAGTGGTGGAGCCAGTCAGCCCCACACCAGAGTAGCCCAAGTATTAGTCACGGGATCATTCAGCATTCCTTTCACAGAGTCTCAATTAGTGGATGACATCACTGAGCTTAGACCTCCTTTTCTCCTGCGAGGAACTTCCCTTAATTGATCTGAGCATGCAGTGGGCTGGTGGACACTAATAACCCATCAAATCATTAGGATCCTCCTAATTACAAGGCCCTTAATGGTAAGAGTTGGGCCTTGGAACACATGGGCGGTCAGGGCTGCACAAACCCTCTGGCATTTGGGCCGCTCAACAGATGTCCCATGGACAAAGGGAACTTTTCCTCAGGTTACTCGTCCTTCCTCCTTTTATATGAATGGAAATTTACGACAGTTGGGTCCTGACATTCCCCATTCAACGAGTGGAAGGAGGAATGTGTGAATGCAACTTTTAATTAGACGGGGACCCCTATGGGTCACCTGACTGGTCATTATGTTTGCTTATAGCGGCCTCTTGTTTTAATACTAGAAAGGAAAGCACCTCTTTGTCTCTGCTGCCCTGTCCCATTCCCCCTGCAGTTTTGCACACTGGGAGATTAAGCCTTGGCTAAAAGATAGAAGAGTGAGACCGGGGAGAATCAGTTTAATTAGGTATTCTGAGTCATATTTCTAAAGGGGTCACCTCACCCTCGGATTAAAGTAGTCTGAACAATTCATTACCGAAAGCAAACAGCGACTTAACACTTCTTTGCACCACATTGAAACATGACATGACGCCAACCTCAATGTCACCAAATGTGTCTGCGTGTCACCATCACTGGCAGTGCTTGCTGTGTAGGAATGTTTTGGAACAGCATTGAGAAATAGACAACAGCAGCCTGGGGCTGTGGTTATACTGTGGCTCAGTGGTCACACTCTCACATCTACATCAGGAGGCTGTGGACTCATGCCCCACTCCAGACACTTGAAGTTAAGCTGACGTTCCACCAGGGTACAGAGGGAATGTCTCATCCAAATGTGGTCATTTGGATGAGACATTAAACTGAGGTCTCGCCTTCCCCGCCCCAGTGAACTTAGATGACCCCGTTGCACTATCATTTTAAAGAGAAGCAGGGGAATTCTCCCCCATGTCCTGGCAGATATTTATCCCTCAACCAATACCTCTTAAAAAAAACATTGTGGGAGCTTGCTGTGTTCAAATTGGCTGCCATGTTTCATATATTACAACAGTGATTACACATCAACAGCATGTCATTGGCTGTAAAGCACCTTTAGGATGTCCTGAGGTTGTATAAATTGCTATAAAAATGCAGGCTCTTTCTTTATAACAGAGGCTGAGAGGGTACCAAAGAATGTCTTGCATTTCAAGGAGGGGTAACTCCAGCTGGACCATGTGTTCATAGAGTGTATTCAATTGAGGTGGGAACAAAAGAACATAAGAACGTAAGAAATAGGAACAGGAGTAGACCATTCAGCCCCTCAAGCCTCCTCCACCATTCAATAAGATCATGGCTGATCTTCTTGTGTTTCGATTTCCACATTCCCATCTAACCCTGATAACCTTTGATTCCCTTGCCTAACAAGAATCTACCTACCTCTGCCTTAAAAATATTCAATGACCCCGCCTCCACCGCCTTCTGAGGCAGGGAGTTCCAAAGTCCCACAACCCTCTGAGAGAAAAAAATTCTCCTCATCTCTGTCCTAAAAGGACGATCCCTAATTTTAAAATAGTGCCCCCTAGTTCTGGATTCATCCACAAGAGGAAACGTCCTTTCGAGTTCACCTTGTTAAGGCCGTTCAGGATTTTGTATACTTCAGTCAAGTCACCCCCTCACTCTTCTAAACTCCAGTGGGAACAAGCCCGGTCTGTCCAACCTTTCCTCATAAGGCAACCCACTCATTCCAGGTATCAATCTAGTAAACCTCCTTTGAACCACCTCCAATGCATTTACATCCTTCCTAAAATAAGGACACCAAAACTGCACACAACATTTGAGATGCCCCTTATAACTGCCCCTTATAACTGAAGCATAACATCCTTACTTTTATGTTCAATCCCTCTTGTAATAAAGGATAGCATTCTATTAGCCTTCTTAATTACTTGCTGTAGCCGCATACTAACTTTTTGTGACTCATGTACTAGAACACCTAAATCCCTCTGCACCTCGGAATTATGCAGCCGCTCTCCATTTAAGTAATACTCTGCGTTTTTGTTCTTCCTGCCAAAGTGAACAACTTCACCTTTTCCCACATTAACAACTTCACATTTTCCCACAAAAGTAGACTCATCGATAGCTCTTCTCCCAGAAGCATGTCAAGGCATTTCTCACCGGTCTATTTTGAAGTACAATGACTGATAACGTGGATAAGTGTGAAGTTATCCACTTAGGTAGGAAAAACAGAATGACAGAGTATTATTTAAATGGTGATAGATTGGGAAATGTTGATGTTCAAAGGGACCTGGGTGTCCTTGTACACCAATCACTGAAAGCAAGCATGCAGGTGCAGCAAGCAGTTAAGAAGGCAAGTGGTATGTTGGCCTTCATTTGGAGGATTTGAGTACAGGAGCAAGGATGTCTTACTGCAGCTGTACAGGGCCTTGGTGAGACCACACCTGGAGTATTGTGTGCAGTTTTGGTCTCCTAACCTAAGAAAGGATATACTTGCCATAGAGGGAGTGCAGCAAAGATTCACCAGACTGATTCCTGGGATGGCAGAATTGTGGTATGAGGAGAGATTGGGCCGACTAGGCCCTGTATTCACTGGAGTTTAGGAAAATGAGAGGAGATCTCATTGAAGTGTATAAAATTCTAAGCGATGGACGAGCTGGATACAGGGATAAAAGCAAAATACTGCGGATGCTGGAAATCTGAAACAAAAACAAAAATAACTGGCAAAACTCAGCAGGTCTGACAGCATCTGTGGAGAAGAAGAGAGTTAATGTTTCGAGTCGGTATGACTCTTCATCAGGGATGGGGGGTCTGGAACAAGGGGTCACAATCTCAGGATACAGGGTAGGCCATTTAAGACTGAGATGAGGTGAAACTTCTTCACTCAGAGGGTTGGGAACCTGTGGAATTCTCTTCCAGAGAGGGCTGTGGAGGCCAAGGCACTGAATATATTAAAGAAGGAAATAGATAGATTTCTAGACTAAGGCATCAAGGGGTATGGGGAGAAAGTGGCAGTATGGCATTGAGATAGAGGATCAGCCATGATCATATTGAATGGCGGAGCAGGCTCGAAGGGCTGAATGGCCTACTCCTGCTCCTTTTTTTCTGTTTCTTAACTAGGCAAACACGGTACCCAATTTGCACACAATGAATTACCACAAACAGCAATACCACAGAATTTTGACAATAAAGCTACATAAGGTGATATTAGGACAGGTGACCTAACGCTCAGTCAAAGAGGTACATTTTAAGTAGCATGCCAAAGGACAAAGGAGGGGTAGAGAGTTTGTAAGGTTTAGGGAGGGAATTCCAGAGCTTAGGCCCAAGGCATCTGAAGGCATGACCTTCAATGAGAAGATGGGAGGCTGACAGAGCATGTGGAGGATGCGCAAGAGGCTAGAACTGGAGGAATGCGGAGACTTTGGAGGGTTATAGGCCTGAGGGAAATTACAGGGGTAGGAAGGAGGAACTCATTGATAGTGCACCTAACAGGGTTCCTGAGCATCTCCTGACATGGCAACCAAACCTCAGTCATTGCGTGGAAGACGGGGGGTGTGGGTCAAAGAGGCACTCACTCCCTCTCCTCACAGCTGGAGTTTACTTGTGCAGCATCCATTAAATAGAATCCCAACTCAGTTCCAACTTCCAGAGCCAACTCTGAACCTGCAGCTCAATAAGCAGCAGGGTTTCTGAGCGAGGGCCTTTAACCCAAACATGAAGATCTCAAGGACACTATCAAGGACAAGGCAGTGTGGCACCCTCTTAAGTGTTGTCTCCAGTCTTAAGAACATAAACTCTAGAGTGGGGTTTGAACTCAGTTCTGTCTCTCAGGGAGAGCATGCTGCTAACTTAACCAAGCTTAGCTGAGACAATAAGAGTGACTGAAAGTATGTTAGATAAAGAATAACAGGGACTGGAAATGAATTATACAGATAATAACAAAGATTGTAAGCATGTTATATAAAGAGATTGGCAATGTGTTATAGTTAAGTCAATGTACAAATAAATAATTAGCTTCCCTCCTGCTCCAATTTAACACAATGAATTAATACACAAGTAGCTCTTTTCACTATTTGACTCTAAATCACCAAATCAGGACTGAATTAATCCTTCTTTCTCAAATTGATTCTGGAGCTACTCAGTGAATCAAATCAATCAGCTTTAGTCTCAGTAAATTATTGACTAACTCAAATGAATAAAGAAAACCTCGTCCAGAATCACAATGAATTATGAAACTTCAGTGAACACTTTCAACCTTTCCTATTGTCTTCCCACCACCTCTACACCATTATAACTGGTTGTTTCTTTTGCAAATTGGACAAATGCCGTTCCATTGCTACCTCCAGATCTCCATGATGACTGGCTTTCTAGATTGAACCTGCCTCTTCACAATCCTTCAATAATCCTCCTCTCTACCCACTATTCATACTCATTTTAAATCTGTTTATAATGCACCATTTCACCTCAACTCCAAGACTGCATTGTCCTTTAAATATTTTCAGTGTTATTTCTGAGATCACCTGCTCTCCGGCCAAACCTCAACCCATTCCTATATGCCCTGGTGCTGATCTTATGTTGACCTTCAACACTCAAATGATTATTCAGTCTCAGTGAACAAACCTTTACCATATGACCGCACAATGTCTATAAGTTTGGGACACCTTTGATGCTTTGGAAACAATAATGACAGCACTGTTTCCTGGCGACTGTTGCTGTCCCTCAGCTGGTTCAGCTCCCAAATCATGTTTTATAATATCCAGCACTAAATAATCAGCTTACAATAACAAGAGAGTGCAGAGACCCCTCCTGTGATGCTTTATTTGTGCAAGACGCTGCAATAATTGCTTCCTGAATAATGCTGTCTCCTACTTTCAGCATCCTTTATATGGTGATAAATATCACCTTGAAATGATCACTGGCAGTGTCAGTGGACAAATGCATGACATGTTCAAATTACATTCCCCTGTCCAGTGTTGTAACAAAGTCATTTATTTTAAATGGGTTAAAGCTCCCATTAAAATCGTAGACAAAGGATATCATGTGAACATTAAGCCTTCACCCACTGATATTGATTCATAGAATTTTATAGCACACCAGGAGGCCATTTGGTCCATCCTGCCTGTGTCGGCTCTCCAATCAGTCTCACTCCTCCACTCTTTCCCCATTGACTAGCAGTTTTTTGCCTTTATATCTCCAATTGCCTTTGGAAATTTGCTATCGAATCTGCTTCCACCACCCTTTCAGCCAGCGCACTCCAGATCCCTCATTCAGGCAAAGGGTTTCCCAGTGATCCCACTTTCTTTGAATCATCCGTTGGCTTAGAGCACCTCAGTAAGATTCTAGTTTCATTACAATGTTCCAAAATTGTACAATGCAACTAGTACATGAAAAAAAACTAAAGTTAAGAACATTGCCTCTACATAAAGGTAACTGATATTTTTACAAGCATGAATCAATTATTCCTATATATTATCAACAGCATAAGCTGATGTTATAAAATAAAGTTTTATTTTCCTTCAAGATCTTCAATACCCATTGCTATAAAGGCTAGGGCATAATGTGCATGACTATGACTCACTTGGCCAACCTTGGCAACAACAATAGTGGTCCTACTTTACCCACAGCCCCAGCATGCTACAGTGTTGCCATCAGAACTAGTGTGAAGCCATCCATCACTCCCCACACAATCGTCACTAAACTGTTCCTCAAAATGTTTGCTGGGCATGTCATCAGCATATGCGTCAAGCTCCCTCGCTGCATCGTTAATATTTGCCCAGTTCCCTTTTTAAAACATCTTTCATTGATCACAGAATCACAGAGTCTTAACAGTGCAGAAGGAGGCCATTCGGCCCATCAAACCTGGGAAATACCAATTATCAGAGGGACCTTGGTGTGCATGTCCGCCAGTCCCTTAAGCTAGCGGGTCAGGTAGATAAGGCGGTTAAGAAGGCATATGGGACACTTGTCTTTATTAGCTGAGGCATAGAATATAAGAGCAGGGAGGTTACGCTGGAACTTATAAAAGGCTGGTTAGGCAGCAGCTAGAGTATTGCGTGCAGTTCTGGAATCCACATTATAGGAAGGAAGTGATTGCACGAGAGAGAGTGCAGAGGAGATTTACCAAGATGTTGCCTGGGCTGGAGAGTTTTAGTTATGAGGAGAGATTGGATAGACTGGGGTTATTTTCCCTGGAGCAGAGGAGATTGAGGGGGGGGGCATGATAATTATAAAATTGAGGGGCATAGATCGGGTAGACAGGAAGGAACTTTTCCCCTTGGTGGAGGGATCAATAACCAGGGGGCATAGATTTAAGGTAAGGGGCAGGAGGTTTAGAGGGGATGTGAGGAAGAATTTTTTCACCCAGAGGGTGGTGGGAATCTGGAAGTCACTGCCTGAAAGGGTGATAGAGGCAGATACCCTCATAACTTTTAAGAAGTTTTTGGATGCGCACGTGCGAAGCCATGGCATACAAGGCTATGGGCCTAGTGCTGGAAAATGTGATTAGAATAGTTAGGTACTTGTTTGACCGACGCAGACTCAATGAGCCGAAGGGCCCTTTTTCTGTGCTGTAGACCTCCATGACTCTGTGATTTTATGACTCTAAATTGGCACTGGCTCTCTGAAAGAGCATTCTACCTATTCATTCCCCTGCCTTATCCCCTTAACCTTGCACGTTCTCTCTTTTCAGGTAGCAACCCAATTCCCTTTTGAATACCTCGATCGAACCTGCCTCCACCCTCTCAGGAATTTCGTTCCAGACTCTGGGTGAAAAAAAAATTCTTCACCTCACTTTTACTCCTTTTGTCAATTATTTTGAATCTGTGTCCTCTAGTTCTTGATGATCTCTTGAATGGGAACAGTTTCTCACTATTTACCCTGTCTATACCCCTCAGGATCTTGAATACCTCTATCAAGTCTCCACTCAGCTTTCTTTTTTCAAGGGAAACAGTCCCAACCTCTCCAATCTGTCCTTATAGCTACAGTTCTTTATCCCTGGAATCATTCTTGTGAATCTCCTCTGTACTTTCTCCAATGCCTTCACATCCTTCCTCAAGTATGACGTCCAGAACTGGACACAGTGCTCCAGATGAGGCCTAACTAGTGTCTTATGCAAGTTCAACATGACCTCCTTACCCTTGCAGTCAATGCCCCTATTAATAAAGACTAAGTACTATATGCTTTATTGACTGCTCTCTCTACATGCCCTGCCACCTTCAATGACCTATGTACGTATACACTGAGCTCCCTCTGTTCCTGCACCTCCTTTAGAGTTTATCCCTTTACTTTATACTGTCTCGCCATGTTCTCCCTGCCAAAATGAATACCTCACATTTCTTTGCATTGAACTTCACTTATCTGCCCAATCCACCAACATGTCTATGTCCATTTGAAGTTCAAGGACATCCTCATCGCAGTTGACAATGTTTCCAATCTTCGTATCATCTGCAAATTTTGAAATCCTGCCCTGAACACCACAGTCTAGGTCATTAATATATATCAGGAAGAGCAAGGGTCCCAACACTAACCCCTGGGGAACTCCACTACAAACCTTCCTCCAATCTGAAAAACAGCCATTTATCACTACTCTCTGTTTCCTGTCACTCAGCCAATTTCTTACCGAAGTGCCTACTTTCCCTTTTATTCCATGAGCTATCATTTTGCTCACAAGTCTGTTGTGTGGCACAGTATCAAATGCCTTTTGAAAATCCAGATACACCACATCAACAGCGTTTCTCTTACCAGCCTTCTCTATTACCTCCTCAAAAAACTCCAGCAAGTTAGTTAAACATGATTTTCCCTTAATGAATCCATGCTGGCTTCCCTTAATTATCCTGCACTTGTCTAAGTGACTGTTGATTTTGTTCCGTACTATAGTTTCCAGAAGTTTCCCCACCACTGAGGTCAAACTGACTGGTCTGTAGTTGCCGGCTTTATCCTTGCACCCCTTTTTGAACAAGGGTGTAACATTCACAATTCTCCAGTCCTCTGCCACCTCCCCTGTGTCTAAAGAAAACTGGAAGGTTATCACTAGTGCCTCTGCAATTTCCACTCTCACTTCTCTCAGTACCATTGGATGCATATATATATAAAGATACACTCAAGGTCGCCCTAAAGCGTGGAGGCATTAACCCACTGACTGGGAGGACAATGCAGCCGATCACTCGGCATGGCACCAACTGGTCCATCAAGGCGCAAGCCACTTCGAGGCTCAGCAAGTCGACAGCGAGGGGGAGGAGAAGGAAGCCAACCCGAGGCAGTGATTTCCACTCCCCTGCACAACAACATGCCCCCACTACAGAAGAACATGTGGATCCAGAATTGGGCTCCTCAGTCAACTGAAGTCTCACCAAGCCTGACGGACATGATCCTCGATTCTGAGGGACCTTTCTATGATGATTCCAGTCTATATTTGGATAACTGAAGTCCCCCATTGTAATTACTCTATAATTCTTGCACGTCTCTGTAATTTCTATGCAAATTTGTTTCTCTACATCCCTTCCACTAGTTGATGGACTATATACTACATCGATCAATGTTATTGCACCTTTTTCATTCCTTACCTCTAGCCAGAGAGATTCCGTCCTTGACACCTCTGGAACATCCTGTCTCTCCAGTACTGTAATGCTATCTTTAATCAACTCTCCACACTTCCCTTCCTTTCCTGTCTATCCTAAACACCTTGTACCCAGGAATATTTAACACCCAGTCCTGCCCCTCTTTGAGCCAGGTCTCTGTTATAGCAATAATATCATAATTCCACTTGTCAACCTGTGCCTGCGTTTCTCCAATCTTATTAACCAGACTCTGTGCATTCACATACATGCACATTAGCCTTAATTTAGGCTTTTTCACTTTCCCCCTCATTCTGACCCCATCTAATGACTTACTGTTGCCTACTCTAATTCTATAAATTCTCTCCAAGTATTTTATTTCCCTTGAATTGATGTAACTTCTCCGGTTACTAACCGTCATGTTATCCAATTCTGACCTCTTGCACGTCACTGATTTCCATTGCTCCACATTTGCTGATTGTGCCTTCAGCCTCCAAGACCACTAAGCTTTGGAATTCACATCCAAAACTTCTCCCTGTCTCTACATCTTTTTCAGCCTTTGATGGATTCTCCCATGGCTTTGACAGAAGAGTGCTCAGCAAGTAAGGAAAAAAGAAATGTAACAGCTTGCGGTCCAGTTTGATGTCTCATGTGTGACATTAGGCCATGTTTCTTTGCATAACTAATTGCAATGAATACATATAAAGTCAGTGTTGGGGGTTTGGATGGAGGCATTGGCTCTGTGCCACACTCAAGTGCCCTGAAGACACTCCACTTTGTTCTCCTCAAATGTAGAAATAATTCGATGACAGAGACTTCTCCATTTGGGTCTGTCCAAGGTTTTTTTCCCCGTGCATTGGGATCCAGCTCTGAGGCTGACTTTCAGATGGTCATTGTATCTAAGATTGGGATGTGCTGTGATGTGGGGTCCCCATGTTCAGCTGCCTGGAGAGTACTGGCTTTTAGTCTGTGGGAATCCTCCATGAGAGCCTCATGACCGACCCAGTGGAGAGAATTTTCTCCCTGTCGGAAGGGCCAGTTGGGAGTGGGCACGGGCGGGCAGGGAGCCAATCGCTGCCTGCGATTGGCTGCGCGCCGCCATTTTATGTGGGTTGGCCAATTAAGGCCCGCCCAGCATGACGCACGGCTGGTAGCACTCAGCGCTACCTGTGTGGGCGGGGGGAGAAGGGAGAGTCGGGGCCTGCCCACTTTCACGCATGGGCGCAAAAGAGCTCAGGAATCTCCTTGAGGCACAGAGCTGCCTCAGGGAGATTAAGTACATCATAAAAGTCTTTATATAATAAGGTTAAAAATTATTTAAACATGTCCCCTCATATGACAGTGACACATGGGCTGGGACATGTTTGCGAATTGTGCAAAAATTAATTAATAATTTTATAAAACCTTCAGGAAACCTCATCCCGCCCGTGGATGAGGTTTCCTGAAAAACGCGAAGGCCACTTGATCTCTTTGCCTGCCCGTCAACCGTAAGGTTGGACGGTCAGTGTTGATAACTACTTTAATTGTTTTTCAAATGGCCTTAATAGGCCGTTGACAGTTTGGTGGGCACACAGCCACCTCCGGCGCGCACCCGCCGAACGTAATATCTAAATGACGCTCGGTGATGTCGGGACGCACGCCCAATGTCACCGCATGTCATTTTATGCGTTGGCGTGTCAGGCCCGCCCCCTGCTCGCCAGGTCACCATTCTGGCCAGTGAAGCTGAGCTCTGATGTACACGCTCTCGATGCCGGTATGTGGCGCTTTACAGGAGCCTCGGTGTTGGGGGTTTTGTCCTTCCACCTGATGTGGCAAACTGATCTCAGACAACGAAAATGGAATGCTTCGAGCTGTTTCCTGCGATGCCGGTGGGTAGTCCAAATCTCACAGCCACAAGGAGGTGATAAAAGAACCACCGCCTGGTAGAATTTGACCTTTGTTCTGACATGACCTCCATGCTCTTTCGAAAGTCTGTGAGCGAGCCTGCCAAATGCTGAGCCTGCTTTTGCCAGGCGATGGTTGATTTTGTCATCCAGCGTAGGGTGGAATTTTACTGCCCGGTCACAGGGACAGGACTGTAAAATGTGGCAGGTCATTGACAACCCCATAGACTTTGGTGGGGATGGATGATCCCGCCTGCAGGAGGGACTGTAAAATTCCGCCCATTGTGTTACTGGAAAGGAGACTTCCAAGATGGCCTGTACTGAATGGAGGGGTGTGTAGTTGCTAGTGACTGTGGGGCCCTGGGGTAGGTGGCTGAGATGGGTTGATACAAGATCTCTGTCTTCTTCAGACCCATTGTCAGGCCAGAGTGTTCTGAGGTGAGGACAAAGTGACCAACAAACAGTTGAATGTCCTTCGGAGTATGTGCTATGAAAGTCACAGTCCCCCGTGAGCAAGAGTTCACACAGTAACTGTTCAGTAACCTTTGTACAAACCTTCAGCCTTTGCAAATTGAGAGGCTGCCGTCTGTCCTGAATTGAATGTGTACTCCTATGTCAGGAAATTTGCGTACGTACTGGAACATAGCTGAGGAGTATATGGTAAAGAGAGCTGGCTCCAATACACAGCCTTGCTTGGTAATGTTGGTGACAGGAAAGGCTTCTGATGACCTAACACTTTGCATTGATCATCTTTTCAGGGAAGCCATATTTGTACAGAACCTTTCACAGGCCTTCGTGATTTACTGTATCAAAAACCTTGGCCGGGTGAACACACACTGCAGAGAGGTCCTTATTCTGTTCGCGGGACTGTTCTTGAATTCGAATTTATTGCAAAGACCTTGTCTACTGTTCCCCATCCTGCACGGAAGCCACACTGTGATTCTGGGTACACAGAGTCAATGAGGTGAGTAACAATCCAATTAAGAATACCCCTTGCAAGAATATTTGCTGCTGTTGAAAGCCATTCAAAACCCCATTGAGTTCAGCAGCAATGGAAGAACCCGCCAACATTACCAATTGGCTCCAGTTCTGTTTGTCATATACTTCTCTGCTATGCTCCAGTACGTACCCCAAGACCCTGACACAGGGGTACATCAGACCCTGACACAGGGGTACATATTCAATTCAGGACAGACGGCAGCCTCTTCAACTTGCATGTTGATTGTCACAGGTGAACTTGCTCACTTTCCGTTTATAGAGATGAGTTATGGAGCTATCCGTGTAATCTTGAGGCACAGTGCCCTGGTTCAAGATTAGACAGAAGAGACTAGTGAGTTTCCTAAACATGTGAGTCCCTTTGTACTTGGATACCTCAGTTGGGATTCCATCAGCTCCTTGTGACTTGCCCATAGAAAGCTGCTTCATGGCCTTTGTGACTTCCACTCCTGAAGGATCGAGAGTAAGCTCTCTCAGAGTGCGGTGCTGGGGAAGTGACTCAGTGCTATCATTGCCCACATGGAGGTTACTGAAATGCTCTGCCCAACGAGAGAGAATCTCATGCCTGTTTGTTGAGAGCTGATTGCCATCTGCTGAGAGGATGGGAGTCACACGGTGGGTTTTGGGGCCACAGACTAATTGCAGACCTTCATGTAGAGCCTTCAGATTGTTTTTATCAGCAGCTGCTTGAAGCTCATCAGCCTTGTTTTCCCACCGTCAGTTCTTCATCTCTCTTATCCTGGGTTGCAGCATCTGTTTTGTGCGATGGTATTTGGCGTTCCTTGCTGGTGATTTCTTGTCAGATATGTAAGACCTGTGAGCATCGTACACTTTGTCTGAAAGCTTGCCTGTATCTTGTTCGTTATTGCCAAACCAGTCTTGGTGCTTCCGTTTAATGAACCCTAGGACCTAAGAAGTCATGCTGTAAGTAACTTTCTTTAACTTTTTCCAAGAATCTGCAATGACAATATTGTCCTCGGGGATACCAGCAATTCCTGTGACTAGCTTGTGTTCCAGTTCTTGTGTCTTGGCCATGACTTTAAGAACAGTTACATCAAGCTTTCTTTGAGACTTGATTCTGTGCTGAAATGCCTTAGATTTTATCTTCAAAGACCCAATGCTCTTGACAAGCTGATGGTCAGACCAGCATTCTGCACGTCTAAGGAAGCAGGTAAAGCACATGTCCTTCGTCATATAATATAGTCCAGCATGTGCCAGCATTCTGTGGTACATCCATGTCGTTTTCAGTTTGTCTGCTTGCTGGAAGACTGTGATGGTGAGGTCAAACTCATTACACTTAGAAAGAAGGAGCTGGCCATTGGAGTTTTCTGTGCAATACCATGGTGTCTGAGTACTCCTCTCCACGTATTACAGTCTGTGCTCACTTGAGCGTTGAAATCACCAAGAATAATGAGTTTGTCCTGATGGGACACTCCTCTAATTATCTTGCTGAGGTCAGCATAGACTCTTCTTTGACCTCCCCTGTCACTGATGGAGCGTGGGCGTTAATGAAGGTTACATGCTGGTTACTGGCAAGACTTAATTGAAGAACGATGAATCGATTGCTGATCCCCGTGGGAACTGAGTCAAGCTTGTGCGCCAGCTTAAATCAAATGGCAAAGCCCGCGCCAGACTTCCGAGGCTGACCCTTGGACTTGCCAATCCAGTAGAATGTATAGCCTGCACCAGTCTCAAGCTGAGACCCCTTATTGAGCCTTCTTTCACTTAGGGCGGCTATGGCAATATTGTACCTGCCCAGCATTCTGGCAACGAAGGCTGTTTTGCACTCTGGTCTTGTATTGTAGTCTAGAAGTGTTCTGACATTCCATGAACCGAGCTTCATATTGTAACTAGCAGTCTTGTTTTTTTCGACCGCTGTGAACCAGCCAGGAGTGGTAATCCAGCAGGCGCAGTGAGAGCAGGCTATGTTTAGGGTTCCAGTGCTATGCCTGAAGAGGTCTGCTTCTGGCCCGATCTGTGCAGAGTGACCATCACCCTGAGGCTGCCTGTGTGTAGGGCTGTGTCCGAAGACTGCCAGTAACATCCTCTACCTGTCCCTGTCATCACTTCCCCATCGCCACAGGGCTCGGTATGTCTGATATTTTGGTTGATGGTGACTTGCTGAACAACTTGCACACTGAGTATATTGAAGTGGTGGGTGGGGGGGTTGTTATGCAGAGCCTGTCCCACTCCCTCATCCAAGGCAGCTAACATTACGCTGGTACAATGTGTGCCACAAGCATAGCAGCTGAAAGGATGCAGGTTTGATTTTGGAGTTGTCCTTCTCCTAGATAAGCTGCTGAGCAGGCTGAAGAGCTTCATCTACCCATGACATCGCCACCCAGTCCATTGGCACTATTTGTGATCTCCGGCACTGTCAGTTGACATGTACCTTAATAGTTAACCGATAGCTGGGGGTTTTGAAATCCTAGTCACCTTCTCCTAGGTAGACTGCCAATTAAGGCTGGTGAGCCCTATCAACCCAGAGCTGCCTGAGTTAGAGTCACCAAACACCTGCCTTCACACCTCTGTCCACAGCTCTAAACAGGGATCGGCACATGAAGTTGGGCAGCAGGAGTTTGATCAGGAGAGGCTATTTGAGATGTTGACCATATGGGGCTTTTTGTGGATGAAGAGAATCTCAACTCTCCTCAGCAACCCAGTTCTTTTTTTTATTCATTAATGGGATGTGGGCGTCGCTGGCTGGGCCACCATTTATTGCTCATCCCTAATTGTCCTTGAGAAGGTGGTGGTGAGCTGCCTTCTTGAGCCGCTGCAGTCCATGTGGTGTCAGCAGGTCATACAGACTCGAAACGTTAACTCTGTTTCTTTCTCCACAGATGCTGCTAGACTTGTTGAGCTTTTCTAGAATTTTCTGTTTTTGAACCACAGGGCTGAATTTTCCGGCTGGCGGGGGGAGCGGAGTGGGAGTGGGTGTAGGCGGGCATGGACCTGATTGCTGCCCGTGATCGGGTCCGTGCCACCATTTCCCCAGAGCGCTGCTGGTGAGCAGGCCAGGCAGGAGGGTAGGGCAGGGGGGCACTGTGCCCCTCGTTTTTCCGACGATTGCCTTGCTCCCCTCCTCGAGGAGATGGCAGCACGGCGGGCGGTACTCCTACCCCAGGATGGGAGGAGGAGGCCCCCTCCACATGACGAAACGTGCCTGGGAGGAGGTGGCGGAGGTGGTGAGCTCCCGTGATGTGGTGCAGCGCACCTGGATCCAGTGTCACAAGCGCTTCAATAGCCTGTTGCGCTCAGGAAGGGTGAGTACCCTGTTGGCATTGGTCACTTAACCCAGCAGGTAGGCTTGCCCCCCTGGCATCACCCCTCTCCCCACATGTCTGAGTGTAGTGACTGCATCGAATCATTGACGGCCTGTGTCCTTCGCTGGGTGGGCCAGCAGATATTGCCCATGCCGATGTCACCCTGAGAGGGTGGTGATGAGATGGGTTCTGCACCCGCAGCATGTGGTACACTGAGACCCACATGACTGTTTTGGGGGCAACCTGGAGGAGCTGCACCTGGGCGCAGGGCTGGAACTTCAGGACATGTCCAAGTCAGGGTGATGAGATGCTGGGAGGGGAGCTTCAAGGTGGCGTTGGCACCGATCGATCTGCTGCCCTCTGCGCTCCACTTGCTTGCACCTCCTGGCTATGGAAGGTTAGACTGTGTGGTGCCGAATGTGATATAGGCAGCATGTGGCCAAGGGGGTGGGGGGTGGGGACAGGCCTAGCATCTTTGTGTGAGTGTTCGGCAGCAGCGGGGTGAGGAGGCACTGGAGCCCTGACATGTCCCACTCTGGTTGGGGTGGGCCGTCCGTAAAGAGAGTCCAGGTACAAGTAGCACTGATCAATGCTCTTCTCTCCTTTTCAGGAGATGAATGTACATAATGCCGCCGAGCGGGTGAGGACTGGCGGCGGCCAGGCGCAGATCGTCATTCTTAGCCGGTTCGAGCAGGAGGCCCTGGACTTGGAGAGGCGCCATGAGCCCAGGTCCACCAGTGTCGGTAAGGCTGGGGTGCCACGGGCAGGTATGTTTGCCCAGCAGTGAGGTCACCATTGTTCTCCCAACAAATACGGCAGTGCTGAATGTTCAGTGATTAAAGTTTGCAACATGGCTTGACCATGGCTTAAGGAGGGACCAGCAAGCCCTCACATTGGCATTGACCTCAGCTGGTCAGTGCCAGTGTGGGAGATGGTCTGGGCACCAAGTTTCCCTGCTCGGTGCCCATCCATCCACGGTGAGCAGGGAGGTCCGGGGCGACCTCACATCGGTGCAGCAGCTGCCTGTCGTCTCTGCAGGCTCCTCTCAGGGCGCTCCGGATGAGGGCACCAGCTCCTCCGCCCCTCTCCCAGTGACCATTGCATCCGGTGAGGCTGCGGCGACTGGGGTGATGCCAGCTGTGGAACTGGCAACTCCCTCCCAGGCGGGGCCAGCACAGGCTCCACGGGCCAGAGGACGACCGCCAAGGTCATCGAGGTCAGCAGGACAGCAGAGTCAGCAGCTGTCTCAGATACCACACCCAGCGAGGGGGCAGCACCAAGATGTAGCACCCGGAAAACGTAAACATAGGGCACCTTAGGCACATCACGGGTTTCTCACTGCAGCTTTTGTGTTGGCCCAAGACGAGGTTTTTATGAGTTGATGTGATTTTTAACACCTTTTTCATTTTGTTTCATTAAGTTTCTTTGTTGCAATAATAAATTCAGACATGTCACCATGGCTGAGGGAGCCTCTTTTCTTCTGCAGGTCGATGGTTTCCAATAATTTAATGAGCGCTCTGTGAGACATTCAGCTTTATTAACAAAGACTTTAGTTAATGTTCCTAACCAGGCAGATTTTGCACTTAGGTCTTGAGTATGGAGCCTGCAGCCCAGGCTTGTCCTGGAGGTCCATGTGTGCTGTGCTAGCTGAAGGTTCATTGGATTAAAGCCTCCCAGGTGTCCCTGCCTCCCTGGAGCATGCCCGAGTCAGCGTCTACCCCCTCAGCAGTTCCCTGTGCGTGCTCATCCTCGGACTCACTGCTGCACTCATCGCTGGACTCATCGTGTGCAGCCACAGCCACTGCGTCTACGTCTTCATCGTCCCCCCTTTCCAGCGCAAGATTGTGGAGAGTGCAGCATGCAACCACTATCACCGACACACGATCTGAGGGGTACTGGAGTGTGCCCCCTGAACAGTCCAGGCATCAGATGCGCATTCTTGAGAAGACCCGATGATTCTCTCCACCACAGCCCTTGTGGTGCCCTGGCTCCTATTGTAACACTACTCAGCTTCTGTTCTTGGATGGTGGAGAGGTCTCATGAGCCACCTTCTGAGAGGATAGCCCTTGTCACCCAGCAGCCATCCATCCAGCCGGGCTGGAGCACTGAAGAGCCCCGGCACCTGGGAGTGTCTGAGGATGTAGGCGTCGTGGGAGCTGCCTGGGTACCTTACACAGACTTGTAGAATCAGCATCCTGTGGTCACACACTATCTGCACGTTCATGGAGTGGAAGCCCTTCCTGTTGACGAAGGCACCGGGCTCACCTGCTGGCGCCTTGATGGCCACATGAGTACAGTCTATAGCACCCTGGACACGGGGGAAGCCAGCAATGGCCGCAAAGCCTCTGGCTCACTGTGTCTGGCTGGTCTGGTCCCAACGGAAGGGGATGAAGTGTGGACAGCTGATTCGGAGACACCGCAAAGATCACCCACCAACCCCTTGAAGGAGCCAGAGGCATAGAAGTTGAGGGCAGCTGTGACCTTTAGAGCCACTGGCATGGGGTGTCCACCCACACAGTTCACGGAGATCTCAGGCCCTATCATCTAACAGATATAGTTGACTATCTCCCTTGAGAGACGGAGTGTCCTTTGGCACTGCACCTCAGACATATTGAGGTAGCTGCTTCACTGCCTGTAAACCCTGGCAGCAGGATAGTGGCGTCTTCTGTGGCCCCTTCCACCTTGGACTAACTCTGGGCCCTGCACCTCTTGTGCCTGCGCCTGTCCTCCCAAAGGTGGCTCCCCAGGAATGTACACTCCTGGCCTCCTCCCCCTTCTAGCCCTCCCTTCCTCCTCAGAGGAGGTGCCTCCAGTGGAGAGTTCAGCTCCCATTCCCAGGCGAAGGGAAGGCTTCCTGAAACATGCAGGCCCAGAAAAGATTCCTCACTGCAGAGTGCTGACCTGAAGGTTGTGAGTCCAGACCAAGCAGCTGGTATGTGTTTTGAAGTATTGCATATCACACAGCCAAGCATCAGTAACTTTGAAACATCAATATTTGACAAAGCACACTCGCGACCCCACTGAGCCCTCTTATCCTGCCCGTGGATAAGGTTTATGCAAATGTGTCCTACCCACCTGCCAGTTGTGCCCGTGCGCTGACCTGAAAATTGCACGGGCACCGAAAAATCGCGGTCGATTGGCACCTCAAGGGCCTTAAGTGGCCCGTTAATTAATAGCGGGCGTGCAGCGGAGATCATCGTGTGCCCACCCAACGAAATATCACGATGGAGTGCAGTAATGTCGGGACACTCGCCCGATGTTCACCATGTGTCATTTTACGCGTGTGCGTGCAGGGCCCATCCCCGCACGTCAACGGGAAAATTCTGCCCACAGTTTTAACCTGTGTCTATTTATA
This sequence comes from Cetorhinus maximus, assembly GCF_964194155.1. NCBI lineage: Eukaryota > Metazoa > Chordata > Chondrichthyes > Lamniformes > Cetorhinidae > Cetorhinus > Cetorhinus maximus. The sequence continues at coordinate 4,780,645 of NC_135905.1, read as the reverse complement.
GAGGCTCAAGTGAATTCCCAGTGAATGTCCACCACCTGCATAAAATTATACACATCGGACAAACAATTAACAGATTCCCTTCTCTCTCTTCAAATAAAAATTAGTTATTATGCATCAAATTTTCAAAGTAAATAAAATAAAAAAACCTTCATATTCTGTGAAAAGCTTTGACACTGTGAGACACATCTCCTGTCGGACCATAACAATATTGTACAGGCGTTTCTTTTTGTAAAACAGTCAGTCGATAACTTGCATCCACCCATTTATTTTTGGGATTTCTTTACCGTCCAACATTTGTTTTAAGCTGGCAAGATCAACGAATTCCTTTCAGAGTTCATCGCTGAATTGACTTTCAGCTGTGGTATTCATGACTATGATGTTCATGTTTTCACACATGTCTCTGAATTCATCATTTGCAAATTTCCCTCCGTTGTCAGTAAGAAACTTTGCTGATTCCCATTTGTCTAATTTGTCTGGTTCCCATCTGTTTCTCCATTCTTTTGATTTTAATCACCCTTTTGCTTTTACTTTTGCTTCTGCATTATTGCAGAAAGACTAAATCTGGTCACCAGATTTGTAGAATGTAGAACGAAAATATTTCTGTCTTTGTCCCACATCTTCAGATCCATGGCAACTACCCTGTGAAAGTCACATGCCAATGGAAAGCCTACAATAGGGCATGATTGTATCTTCCAGTGCTTTTTACAGAGTTCACACTTCTCATTAATCTCTCCTATTAGCTTTGCATACACTTCATCAAACACACCTGCATTTTTAATAGGATTTTAAACCTTTGACAAGTCAGGCGAACAAATCATCTCATGGTTATGTTTGAAAATATTTCCTTTAAATTACAGAAAACAGAGCGACCTGAAGAGGGGGATGGTAAGCATCCTGAACTCTGCCCGGAGACAGGTCCGTGTGATTTGGTTGCCCTGGGGACAGAGACCCAGGTCGAAACCCATAGAAAGTCAAGTGCCAGTTTTCACACCTTGACACAATAGGGGGGCAGCTGGCCTTGTTGGACATAGACTCTTAGACTCAGACAGCCAGAGCGACCTGGAGAGAGAGTGTGATATGCTGCTGGGAGAAACAGAGGGAAAAAAAACCTATTGTTGTTTTAGCCCATGCTGAACGCTGGTGGGAAATAGTCCTCTGTTTACAAAGATGGAACTTGTGGAGATTTAGGAACTGAGGAGTGGCCAGATGATGCCTTGCTGCTAATAGTACTGGAAGACTGAGTAAAGTGACTTTCAAAAGGACACTAAGACTCACCCCATGTGACAGGGAGAAGGGAGCCTGTTGAAACACTGGGAGGGATTTGGACTTTATCTACAAGGCTATCTGCTGAGATTGTGAAGTATCATAGTGGCGAATAAAGTTTTCAGCTGTGCTAATCAGTTAATGGGAAAGATACTTTTTCTAAAGTTTAGTGTATTAGTTGCCTACAACAATATTGATTTTAGTTTGTCTGTTCCAGTAAAAGTCTTAAAACGTGAAGTCGCGCGATTCTTTCTGTCAACCGCTAGGAAACTCAGATCACTTTTTAAATGTTATTGGTCACTCCGGTGATCGTAATAGTGTCAGCTTCTTGAGAGTGTTGTTGGAGACTCATTCATCCAGGAAAGTGAGGAATATTCCATCGCCCTCCTGAAATAAAAATATAAAAGCAGTAGTGGTTTGTTGTAGAGTCGGTCTCAGCAATAGTAGGAATTGTAGCGTCAGTATAAGGTACCCAGGGTCCTGGGATGTGAGCATGAACATTGAATGGGATTTGGAAACCAGCTGGTTTCTATAATGAGTGACTGACTATAATATCAGCTTTTCTCAGTCCTAAATGATCAGCCTCTTGTCCTGAGACGATGCCCCCATGTTCTAGATTCCCCAGCCTGGGAACAACCTCCCAGCGTCTGCCCTGTAAAGCTCCTTAAGAATCCTGTATGTTTCAATAAGAACACATCTCTATCTTCTGAACTTCAGACACTATAGGTCCATTAGGTAGAATTGATGGGTGAGATGGAGCTGGAATTGGCCGTATCCACTGGGATTAGAAGGAGATCGTCAGTGCCAACTGAAGGGAAGTGGGGAAAGTGTGAGCATTAACTGAGAGGGAAGGAGAAGGAAAATGTCAGCGCACTTGTATGTGTGTGTACGTACATATGAGTGAGTGTGCTGTGTGTGTGAAGGAAAAGACCGCTCAAGTTTTTCAAATCCCAGGAAAATCCCAGCAATTCTGGCACCAGTAATACTGGAGTTCCATTTTAAGGTTTACAAGACCAGTTCAGACAGGTTTTACTGACACTCCTCATTTCCGAGTCTTACTCTTTTTTTAATGTAAATATATTTGTGAGCGTGGGTGTGTGCGTAGATGTTAGTGTGTGACACTTACTCCAGTTGTCCGCTTGATTTTGGAGTTTGTATGAAGGGACACAACAGCGAGGTCAGTTTTTATTTTCCCCTGCTGGGCAGGGAGTTCTCTAAGTGATGGACACTCATTACAGAATCTGCCTGAATTACATGACAATTACAATTGAGTTCACTGAGATGAAAATGGGGTGGATTCTGCAACAGACTGGTTCTGTACCAGACCTACTACACACAGGTTCTCCAGCAGGTGAGATCGACAAGGGACGAGAGATCTGCTCTGTGGGGTTACTTCCCAGGTGCTTCAGATGAAAATCAGTCCCAATGAGCCAGCAGCCATGGGCTGATTCAGGCAACTGCCCTGCAGTCACAATGCAAATAATTAAAGATAAGGGGTGTAATTAATCAGCTCTCACTATCAAAATTTTTAACCCGCCTAAAAAAAGCAAAAGAGAAAATAAAACCTTATGACCCAGAACTAGCATAATGTTTGTACAAGATTCCCAAGTTCCGATTGAGAATGAGGAAATGTTCATGTTGCCAATTCAGATACTTCAGTATTGGGTTTCACCAGACTTCTCTCAGAACCTCAGCCAATGCACTGACTGATGACTGCGGTGACAGGCAGTACAATGTAAGATGTGCCGTTAACAATCTCCCTGTAAAGACTACGACTTGAACTTCTGCTCCTGAACACTTGGAGGTCAGAGTTCAACAACCAGCATCAATCAAAGAGGCAGTGTTATTATGTACACAACAAGTCTTGGAACTCATAAACTCTGGAAGTTGTCAAGTGGGCATTTTCATGCAGCCTAACTCCCTCCAACCCATCACACTCTCACTGCAGCCCTTCACTATTTACCCATGTCTGCAATCACTTCGCTATTTGGCTTCAAAGTCAACTGGATTTCATCTACGTACATCCAGATTGAATCAGGCCAAAATGACCAAAGCATGTACACTCACACAAACTTAGACGCTCACTCACACGCACACTTACTCCCACGTACGCCCCACTCACACACACATTCACCCAGTGCCCCCTACAAACACACTCTCATCAGGGACCCATGTTTGGGAAATCTGCTCTAATGGTCGAATTGTGGAATGACATTTGGGAGATAGGATTAAGCTGTAACCTGCAGGGCTATGGGCTGGGTGCAGGAAGGTGGGATTAGAAAGGGCACCTGGGTGCCCTCGGGCTGGCATGGACAAGATGGGCCGAATGGCCTCCTTCTGTGCTGTAACTTTTCTATGATTCTAATAACAATTATGACTATTATCGTTTAGATGTCCAGTAAGTGATAGTCAATTTCTGTTGGTCCAGTATAGGATATATATCCTTGGCATGAATATCTCAGTAGTTTCGGTGCCTGGTGTGTTTTTTGACTACTTTCAGCTTGCCTAATGAGTTACATCTCATGGGGAATGTTTGAATGTTTATTCCATTGGTTTATATCATGAAGGCTGTTCATGAGATATGGCTGATATTCAGTTTGCTGTCTTGAGCAAACAACCATTTGGACCTTGGTATTTCATGGTGAATGGTCAGGCCCCCTGGTGTATTTGAGTTTGGTGTTCACCAGATCTCTGCCCATTGGCTTGTAATTCTGGCTCTATCCTGTCAGTCTGAGTGTGACATTATGTCATTTTTGGGAGATGTAGTCAGTTTTCCTGTGTCTGCTCTCGCTTGGAATGAAAACTATGCTTCCAATTGGCAAATGCTGTAAAAGGTGCAGTGCTGCTCCTCCTAAATCAAGAATAGTTCGTATACAGGCCCTGAGCTCTGATAAATTAGCCAAATTCAGCTGAGGGAATGCTATGGCAGTGGCTGGCCTCTCACTTCAACCCATCCAAAAACTTCAGTTCATCCAAAACTCTGCTGCCCATGTCCTAATGCTCACAAAGCCACATTCACCCATCATCCCTGTGCTTGCAGATCTAGGCTCTTGGCCGGGCATCTTAAAACTCTCATCCTTGTGTTCAAATCTCTCCATGGCCTCACATCTTTCCTCCACCCCCATTGCTATAATCTCCTCCAGCCCTATAACCCTTTGAGATATCTGTGTTTCTCCCCTTCTAAGCACCTTCACCCCTCTACCTCTATCACATCTTTTAAGACGCTCCTTAAAACTTAGCCCTTTGAATAAACCTTTGGTCATCTGTCCTAATATCACCTCATGTGACTTGATGTGTGATGCCTTGACAAGTTAACTACATTAAAGCTGTTGTATAAATGCAAGTTGTTGTTGTTGGCACATGATTATTACCTAAAATTCAAGACAAATACATTTGTTTAATTAGCAACCATTTGACTAAAAGGTAAACTTCAAAAGTAATTCATTGGCAGTGAAGCACTTTGGGTCAGGATGAGGTAATAGATAAATGTAGCCTCTTACCTCTTTCTCCCCTTTAACCTACCAACAAAGGACAGTCCAACATTCTTATTAAATTCATGAATCTTTAATGTGAATTGGCTTTCAATCGTTCTCGGAGAGAATTTAACTGGGACTTCCCAACCTCCCCTCCTGACCTCTGACCTCTATTTGCCCAACGCTGGGCCGTTCCGACCTGCAATTGCCCCATTGCCTCTCCTATGACCCCTGATTTCCCCAATCTCTTCTCCAACTCCTGATTACCCCCTCGCCTTACCTCCATGTTAGGGCGATGGTTTGGTCAAAGAGGTAAGTTTTAAGGGGCATCTTAAAAGAGGAGAAAGAGGTGGAGAGGCAAAGATACTTAGAAAGTGGGGTGGGGGGGAGATACTCAAAATGCTAGAGTTGGAGGCCAACTCGGCCTCCTCTCCCTACACCTGATTGGTGTGAACTACGCCCAAATTTTACGCAATCAACCTGAGTGAAGGCACTGGGAGTTAACATTGATCTGTGTGACTTTTTTTATTCATTCATGTGATATGGGCATTGTTGGCTAGGTCAGCATTTATTGCCCATCCCTAGTTGCCCTTGAGAAGGTGGTGGTGAGCTGCCTTCTTGAATCGCTGCAGTCCATGTGGTGTAGGTACACCCACAGTTGCTGTTAGGAAGGGAGTTCCAGGATTTTGACCCAGTGACAGTGAAGGAACAGCGATATATTCCCAAGTCAGGATGGTGAGTGGCTTGGAGGGCAACTTCCAGGCGGTGGTGTTCCCGTGTGTCTGCTGCCCTTGTCCTTCTTGACGGTAGTGGTCGTGGATTTGGAAAGTGTTGTCGAAGGAGCCTTGGTGAGTTGCTGCAGTGCATCTTGTAGATGGTACACACACTGCTGCTACTGTGTGTCGGTGGTGGAGGGAGTGAATGTTTGTGGATGGGGTGCCAATCAAGCGGGCTGCTTTATCCTGGGTAGTGTTGAGTTTCTTGAGTGTTGTGGGAGCTGCACTCTTCCAGGCAAGTGGGGAGTATTCCATCACACTCCTGACTTGTGCTTTGTAGATGGTGGACAGGCTTTGGGGAGTCAGGAGGTGAGTTACTTGCCACAGGAACTAAAATGTGAGACCAGAAAAGTCTATATCAGGAATGATAGAAAAGATCCAAAAACACATTATAATGATGCCAATGTCAGCACGTTGCTGTTGAAATAAACTGCTTAACAGCCTTTTCTCCAGCCTCCACCACAAGAACATAATTTTCATGGAGGTCCGGGCAGGCAGGGCTCAGTGGTAATGCTCTTGCCTTGGACCCAGACAGTTGTCGGCGGATGTACAAGATCCCGTGACACAGTCATGAAGATGGGAGCAGCTTCTGTGTTCATTAACACCTTACTTTTTGTGGGACCTTACTGTGTATAAATTGGCTGCTGCATTTCCTTCTTTACAACAGTGACCACATTTCAAAAATACTTCAGCGGTTGTAATGCACTTGGGACATGAAGACAGTGGAAGATCCTATTTAGTTCTTTCTCCATAATATTCGATTCCCTTCTATAAAGTGACAATGATTTGGCAACTTTTTCCAGGATCTTACAATCATGGATTACCTCACGTACCTAGACAACTCCATTTTTGATTAGCCCTGTGCTGTCATCTGGGTAGGATATAGGAAATGAGAAAAGGTTACACAAATCTTCCAGCTCTCCCCTTCAACTGCCCTCACGCCCTTAGCTGGGGCACATGCTCAGCTATAAAGAAGAAGACAAATCTGAAGCCAACAGAATGGTGGCAGAAACACAGAGCAGGCCAGAATTGAGCTAATGTTTCAGCCGTGGACCCTTTGTCAAAACTATTTCAATCTGGGCTATTTAATCATCTGAGGCAATGGTCTGAATAATTATTCTCTGATTTCTAGCAGAAATGAATAGAATCATCTCCATTTTTGCCTCCACTCTGTCACACTGTCCTGTTGTTCTGTGCAATACTAACTATTCCTGGGCACTTTAGCAGGAAACAGTGTATCAGACAGAAATAGGCCTTAAAGATATTGAGGGAGCATGGAGACCAGATAACTGTTGAGTTTGCTTTTGTAAGGTAATAAACTGGATCTTAAATAAAATCTCTACATCCAGAATGTGGCAGCAAATCAGCTGGATCCATTCAAAGAGACACTTGGTTGAAGAATGAAAGGCAAACAATCCTTTCCGTTAATCTAAAAAAAACCTCAACAAAATGACCTACAATACTTAGTGCAAACTGATCAGAAGGAAATGTGGAGAGATTCTCTTTGGATTGCTTTAATCCTCTCCATTTCCCTTACAGAACACAAACATCTTTCTATCAGCTCACACCCTTTCAGAATAGCATCATGTGCTAATACTGTTGTTACATAAACATGTGCTGCTGGGGAGAATGAGGAACAAGTGAAATAATTTCAACGTGTGTTTTAAGTTCAAACAATGTCGCGCAGACAGCTTGGAAAGTTAACGTTTCTCATGAAAGTTGGAGGAAGATCCCTGCCCAAACTGCTGCTTTGCAGCTGGGTACAACAAACACACTCTGACACTTCGAAATGCTTGGGAGCAGCTTGCATCCAACTAGAGCACTTTGGAAGTTGCTTAAATGAAATGCAAAGGAATGTAGTTGGTAATGGAAGGACCTTGTGGAGGTTTCTTCTCCATCCTTTCAGATTAAATAAATGTCCTTTAAAAAGTACCTGGATGAGCACTTGGCATGTCATAACATTCAAGGCTATGGGCCAAGTGCTGGTAAATGGGATTAGGTAGGTAGGTCAGGTGTTTCTCACGTGTTGGTGCAGACTCGATGGGCCGAAGGGCCTCTTCTGCACTGTGTGATTCTGTGAATTAAAAAACATTTACGGGGAGAAGGCGGGAGAATGGGGTTGAGAAACTTATCAGCCATGATTGAATGGCGGAGCAGACTCGATGGGCCGAATGACCTAATTTCTGCTCCTATGTCTTATGGTCTTATTGACCCTGGAAATATAAGCATGAAGGATTGCTGCTTGTTGACAAATCACACTCGCAATGTACAATCTGCCAGATGGCAAGATTCACTGAAAGCCTCCCAAGGGTATTTGATTATAATTTGGAACAAGTCACCTTAGCCTTTTAGACTCTGACCCTGCCACCCCACCCACCCCCCAACTCTGTCGGGAACAGTCACCCGGCAGTGATTTCCCCCCCCAACAATTAGCCAATTAGTTGGCAGAGGATGGGTTCACCATCCAATTAAGAATGGTAGGTGGGCTCTCATAGTTGGAGGGTCAGTGAGAAGCCCTCCAAAACAGAAGGAGCCTGCAGTTCAGGTAAAAGAGAGAGAGAGAGAGAGAGAGAGTACCTCAGGATGAAGGCACCCTCTCAGCAACTTTAAAAATTTGAAATAAAAAATGGCCACAGCTTCCAGGCCACCATTGTGGGGGGGGGCTGCTCTCCACAGAGTGCCCTGTGGTCACAGTTGAGGGCAGGCTGGGCCCACCTCAAAGCCTGCCCGGAGCACTGGCACCCTGGTCTGGGACTAGGAGACCACCTCCGGGCCTGTTTCCCACACTGTGAGAGATCCTAGCCGGCCTCAGGCAATTGGCCTTCATTGGCCATTTCACTCAATTGGCTACCTGCGGGTAGGTAGCCCTTTCTGCCTTCAATCCACCGCCAGGAGAATGGCCTGCGTTGGGCTGTGCCAGCAAATCAGTATGCCATCTGGTGGCACAACTTTACTCACGCGCATACTGACCACCACACAAATTCCACCCTAGGTGCAACTCATCGACAAAACCACATTTGAAATGCTGTGTGAAATGATGGGTGTTATTCCTGATAAAGGAGGAAGATGTATTGAAGAGAGTCACAATAGAACAGCGAGGAGGAATCTAAGAGTTACAGTACAAAGCTGAAAAAAACAAAGTCTAATGAAAAGGAGGCGACAGCAGAGATGACCCAGCTCTTTCAGATGAGTCCTAATTCACCAACTCATTCCTCTGTGCAAACAATTAGAGCTCTTGGGGCAATCATCATCCTAGTTATGAGAGATTTGGCCTCCTCGTGCGCCATATCATAAAATGCAGGGCTCAGCCGTAGCTCAGTGAGTAACACGGCTGCCTCTGTGACAGAAGATTGTGAGTTAAGCCCCACTCCAGGGATTTGAGCCCATAAACCTGGCTGATACTCGAGCGCTGCACTGCTGGAGATGCTGTCCCTCAGATAAGACATGCAGCTCCTGGAAGCCCGGGTCTTGGAGCTGGAGCGGTGGCTGGGTGGAGCATCCGCGAGGCAGAGAGTATCGTGGATAGCACGTATAGAGAGGTGGTCACACCGCAGGCTAAGAGTCCACAAGCAGGAAGGGAATGGGCGACCACTAGGCAGAGCAAGAGGACTAGGCAGGCAGTGCAGGAATCTCCTGTGGCTATTCCCCTGCAAAACAGATATACCGCTTTGGATACTGTTGGGGGGAATGGCCTCTCAGGGGAAAGCAGCAACAGCCAAATTCATTGCACCGCGGTTGGCTCTGCTGCACAGGGGAGGAGTAAAAAGTGTGGGAATGCAATAGTTATCGGGGATTCAATTATAAGGGGAATAGATAGGCATTTCTGTGGCCACTCCAGGATGGTATGTTGCCTCCCTGGTGCTAGGGTCAAGGATGTCTCAGAGCGGCTACAGGACATTCTGAAGGGGGAGGGGGAACAGCCAATGGTCGTGGTACTCATTGGTACAAACGACATAGGTAAAAAAAGGGATGAGGTCCTAAAAGCAGAATATAGGGAGTTAGGAAGTAAGTTGAAAAGTAGGACCTCAAAGGTAGTGATCTCAGGATTGCTACCAGTGCCATGTGCCAGTCAGGGTAAAAATAGCAGGATATGTCGGATGAATACGTGGCTGAAGAGATGGTGTGAAGGGGAGGGTTTCAGATTCCTGGGGCATTGGGACCAGTTCTGGGGGAGGTGGGACCAGTACAAACTGGACAGGTTACACCTGGGCAGGACCAGGACTGATGTTCTGGGGGGAATATTTGCTAGAGTGGTTGGGGAGGGTTTAAAGTAAAATGACAGGGGGATGGGAACCTATGCAAGGAGTCAGAGGAGGGGGAATCAAGGACAAGAACAAAAGATAGAAAACGGAATATGAAAAGTGATAGGCAGAGAGATTAAGGGCAAGAATCAAACAGGGCCTCAGTGACAAATAGTAGGAACGGGACAAGTAATGTTAAAAAGACAAGCCTTAAGGCTTTGTGCCTTAACGCGAGGAGCATTCGCAATAAAGTGGATGAATTAATCGTGCAAATAGGTGTAAACAGGTATGATATAGTTGGGATTACGGAGACATGGCTGCAGGGTGACCAGGGATGGGAACTGAACATCCAGGGGTATTCAGTATTTAGGAAGGACAGACAAAAACGAAAAGGTGGTGGAGTTGCATTGCTGGTTAAAGAGGAAATTAACGCAATAGTGAGGAAAGATATTAGCTCCGACGATGTGGAATCTGTATGGGTAGAGCTGAGAAACACTAAGAGGCAAAAAATGTTAGTGCGAGTTGTATATAGACCCCCAAACTGTAGTGATGGTGTTGGGAAGAGCATTAAACAGGAAATTAGAGACACGTGCAATAAAGGAACACCTGTAATTATGGGTGACTTTAATCTGCATATAGATTGGGCAAATCAAATTAGTAACAATACCGTAGAGGAGGAATTCCTGGAGTGTATATGGGATGGTTTTGTGGACCAATACGTTGAGGAACCAACTAAAGAATAGGCCATCCTAGACTGGGTAATGAGAAAGGAATAATTGGCAATCTAGTTGTGCAAGGCCCCTTGGGGATGAGCGACCATAATATGATAGAATTCTTCATCAAGATGAAGGGTGATGTAGTTGATTCTGAGACTAGGGTTCTGAATCTTAATAAAGGAAACTACGATGGCATGAGGCGTGAGTTGGCTATGATGGATTGGGAAACATTACTTAAAAGGGTTGACGGTGGATAGGCAATGGCAAACATTCAGAGAGCACGTGGGTGAATTGCAACAATTGTTTATTCCTGTCTCGCACAAAAGTAAAATAGGAAAGGTAGCCAAACCATGGCTTATAAGGGAAATTAGAGATAGTATTTGATCCAAGGACGAGGCATACAAATTGGCCAGAAGAAACAACAGACCTGAGGATTGGAAGCAGTTTAGAATTCAGCAAAGGAGGACCATAGGATTGATTAAGAAGGGGAAAATAGAGTACGAGGGTAAGCTTGCGGGGAACATAAAAACTGACTGTAAAAGCTTCTATAGGTATATGAAGAGAAAAAGATCAGTGAAGACAAATGTAGGTCCCTTACAGTCTGAAATAGGGGAATTTATAATGGGGAACAAAGAAATGGCTGACCAACTAAATACATACTTTGGTTCTGTCTTCACAAAGGAGGACACAGATAACATACCAGAAATGTTGAGGAACACAAGATGGATAAATGTGAGGTTATCCACTTTGGTAGCAAAAACAGGAAGGCAGATTATTATCTGAATGGCTATAAATTGAGAGAGGGGAATGTGCAACGAGACCTGGGTGTCCTCGTACACCAGTCGCTGAAGGTAAGCATGCAGGTGCAGCAGGCGGTAAAGAAGGCAAATGGTATGTTGGCTTTCATAGCGAGAGGATTCATGTACAGGAACAGGGATGTCTTGCTGCAATTATACAAGGCCTTGGTGAGACCACACCTGGAATCTTGTGTGCGGTTTTGGTCTCCTTATCTGAGAAAGGATGTTCTTGCTATAGAGGGAGTGCAGCGAAGGTTTACCAGACTGATTCCTGGGATGGCGGGACTGACATATGAGGAGAGATTGAGTCGATTAGGATTATATTCACTGGAGTTCAGAAGAATGAGGGGGATCTCATAGAAACCTATAAAATTCTAACAGGACTAGGCAGGGTAGTTGCAGGAAGGATGTTCCCGATGGTGGGGGAGTCCAGAACCAGGGGTCACAGTCTGAGGATATGGGGTAGACCATTTAGGACTGAGATGAGGAGAAATTTCTTCAGCCAGAGAGTGGTGAGCCTGTGGAGTTCGTTACCATAGAAAGTAGTTGAGGCCAAAACATTGTATGTTTTCAAGAAGGAGTTAGATATAGCTCTTGGGGCGAAAGGGATCAAAGGGTATGGGGAGAAAGAGGGAGCAGGCTATTGAGTTGGATGATCATCCATGATCATAATGAATGGTGGAGCAGGCTCAAAGGGCCGAATGGCCTACTCCTGCTCCTAGTTTGTATGTTTCGATGTTTCTAAACCAAAGACCTGTCTTCAGGTGGACACAAAAGATGACGAGCTAGAGATTTAACCCCAGTGCCCTGGCCAATATTTATCCCTCACCTATATTACCAGTAAAACAGATTATCCAGCCACTATCTCATGACTATTGCTGGGAGCAAATTGGTTTGCTGTGTTTCCTACATTACAGCAGTGACACTGCCGACTCTTTCCATATTCAATTCCGGCTGGAGGAACCACAAGAGATCCTCTCCAGCCCTCGAAAGGTATACTCGCTCCACAAACAAGCCCTCAGGAAACAGAAGATTCCAGGAGCCCAAAGGACCAAATGTTTGCAGAATTTTAACAGGAAAACAAAGGGAACAAAATGCCAATTTGATGGGGTTATATCCCTTGTATGCATAGCGCTAGGAGTACATCCAATGCTGTTTTTGTTTCAGGCAATATTTAAGCGTTCCTGGCAGCCACCTCAAACAGTCATCAAGCCACTAGTGCTATATGCTAGTGAGTGGCCTAATGGCTGCTTCAAATCCCTGCTCCAAATGTTGGCAGCATTGAGTGACACATATACCAAGCAGGATTTGCCCTTAAATGGGCTGCTGGGAGCCACCAACAAAACAGGGAGCACTTCTAGTTTCTAATTCACCTACGTGTCAACAACACTGTGTGTCACTGATGTCCTGTGCTTGCCCCATTCTCTTTAGCCCACATTCCCTTCCTCCCCACAAGGAACTACCTCAAGATGGAGTCGGAGTGGACTTAAATTAGTCCGGAGCATATTGGAATCTGATTGGTATCTGCAGTCCACTGGAATTATGGGTGATAAGGCCCGAAGCCAATTTGGAATGGCCGTCTGGGTCCTGGCATGTGCTAATCCCTTGACTCAAATCAGCTTTAATCCAGTTTCTCACCCATAATTCCCATTTAAAATTCCAGTGCATTATCTTTGCCGAACTTCACATGAAAGGATGTAGCTGGCAATCCGGTCAGGTGTAGCTGAGCAAAGTTTACCCAATTGAGGGAGTAATTGATACTTTATAAAAAGGGGGGCAGTATTGTGGATGTCATGGGGATGATTCTAACTTAGTAACCAGTCAGGTGGGCAGCTACAGTATCTTAGATGATAAAAACAGAAAATGCTGGAAAAACTCAGCAGGTCTGACAGCATCTGTGGAGAGAGAAACAGAGTCAACATTTTGAGTCCGTATGACTCTTCTTTGGAGATAAAGAGAAGTAAAAATGTGATGGATTTTATACTGAGTGGGAGCTAAGGAGAGATTGACAAAGATGTCATGGACACAAGACAAAGGGAGTGTTAATGGTCATGCTAAAGACTAAAGAAGGTGCTGATAGTGGCAGAATGTGTTAATAGCAGAACAGGGATGAGCGCTCTATGAAAGTACAACAAGTGACAGATGGCCCTGTGAGTAGGGTTGGGGTAAAAGGATTTCAAAAATGAATAAATAAATAAAAATAAATAAATAAATAAAAATGGAAATAAATAGGATAAAAATTTAAATAAAAAGCTAAAATGTTTTAAAAATGGATTAAAAAAGCAGAGATGGGGGAGAGAGTTCATGGTCTGAAGTTGTTGAACTCAATGTTAAGTCTGGAAGGCTGTAAAGTGCCTTAGGTACAGTATTTTAGGTACTTACCTGTACAGAAGTCACCCAAATCCAGCCAACCCAGGCTGTTAATGGATGTCTAGGCTGCCTGACCAAAAGCTTTGTGGCCTTTCTTTAAATATACAGATTGATGCCCAATAATATAGTTGGGACTCGACTATGGTCTTAATTCCACCCTGATGGGGGATCCACTGCAGCTTTCCAGACAGGAGGAAGACGGGACCCATGACTTAAGTTTTAAATGCCAGGAGTTGAGTTTAGGAAAGAAAATTTGGGCCTCCATGCTTCGCAGTTTAGGCCAATGAAATTCGGGCCATCTGATTTTATTCTTATTAGACATTTTCGTAGCAGTTTGATACAACTGAGAGCCTGGCTAGGCCATTTTAGCAGGCAGTTAGGAGTCAATCGCATTGCTTTGGGTCACAGTGAAGTCTCACTTTTCTTCTTCCTTTCAACCTGCCCAAAAAGGTCAGTCCATCATTGTTAGGAAATTCACTAATTCTCTATCTGAAGTGGTTTTTAGTCATTCTACACGAGATTTTAACTTTGTGCCCTGAACTACTTCTCCTGACCCCTGCCGCCTCTCAGACCTGTGTTAATCAGGCCCCTCCCCTCACCCTGATTGCCCCCATGCCCTGTATCCGAATCCCTGATTGCCCCCCGCCTTCTCTCCGAGTCCGGATTGTCCACTCCCGCCTCCTCGCCCAACACCCGATTGGCGCAAACTATGCCCACCTTCCAGACCATTCCACCAGTTGACGATATTCTCAAAGGCACTGAGAGCTGAGACTCACCTATGAAATTGATCCAAAAAACGAGAGCAGAAGACTTGAGTAAGAAGGGTGGATAAGACCCAAAAACGTACCACAGTGACATCAGTATGAGCCTCTTCCTCAGCCTCCATTACATAGGTACATAATCCAGATTCCAGTAGCCTTGGCTCAATGTTGGCACTGTTGCTTCTGAGCCACTAAGGTTGTGAGTGAATGTAAAGGATCTCACTGTTTTATGATAAGTGACAGGTTTGTTCTCCCCATTGTCCTGATCAATATTTGTCTCTCAGCCAACATTGTTAAAGAAAAACAGATTCTCTGCTCACTATACTTTGCTGTTTGTGGGAGCTTGCTGTGCACAAATTAGCTGCTGCATTTCCCATATTACAACAGTAATTACATTTCAAATGTGTTTTATAATGTACTTTGGAGAAAAAGAGCTACATAATTCTTTCTTTATCTCTGTAATATCAAATTCTGCTACATAAAACTCCAACGATTTGGCAACCTTTAGCAGGATCTTGCAAGAATGAATTGCTCCATGTTTCTCGACACCTCCATTGTTGATTAGCCCCTGTGCTGTCGACTGGATAGGATACAGGGAATGGGAAAAGGCCACACGAGTCTTTCAGCTCTCTCCTTCAACCGCCCTCGAGCCCTCCGCCCTAGCACAAACTCAACTGTAAAGAGAAAACACAGCACTGCAGAACTGAAACAAACACAAGGGGTCGCAGAAATACTCCGCAGGTCAGGCAGTAAGTGGGGAGGGAAGAGATGCGATTCCCCCCCTGGCCCACTATCCCCACCCCACCCCCCCCCCAACTCCACACACCCTTTTCTTCTGCAAGAACCCCCAGAATTGCATTTCCCACCCTAATGTAAGTGCTGGAAGGTAGCCAAGGGATGTGGCGTTTTCTGGAGTTTGATGCCTGATTCTAGGCCACTCCAGACAGAAAAGTAACTGGCAACATAAGGCCAGGGAACTGAAGCCAGCTGGGCCTGTTCTCTGTTAGATATTTTCATGAGTTTCTAACTCATCTGTAGGCCCACCTAGAGAACCATAAGCAATTCCCCCTTGACTAGGCCATTAAATGTGCATTGTTATTCATTAGCAAAATATTGGAAAAGAATTGTCCCTAAAATGCAAAAGATCTCCTTTTGTCCTGAGATGTCAGCAGCTCCATGAACCAGGTTTTTAAAATTCATTCTTTCAAGACCAGCATCCCTAATTGCCCCCAGGCTGAGGGTCTTGCTCGGCCATTTCAGAGGGGCAGTTAAGAGTCCCCCACATTGCTGTGCGTCTGGAGTTACATGTAGGCCAGACCAGATAAGGATGGTAGATTTCCTTCCCTAAAGGGCATTAGTGAACCAGATGGATTTTTACAGCACTCAATGATAGTTTCATAGTCACCACTACTGAGACTAGCTTTTAATTTCAGATTTTCAGCTGCCTTGATGAGATTTGAACCCATGTCCCCAGAGCAATAGCCTGGTCCTCTGGATTACCAGCTTAGCAGCATTACCAATATACAGCCATCTTCCCTTATGCATTTGCATACTTATATATTTAGATATATTTACAGCAGCCCTTCACTTTGCCATTAGTTCAATCAGTTCAGCTGCATTTTCATAATGAAACAAACTCTGTGGCAACAAAATCATACTCTATGTAGAACCAGCAAAAAACTCACTTTAAAGACTTTGTAATAGAGTCCAAGAATTTACTTCTGTTATTTTTATTTCAGAAAATTGCTTAAAAGAGAGTGAAATATTACAAAGGATTTTACATCTCAATTTATTCTGCTTCTGCATGAATTTACATTTTCCAATAAATATCAATTTGTAGGTTAGCCTGAAGCGTGTGGTCTGTCACCATGGTGTGTTTTCACTTATCAGAGAGACCAGCTGGGTGGCCTGATTCATACCCCAGTACTCACAGGGTATGGGAGATGAAATCACTGTTACATATAAAGTTATCTTCATGAGAGTGCAAGCCTGTTTACAGAAGATAACTTTTGTGATGAACGCTGAGAGAGCATCTCAATTTTAATAGTAATCTTTCTCACTGTGCAAAATCCCATTTCACTACCATCACTTAGCATTCCTAAACTAAACTTTTAAAGTCAGCCAGCTATGGTAACTTTTGGATCATAAATGATATCTAATGCTTATCTAACTTTTCAAGATTGGAGTTAAATAAGCTGGACCTCTCACAGTTCATGAACATAAAACAAAGCATGAGTTATACAATCCCTTTGGACATAGTTTAACTGATGGGGAGACAGAGGTGTCCAAGCAGAAAAGCAGTGAACTCCTCTGTGCACTATTTGAACTAGGTTTGCCAACCCTCCAGGAATTACAATATAACCTCTTGGGCAATACTGTGATCAACCCAAGAGAAAAATTACAGGGCAAATTAAAAATTGCTTGTTTTTTTTAAATCATTTTTTTAACACTTTGGTTTATTAGTTAGCAAAACACTGGAGCTGTGAAAAAGGCTGTTTGACCAACTGGGGCAGTGGAAGGAAGGCGATCAGGTGCTGGAACCCCCAGGAATTTATAACCATAGAGTCATAGAATGTCTACAGCACAGCAGGAGGCCATTTGGCCCATCCAATCCATGCCAGCCATCTGCAAAAGTTTAATTCAGTTAGGCTCACTCTTCCACCCTTTGCCCGTACTCCTGCAACTGTTTTCTCTCCAGGTGGTTATCCAATTCCCTATTGAAAACCACAATTAAATCTGCCTTCAACACCCTCTTAATCAGAGTCTGTATCTCAAATTCTAACCCATTAAAATACAGGCACTTGCACCGAGAGTAAATTAGCAGAGAGGAATCCAACATGAGCATTGCCTAAATGCTGTCACTGTCATCTTTCGGCTGCGATTTTAATGTTCATTAAATGTAATCAATTTATGGCCAGCGGATTAAACATCGAACCTTCATAAAGCGGGTAGCCCTTGATTTCACTGCATTTCTTCACCAACCACAGGTATGATTCATATGGCTGTGTTTGCTTGTCCTATTGATGCACGCCAAAGATAGCTTCTGCAGAACTAAGGGGTACATTCATCGCGACTGCGAAATCCTTTCAGGAATCAAGATCAGAGCCACTATAAAAGACCGTACAGGAAAAAGCGTGTACAACACCGCCTGTGTAATGTGGAACAGACTGAGGATAGAATGAGCCTGTAATCCAAAGAGTTGCTCGATAGAGGTAAAGGAAGTGGAAACATTTTCAACATTTCCTTAAGAAGAAGAGACCCAAAACAAATCCCTGATATTTTTTTCATGCCCTTAAGCAGGTTTGTTTATCTCACTGCCTGAGCCAGTAGATCAAGAGCATTAATGAAGATTCCATTTTCCAACTGATGGGGAGACAGAGGCGTTCGAGCAGAAAACCACATGACTACAATGCTGATAAGAGTAAATGAAACAGAGCAGCACATGCCCAAAGGGGACAGGAAATGCCACTACAAATTAGCTGCAGGCAGGGTTTGTTATGCCTTCATTAACAACGCTGCCCTGAGGAAGATGACAAGCAAAGGGTCGTGACCTCTTACTTTCAGCCCAGGATTTGGTAAAACATTCAACCTGCAAGTTTTCCTTTTCCCACTGTATCGACCGGTGATGTTAGAAAGATGATCTTTCTTCCAAAATGCACAATGCTAAGTCTTTGGGCAGAAGACTTCCAAATAACCAAGGTTAATGGAGGAGCCAGGTAAAGCCTGATCATAAAATCCAGCCGGAGCACTAAAGAGACAGTCTCACCATTAGCAACCCATGAAAGGAGGGAATTTAGCATCCAGCCTTTATAAAGAGGTAGATAATGATGTCACCAAATTTATTCATCAATATTTTAAGACAGCTTATCAGACTTATGTTGTACATTCAAATTTGTTTCTTTACTGATCTTGTGCCGGACGTCTAGGATTTTACAATATGTCTTAACATGGAAGGAATCTCAACCATCCTTTGCAAGGCATGCACCATTGGAAGTTTGGATCCAGGATACTCCCTATACTGGCTCAGTGTGGACTCAGCTCCTCTCTGGAAGCCCATACTCTGAACAAGATGAGGTTGTATCAGCCTCCTGAGGGACAGAAATTGGATCCCACCAGCACATACCTACAGGGAGATGGTGGCATAACGGTAATGTCACTGGACCAGTAATCCAGAGGCCCAAGGCTAATGCTCTGGGGGGGTGGATTCAAATCCCACCATGCCAGTTGGAGGAACTGAGAAAGAGTGTGGTAAGTGGCATGAATAGTACTTTGCACTTAGCATACTGTGGCTCAATTAGTAACCCTCTCACCTCTGAGTCTGAAGGTTTTTATTTCCTGTCCCCTTCCAGAGGCTTGAGCACAAAAAATCTAGGCTGACAGTTCAGTGCTGCACCATTGAGGGGTATGATCTTTCAAATGTGACAATAAACTGAGGCCCTGTCTGTCCTCTCAGCTGGATATAAAATATTCCATGTCACTATTCGCAGAACAACAGGAGAGTTGTCCTGACCAATTTTTATCCCTTAACCAACATCACCAAAACAAGTGGCCTGGGAGCTTGCTGTGTGTAAATTGGCTGCTGCTTTCCTTACAATACAAAAGTGATCACACTTCAAAAGTGCTCCATTTGGCTATAAATTGTGAAAGGCACAATATAGATCCAAGCTTTATCTTTCTTCTTAACTGAGCACTAGTTGCACACCTGATGTGAGTAAGCACATTGTGGAGATTACACTCAATGGCCTGTCTTGTGTTGCTTTTGTTATTCTATACAAATGGTATTTTATGTTTTTTTCTTCTTCTTCTTCAGGTACCGTGTCTTGAGAGGGTGTTGATGATCATGGACTTCTTGGTCATGGTTTTGCTTGGCAACATACTGCAGTGGTTTGCCATTGCCTTCTGTTGCCACATCAATATCTGCCCTTGTAGACAGTTGGCTTCCAAAGTATGGAAAGTGGTCCACGTTGTCCAAGGCCTCATCGTGAATTTTGATAACCAGGGGACAGTGCGGTGTGGAGGGGAAGGTTTTTAGAGGACCTTTGTCTTATGGGTGTTTAGTGTTAGGCCCAAGCTCACATAGGCTTCGGTGAAGGTGTTTGACGATGGTTTGGAGCTCGCCCTCTGAGTGTGCGCAGACGCAAACATCGTCTACATTCTCTAGTTCAATGACAGAGGATGGGGTGACCTTGGATCTGGCCTGCAGGCAGTGGAGGTTGAACGGTTTCCTGCTTGTTCTGTATTTTAGCTCCACTCCAGTGGGGAGCTTGCTGAGGGTGAGATGGAGCACCGCGGCAAGGAAGATTGAGAAGAGCGCTGGTGCGACAACACAACCTTGCTTGACCCCAGTCTGAATGTGGATTGGGTCTGTGGTGGATCCATTGGTCAGGATCACAGTTTGCATGTCATCGAGGTTCATACCGCCTTCAGTGTGCCAGTTCAGCCTTCAGCCGCCTGAGGAAGAGAGCGTTTAAAGACCAGGACCTCAAACCAAGCTCGTGGCCTAGAGAGCAGTAGTGATACCCGCCCTCCTATGTGGCTCAGAGACATGGACTATGTACAGCAGGCACCTCAAAACTCTGGAGAATTACCACCAGCGCTGCCTCTGCAAGATCCTGCTAATCTATCGGCAGGATAGACACACCAATGTCAGTGTTCTCACTCAGGCCAGCATCCCCAGCATTGAAGCATTGACCACACTCGATCAGCTCCGCTGGGCGGGTCACATCATCTACATGCCTGACACGAGACTCCTGAAACAAACACTCTACTCGGAGCTTCCGCACAGCAAGCGAGCCCCAGGAGGACAGAGGAAACACTTCAAGGACACCCTCAAAGTCTCCTTGAAAAAGAGGAGAACACAGGGATTTGAGAGAATTAAGTGAAACTTTAAAATAAATAGTAGAAAGCATCTGAAAGCTGAAAGAGATTTTTTGGCGGGGGAACAATGGAGTAATTTTATGACCCAAGTTGACTGGCAGAATATGAGCAATTGGGCAGCCCGGACAGTCCTGGTGGTTTTTAGCAGCTGATTTCCCAAAATAAAACACAAAAATGTTGGAAATACCCAGCAGGTCTGGTAATATCTGTGATGAGATAAACAGAGTTAACATTTCAGGTCCATAAGCCTTCATCGGAGTTAGGAAAAATTAGAGGTGGACCAGATTTTAAGCAAGTACAGAGGCAGCAAAGAGGGGAGGAAAGAGCACAAAGCAAGCTCTGTGATGGTGTCGAAGGCAGGAGAGGCTAAATGATAAAAGGGATAATGGTGCAAGGCAAAAGGGGATGGTAATGGGACAGGTAAAGAAAAAAAAAAGATGGGTCCAGAGGAGGTGGAAATGGAAAAAATACTGAATCATTGCCAACAGGTGTCATCCAAATAAACAATAGTAAGTTAATATGTGGGGTCAGAGTGAGAGAGAAAGCATTACAGCCTAAATCAGGGTTACAGTGCATGTATGTGAATGCATGGAGTGTGGTAAATGAGGTTGGGGAGTTACAGGTGCAGACTGCCACATGGAATTACAATGTTGTGGCTATAACAGAGACCTGGCTCAAAAAAGGGCAGGACTGGGTGTTAAATATTCCTGATACAAGGTGTTCAAGTGAGCTAGGAAAGGAAGAAAAGGAGTAGGCATTGTTGGTATTGATTAAGGAGGGCATCACAGTGCTGGAGAGAGAGGGTGTCCCAGAGGCATCAAGGACAGAATCTATTTGGCTAGAGCTAAGGAACAAAAAAGGTGCAATTACATTGCTCAGTGTAGTCTATAGATCACCAACTAGTGGGAAAAATCTAGAGGAACAAACTTGCAAAGAAATTACAGAGAGGTGCAAACATTATAGGGAAGTTATAACGGGGTCTTTAATTATCCAAATATAGACTGGGATAGTCATAGAGCAAAGGGCAAAGAGGGGCAAGAGTTCCTAGAGTGTGTTTTTTCTACAGAGGTATGTTTCCAATCCAATGAGAAAGGAGGCATTACAGGACCTGGTTTTTGGGAATTTTGCTGAGCCAAGTGGATCAAGAATCAGTAGGGGAACATTTAGGGAATAGTGATCATTGTATTATAAGGTTTAGGTTGACTATGGAAAAGAACAAAGAACAAGCCAGAGTAAGAATAATTAACTGGGGGAAAGCCAACTTCAATGGGGTAAGAGCGAATCCGGGCTGGATAAACTGGAGTCAAAGGTTGGCAGGAGGAATGCGAGCTGAACAATGGACTACCATCAAAGAAGCTGTATCTCTGGCACAGTCAAGGTATATTCCCTCGAAAGGGAAAGGTAAGGCAAACAAAGCCAGACCTCCCTGGATGACAACACAGACAGCAATTAAGATAAAAAAGAAAAAGTGTGCCTAAGACAAGTGCAGGTAGAACATCAATTGAGAACCAGGCTGAACATAGAAGGCTCAGGGGGGAGGTGAAAAAGCAAATAAAGCAAGCCGCGAGAGAGTATGGAAAGAGGCTGGCAGACAACATAAATGGGAATCCCAAATTCTTCTATAGGCATATACATAGTAAAAGGGTGGTAAAAGGAGGAGCAACAGACTTGTGAGCAAAGTTATAGCTCACGGAACAACATGGATATGGAATTAGCTGAGTGGCAGGACATGGACAGTAGCGGTTAATGGATTTTTTTGGACTGGAGGGAGGTTTGTAGTGGAGTTCCCCAGGGGTCAGCGTTGGGACCCTTGCCTTTCACAGGGACATTGGCAAGTTGGTGGAATGGGCAGAGAGGTGGCAGATGAAGTTCAATGCAGAGAAATGTGAAGTGATTCATTTTTATAGGAAGGACATGGAGAATCAATATAAAATAAAGGGCGCAATTCTAAAGGGGGTGCAAGAGCAGAGGGACCTGGGTGTATATGTGCATAAATGATTGAAGCTGGAAGGACAGATTGAGAGAACGATTAATAAAGCATACAGTATCCTGGGCTTTATTAATAGGGGTATAGAGTACAAGAACAAGGAGGTTATGTTGAACTTGCATAAGTCACTAGTTTGGACTCAGCTGCGTCCAGTTCTGGGTGCCTCACTTTATGAAGGGTGTGAAGGCATTGGAGAGAGTGCAGAAAAGATTCACAAGAATGGTTCCAGGGATGAGGATCTTCAGTTATAAAGATAGATTGAAGAAGTTGGGACTGCTTTCCTTGGAGAAAAGAAGGCTCAGAGGAGATTTAAAGAGGTGTTCAAGGCCATGAGGGGGATGGACCGACTAGATCGGGAGAAACTGTTCCCACTCATGAAAGGATCAAGAACGAGAGGGCACAGGTTTAAAGTAAGTGACAAAAGAAACAAGAGTGACAAGAGTTTTTCCACGCAGTGAGTGTTTAACGTCTGGAATGCACCACTTGAGAGTGTGGTGGAGGCAGGATCAATGGAGGCATTCAAAAGGGAATTAGTGATCTAAAAAGGAAGAATATGCAGGGTTACAGGGAGAAGGTGGGAGATGGCACTAGGTGCATTGCTCATTCAAAGAGCTGGTTCAGACATGACGGGCTGAATGGCCTTCTTCGGCACTGTAAAAATTCTGTGAAAAACAAAAACTAATGATTAAAAACTCTTGGACTCAATGTTGAGTCCGGAAAACTGCTTGATCGACAGATGAGGCACTGCTCCTCAAGGTGAAGTTGAGGATGAGGACAGAAGGTCAGAATGGAGATTTAAGATGCCAGGTGACCAGAAGCTCAGGGTCACCCTGGGCAGAGTGATTGTAAAATGATCATCCAATTTGTGTTTAGTCTTCCCACTGCAGAGATCATGTCATGAGCAGTGAATACTAAATTGAAAAAATACGAGTAAATTGCTAAAACAAGTTAAAAAAAAAAGAGTAAGTTGAATTCCCGCCTGCTTCCCACTAATCCTAAGTTTAACCTGCTCCTCTGAGTTAACTCTGGCTTGTGTGATGATTCATTGTCATACCCCTTCATGTGAAGACACCAGGAGAGGCTGTTTAATGTCAGCTTTCCTCCTCACCTTGTGGAGCAGGAGTTTCTCCTCCGCGTGCTGCAGGAGGCTTCTGGCTTTTCCCTCATGTGAGATGCACCCCCCAATTTCCTTCCCTCCGGCAGTCGACTACCACCGGAGCACCTGGTCACACCAGCTACATACGTCCCCGTGTTCTGGGTGAGTGGCTAACTGGGTGAGAACCTGAGAATTAAAATCACCTGGGAAGCAACCTGCCGATATGAGGTGCTCGTTTTCCCCTAACTGCCCAAATCCTGCTCCCAGTTAAAACTTCCCACTCATCCGGTCACCCAGACTGTGCTTGCACCTTGTTACAGGGCTAACCCTGCCACACTGCAATTTTGTCTCTAGTGGTTTCCGATGAACTTTATAACAGCCTTCTATCAAGCGACGGTATACAGGGGGACTCTGTGTAGGTTGACCCACATTTTAATAAACTGTGAAATACAGCCTGTGTAGTTCAATGAAAGAGACATTGTGCCTTTAATTAAGGCTTTGTACCTTGTAGTAAAACAAAGGACTTGGAGCACAGGTGTGTAGCCATCTGAGAGAGCCCTGAAACCTGATCAGGTAATCAGGGAAGTGGGAGTGGGATGGAGTGGAGATAAGGGATGCAAGCATGTAATCAGGGTCTCTATTAACTGTCAATCTAAAGGACCAATAACTCAAAGGAAATGTCTTGACAAGAAGTAAAGTTAGGGACACAGTCTCCGAACTGCAAACATCCTCCTTTTGCTTTCTTGAAACTCATGCTCGATAAGGTGCTCAACATTCATTCCCAAGCGCACACCCAGCCACTAAATAGCCTTAGTACGGTCTGCATAAAGGAAATCTAGCCAAACTGTGCATTTGGACAAAGGAATTCAACTCTGGCAACAATTTCCAGAGGAAGGAGATGGAATCTGATCAGCTGGTATACGTCAGTGGTAGATTTAATTTAAATTAAGTGAGAATCGAGGTAACCAGAGTAAAAATTAGCATGGCACCGTTTCAGGTGAGAGGTAAAGACTTCAGCAATTTGTCTGATTTACACAGTGAAGAATACCAACAGCTTTTGTACCAAGTTATTTACTGTTTTAGCTGAGATTGGGAACGGGCAATAATTATGTTTTTCCAAAGTTATCCTGAATTGAGAACAGAGTCACACTGCAAAGAATTATTTGAAGGGTCACTGACACACAGAGCTGGCAATTTTAATTGCCTTTGTCTGCCCTTAATAGGGAACTAAAATGGTCTAAAAGTGGAGTTGGTGTAGTTTCACCAGACCCGATAAGCGTGCTAGTTTGAGGTTGCTTTTAGTCTGTAGCTTGGGACCCCAATGTCCATTTTAGGGCTGAAAGTGGTCAGACTCTCTAGACACATTCCAACTGGGATCCATGAGTGATGGAGCCAAAGAAGCTGAGCCAGGGTAAGTTTGGGATTATTTTTGCGAGCCCAAGGCTCCACTGGGCCTCACGAAAATAATCTGAACCCCCTCAACCTCGCTCTACTCAGCAGCCCTCGCGTCTGCCAAAGCGCTGGAATATTGGTCAGCTTTAACCCAACAAGCTGCCTCTTGGCTTGGTGCCCTGATGTAAATGAGGCTGAAGCCTCAGAATTTCAGTCACCTTTTCACTGTGAAAGCAGGCAAGCAGCAGTCACCCAACGAGCCAAAATGGACCCAGTGACCATTATTCAGTACTGTTTGTCATGGGGATGAAGCCATTCCAACATGTTGGAATAGCTCCTGTCGGAACAAAGAGTACAGGGAAAGTTTTCATCAATAGAGCTGCCCTCCGCATTCGCCAGATGATGTTGGCAGGAGGCCCAATCCAATTTTGAGGTCAGGGTTCAATTTAATGTTCAGAACTATTGTTAAACGTGCCCTCAGATGGGCACCTCTTCAATCAGGGGGAACTGATGGTGTTGCCACTATTTAGAGGCAGCTTAACGGGGTGGTGCACATTATATGCTGGCCAGTCGAACTGTTTTGTGCCAATCAGCTGAGAAGATAACTGCAGCCTGGGCCCACAGCTTTGATGATGGTACCAGGGAGTTAGACATAGAGTAAATCAGGAGCAGGGAGGGATCCTCTCCCCTAGTGATGGATGCCAGTTGCCCAGGCATATTATGTAGCTGCACTAGCGAGCAGTATCTGGACATATAAATACCACAACAATCTAGGAGCAATGCCAGAAAAAAATTGATGACTTGCTCAGAGCTGCTAAGGTAAGATCCCCATTACAGCTTGTTTATTGCATAGGCCTGCACCATCCTGTTCACTTATCACCTCTGCACAAACAGACCAATAATGGCCCCTAGCTCACCAATGCCACAAATTTAAAATTCACCTCCACAATCCTGTTAGGTTTGGAGATTTTGCCTCCCAGCTGTCTGTCCCTTCCTCACAAACATTATAATAATTAAAAGATTTTTCTTTGGGAGGTGAAGCCATGATCTCAGAATTTTAGCCCCACCACTATCCCTCTCTCATTCCCTCCCCTACTTCCTATATATTCTTTTAAAATTATAACTGGACCCTCCACTGAACTTCCTTCCACTACTTGCACACTCAGGGTCTGGTCCTGCCATCATCCTGGTCTACTCGGTGACCTAGCCTCTTCCTCTAAGCACACACACACCATACCACATTGCTTCACAACCCTTCGACAGGCCACAGGCTAACCCATGGTCAACTCTTCAGGCTGCCATACAGCAGGAGGGAGATGGCAAGATCTGGAGGAAGTCCAACATTAGCAACAACAATGTAGTGCCTTTAATATATAAAATGTCTCAAGGGCCTACACAGGAGCATAATTAGACAGAATTGACAAAGAGCCATACAAGGAGACATCAGGTCACATGCCCAAAAGGCTTGGTCAAAGAGGGAGATATTAAGTAGTATTTTAAAGCAGGAGGGAGAAGTGAGATGGAACAATTTAGGGAGAGATTAGGGCCCATGCAGCTCTAAAGGCACGGCCTCCAATGGTAGGGCAACGGAAATCATGGGTGTCCCAAGAGGTCAGAATTGGAGGGACGCAGATATCTCAGAGGGTAGGAGGAGATTTCAACAATAAAGAGGAGTGAAGCCATGGAGGGATTTGAACCCAAGGATAAATGCTAAAACTTTTGAGATCGTAACTTGGACTGCCAAAGCAAAATATTTTAATTATTGTCAAGAGCTTAATTTTGTAAGGGGGGTACAATTGGGACATAAAACCAGCAAATTCAGCAGGATTGTGGAGTGGCAGTTGTTGCTCTGTTGGGGGTTGAATTTAAAATTGGAAAGAGTGTTGGGAGCCAGTGTAGGTCAGGTGTTGCAGAGGGGTGAAGTGTGAGCAGGACTGAGTTCAAGTTAAGATCAGGAGAAGCTTAGCTTCAGGTGAGCTCAAATTTAAGAGTTTGGGGGTTAGAATGTAAGCCAGGAGACTTCCGTAGGCATGATGGGCCAAGTGGCTTCTTTCTGTGCCACAAACCTTCTGGGAGAGTGTGGGAGATGTTGAGGCTAGAGGTAACAAAAGCAATATCTCTGTAGCTGATAGGTTGAGGCAGAGATGGCAATAGACAATGGAGGAGGACACTATTGACAGGGAGAGGCACATGGTATGGAAATGGAAAGGATGGAGGATATATGCAGTCAGATGTTTGGGCAACTTTCCTTCTTTCTTTCCTTATACAGAGCCCTTTCCCTTAAATATAATGCACAATAACCTGGCGGTGCACTGTGCAACCAGGTATCTGCTACCACTTGCACTTGCCACTACCTGCAAAACTTTATCTCTCCTTCCTTTTTCCAAGTCCATCAGAAGTCCTGAGCACAGCTGCAAACACTAGACAGGAGAAGTCTGCTGAAGAGAGCCCTGTGCACAGAACTGGAGGAATCCACTAGAATGGCAACAGGAATTTGGTGAGAGTGGGAGTTCGGTGCAGAGGGTGAAGGATCTAGGGGAGTGTTTTAACTACATTTAAACCTACAACTTCTTAATACTTTGTAAAATTACAATTTAAGCTGGATAAATTAATTAGTTTAAAAGAACTAAAGTAAACCAAGTGAATTAATTAATTTATCAATTAAATAATTAAAACTAGTTTCAATCGAGATGGCAGTGCAAGAGGTCTACTCTGGGACTTTGTGGAGAGCAGTGTGATTCCAGGCAGCCACATTGGCAGTGAATGGCTGCAACTCCAAAAAATATGGCCCAGGGTTGGCTAGTTGGAGTCTGAGGTGTAGGCGTAACAAAGCATCAGGAAAGGGAATAGTTATCTGTACATTTTGATGCAACTAACAGTCACGCTCTTTAGGTTAGCTTATGGTTTAGCTTTGGTCAGGGATAGGAGAATGTGACCTAGGGTCTAGCAGGTAAGGGGACCTTGGATACAATGCTGGAGGAACCCCAGTCTTTGCCTTTATCCAGTAGGTACTTGCTATCTGCCTGGATGAAAACAAAGACTGCAGGGAAGGTGGGCAAACTGACTTTGGCACAGTGGTACAGGAGGCCATTCAAGTGGGAGGGGGAGTGAAAAGGAATGTAGTAATAGGGGAGGATAGCATGGTTAGGAGGATAAATACTGTTCTCTGCAGCTACAGCTGACAGTTCTAAAGTCTGTGTTGCCTGCCCAGTGCCACGGTTAGCAGTACCTCCTTGTAGCTGGAGAAAAACATAGAGCGGGGGGTGGGGAGATCCAGTTGTTGTGGTTCATATAGGAAGAACATAGGTACAAAGGGAATACTGTTCTGCTGAATAAGAAGCTAGATCCCAAATTCAAAAGCAGAACCTGAGAGGTGCATGGAGGGTGTTCAGGGTTGAGAATTAATTATTCTAGGGTAATTGACTTTTAGAAATGATAGGTGGGGTAGCCTTGCTAATAAAGGCCATAAAGGGGAATGATCTTAGCCCTGGAGATCAGGGTGTGGTTTCAGGATGGGTGGGGTTAAGAAATAGGAAAGGACAGAGAACTCTGGTGGCAGTACTTTATCGACCCCTAACAGTTGTTGCAATGTTAGTGTATAAATCAACAAATTAGAGATGCATGAAACAATGGCAATGCAATAATCACGGAGAATTTTAATCTTCATATAGAATGTACAAACCAAATTGGCAAAAGTAGCTTGGAGGACGATTTCTGGAATGCATTTGAAACAGTTTCTATGACAATCTGTCACAGAAACAAGGGTTATTTTAAATCTATTGGGTAATGAAACAGAGATAATTACTAATCTTATAGTGAAGGATCTTCTGGGGAAGAGTGATCATAATATTCCACAATTTCATATTGCGTTTGAGAGTGATGTGGTTGAGTGATGTTGTTAAATTTAAACATAACCAATTATGGAGGTATAAATGGGGAGTTGATTAAGGTAGATTGGGAAGTTAGATTCAAAGATATAACAGCCAATAAGGAACATTTAAAGGGATAATTCATCATTCTCAAAATTCTTGGGGCAATGAAAACTCTACAGGAAAAATGGCCCATTGTTGCTAACTAGAGAAGTTAAGGATTGTAATTTTATAGATTTTGGTGAGACTACAGCTGGAGTGCGGTATTGTTTTGGTCTCCTTAACTAAGGAAGAATGTGGAGGTGCAACAAAGGTTCGATAGATTGATTCCTGATTAATGAGAGGGCTCTGCTATGAGGAGAGATTGAGTGGAATGGACTTATGTTCTGTGGGATTTAGGCGAATGAGAGGTGATCTTATTGAAATGTAGACGATTCTGAGAGGGCTTTGTGGGATATATGTTGAGAGGTTATTCTCCTGAATGGAGAGTCTAAAACTAAGGGTCATGGTTTCTGGGTAAGGGGCCAGCCATTTTGGACTGATATGAGAAAAATCGCTACACTCAAAGGATTGTGAATCGTTGGAATTCTCTACCCCAGAGGGCTGGGATGCCGAGGCATTGAATGAATTGAAGGCTGAAACTGATGGTTTTTAGACACCAAAGGAATCAAGGGATTTGGGGAGTTGAGGTAGAGGATAGTAGTGCATGTGCACAGCCATGCAGCAACTAGGCAGGTAGGCTGAGCAGAAGTTTTCCCATTTAAACACATACATTTAAAGGTACCAGGCACTGAAATGAACAACTGAAAGAACATTTTTTGACCATGCTCTTACTGAATAGCAGAAAAGGTTCAAGGAGCCATATGGCCTATTCTTTTCATTTAATCTTTCATGGGATGTGAGCATCGCTGGCAAGTCCAGCACTTGTTACTCATCCCTAATTGCCCCTTGAGAAGGTGGTGGTGAGCTGCCTTCTTGAACCGCTGTAGTCCATGTGGTGTAGGTACACCCTCAGTGCTGTTTGGAAGAGAGTTCCAGGATTTTGACCCAGTGACAGGGAACAAACGATTATATGTTTCCAAGTCAGGATGGTGTGTTACTTGAAAGGGAACTTGCAAGTGGTGGTGTTCCCATGCATCTGCTGCCCTTGTCCTTCCAGGTGCTAGAGGTCACAGGTTTGGAAGGTGTTGTCGAAGGAGGCTTGGTGAGTTTCTGCAATGCATCTTGTACACACTGCTGTCACTATGCGTCAAGTTTGGAGGGAGGGAATGTTTAAGGTAGTGAATGGGGTGCCAATCAAGTGCGTTGCTTTGCCCTGGATGATATGGAGTTTCTTGAGTGTTGTCGGAGCTGCACTCATCCAGGCAAGTGGAGAGTATTCCATCACTCTCCTGACTTGTGCCTTGTAAATGGTGGACAGGATGTGGGGACTCAGGAGATGAGTTTTTCAATAGAGAATTCCTAGCCTCAAAGCTACTCTTGTCGCCACAGTATTTATATGACTAGTCCACTTAAGTTTCTGGTCAATGGTGACCCCCAGGATGTTGATGTGGGGGAATTCAGTGATGGTAATGCTTTGAATGTTAAGGGAAGAAGGTTAGATTCTCTCTTGTTGAAGGTGGTCATTGCTTGGCACATGTGTGGCACAAATGTTATTTGCTATTTATCAGCGCAAGCCTGATGTCACCCAGGTCTTGCCATAAATGGACACGGTCTGCTTCAGCATCTGAGGAGTCACATATGGTAATGAGCACTGTGCAAACATCAGCGAACATCCCCACTTCTGCCCTTATGATGGAGGGAAGGCCATTGATGAAACCGCTGAAGATTGTTGGGTCTAGGACTATACCCTGAGGAACTTCTGTAATGATGTCCTGGGATTGAGATGATTGACCTCCAATAACCACAACCATCTTCCTTTGTGTTAGGTATGACTCCAACCAATGGAGAATTTCCCAGATTCCCATTGACTTCAATTGTGCTAGGACTCCTTGATGCCACACATGGTCAAATGTTGCCTTGATGCCAAGTGCAAACACTCTCATCTCCCCTCTGGAATTCAGCTCTTTTATCCATGTTTGGACCAAGGCTGAAATGAGGTCAGGAGCTGAGTTGCCCTGGCTAAACCCAAATTGAGCATCAGTGACCAGGTTATTGCTGAGTAAGTGCTGCTTGAGAGCACTGTTGATGAACCCTTCCATTACTTTACTGATAATCGAGAGTAGACTGATGAGGCGGTAATTAATCAGATTGGATTTGTCCTGCTTTTTGTGTACAGGACATATCTGGGTAATTTTCCACATTGCTGGGTAGATGTCAGTGTTGTAGCTGTGCTGGGACAGCTAGGGGCGTGGCTAGTTCTGTAGTTCCAAGTCTTCAGCACTCCCACTCCTCTTTCTTATGTTCTTATGTTCTAAGATTCACCCTCTCACTCCTGCAAACACCAGCTCAGAAATTGGCATCCGGCCTACTGAAGACTGAGTTAGATGTGCCTGCGCCGGGTATATCACTGACAACAGGTGAACAACATAAGGTGGGGAGGATGACCCAAGAAGCAGTTCACCAGAGGAACAAATTGGATCTGAACCCTGCTGTCGAGGATAGGGATGAAGAGTTTGTGGGACGAATTTCTAAAAGGAGAATTTTCACTCTCATCAACAACTGATCAATACAGCGGCCTGCCTTCTGAGGAGCCTCTGCAGCAGGACAAACAGTGTGAAGGAGTTCACGAACAAACTTCTGTTGGGTTCTTTCACACCACATTGACACTCAACCGTGGACAGTGTTGTGACTTCAATGGAAGCTACAGCTGGGCCCTTCTTCCTGAGATAATTAGACTCAAATTATAAAATCTCTCTGGGATCCTCATACTGAGGCCTTTGGATCAGTGGGAGTGGCAGAGGAGCAATGAGAGTCACTCATGTAGCCCTCTTTTCACAATGGCAGATTTGTCTGTTCCCCAGCTACCCTCTCAACCAATGCCCACTCTGGGACAAAGGTGTCAGTTGTGCCAATGTGCCCCGCCAACCGCAGGTATACTGCAGAATGCAGCTGTGCCCTCTCAAAGGGAGATGGTGGAGAGTGCTGGTGGGAGATGGTCATGGGGGGTGGAGGGTGAGTGGTCCCAGGACAGCAAAATCCCAGATTATTCCTGTGGGGCCCTGGAGATGCTCTCCTGCTCCTATATGGCCTCCAAAAGTAATCCAAGCTCACATTTTCCGGGCTCTTCTCTTCCACTGTCCATGGAGCAGTTCGGAGTACATACTCTTTGGGATGGATACATTCCCATAATGCAACATTGCAAGCAAAGCACTTTGGGATATCCTGAGGTCATAAAAGGTGCTAAGTAAATCCAAGTTCCTTATTTCATGCCTTGTTGGTGCTTGCAGGATCTAGAGTGCTTGATGAAACTGTTTCTTCCTGCTGACAGTGGTATCAACTTAGGAACAAACATCCCAAGATGTTTCACAGCACCATTATAAATTGATGTGTGACAGCGAGCCACATGTTGGACCAAAAGCTCGGTCAAAGAGGCAGGTTTTAAGGAGTACCTTAAAGGAGGTAGGCAAGGTAGTAAGACAGAGAGATGTAGGAAGGGAATTATAGAACTTGGGGTCTAGGCAACTGAAAGCATGGCCGCCAATGGTGAAGCAGTTAAAATTGAGGATACAGAGGTCAGAATTAGAGGAGTTCAGCTATCTCAGAGGGTCATAGGTTTGGAGAAGATTACGGAGGTAGGGAGGGACAAGCCATGGAGCGGTTTGAAAACAAGGATGAGAGTTTTAAAATCGAGAATTTGCTTGACTGGGAACTAACGTCGGTCAGCAAACACAGGAATGATAGGGGAACAGGACTTGCTGCGATTTAAGACATGGGCAGCAGAGCTTTGGGTTATTTCAAGTTTACACTGGGTAGAATATGGGCAACCAGCAAGGAGTGCATTGAAACAGTCAAGTCTAGAGGTACAGAAGGCATAGATGAGGGTTTCAGCAGCAGATGAGCTGAGACAGGGGTAAAGTTGAGTGATGTTACAGAGGTGGACATAGGTGGTCTTAGAGGTGGGACAAATATGAGGTCAAAAGCTCATCTCAGTATCAAAACAACAGCACAAGATTTTTGCATTATCTGGAGCATGTGATTATTTCAGTCCATACTGGATTTCCTCAACATTCATGTGGGGTCCTGGGCCTTCGACTTCTTGGATGTACCCACTAACCTCAAACTTGGCTGGATCAGGTGGCTACTAGAGCAGACCAGAGGCTGGGCATTCTGTGGTGAGTGGCTTAGCTCTGGACTGTCCAAAACGTTTTTGCTGAAGGCACAATTCAGGAAGGTGATGGAATGCTCTCCAGCTGTCTGGTTGAGAGCAGCTTCAACACCACTCAAGATCCCCAGTTCACTTGATTGGCAGCTCATCCACCTTCTTAAACATCCACTCGCTCCACCGTTGCTACACTGTGGCTCCAGTGTGGACTATTGCAGGATGTCCATAGGATGCGCAGCAGCAAATTGCCAAGCTATCTTCAGCAGTACCTCAAAAATAAGCAATCTCTACAACCTAGAAGGACAAGGAAACAGGCACTTGGGAACACCATCACCTCCATGTTCCCTCCCAAGTTGCGCACCATCCTGGCTTGGGGTGAATAATCATTCCTTCATTGTTGCTGGGCCAGATTCTTTGAACTCTCTATCTTTGTGGGAGTACCTTCACCATATAGAGCACCGTAGTTCAATAAGAAGGATTATCTCAATGGGACAAAAGCAAAATACTGTGGATGTTGGAAATCTGAAATAAAAGCAGAAAATTCTGGATAACCTCAGCAGACCTGGCAGCGTCTGCGGAGAGAGAAACAGAGTTAATGTTTCAAGTCCGAATGACTCTTCAGGAGAAGGAGAAGCCATCCACTCAAAGTCCAGTCAAAAAGCCTGCTTGCCGACATAATCTCATTCTTTTGACCCTTGAGAAAACTAAATGTACATCACCTTTAACCTTGAGGTACTGTCTTCTTGTTGTGAACGTGTCCACTTTAGCTGGAAGAATAAAACAGCAGCATATTATTTAAATGGGGAGAGATCATAGAACTCTGAGGTGCAGAGGGATCTGGGTGTCCTGGTACATGAATCACGAGAAGTTATTATGCAAGTGCAGCAAGTGATTAAGAAGGTAAATGGACTGTTATCATTTATTACAAGGGGAAATGAAATATAAAAGTAGGGATGCTCTGTTGTCGGGCGTTGGTGAGACTATATCTAGAGTACTATGTGCAGTTTCGGTCTCCTTATTTAAAAAAGGAGGTAATTGCATTAGAAGCAGTTCAGAGAAGGTTCACTTGACTGAACCGTGGGATGAGGGAGTTATCCCGTGACGACAGGTCATACAGGCTGGGCCTGTATCCATTGGAGTTTTGAAGATTGAAATATAAAAGATCCTGAGGGGACTTGACAGGGTGGATGCTGAAAGGATGTTTCCCCTTGTGGGAGAGGCTAGAACTGGAGGACATTGTTTAAAAATAAGAGGTGTCCTATTTAAAACGGAGATTGGGAGAATTTTTTTCCCTCAGGTCATGAGTCTCTGGAACTCTCTTCCCCAGAAAGCGGTAGAGGCAGGGTCATTAAATATTTTTAAGGCAAAGTGAGATAGATTCTTGACTAACAAGGGAGTTAAAGCGTATGGGGTATAGGGAAAGTGGAGTTGAGGCCACAATCAGATCAGCCATGATCCTATTGAATGGCGGAACAGGCTCAAGGGGCCGAATGGCCTACTCCTGCTCCTAATTCAGATGTTTGTATGTTCACTGGTCTTCACTGGGCAGGGAAGCTATCTGGGCTTCTGCTGCAGGGTTGCTACAGAAGGAGAGCTGCAGAAAGCTCACTTCCCACTGCTTGGCACTGCACCACCCACTTACAACAAAAGATAAAGGAAATGGAGACAGAGATGTGTTTTGCCTCTCTACAATCTTTTGTTCTTCGGGTGCACTTCCAGGGGTTTCCCAGAGAGGGACAGAGCACTTCCATATCCCACAGGCAGAGGTGTTAAATACTTCAGTAAATAGAATCTTTGAGGCTTAGATCCCAAAAGGAGACTATTCGGCCCATTGTGCTTGTGCTGGCCCTTTAGAAAAGCCATCATGCTTTATCCCACATCCATGGTATTTGTCAGTAAATTCTCCATCCTCAAGTACCTGACCCTCCCTTTTAAAATTATTTATGAAATCAACTTCAGTTCAAATGTTACTAATCGCGACAACTCTCTGACTGAAAGATTTCTCCTCATCTCCCTCTAGCTCTTCTGCCAATAATTTAAAATCTATGACCTCTGGTTACTGACCCACTCGCCAGAGGAAATAGTTTTCCCCTCTCTCTCTACTCTAACAAAACTTTGCATCACCTTGAAAATGTCTATTATGTCACCTCTTAACCTTCTCTGTTTCAAGGAGAACAGTTCTAACTCTTCCAAACCTCTCCTCATAACTGAAGTCCCTCATCCTTGGTTAGATTGAAGAGAAAGTAACAAAAGCGTGCCTGGTACCAGTGAAGTCTCAGCCATGGTTTTTAGCACTTCCAGGTAGCACCCAGCCTCCTCAGCTTGGAGCATCTACTACAGAGCAAACAACAATCTCTTCAACCCTCTAGAAAGCTGTCTTTTACTGATCAGGTACAGGCCCAAAGAGACCTATAGTGTAAGCCTTTCTTCCCCCCCTTTCTGGCTGCAGGCCTTGCCCCTTATGTTTCTGTCACACTGTATGTTCAGTTGCTGGACATAGCCGACCCAAGTCTAGCACAACGCTATTGCTTTAATCTTTGGTGATTGGGAATAGCTCCTGACATAGAATTACAAGGTATTTACAGCACAAAAACAGGACATTCAGCCCAACTGGTCTGTGCCAGTGTTTATGCTGCACAAGAATCTCCTTTTACCCCTTTGCATCTCACTCTCTCCTTCTATTCCTTTCTCCCTCATGTCTATTCCATTCCCCCTTAAATGTATCTATACCATTCGCCTCAGTGACTCCCTGCAGTAGCAAGTTCCACATTCTAACCACTTTCTGGGTATCTCCTGAATTCCTTACTGGGTTTATCGGTTACATCTGGTTAGTTTTGGTCTCACCCACAAATGCGAACATCTTCTCTATGTCAATCCTATCCAACCCCTTCCGAATTTTAAAGGCCTCTATTTAACCATCCTCGGCCTTCTCTTCTCTGAGGTAAAAGAGCCCCGGCCTGTTCAGTCTTTCCTGATGATTGTGCCCCCTGACTTCTGGCACCTAACAACTTTTAACAATTTGAACTATTTTTCACCATCGCAGTGAGCCCTTTTCCTGCTTATCCGCTGGTGCCATTGTTACTTTCTCCATCTATTTTCACATTCCGAAGTTCACAACATTAAACTAACTCTCTTACATTATTGCATGCCTTATTGGATTAGGTTTGAATATCATTTCTGCCTTACTGATGTCATGGCACCAAATTAGAAAATGTGATAAAAGTCATAACTGTTTTCTCACGTGTCGGTGCAGACTCGATGGGCCGAAGGGCCTCTTCTGCACGGTGTGATTCTGTGATTCAACGGAATAGGCAGCACTGCCTTTTCTAGGTCGATGCATTATCGCAAACCAGCCACACTGGCATTAAAAATACAAGGACTGAGATTCTTAGGATTCTGCCCTGCTGTATGGTAGGTGGACTGGGGCACATGTGCACCCAAGGCCGAAGACACTTGCCTCCTCCCAAATTGTGGGGATGGGTCATCCGTATATTTAAGCGACCTGCCAGAGTCTGCCAGGTAATAAATACCCCATTATAAGGCAAATCTGCCAAAAGCCACTCGACCTGAGGTACCCAAGGCCCGACCTGAGCCTGAAGAATAGTCTTTGGCTGCAAAGAGAGGCATTCCGTTACCTCAGAAAAGAACTCAATCCCCTCTGGGATCTACTCTGGGGTCAATTACCTCTCCCGTCTAAAGCTTCGGGGCTTTATGAAAGGCTTCAGCGTCACTCACGCCAGCTTTTATCTGCAATGGAAAACATGGGATGGAATCCTAGTGGAAGCAGGTTCCACTCCAAATTCCAAGTGTCGGCCACCTGCTTAATCCAGGCCAGAGCTTCTCCGCTACATTGTGCATGGCGCATGCAATAATGCAAACAAACATAACAAGACCCTATCCCATTGTTGAAAAAACAAATCGCCTTTTGTACCGACTTTTACTCATTTAGGCAGCAGCGTTGGAGCTTAAATAATTGTGGTTTCGAGGCCTAACTAGGGCTTAAATGGATGATGCAGGTTGACAGTCCTGCACAGTGCCGAGGGAGTGCTACATTATTGGAGGGCCTGTCCTTTGTGCGAGACTTTAAATGCGTTTTCTCTTCTCTTTGTTCAGACATTAGAGATGGCACTATGCTAGACCAAGTGTCCCAATCAGCATTCCCTCCTTCACTGGGATCACCTTAATTAATGTTGACTCTTGCGCCTGGATGACTGGGTCAATAACCGGGGAGCATAGATTTCAAATCATTAGCAAAACATCTAGGCAGGAGATAAGGAGGAATTTTGAATTATCGGGATTTGCAACACTGTGCCTGATGGAAGCTGATTACAGAAGTAATTTTAAAAGGGAGTTGGACAGGGATTTATGGAACTTAAAGGATTAGGGACAAAAAGTATGGATGTGAGTATAATCATAGCTGCTCTTACAAAGAGCCAGCACAGGCACAATGGCTGAATGGCCTCTTTCTGTGCTATAAGTTTGTAATATCCAATGTATCTGTGACTAGTTTTATGTTTGTAGGATTGTTTTGCATGCAAAATAGCAGCCTTATCTCCCTACATATAAACAGCAACTGTGCAAGAAAGGGTAATTCATTAAATAAAGCATTTTAAGATTTGCTGGGATCATTCTAGCCTAACTTTATCCACCAGAAACTGTTGTGATTGAATTGGTTGCCTGATTTTACCTTCAACTGACTTCAAATTACACCCTCACCCCACCTCACCCCACCCTCCTCCCCCGATGTGAAAGCTGCTCTATAAATATAAGAATTATCTTACCTATAAAAGCTGCCCTCATGTTTCTCAGTACAGAGACATAAACTGACCCTGTTTTGTTATTGAATTGGACACTGATCTGCTCCAATTGGAGAATGACCCAGGGGTTTTCTATCAGCTTCTGACACAAGACAAATAGCACCTGACCTACAGACCCTGAAAGGTGAGGAACCTCACAGGCAACACCAAAGATGACATTAGAAGCTCTTCCTGTCCATGAATCATCAAAGCAAGCTATCTGACTCCTGGGGCACACTACCCACCAGGGAAAAAAGCTGCAATCTTGATTTTGTGCAGTTTAAAGGATTAAGTGTCAACTTTACACCATAAACATGCCAGGAGCTATTGAACAAGACTTGGTGTCTCACTGCATCAGTTTTGCTGTCTGAAAAGCCCTGTGTTAAAAACAATGTATGAGGGCTCCTTTTTACAGCATTGTTACATTCTTGATATGCCAGGGGCTTTTAGCATACAGTACTCCTACCACAGGGAGTGCACTATTAAAGGAGATTAACTTTAAGCTACCAGAGCCTAATTGTGCATGTCCATCAGAGACAATGTAAAACATGGAGCTCCTTCCTATTCCATTATCCCATTATGGATGGGTCACACACTGCCAAAGGAAAATGGGAAAGGTGGCACCCAAAGAATTGGCTTTTAGATGTGTGGTCCTCTCCCACTGCCCATCATCAAGACAAGAGAGCATTAAGTCCAATGAGAGTGCTGTTCTTTCTCAGGTTGTTTTGTTATTCATTGTGGTTACTATCAAAAGTTAAGCTATATGACATGTCTATAAACTGAAGAAGTGTGGCAGAGACAGAGGGCTGGGGATTATTTCTCTGGTGAGTTCCTTATCTCAGACAGGCTGAGGAAGGGTAACAGAGGAGCACTGCAGATTTAAGGGAAATCAAAGGTGGTTATTTAATGGTTCTGATGAAGAGTCATTCGGACTCGAAGCGTTAACTGTCTTCCTCTCCACAGATGCTGTCAGAACTGCTGAGTTTTTCCAGCTATTTTTGTTTTTGTTTGTGGTATTTAATGGAGTCAACCGGGGTCTTGCCCACTGGCTGGAGAGCTAGTGAGAGCTCCCTGTTGCTCACCAAAGGCCCATTAAATTAAGTGCCCATTCAGGCACTTAACTGGACAGCAATGGGCCGTCCCTGGGATCAAGGACCTCAGGTGTGGAAGTCCAGACCAATCAGAGGCCAGCAGCTCTATTGAACGACAGTGCCACTGGGGAGGCAGTGGCTGCTGCCGGTATGACGCTCACCCAAGACCTTGTTTCATTGCTGGATCTTGGGCCACAGGTGAGTGTTGGCAGGAGGTGGGCGGGTCATGGCTTAGGTCACGGGGGCAGAGAGGGTCAGCAGCAATGACAGGGTGTGCCTCTTAGCAAGGCCCTGGTCCTTCCCAAAGCCAGATCCCCCGATCAGGCACTGAGTGCCCTTTAACAGTGGAAACCCCGGGAGGCCACTGTTTGGGTTTTGAAATGTAACCAGTCTGATTGACACCTCTGGGTTTCCACAGTCATGTGGCTGTGCCATAAGGCTGTCTCTGCGGGTTAGCTCAATAAAAGCTCTCACTGAGTACACACTCAAGAAGTACAGCTGTACTAGTACATGAAACACCCACAAGCAACCCTGCACAGGTTTGCTTGTTGTGACCCCCTCATGGTGAGCATCCCCCACCCCCACAACCCCCACTGGGTTAATGCCAGTGGTGATGGGATGAGACCTTGAAGTGGACAATTAATCATAGTTGGCGGCAAGGTGGAAAGGCCATCCACAGGCCTTCCCTCCATGGGAGCTAGGGTGGAGGCAGGGAGGCAGTGGGGTCCCCTTCCACCACTCTCCCACCCGATTAAACGTACCCCTGCCACCAAACCTGCCACAAGGGAGGGCATTAAATACCTCCCCAACTGTCACACCCAAGAGCAGGGCTGCATCTGATTACAATGCCTCGAGGGCTTAATAGTTGAGATATTCTGTGAGACCTCCCCCATAAAGAGGGCCAAGTTGGTCAAAGTACCAGAGAGGAAAGGGGGCAAAATTAGGGTGACAATTTCTGAAACTTCTTTTCTCAATAGAAGCAATCAAGCGTTTCAAAAGTACTTTTGTGCCTTTATTTTCCTTTAGTTTTAAGTTTTTCCTTAACTAAATCGACATCTTTGAAAATCCTACATGGAGTTAAAGCAACCCAACCTGATCTGCTCACTATTCCTGAGATACAGTTTGGAGGTAGGAGGA
Source organism: Cetorhinus maximus (assembly GCF_964194155.1). Classification (NCBI taxonomy): domain Eukaryota; kingdom Metazoa; phylum Chordata; class Chondrichthyes; order Lamniformes; family Cetorhinidae; genus Cetorhinus; species Cetorhinus maximus. The sequence continues at coordinate 4,740,739 of NC_135905.1, read as the reverse complement.
ATTGCAAACATAGGTCCAGGTTCCTAGGACGGAGAGGCTCTCCGCTATGATAAAAGCAGCGCAAGTGCCTAAAGATCAGAAGTCCTGCCCCGAACACAGCTCTTCCCATTTTCAAGGCAGTGCGATTGGGGCCGGGTCACATTTAGTGCGTGCGTGCTTTACAGAGGCAGCTGGCCGTTTAAATCATCAGCTGCCTCCACTGAAGTGGGATTTTGGTAGGTCAGGAGTGTGAAACCTCAAGTGTGCAGGTTAGACCAGGTAAGAGTAGGTCTGAACTTGGTCGATTCATTTGGATACCCTTTGGAGCGGTAAGGCACCCCTTTGGATATGGTCCTGGGACACCTTTGGGAGAGGTAAGGTGCCCTTTGGTGGAGGTCAGTACCCATTTTGGGATCAGATGCCCTTTGCAAGTGTTAAAAGTCGGCATGAATGTTTGGAAAAGATACATAAACTCATTACTGTCAAGCTCAACAAACCTGTCAAAATCAACTGTCAAAACTGCCAGGAGAACCTGTCAAAGGGAGCTGTCAAAACTGTCAAGGCATTTGACAGTACTAACCTTTAAGTCTTTGAAAAAATTTCTGTAGTATTAAAGAAAATGATTGCTTGCTATTTCACTCTAGCTTCCAGAAGGCAGCCTTAGGACTTCCATTATTGGATTATTGCTGCATGACTGATTTCACAACCATCCATTATCACAGTAGGGTGCCTGCCATTTCAGTTTGATTGACAGCTACAAGTTGTTATAGACTCTTTGGTGTTGGACTATGGATTCCCTTGTTGTTATACAGGATTGTGCACTTGAATGAAACAATTGTTGATTGTTGTTATAAGGCTTTATGTAGTTGAAGGGATGTAAATGTAGTAAATGTTTTTTTATGAATGAGAGTGTTTTTTCAATATAGTGAAGTCTGTAATACACACATCGAACTTTAATTTATACAACTTTATTTTATCTCATCTCTGCATGGGTCCTGAGCCCTGCCCATGGTGGATAATAGGTGTGTTGTCATGATAGGTGTAAGGGCAAAGGGTGGTGGCCGGGGGGGCATGAGTTAGCAATAAGTTGGCAGAGGGGCTATAAAGTGCCATGGGGAGGCAGAGGGGCATATGTTGACATAGGAGCTAAAAAGTGCCCTGGGGGATGGGTAGGGTCAAACCTTGGCATGGGGGAAAGTGGGTGTGGGGGGTGGTGGGCAAGAGCTGGCATGGGTTGGCATGGATGCGGCATGAAGTGTGTGAGGCGGGTGAGGGCTGGAGGGATGTTTCATATTTTATTCTTTATTTTTTATTTTTGGACATAGTGCCAGATCCCTGAGGCAGGCCTTCCACCCAGCCCACCTCCACACCCGATTTCCTCCTCACTTCTTCCCTGGTTGCCCACCCCAACTCCTATTCTGGCCCGCATCCCCCATCCCAGACCCAAAATCAGATGAGCGGGAAAGCCACTTTTAAAGGTTGTGCTTGTGGTGCCTGAAATTCTCCCATCTCTGCACATGTGACCTTGGAGGGCTATTTAATAACCTTCCCATAAAGGAGCCATTAGGAAATAGTGACCATAATATGACTGAGTTTTACGTTAAGTTTGAAAGTGATATAGTTCATTCTCAAACTAGGGTCCTAAACCTGAGCAAAGGAAATTATGAAGATAGGAGAGGCAAGTTGGCTATGGTGGATTAGGAAAATACATTAAAAGATTTGATGTTAGACAGGTACTGGCTAGTATTTAAAGAAGTACTACATGGTCTACAACCAATATAGATGCATCTGAAACACAAAAAACCCAGAAGGAAGGGTGAATCAATGTGTGGCTAACAAAAGAAGTTAAAGATTGCACTAGACCAAAGAAAGTAGCTTATAAGGTTGCCAGAAAAAATGATAAACCTGAGGATTGGGAGCAATTTAGAATCCAGGAAAGGAGAACCAAAAAACTGATAAAGAAAGGAAAAAGAGAATATAAACGCAAACTAGTGAGGAACATAAAAGCTTCTTTAGGTCTGTGAAAAGGAAAAGATTGTCAAGGACAAATATAGGCCTGTTACAGGCAGAGACAGGAGAATTTCTAGTGGAGATAAGGAAATGGTGGAGAAGAACAATTACTTTGTGTCTGTCTTCATGGGAGAAGATGCAGAAGATGCAGATGCAAGGGAACCATGGGGCAATGTGAAAATGGGAAACCAAAAGAAATTAATGTTAATAAAGAGATAGTTCTCAAAAAATTAATTGGATTGAAGGTTAATAAATCTTGTAGACCAGACGAGCTACATCCCAGAGTGGATATAGAAATAGTGCATATATTGGCAGTTATCTTTCAAAATTCTATAGATTCTGGAAATATTCCTGCATAAAGTAGCAAATGTAACCCTACTATCTAAGAAGTGAGGGAGGGAGAACTACATACCTGTTAGTTTGATGCCATTAGTGGGGAAAATAATAGAACCTGTGGTAAATAGACGCTTGGAAAATAATTATATGATTGGGCAGAGTCAACATGGATTTATGAAAGGGAAATCATATTTGACAAACCTGTTGGAATTTTTTGAGGATGTTACTTGTAGCATAGATACAGGAGAATGAGTGGATGTGGTGCATTTGGATTTTCAGAAGGCTTTCGATAAGGTCCCAGACAGGAGGTTGGTAAACAAAATTAGACCACATGGGATTGGGGGTAATGTACTGGTATGGATTGAGAATTGGTTAACAGGCAGGAAACAGTAGGAATAAATGGATCATTCTCAGGATGGCAGGCTGTTAATAGTGGGGTACCGTAAGGATCAGTGCTTGGGGCCCAGTTATTCACAATCTATATCAATGATTTGGATGTGGGGACCAAATGTAATATTTCCAAATTTGCTGATGACACAAAACTAGGTGGGAACATGAGTTGTGAGGGGGATGCAAAGAGGCTTCAAGGTGATTTGGACAGGGCAAGTGAATGCACAAGAACATGACAGATGGAATATAATGTGAATAAGTGTGAAGTTATCTACTTTGGTAGAAAAAACAGAAAGCCAGAGTATTTCTTAAATGGTGAGAGGTTGGAAAGTGTTGATGTCCAAAGGGATCTGGGTGCCCTTGTTCATGAGTCACTAAAAGTTAGCATGCAGGTACAGCAAGCAATAAGGAAGGCAAATGGTATGTTGGCCTTCACCACCAGGGGATTTGAGTACAGGAGTAAAGCTGTCTTGCTGCAATTATATTGACCCTTGGTGAGACTATACTTGGAATATTTGGTACAGCTTTGTTCTCCTTATCTAAGGAAGGATGTACTTGCCATAGAGGCAGTGCAACAGAGGCTCACCAGACAATGGGATGGTGGGATTGCCTTATGAGGAGAGATTGAGGAGACAGGCTCTGTATTCTCTAGAGTTTTGAAGAATGAGAAGTAATCTCATTGAAACTTACAAAATTCTTACAGGACGTGACAAGGTAGATGTGGATAGGATGTTTTTCCTGGCTGGTGAGTCTAGAACCAGGGGACACAGCCTCAGGATAAGGGGCAGGCCATTTAAGAGTGAGATGTGGAGGAATTTCTTCACTCAGAGGGTGGTGAATCTTTGTAATTCTCTACCCAGAGGGCTGTGGAGGCTCAGCCATCGAGTATGTTCAAGACAAAAATCTATAGGTTTATGGATACTAATGACATCAAGGGATATGGGGATAGTGGGGTAAAATGGCGTAGAATAGATGATCAGGCATCATCTATTTGAATGACAGAACAGGCTTAATGGGCCGAATGGCCTACTCCCGCTCCTATTTACTATATTCCTATGGGAGTGAAAATCTGTGGCACGGTAATGCAAGAGTGTGAACATAGAACAAAGTCCCACATGATCATTTGAGCTTAAAATAATTTAGATCACATGTCTAATATCTCAATTTGTGAGGTCAAATCTTGTTTGATTATGCTTTTGTGAAGCAATTTAGGACATTAAAGGCTCTGATTTACAAGTTCTTGGTGTCAAAAGGCACAAGAAAGTAAGTATCCACTCTAGATAGAGTGCCATTCAGGTATTGAGAGGCTATGTATCTGTTCCACAGCTGAACCTGAGCAGCTTCAGAACAGGTTGCAGTTTAACAGTTGCTGTCCAACTCTGTTAAACCCTAGCCAGGAGCAAAATCACATCGCCAATAAGGGAGCTCAGTTCATTGCAGCTTAACATTAAAAAAATGATCAGCCACTATTGATCCATAGTTCAGACAAGTGCCACATTTATTTACAGGAAGACAGAGTATGGTTGACTAGCAATGCTTCCAAACCTCAATGTTCATCAGTCAGGAAACAGAAATTGTGTTGCAAGTATTAATATGCTGCGTTCTTATTACTCAGTGAACTCAATGGCTATGCAAAGTGACTGGAGAGGATCATTGGACAGTTAACTCAGCTGTGGTGTCCCTATAGAAATGAACCAAACCTACAGAAATCTGCTGGCTTTGGGATCTGTCTTCAGTCCAGGCAAAACGGATGAAAGTACCAGCTGTGTGAAAGGGCACAGGTCAGTTTTGGGCTTAGTTGTCAACGACCATGAATGGAGTTCAAACCTGGCACCAAACTGGCAATCTCTCTCAGCAAGGTTGGTTTTCAGAGGGAAATTTCACACTGGTGGGGGAAGGGCCTCTTCTGATCTTGTGCACGGAGGAGCAGATGCTTACCGCTCAAGCCGAAGAGGAATCAACATAAGATCCTTCCAACCGCTTGGTAATACAGAACTTGAGATTTGGCAAAAACTTTCTTTTCAGTAATATCCTCTCAATCCAACAGAATCCCCAAATAGCTCTCCAGTATTCCATATAACTCCTGATATTATCTCAAATCCCTTGACATTTGTTGATAGTACTTTAATAGTTGCTTCAAATCTCCTCCAATTTCCTTCAATATTCCAAATTTCTCTTTTAAACCTCTGGCATTCGTCTGCCAGTTATTCTCAGTATTAAGAACATTTGATGAGAATAGGGCTGCAAAATATGGCTTCATTGCGCTGGTGATTTGGGTACTATGGGAACCGATTGAGGTAAAAATAACAGGTTGGGTTGGGGCGTACTCCTGATACTTTTTGATGTGGCCCATGTTGATCGCCTTGCTGTGGAGGGCAAGAGCAGGGGGATCCTGAGCACGCACCAGGAGTATATAGGGTGGGCAGATCTAACGCTGATTCGATGCATGACTTGCCACTGTAGTCCTCATTGCTCCTGCTGACATCCTCTAGTAAGCACACACAGCTGAACATGGACTAAGCTGCTTGGGTAAACCAACACTAGTTGACCTGCTGGTGACATTGCTGTTGACCATCTACTTGCTGTTGCAGGCCTGGTGGAAGTATTGGGCTGTTCGAGGGGTTGTGAGGATTTGTTTTAGTCTGTGCTTCTCGTCTGGACAGATTTGCGTGCTTCTGAAAGGATTCGGAGGACATTCCTTACTCCCAGTCAGGGGCTGGCTGTAGTTGCAGTTTCCTTTGGGCTGCAGCATCAGACAGAGGTGGACCAGAGGCAACAGAGAAGACAAGCTGCTCACAGAGGTGCAAGGAGATGGGCTCTCAGCAGGAGACTTTACCCACATAGTCTTCAGGGGATTTCTCCTACCTGCATCTAAACTAGGAGCAGTGGTGCAGTTTGTAGGACTTGGCATGTAAGGATACATTCAGTGGCCTTGACCACTCCTGTGGGGTCATTAAGCTTCTTGTGGCACTGCATCCACATCCTCGGTGCCAGACTATTAACATTGACAGCAACAACCACCTGCTTCCACTGCCTTCTGAGCAATTGTTCAAATGGACTGCTGGTCTACCTCTTACTCCACAAAGCATCAGGAAACGCTCTCTTGTCTGCTTTCCCAATTTTGGAGTCCTTGCTTAAGCACTCCCAATGTTGTTCCATCTCTTCCAGCCCCTGCTGCAGCTAAAATGAAGTTCACCTTTAAGAGGTACAGTCTTGCTTTAAGTAACACAGGCTGCCTTTAAGTGATGCCAGCCTCGTTCAAACTTGGGCCCCCTGCTGAAGCCACTTGGCAATGCATTCGGCGCTGGGCAGCGTGCCACAATCATGGAAACCAACTGGCAAAGTTTGTGTGCCTCCTGTATCATTTTAATTGGGTCCAGGATAATCACGCAACATGATCCCCACACCTGAATTTGTGCCCTATCCAGGTTAGCCCCCCCAGCTGTATTGTAGATATGTTGCCCACAGTACTATGTTGTGTCTGTGTGTGGTTAGCTATGGGATATATAATGTGTTCTCTATGTAGACAGATTGTATATCAGTATTTCTCCACATTATAGATGATAACAACATCCCTTGGTTGATATAGCTGTAGGTAAGGCTGCATCAGAACTGTAATTAAATGACAGATGTTGGAAGTAGAAGTAATGAATGTGGGTGATTTACTCATTTACGGCCTCATGAATTCATCCTGCTGACTGGTTCAAGGTAGATATGATAAACAATACACACAGTCCTCATTTCTATATGATTCTCAAGCAACACAGACATAGGCATCTAACATGCCCCTTCATACAAGCCCTTGCTGCTGTGCAGAGTCCCAGTTTACTTTTTCCCAATTGCAGCCAGATTGAGAGAAGAGCGAGGCACAACATTTAAGAAAGAAAGAGCTTGTATTTACACTGAGCCTTTCATGTCCAGCCAGACGCAGTCACTATTTTCAATGCAGCAGCCAATTTGCACATTGCAAGGTCCCATAAACAGCCATGAGCAGTAATGACCATATAATCTGCTTTTAATGATATTGTTTGAGGGATAAATATGGGTCACGACACTCGGGAGAACACTCCTGATCTTCATCCACTTGCGCCATCGGATCTTTTACATCCACCTGAGAGGGCAGATAGGGCCTCAGTTTAACATCTCCACTAAAAGTTGGCACCACCAACAATGCAGCACCCCCTCAGCACTGCACTGGGAGCGTCAGCCTGGATTGTGTGCTGGAGTGAATTAAACACAGTTTTCTGACTCATAAGCAAGAGAATATAACCACTACTTTTTTTTATTCTTCCATGGGATACTGGTGTCGCTGGCAAGGCCAGCATTTGTTGCCCATTCCTAATTGCCCTTGAACTGAGCAGCTTGCTGGGCCATTTCAGAGGGGCAGTTAAGAGTCACCCACATTGCTGTGGGTCTGGAGTCACATGTAGGCCAGACCAGACCAGACAGATTTCCTTCCCTAAAGGACATTAGTGAACCAGATGAGTTTTTACAACAATTGATGATAGTTTCATGGTCACAATTACTGAGACTAGGTTTTCATTCTACATTATTAATTGAATTTAAATTCCACCAGTGCCCATGGTGGGATTTGAACCAATACCCTAGGGTATTAGCCTGGACTTCTGAATTACTTAATCCGGCAACATTACCACCCACTCCCCTCAATACCACTTCACAGACTGCGAGGATTCAACAACAGCATCGTCATTGTAGGACTTTAACATGGAGAGGTTACGTACATAGATTCACGAGGATGTTGCCAGGACTGGAGAATTGCAGCGATGAGGAAAGGTTGGATGGTTTGGGGTTGTTCTCAGTGGAACAGAGGAGGCTGAGGGGAGACTTGATTGAGATGCACAAAATTGTGAGGGGCCTGGATAGAGTGGGTAGGAAGGGCCTATTTACTATAGCAGAAAGGTCAGTGACTAGGGGGCATAGATTTAAAGTGATTGGTAGAAGGATTAGAGGGGAGATGAGGAAAAATCTTTGAGGGTCGTGGGGGTCTGGAACTCACTGCCTGAAAGGGCAGTAGAGGCAGAAACCCTCAACTCATTTAAAATGTGTCTGGATGTGCACCTCAAGTACCGTAACCTGCAGGGCTACGGACCAAATGCTGGAAAGCGGGGTTAGGCTGGGGGTGGCTCGTTTTTCAGCCGATGGGCCAAATGGCCTCTTTCTGTGTCGTAAACTTTCAATGATTCTAAAATAATGATCAGACTTGAAGCAAGAAAATGCCACCTCTGATCGTATCCTTGTGTCCCTCTCCTCACATTCCCCTCCCAATCTACTTCCTTCGATATCTGCAGCGGGGGAAAACTCTCCATCAATTCACTTACAAATACTCGCCAAAATTCCCAACTGTCCAGCCTATGGCCCCCCCCATTCATCATGAAATTTCTGCAGCTACTGATCTGCTCAATCACAACCGCACTTCCATATTTGATTCCCTTATACCCATTAAAACCATTACCCTCCCTTACCCTGGCCATTCCTCCTCATACTGATCAGCGTATCGGGGTGCAGCAGTCCATGGGGGTGCAGTGTATGGGGGTGCAGTGTATGGGGGTGCAGTGTATGGGGTTGCAGTGTATGGGGGTGCAGTGTATGAGGGTGCAGTGTATGAGGGTGCAGTGTATGGGGGTGCAGTGTATGAGGGTCCAGTGTACGAGGGTGCAGTGTATGGGGGTGCAGTGTATGGGGGTGCAGTGTATGGGGGTGCAGTGTATGGGGTTGCAGTGTATGGAGGGTGCAGTGTATGGGGGTGCAGTGTATGGGGGTGCAGTGTACGGGGGTGCAGTGTATGGGGGTGCAGTGTATGAGGGTGCAGTGTATGTGGTTGCAGTGTATGGAGGGTTCATTGTATGGGGGTGCATTGTATGGGGGTGCAGTGTATGGGGTGCAGTGTATGGGGGTGCAGTGTATGGGGGTGCAGTGTATGAGGGTGCAGTGTATGGGGGTGCAGTGTATGGGGGTGCAGTGTATGGGGTGCAGTGTATGGGGGTGCAGTGTATGGGGGTGCAGTGTATGAGGGTGCAGTGTATGGGGGTGCAGTGTATGGGGGTGCAGTGTATGGGGGTGCAGTGTATGAGGGTGCAGTGTATGGGGGTGCAGTGTATGAGGGTGCAGTGTATGGGGGTGCAGTGTATGAGGGTGCAGTGTATGGGGGTGCAGTGTATGTAGGTGCAGTGTATGTGGGTGCAGTGTATGTGGGTGCAGTGTATGAGGGTGCAGAGTATGGGGGTGCAGAGTATGGGGGTGCAGAGTATGGGGGTGCAGTATATGGGGGTGCAGTGTATGAGGGTGCAGTGTATGAGGGTGCAGAGTATGGGGGTGCAGTGTATGGGGTGCAGTGTATGGGGGTGCAGTGTATGAGGGTGCAGTGTATGGGGGTGCAGTGTATGAGGGTGCAGTGTATGGGGGTGCAGTGTATGAGGGTGCAGTGTATGGGGGTGCAGTGTATGTGGGTGCAGTGTATGTGGGTGCAGTGTATGAGGGTGCAGAGTATGGGGGTGCAGAGTATGGGGGTGCAGAGTATGGGGGTGCAGAGTATGGGGGTGCAGTATATGGGGGTGCAGTGTATGAGGGTGCAGTGTATGAGGGTGCAGAGTATGGGGGTGCAGTGTGTCGGGGTGCAGTGTGTCGGGGTGCAGGGTGTCGGGGTGCAGGGTGTCGGGGTGCAGGATGTCGGGGTGCAGGGTGTCGGGGTTCTGGGTGTCAGGGTGCAGGGTGTCGGGGTGCAGGGTGTCGGGGTGCAGGGTGTCGGGGTTCAGGGTGTCGGGGTTCAGGGTGTCGGGGTGCAGGGTGTCGGGGTTCAGGGTGTCGGGGTGCAGGATGTCGGGGTGCAGGGTGTCGGGGTGCAGGGTGTCGGGGTTCAGGGTGTCGGGGTTCAGGGTGTCGGGGTGCAGGGTGTCGGGGTTCAGGGTGTCAGGGTACAGGGTGTCGGGGTTCAGGGTGTCGGGGTTCAGGGTGTCGGGGTGCAGGGTGTCCGGGTGCAGGGTGTCGGGGTGTAGTGTGTCAGGGTGCAGTGTGTTGGGGTGCATGCAGTGTGTCGGGGTGCAGTGTGCCGGGGTGCAGGGTGCCGGGGTTCAGGGTGTCGGGGTTCAGGGTGTCGGGGTGCAGGGTGTCCGGGTGCAGGGTGTCGGGGTGTAGTGTGTCAGGGTGCAGTGTGTTGGGGTGCATGCAGTGTGTCGGGGTGCAGTGTGCCGGGGTGCAGGGTGCCGGGGTTCAGGGTGTCGGGGTGCAGTGTATCGGGGTTCAGGGTGTCGGGCTGCAATGTGCAGGGTGCAGGGTGTCGGGGTGCAATGCGTCTGGGTGCAGAGCGTCGGGGTGTAGTGTGTCGGGGTGCAGTGTGTTGGGGTGCATGCAGTGTGTCGGGGTGCAGTGTGCCGGGGTGCAGTGTGCCGGGGTGCAGGGTGCCGGGGTTCAGGGTGTCGGGGTGCAGTGTATCGGGGTTCAGGGTGTCGGGGTGCAATGTGCAGGGCGCAGGGTGTCGGGGTGCAATGCGTCTGGGTGCAGAGCGTCGGGTTGCAGTGCGTCGGGGTGCAGTGCGTCGGGGTGCAGTGTGTCGGGGTGCAGTGCGTCGGGGTGCAGTGTGTCGGGGTGCAATGTGTCGGGGTGCAGTGTGTCGGGGTGCATGCAGTGTGTCGGGGTGCAGTGTGCCGGGGTGCAGGGTGCCGGGGTTCAGGGTGTCGGGGTGCAGTGTATCGGGGTTCAGGGTGTCGGGGTGCAATGTGCAGGGCGCAGGGTGTCGGGGTGCAATGCGTCTGGGTGCAGAGCGTCGGGTTGCAGTGCGTCAGGGTGCAGTGCGTCGGGGTGCAGTGCGTCGGGGTGCAGTGCGTCGGGGTGCAGTGTGTCGGGGTGCATGGTGTCGGGGTGCAGTGTGTCGGGGTGCAGGGTGTCGGGGTGCAGGGTGTCGGGGTGCAGGATGTTGGGGTGCAGTGTGTCGGGGTTCAGTGTGTCGGGGTTCAATGTGTCGGGGTGCAGCGTGTCGGGGTTCAGCGTGTCGGGGTTCAGCGTGTCGGGGTGCAGGGTGTCGGGGTGCATGGTGCCGGGGTGCAGGGTGCCGGGGTTCAGGGTGTCGGGGTGCAGTGTATCGGGGTTCAGGGTGTCGGGGTGCAATGTGCAGGGCGCAGGGTGTCGGGGTTCAATGCGTCTGGGTGCAGAGCGTCGGGTTGCAGTGCGTCGGGGTGCACTGCGTCGGGGTGCAGTGCGTCGGGGTGCAGTGCGTCGGGGTGCATGGTGTCGGGGTGCAGTGTGTCCGGGTGCAGGGTGTTGGGGTGCAGGGTGTCGGGGTGCAGGATGTCGGGGTGCAGTGTGTCGGGGTTCAGTGTGTCGGGGTTCAGTGTGTCGGGGTTCAGTGTGTCGGGGTGCAGCGTGTCGGGGTTCAGCGTGTCGGGGTGCATGGTGTCGGGGTGCATGGTGTCGGGGTGCAGTGTGCCGGGGTGCAGTGTGTCGGGGTTCAGTGTGTCGGGGTGCAGTGTGTCGGGGTGCAGTGTGTCGGGGTGCAGTGTGTCGGGGTGCAGGGTGTCGGAGTGCAGGGTGTCGGGGTTCAGGGTGTCGGGGTGCAGTGTGTCGGGGTTCAGTGTGCCGGGGTGCATGGTGTCGGGGTGCAGTGTGCCGGGGTTCAGGGTGTCGGGGTGCAGGGTGTCGGGGTGCAGGGTGTCGGGGTGCAGGATGTCGCGGTGCAGTGTGTCGGGGTTCAGTGTGCCGGGGTGCATGGTGTCGGGGTGAAGTGTGCCGGGGTTCAGGGTGCCGGGGTGCAGGGTGTCGGGGTGCAGGGTGTCGGGGTGCAGTGTATGGGGGTGCAGTGTATGAGGGTGCAGTGTAAGGGGGTGCAGTTTATGAGGGTGCAGTGTAAGCGTTGCAGTATATGGGGGTGCAGTGTATGTGGGTGCAGGGTATGGGGGTGCAGTGTATGGGGTTGCAGTGTATGAGGGTGCAGTGTATGGGGGTGCAGTGTATGTGGGTGCAGTGTATGGGGGTGCAGTGTATGTGGGTGCAGTAATTGGGGGTGCAGTGTATGGGGGTGCAGTGTATGGGGGTGCAGTGTATGGTGTTGCAGTGTATGGAGAGTGCATTGTATGGGGGTGCAGTGTATGAGGGTGCCGCGTATGGGGGTGCAGTGTATGAGGGTGCGGTGTATGAGGGTGCAGTGTATGGGGGTGCAGTGTATGGAGGGTGCAGTGTATGGGGGTGCAGTGTATGGGGGTGCAGTGTATGAGGGTGCAGTGTATGGGGGTGCAGTGTATGGGGTTCAGTGTATGGGGGTGCAGTGTATGAGGGTGCAGTGTATGGGGGTGCAGTGTATGGGGGTGCAGTGTATGAGGGAGCAGTGTATGGGGGTGCAGTGTATGAGGGTGCAGTGTATGGGGGTGCAGTGTATGGGGATGCAGTGTATGGGGGTGCAGTGTATGAGGGTGCAGTCTTTGGGGGTACAGTGTATGGGGGTGCAGTTTATGGGGGTGCAGTGTAAGAGGGTGCAGTTTATGGGGGTGCATTGTATGGAGGGTGCAGTGTATGGGGTTGCAGTGTATGGGGGTGTAGTGTATGAGGGTGCAGTGTATGTGGGTGCAGTGTATGTGGGTGCAGTGTATGGGGGTGCAGTGTATGGGGGTGCAGTGTATGATGGTGCAGTGTATGGGGGTGCAGTGTATGGGGGTGCAGTGTATGGGGGTGCAGTGTATGGGGGTGCAGTTTATGAGGGTGCAGTGTAAGCGTTGCAGTATATGGGGGTGCAGTGTATGTGGGTGCAGTGTATGGGGGTGCAGTGTATGGGGTTGCAGTGTATGAGGGTGCAGTGTATGGGGGTGCAGTGTATGGCGTGCAGTGTATGAGGGTGCAGTGTATGAGGGTGCAGTGTATGAGGGTGCAGTGTATGAGGGTGCAGTGTATGGTGTTGCAGTGTATGGAGAGTGCAGTGCATGGGGGTGCAGTGTATGAGGGTGCAGTGTATGAGGGTGCAGTGTATGAGGGTGCAGTGTATGGTGTTGCAGTGTATGGAGAGTGCAGTGCATGGGGGTGCAGTGTATGAGGGTGCAGTGTATGAGGGTGTAGTGTATGAGGGTTCAGTGTATGAGGGTGCAGTGTATGGTGTTGCAGTGTATGGAGAGTGCAGTGCATGGGGGTGCAGTGTATGAGGGTGCAGTGTATGGGGGTGCAGTGCATGGGGGTGCAGTGTATGTGGGTGCAGTGTATGAAGGTGCAGTGTATGGAGTTGCAGTGTATGGGGGGTAAGTGTATGAAGGTGAAGTGTATGAGGGTGCAGTGCATGGGGGTGCAGTGTATAAGGGTGCAGTGTATGGGGGTGCAGTGCATGGGGGTGCAGTCTTTGGGGGTACAGTGTATGGGGGTGCAGTTTATGGGGGTGCATTGTATGGAGGGTGCAGTGTATGGGGTTGCAGTGTATGGGGGTGTAGTGTATGAGGGTGCAGTGTATGGGGGTGCAGTGTATGGGGGTGCAGTGTATGAGGGTGCAGTGTATGGGGGTGCAGTGTATGGGGGGGGTGAGTGTATGAAGGTGCATTGTATGAGGGTGCAGTGTATGAGGGTGCAGTGTATGAGGGTGCAGTCTATGGGGGTGCAGTGCATGGGGGTGCAGTCAATGGGGTTGCAGTGTATGAAGGTGCAGTGAATGGGGCTGCAGTGTATGGGGGTGCAGTGTATGGGGGTGCAGTGTATGGGGGTGCAGTGTATGGGGGTGCAGTGTAAGAGGTTGCAGTGTATGGGGTTGCAGTGAATGAAGGTGCAGTGTATGAGGGTGCAGTGTATGAGGGTGCAGTGTATGAGGGTGCAGTGTATGAGGGTGCAGTGTATGGGGGTGCAGTGTATGAGGGTGCAGTGTATGGGGGTGCAGTGTATGGGGGTGCAGTGTATGGAGGTGCAGTTTATGAGGGTGCAGTGTAAGCGTTGCAGTATATGGGGGTGCAGTGTATGTGGGTGCAGTGTATGGGGGTGCATTGTATGTGGGTGCAGTGTTTGGGGGTGCAGTGTATGGGGGTGCAGTGTATAAGGGTGCAATGTATGAAGGTGCAGTGTATGAGGGTGCGATGTATGAAGGTGCAGTGTATGAGGGTGCAGTGTATGAGGGTGCAGTGTATGAGGGTGCAGCGTATGCGGGTGCAGTGTATGGGGGTGCAGTGGATGGGGGTGCAGTGTATGAGGGTGCAGTGTATGGGGGTGCAGTGTATGGGGGTGCAGTGTATGGGGGTGCAGTGTATGGGGGTGCAGTGTATGAGGGTGCAATGTATGAAGGTGCAGTGTATGAGGGTGCAGTGTATGAGGGTGCAGTGTATGGGGCTGCAGTGTATGAGGGTGCAGTGTATGAGGGTGCAGTGTATGGTGTTGCAGTGTATGGAGGGTGCAGTGTATGGGGGTGCAGTGTATGGGGGTGCAGTGTATGGGGGTGCAGTGCATGGGGGTGCAGTGTATGTGGGTGCAGTGTATGAGGGTGCAGTGCATGGGGGTGCAGTGCATGAGGTTGCAGTGTATGAAGGTGCAGTGTATGGGGTTGCAGTGTATGGGGGGTAAGTGTATGAAGGTGCAGTGTATGAGGGTGCAGTGTATGAGGGTGCAGTGTATGAGGGTGCAGTGTATGGTGTTGCAGTGTATGGAGGGTGCAGTGTATGGGGGTGCAGTGTATGGGGGTGCAGTGTATGGGGGTGCAGTGCATGGGGGTGCAGTGTATGTGGGTGCAGTGTATGAGGGTGCAGTGCATGGGGGTGCAGTGTATGAGGTTGCAGTGTATGAAGGTGCAGTGTATGGGGTTGCAGTGTATGGGGGGTAAGTGTATGAAGGTGCAGTGTATGAGGGTGCAGTGCATGAGGGTGCAGTGTATGAGGGTGCAGTGTATGGTGTTGCAGTGTATGGAGAGTGCAGTGCATGGGGGTGCAGTGTATGAGGGTGCAGTGTATGGTGGTGCAGTGCATGGGGGTGCAGTGTATGTGGGTGCAGTGTATGAAGGTGCAGTGTATGGGGTTGCAGTGTATGGGGGGTAAGTGTATGAAGTTGCAGTGTATGAGGGTGCAGTGTATGAGGGTTCAGTGTATGAGGGTTCAGTGTATGAGGGTGCAGTGTATGAGGGTGCAGTGTATGGGGGTGCAGTGTATAAGGGTGCAATGTATGAAGGTGCAGTGTATGAGGCAGCAATGTATGAAGGTGCAGTGTATGAGGGTGCAGTGTATGAGGGTGCAGTGTATGAGGGTGCAGCGCATGCGGGTGCAGTGTATGGGGGTGCAGTGTATGGGGGTGCAGTGTATGGGGGTGCAGTGTATGAGGGTGCAGTGTATGGGGGTGCAGTGTATGGGGGTGCAGTGTATGAGGGTGCAATGTAGAAGGTGCAGTGTATGAGTGTGCAGTGTATGAGGATGCAGTGTATGGGGGTGCAGTGTATGGGGGTGCAGTGTATGAGGGTGCAGTGTATGAGGGTGCAGTGTATGGTGTTGCAGTGTATGGAGAGTGCAGTGCATGGGGGTGCAGTGTATGAGGGTGCAGTGTATGAGGGTGCAGTGTATGGGGGTGCAGTGCATGGGGGTGCAGTGTATGTGGGTGCAGTGTATGAGGGTGCAGTGCATGGGGGTGCAGTGCATGAGGTTGCAGTGTATGAAGGTGCAGTGAATGGGGCTGCAGTGTATGGGGGTGCAGTGTATGGGGGTGCAGTTTATGGGGGTGCAGTGTATGGGGGTGCAGTGTATGGAGGTGCAGTGTATGGGGTTGCAGTGTATGGGGGTGCAGTGTATGAGGGTGCAGTGTATGGGGGTGCAGTGTATGAGGGTGCAGTGTATGGAGGTGCAGTGTATGGGGGTGCAGTGTATGGGGGTGCAGTTTATGGGGGTGCAGTGTATGGGGGTGCAGTGTAAGCGTGTGCAGTGTATGGGGGTGCAGTGTATGGGGGTGCAGTGTATGAGGGTGCAGTGTATGGGGGTGCAGTGTATGAGGGTGCAGTGTATGGAGGTGCAGTGTATGGGGGTGCAGTGTATGGGGGTGCAGTGTATGGGGGTGCAGTGTATGAGGGTGCAGTGTAAGCGTGTGCAGTGTATGGGGGTGCAGTGTATGTGGGTGCAGTGTATGGGGGTGCAGTGTATGGAGTTGCAGTGTATGAGGGTGCAGTGTATGAGGGTGCAGTGTATGAGAGTGCAGTGTATGTGGGTGCAGTGTATGGGGGTGCAGCGTATGGGGGTGCAGTGTATGGGGTGCAGTGTATGGGGGTGCCGTGTATGAGGGTGCAGTGTATGGGGGTGCAGTGTATGGGGGTGCAGTGTATGGGGGTGCAGTGTATGAGGGTGCAGTGTATGAGGGTGCAGTGTATGAGGGTGCAGTGTATGAGGGTGCAGTGTATGAGGGTGCAGTGTATGGTGTTGCAGTGTATGGAGAGTGCAGTGAATGGGGGTGCAGTGTATGAGGGTGCAGTGTATGTGGGTGCAGTGTATGGGGGTGCGGTGTATGTGGGTGCAGTGTATGAGGGTGCAGTGTATGGGGGTGCAGTGTATGGGGGGGTGAGTGTATGAAGGTGCATTGTATGAGGGTGCAGTGTATGAGGGTGCAGTGTATGGGGGTGCAGTGTATGGGGGTGCAGTGCATGGGGGTACAGTCAATGGGATTGCAGTGTATGAAGGTGCAGTGAATGGGGCTGCAGTTTATGGGGGTGCAGTTTATGGGGGTGCAGTGTATGGGGGTGCAGTGTATGGGGGTGCAGTGTATGGGGGTGCAGTGTAAGGGGTTGCAGTGTATGGGGTTGCAGTGTATGAAGGTGCAGTGTATGGGGCTGCAGTGTATGGGGGGTGAGTGTATGAAGGTGCAGTGTATGAGGGTGCAGTGTATGAGGGTGCAGTGTATGAGGGTGCAGTGTATGGGGGTGCAGTGTATGATGGTGCAGTGTATGGGGGTGCAGTGTATGAGGGTGCAGTGTATGGGGGTACAGTGTATGGGGGTGCAGTGTATGGGGGTGCAGTGTATGAGGGTGCAGTGTATGGGGGTACAGTGTATGTGGGTGCAGTGTATGGGGGTGCAGTGTATGGGGTTGCAGTGTATGAGGGTGCAGTGTATGGGGGTGCAGTGTATGGGGGTGCAGCGTATGTGGGTGCAGTGTTTGGGGGTGCAGTGTATGGGTGTGCAGTGTATGAGGGTGCAGTTTATGGGGGTGTAGTGTATGGGGCTGCAGTGTATGAGAGTGCAGTGTATGGGGGTGCAGTGTATGAGGGTGCAGTGTATGGGGGTGCAGTGTATGGGGGTGCAGTGTATGGGGGTGCAGTGTATGGGGGTGCAGTGTAGGAGGGTGCAGTTTATGGGGGTGCAGTGTATGGAGGGTGCAGTGTATGGGGTTGCAGTGTATGGGGGTGTAGTGTATGAGGGTGCAGTGTATGTGGGTGCAGTGTATGGGGGTGCAGTGTATGGGGGTGCAGTGTATGGGGGTGCACTGTATGAGGGTGCAGTGTATGGGGGGGTGAGTGTATGAAGGTGCATTGTATGAGGATGCAGTGTATGAGGGTGCAGTGCATGGGGGTGCTGTGCATGGGGTTGCAGTGTATGAGGGTGCAGTGTATGAGGGTGCAGTGTAAGCGTGTGCAGTGTATGGGGGTGCAGTGTATAAGGGTGCAATGTATGAAGGTGCAGTGTATGAGGGTGCGATGTATGAAGGTGCAGTGTATGAGGGTGCAGTGTATGAGGGTGCAGTGTATGAGGGTGCAGCGTATGCGGGTGCAGTGTATGGGGGTGCAGTGGATGGGGGTGCAGTGTATGAGGGTGCAGTGTATGGGGGTGCAGTGTATGGGGGTGCAGTGTATGGGGGTGCAGTGTATGGGGGTGCAGTGTATGAGGGTGCAATGTATGAAGGTGCAGTGTATGAGGGTGCAGTGTATGAGGGTGCAGTGTATGGGGCTGCAGTGTATGAGGGTGCAGTGTATGAGGGTGCAGTGTATGGTGTTGCAGTGTATGGAGGGTGCAGTGTATGGGGGTGCAGTGTATGGGGGTGCAGTGTATGGGGGTGCAGTGCATGGGGGTGCAGTGTATGTGGGTGCAGTGTATGAGGGTGCAGTGCATGGGGGTGCAGTGCATGAGGTTGCAGTGTATGAAGGTGCAGTGTATGGGGTTGCAGTGTATGGGGGGTAAGTGTATGAAGGTGCAGTGTATGAGGGTGCAGTGTATGAGGGTGCAGTGTATGAGGGTGCAGTGTATGGTGTTGCAGTGTATGGAGGGTGCAGTGTATGGGGGTGCAGTGTATGGGGGTGCAGTGTATGGGGGTGCAGTGCATGGGGGTGCAGTGTATGTGGGTGCAGTGTATGAGGGTGCAGTGCATGGGGGTGCAGTGTATGAGGTTGCAGTGTATGAAGGTGCAGTGTATGGGGTTGCAGTGTATGGGGGGTAAGTGTATGAAGGTGCAGTGTATGAGGGTGCAGTGTATGAGGGTGCAGTGTATGAGGGTGCAGTGTATGGTGTTGCAGTGTATGGAGAGTGCAGTGCATGGGGGTGCAGTGTATGAGGGTGCAGTGTATGGTGGTGCAGTGCATGGGGGTGCAGTGTATGTGGGTGCAGTGTATGAAGGTGCAGTGTATGGGGTTGCAGTGTATGGGGGGTAAGTGTATGAAGTTGCAGTGTATGAGGGTGCAGTGTATGAGGGTTCAGTGTATGAGGGTTCAGTGTATGAGGGTGCAGTGTATGAGGGTGCAGTGTATGGGGGTGCAGTGTATAAGGGTGCAATGTATGAAGGTGCAGTGTATGAGGCAGCAATGTATGAAGGTGCAGTGTATGAGGGTGCAGTGTATGAGGGTGCAGTGTATGAGGGTGCAGCGCATGCGGGTGCAGTGTATGGGGGTGCAGTGTATGGGGGTGCAGTGTATGGGGGTGCAGTGTATGAGGGTGCAGTGTATGGGGGTGCAGTGTATGGGGGTGCAGTGTATGAGGGTGCAATGTAGAAGGTGCAGTGTATGAGTGTGCAGTGTATGAGGATGCAGTGTATGGGGGTGCAGTGTATGGGGGTGCAGTGTATGAGGGTGCAGTGTATGAGGGTGCAGTGTATGGTGTTGCAGTGTATGGAGAGTGCAGTGCATGGGGGTGCAGTGTATGAGGGTGCAGTGTATGAGGGTGCAGTGTATGGGGGTGCAGTGCATGGGGGTGCAGTGTATGTGGGTGCAGTGTATGAGGGTGCAGTGCATGGGGGTGCAGTGCATGAGGTTGCAGTGTATGAAGGTGCAGTGAATGGGGCTGCAGTGTATGGGGGTGCAGTGTATGGGGGTGCAGTTTATGGGGGTGCAGTGTATGGGGGTGCAGTGTATGGAGGTGCAGTGTATGGGGTTGCAGTGTATGGGGGTGCAGTGTATGAGGGTGCAGTGTATGGGGGTGCAGTGTATGAGGGTGCAGTGTATGGAGGTGCAGTGTATGGGGGTGCAGTGTATGGGGGTGCAGTTTATGGGGGTGCAGTGTATGGGGGTGCAGTGTAAGCGTGTGCAGTGTATGGGGGTGCAGTGTATGGGGGTGCAGTGTATGAGGGTGCAGTGTATGGGGGTGCAGTGTATGAGGGTGCAGTGTATGGAGGTGCAGTGTATGGGGGTGCAGTGTATGGGGGTGCAGTGTATGGGGGTGCAGTGTATGAGGGTGCAGTGTAAGCGTGTGCAGTGTATGGGGGTGCAGTGTATGTGGGTGCAGTGTATGGGGGTGCAGTGTATGGAGTTGCAGTGTATGAGGGTGCAGTGTATGAGGGTGCAGTGTATGAGAGTGCAGTGTATGTGGGTGCAGTGTATGGGGGTGCAGCGTATGGGGGTGCAGTGTATGGGGTGCAGTGTATGGGGGTGCCGTGTATGAGGGTGCAGTGTATGGGGGTGCAGTGTATGGGGGTGCAGTGTATGGGGGTGCAGTGTATGAGGGTGCAGTGTATGAGGGTGCAGTGTATGAGGGTGCAGTGTATGAGGGTGCAGTGTATGAGGGTGCAGTGTATGGTGTTGCAGTGTATGGAGAGTGCAGTGAATGGGGGTGCAGTGTATGAGGGTGCAGTGTATGTGGGTGCAGTGTATGGGGGTGCGGTGTATGTGGGTGCAGTGTATGAGGGTGCAGTGTATGGGGGTGCAGTGTATGGGGGGGTGAGTGTATGAAGGTGCATTGTATGAGGGTGCAGTGTATGAGGGTGCAGTGTATGGGGGTGCAGTGTATGGGGGTGCAGTGCATGGGGGTACAGTCAATGGGATTGCAGTGTATGAAGGTGCAGTGAATGGGGCTGCAGTTTATGGGGGTGCAGTTTATGGGGGTGCAGTGTATGGGGGTGCAGTGTATGGGGGTGCAGTGTATGGGGGTGCAGTGTAAGGGGTTGCAGTGTATGGGGTTGCAGTGTATGAAGGTGCAGTGTATGGGGCTGCAGTGTATGGGGGGTGAGTGTATGAAGGTGCAGTGTATGAGGGTGCAGTGTATGAGGGTGCAGTGTATGAGGGTGCAGTGTATGGGGGTGCAGTGTATGATGGTGCAGTGTATGGGGGTGCAGTGTATGAGGGTGCAGTGTATGGGGGTACAGTGTATGGGGGTGCAGTGTATGGGGGTGCAGTGTATGAGGGTGCAGTGTATGGGGGTACAGTGTATGTGGGTGCAGTGTATGGGGGTGCAGTGTATGGGGTTGCAGTGTATGAGGGTGCAGTGTATGGGGGTGCAGTGTATGGGGGTGCAGCGTATGTGGGTGCAGTGTTTGGGGGTGCAGTGTATGGGTGTGCAGTGTATGAGGGTGCAGTTTATGGGGGTGTAGTGTATGGGGCTGCAGTGTATGAGAGTGCAGTGTATGGGGGTGCAGTGTATGAGGGTGCAGTGTATGGGGGTGCAGTGTATGGGGGTGCAGTGTATGGGGGTGCAGTGTATGGGGGTGCAGTGTAGGAGGGTGCAGTTTATGGGGGTGCAGTGTATGGAGGGTGCAGTGTATGGGGTTGCAGTGTATGGGGGTGTAGTGTATGAGGGTGCAGTGTATGTGGGTGCAGTGTATGGGGGTGCAGTGTATGGGGGTGCAGTGTATGGGGGTGCACTGTATGAGGGTGCAGTGTATGGGGGGGTGAGTGTATGAAGGTGCATTGTATGAGGATGCAGTGTATGAGGGTGCAGTGCATGGGGGTGCTGTGCATGGGGTTGCAGTGTATGAGGGTGCAGTGTATGAGGGTGCAGTGTAAGCGTGTGCAGTGTATGGGGGTGCAGTGTATGTGGGTGCAGTGTATGGGGGTGCAGTGTATGGAGTTGCAGTGTATGAGGGTGCAGTGTATGAGGGTGCAGTATATGAGGGTGCAGTGTATGAGGGTGCAGTGTATGAGGGTGCATTGTATGGGGGTGCAGTGTATGGGGGTGCAGTGTATGGGGGTGCAGTGTATGAGGGTGCAGTGTATGGGGGTGCAGTGTATGAGGGTGCAGTGTATGGGGGTGCAGTGTATGCGGGTGCAGTGTATGGGTGTGCAGTGTATGTGGGTGCAGTGTATGAGGGTGCAGAGTATGGGGATACAGTGTATGTGGGTGCACTGTATGGGGGTGCAGTGTATGGGGGTGCAGTGTATGGGGTTGCAGTGTATGAAAGTGCAGTGTATGGGGGTGCAGTGTATGAGGGTGCAGTGTATGGGGGTGCAGTGTATGGGGGTGCAGTGTATGGGGTTGCAGTGTATGAAGGTGCAGGGTGTAGGGGTGCAGTGTGTTGGGGTTTGGGGTGCAGTGCATCGGAGTGCAGTGTGTCGGGGTGCAGGGTATTGGGGTTCAGGGTGTCGGGGTGCAGGGTGTCGGGGTGCAGGGTGTCGGGGTGTAGGGTGTCGGGGTGCAGTGTGCCTGGGTGCAGGGTGTCGGGGTGCAGTGTGTCGGGGTGTAGGTTGTAGGGGTGCAGTGTGTTGGGGAGCAGTGTGTTGGGGTTTGGGGTGCAGGGTGTCAGAGTGCAGTGTGTTGGGGTGCAGTGTGTTGGGGTTTGGGGTGCAGGGTGCCGGGGTGCAGGGTGACGGGGTTCAGGGTGTCGGGGTTCAGGGTGTCGGGGTGCAGGGTGTCGGGGTGCAGTGTGCCGGGGTGCAGGGTGTCGGGGTGCAGTGTGCCGGGGTGCAGGGTGTCGGGGTGCAATGTGCCTGGGTGCAGGGTGTTGGGGTGCAGTGTGTTGGGGTGCAGGATGTTGGGGTTCAGTGTGCCGGGGTGCAGGGTGTCGGGGTGCAGTGTGTCGGGGTGCAGTGTGTTGGGGTGCAGTGTGTTGGGGTGCAGTGTGTTGGGGTGCAGGATGTTGGGGTTCAGGGTGTCGGGGTTCAGGGTGTCGGGGTGCAGGGTGTCGGGGTGCAGTGTGTCGGGGTGCAGGATGTTGGGGTTCAGGGTGTCGGGGTGCAGGGTGTCAGGGTGCAGGGTGTCGGGGTGCACGGTGTCGGGGTTCAGTGTGTCGGGGTGCAGTGTGTCAGGGTGCAGGGTGTCAGGGTGCAGGGTGTCGGGGTTCAGTGTGTTGGGGTGCAGTGTGTTGGGGTGCAGTGTGTCGGGGTTCAGGGTGTCGGGGTTCAGGGTGTCGGGGTGCAGGGTGTCGGGGTGCAGTGTGTCGGGGTGCAGGATGTTGGGGTTCAGGGTGTCGGGGTGCAGGGTGTCAGGGTGCAGGGTGTCGGGGTGCACGGTGTCGGGGTTCAGTGTGTCGGGGTGCAGTGTGTCAGGGTGCAGGGTGTCAGGGTGCAGGGTGTCGGGGTTCAGTGTGTTGGGGTGCAGTGTGTCGGGGTTCAGGGTGTTGGGGTTCAGGGTGTCGCGGTGCAGGGTGTCGGGGTGCAGGGTGTCGGGGTGCAGGGTGTTGGGGTTCAGTGTGTCGGGGTGCAGGGTGTTGGGGTGCAGGGTGTTGGGGTTCAGTGTGTCGGGGTGCAGGGTGTTGGGGTTCAGGGTGTCGCGGTGCACGGTGTCGGGGTGCAGGGTGTCAGGGTTCAGGGTGTCGGGGTGCAAGGTGTCGGGGTGCAGGGTGTCGGGTTGCAGGGTGTCGGGTTGCAGGGTGTCGGGGTGCAGGGTGTTGGGGTTCAGGGTGTTGGGGTTCAGGGTGTTGGGGTTCATGGTGTTGGGCTTCAGGGTGTCGGGGTGCAGGGTGCAGGGTGTCGGGGTGCAGGGTATGGGTGAAGCATATGGGGGTACGGCCTATGAGGATGCAGCTTACTGGGGTGAAGAGCACCATGGTGTAGTGTATCAGAGTGCAGGATATTGGGGTGCAGAATATTGGGGTACAGTATAACAGGGTGCATTGTCTGGAGGTGCAATGTATGGGGTTGCACCATATGGGAATGCAGCGTCTCAGGGTGTAGCGTATCAGGGTGCAGCGTATCGGGGTGCAGCATATCGGGGTGCAACGTTTCGGGGTGCAGCGTATCAGGGTGCAGCGTATCGGGGTGCAGCGTATCGGGGTGCAGCGTATCGGGGTGCAGTGTATCAGGGTGCAGTGTATGGGGGTGCAGTGTATGGGGATGCAGTGTATGGGGGTGCAGTGTATGAGGGTGCAGTGTATGGGGGTGCAGCGTATGAGGGTGCAGTGTATGGGGGTGCAGTGTATGGGGGTGCAGTGTATGGAGTTGCACCATATTGGGGTACAGCACATGAGAGTACAGAATATGTGGGTGCAGCATATGTTGGTGTAGCATATGGGGTTGCAGCATTTTGGGGTGCTGCATTTGGGGGTTAGCGTATGGTGGTTCAGTGTATGGTGGTGCTGCATGTAGTGGTATAGCATGTCAGGTGCAGTATTTGGGGCTGCAGTGAATGGGGTTGCAGTATATGGGGTTGCGCTGTATCGGGATGCAGTCTTTGGGGGTGCAGCATTTTGGGGTGCAGCATATTTGGGTGCATAGTGTGGGGTTACATCATATCAGGATGTAGTACATGGGGGTGCAGTGTATTGGGATGCAGAATATGAGGGTGAACTGTTCGGGGATGGAGAGTACTGGGATGCTGAGCATCGGGGTGCATGATATCAGGCGCAGTGTATCATGGTGCACCATATGGGGCTGCAGCACATGGGGCTGCAATGTATTGGGGTGTAACATTTTGGGGGGAAGGCTATCACATTGCACTGTTGCGGGGTGCAGCATATCGAGGTGCAGCATATGGGGGTGCAGTATATGGGGTCACAGTGTATGTGGTCGCAGTGTATGTGGTCGCAGTGTATGTGGTCGCAGTGTATGGGGATGCAATGTATGGGGGCATAGTGTATCTCAGTAGTCTAAATAAGAGAGGTTAAGTGCACTGGCATTGAGTACAACTGGTGCAAATTGGAATTACAGCGAGTTTGGTAAGTAAGAGAGTTCGGTGCGGAGGGAGGGAGGTGCTCTTTTCTTTTTTCCTCTATTTTTCTCAGCCTCCGGAAGACCAGTAGCTGAAAAGCTGCATAAGAGGGCTAAGTTTCAAAACACCCAAGAGTGACATCACAGGAGAATCGCAAGTTCATTAGTTGGCGAGAAACTGCTGTTAGGGAGTGTTTTCGAGTAACTGAAATAAAAAAAAACGCATTCATTTTAAAGTAGCTGCTTAGATTTAAGTTAGAGGTAACGTTAAGTAGTAACGTTAAGCCAAGGCCAGGTAAAATAAACCAGTATAAGTAAACCAACATAAAATAAAGTTAACATAAGGGAAATAAATTGAAGCATGGAGGGACAACTCGGTCGTGTGGAATGCGTGTGCTGTAATATGTTGGAAGTCGTGAAAATTAGGAAAGCAAAGAGAGGATACGAAAGAAATATTGGGAGATAAAATCTAAGAAAACCCAAAGATATTTTACCAGTACATAAAGAGCAAGAGATTAACTTGTGCATTAATGCTGAAGATGTGGGCTGGGTTCTCAATGAGCACTTTGTCTCCGTCTTCACTAAGGAGAGGGATGATGCAGACATTCTAGTTAAAGAGGAGGATTATGAAATATTAGATACAATAAGCATAATGAAAGAGGAAGTACTGGAGGCACTGACATCATTGAAGGTGGATGAGTCACCAGGGCTGGATGGATTGTATCCCAGGCTGTTAAAGGAAGCCAGGGAGGAAATAATGAATCCTCTGATGATCATTTTCCAATCCTCACTAGATACAGGTAGGGTACCAGAGGATTAGAGGTCTGCAAACATTGTACCATTATTTTAAAAAGGTGTGAGGGACAGGCCAGGAAATTATAGGCTGGTCAGTCTGACTTTGGTGGTGGGCAAATTATCGGAATCAATTCTGAGAGACCAGGATAAACTGTCTTAAACTTAGAAAGGCACAGATTAATCAGGGGTAGTCAGCATGGTTTTGTTAGGGGGAGATCGTGTCTTACTAAATTAATCTAAGTTTTTGAGGAAGTAACAAGGAGGATTGATGAGGGTAGTGCACTGGATGTTGTCTACATGGATTTCAGGAAGGCATTTGACAAGGTCCCAAATGTCAGACCAGTCAGAAAAGTGAGATCCCATATGGGATCCAAAATTGGCTCAGCGACAGGAAACAAAGGGTAATGGTTGATGGATGATTTGTGAATGGAAAGCAGTTTCCAGTGGTGTTCCACAGTGTTAGGGCCCTCGCTGTTTGTTGTATGTATTAATGATTTGGATTTAAATGTGGGTGGCATGATTAGGAAACTTGCAGGTGACACAAAAATTGGCTCTGTAGTTGAGAGTGAAGAGGATAGTTGTTTTCTCCAGAATGATATCAGTGGTTTGGTTAAGTGGGTGGAAAAGTGGCAAATGGAATTCAATCCAGAAAAATGTGAGGTAATGCATTTGGGGAGGGCAAACAAAGCAAGGGAACACTCATTAAACAGGAGGATATTGAGAGGGGTTGAGGAATTGAGAGAGTGCATGTCCACAGGTGACAGGACAGGTGGATAAGGTGGTAAAGAAAGCATATGGAATGTTTTCCTTTAACGGACAAGGTATTGATACAAAAACAGGGATATAATGATGGAACTGTATAAAACACCGACTAGGCCACAGCCAGAATTTTATGCCCAGTCCTGGTCACCACATTACAGGAAGCACATAATTGCTATGGAGAGAGTACAGAGGAGATTTATAAGAATGTTGCCTGGGCCTAAAAATTGCAACGATGAAGAAAGATTGGATAGGCTAGGGTTGTTTTCTTTAGAACAGAGGAGGCTGAGGGGTGACCTAACTGAGGCATATAAGATTATGAGGGGCCTAGATAGGGTAGACAGGAAAAACCCGTTTCCCCTAGCTGAGGGGTGAAGTACAAGGGGCCATAGGTTTATGTGTTATGGCACAGCAGATGGCAAATGCTGAGTTGTTCAAATCCCAAAGGGAAACTTGAAACAACTGCCAAAACTTGTTTTGCAATTTGTATAAATTTCAAGATGCCTGCCTTGAATTCAGTAGCAATAAGCCCACCAAGTCTTATAGGTTTTTACAAAACTAGATTAAACATTTATTAATAAGAGAAATAACTTTAAAGCACATACATAGATCTACAAATTACTGCTATGATAACTTCTAAATCCCCTAATTAATCTGACTCCCAGTTACAATTTTCGTTAAGGCAATAGTAAGACACACAGATTTTAAAAGACCAGGGCAAAGTGAGACACAATACCCTGAGCCAGCCGAATTCAAAGAGAGTTTTCTTAACTTCAGCTTTTTGAAAACAGCAGCTTGAGGCATAGGTGCTGAAGGTTTTTCACACTTGTTAGATCTTAAAGATGCCTACCCTTACACACAGCCTTTGCTCCTTTATACATATTTTCCCCTTTGAATGCATGTGCCCGTTTTTTCACTATGTCTTTGGACTTTACCTCCCTGATCATAAAAATTTATCAGAGTACTAATTTTACCAGTATTCTTTGGGAAAAATAAACATACTATTTCTAAACTTCGCCTGGCCAGATGACACATTTCACCCCTCCTTTGAAAACAATCTGGTCGGGCTTATTTAAAAATGCAAATGTCCTTTTACACCTTATATTCTAAACTTCCCCCGTGTTTAGTATGTTTACATCAAAGCCTTCAGACCGACTGCCTTTAATCCATTAAGCCTCACACACAGACACATACTTATACCACTATTTTACAATAAATTCCAATAACATTATGAGAATTATTATATCTTCCTGACATTAAGGTGACTGGTAGAAGGATTAGAGGGGACATGAGGAAAAATTTTTTCACCCAGAGGGTGGTGGGCATCTGGAACTTACTGCCTAAACCACTGAGGCTGAAACGCTCAACTCATTTAAAAGGTTCCTGGATCTACACCTGAAGTGCTGTAACCTGCAAGGCTATGGGCCAGGGGCTGGAAAGTGGATTAAACATTCTCTTTTTTGGCCAGCGCAAACATGAAGGGCTGAATGGCCTTTTTCTGAGCCATAACTTTTCTATGGTTCAATGGGGTGCAGTATATCAGGGTGCGACGTAACTTTTTAAAAATTCATTCATCTGATCTGCTGCAGTCCATGTGTTGTAGGTACCACCTGCAGTGCTGATGGGGAGGGAGTGCCAGGATTTTGACCCAGCTACAGTGAGGGATGGGGATGCAGTGTATCAGGGTCAAGTGTTTTGGGGTGTAGTGTATTGGAATGTGTTGAGGTGTATCAGGTTGCATTGTTTCAGGGTGTATCGGATCAGTCTATCAGGTTCATTGTATTAGTGAACAGTGTATCAAACTCTTTCGAGTTATCAACAGTCACAGATTGCAACTCTTTCGAGTACAATCACAGTTCTTGGTTTTCCGGGAGTGGGACATGAACCCACAACCCTCTGATTCAAAGGCGAGGGTGCTATGAACTGAGCCACAGCTGTATCAATGTGCAATACATTCATGCTATTGATAATCAGTCTATCAGGGATCAGGGTTTTCGAGCTTGTTACCTGAGATCAGATGTTGCTGTTCACTCTCTGATGATCAGGTATATGAGACTGTGCAAAACTATCTTACCCTGATGATTGATTCACAAATGCTAACACATGTCCAGAAAAGCTCCCTGATTATGTGCCTCGCAACATGTGAAGATAAGGAATCACACTGTAAGTGCAGTGGGACACAAGTAGGTGATAACAGATGTCGCAGATATCTGCAACCTTCAATCACTTCAATTAGATATAGAAAAAGCATTAAATTCAGTTTAGCGATAATGAATTGGGAACTGGTATGCAAGGGTTGAGATTTATTTTTAAGTTGTCCTCAGCAGGCACATTTCCCCCAGAGTTTTGATACTTCCTTTGCTGCAGCTTATATTTTGAAGCTTTTTTGTAATGCATTTGTTTTCAAAATAATTTCTGCTATAAGGCTTACTGACATTGGACGAGGCTGTATGAATTTCAGTGACTCAAAATAGGACAGGAAGAAGGATGGCATATCAAGGTGTTAAGCCACCATCCTCTCATCATCAAGTACCATGTCTGTCTCACCTTGCTGTTTTGAATGGTTCTGTATGAAGTTCATTTTTGTTTCGAATTGGAATAAAAATCAGTGCACACTGCCATGGCTTAAAACATAGTGCAACGTGCAAAGATCTGGAGCAGTCATGGGAAGCTGAACTTTGTTCTTTCAGATTTACCTGACTGTTTGCATCGCATCTGGAGGGTTGTGGGGTGGGTGGGGGTGGGGGGGCGTGGCAGTGAGGGGTTGGGGTGGATGGAGTTGGCTGCTGTACACTTATTAATGTCACTCCTTTTCCCTGTGAGTGAATGTTATTCTGTAGTGATAAAGGGACATCAACCACGTGTGCAAGAATCAAAAATCTGATTGTATTTTATATATGTGTGTGTGTGTGTGTGTGATTCCAAGAATGAATCAAGGGCTTTTTTCACCAGCGCATTTAATTAGTAGGCTCTTTCACTCTGTGTGAGACAGCCAACTGCAAATCAACACTGACATCTAGTGATCATTGTGCGTAAAGATGTAGGAAAACAAAACTGAAGGATAGTTTCAGGCTTCAAGAAGATTTTGTTTCCTGCTGACTGTTCCTCCTGCCACCTGAATTCAATGGGAGGAGGTTGGTGGTAATCATCACCTGTAACACATTCACTAACCCAGCTCAAAATCCAGAGCCATGTTAAGGGCAACTCAAACTTAAACTACACAGATTTAAAATATAAACATGCACATTTGCTTTACTCTCCCCAGCTCCATTCACAAAGGGAGGGGAAAATGAGGTGAACAATTCTCATTAAGGTTCCTATTTTCTGGTTAGCCATATTCTGACTGGCATTTCATGATCTCCAGTTCCACATGTTGTGTTTGGCGCCCACATAAACTATGAGACATGAACTTGTATCCTGACCAAATTACAAAATCAACAAAGTCAGCAAACCTCTGCTGACCTTTCTGTGAGCAAATGGCATTAATTCCTATCAGGATTGTGATATTTCTGCTTGGGGAGAGTGATCGATGTGTGGAGCATCCAAGAATGGAAGTGAGGGACAGTACTTGTGTTTTATTTCCACGTGACTGAGGATGGGAGGTCTTGTGGTGCGGTGGGTAATGTCCCTACCTTGGAGCCAGAAGTCTCTGGGTTCAAGTCCCACACTGGCTGCTGATGCTGGGAAGATGCATTCAAAATGCAGCCAAGCAGGTTGATTATCAACTTGTAAATATGTGTATGGCAGGTGGTAAGGGTGTTTGGCCAATTCTGTTCAGCCAGAGCCTGTAGTACCCTTGTCAAGCCTAACTATGGACCAACACATGGAAGCCCATAGTCACTCATGCTCTCTTAGGGCATGGTACATAAAGAGAGAGGGGATGGTTTACAACCAAGGTGGGTACTTTAGTGTATTTAGAAAGATCATGTTTGAATGAGAGTTCTAATCCTACCATGGCAATTTGAAGATATGAATTCAGCTTTAAAATAAATGAGAAAATTAAAAGCTGGTGTCAATAAACATGCCCATAGTAGTCAGATTGTAGTAAAAACCCAACCAGTCAATTGATGCCCTTTGGGGAAGGGAACTTGCTTTCCCTACCTAGTCTGGCCTGTGTGTGACTCCAGTCCCACACCACACATTTGACTGCCCTCTGAAGTGGCACTGCAAGCTCCTCAGATGCATTAAGCCACTACATTGCTCCTAGTCAAGAAGGCTACTACTACTATCCACTCAGGGTAAGCAGGATGGGCAATAAATGCCAGCTTTTCCAGTGATGTTCACCTCATGAGAATGAACCATTTTAAAAAATCATTAGTATGAGCTACGATGAGCAAACCCTGCATTATTACCACTGACTTTATTTTTTAGCGGTTTCCACTTTGAAATGGTTGATCATACGAACATATGAAAGGAGCAGGAGTTGGCCATTCAGCCCTTTGAGCCTGCTCCACCATTCATTAAGATCATGGCTGATCTGATTGTGGCCTCAACTTCACATTCAGCCTTCCCCCAATAACCTTAGACTCCCTTGTTAGTCAAGAATCTATCTACCTCTATCTTAAAAATATTCATTGACCCTCCCTCCATCGCTCTCCAGGGAAGAGAGTTCCAAATGTTCACAACCCTCAGAGAAAATATTTCTTCCCATCATCCTTCTTAAATGGGAGAACACTTACTTTTGTCCCTTAGTTCTAGTCTCTTCCACAGGGGGAAACATCCTTTCAGCACCCACCCTGTCAAGTCCCCACAAAATCTTAAATGTTTCACTAAGATCACTTCGCAATCTTCTAACTTTAATGGATATGGGCCCAGCCTGTCCAACCTTTCCTCATAAGATAACCCCACACCCCATCGCAGGTACCCATTGAGTGAACCTTCTCTGAATTTATATCCTTACTTAAATAAGGAGACCAAAACAGTACACTGTACTCCAGACGTGGTCTCACCAATGCCCTGTACAACTGTAGTGAAACATCCCTACTTAGATATTCCATTCCCTTTGCAATAAATGACAACATTCCATTTGCCTTCCTAATCATTTATCTGCAGTTATTTATCTAATTGCTGGGCCTGCTTACTAACTTTTTGTGATTCATGTACCAGGACACCCAGGTCCCTCTGTACCTCAAAGTTCTGCAATCTCTCCCCATTTAAAAAATGTGCTGCTTTTCTATTCTTCCTTCCAAAGTAGACAAGCTCAAATTTTCCCACGTTATACTCCATCCATCAAATTTTTGACCACTCACTTAACCTGTCTATGTCCCTTTTCAGACTCCTTATGTCCTCTTCACAACTTACTTTCCTACCTAACTTTGTATCACCAGCAAACTTAGCAACTATACATCAGTCCCTTCATCCAAGTCATCGATATAAATTGTAAATAGTTGAGAATCCAGCACTGATCCCTGCGGTACTCCACTTGTCACATCCTGCCAACCTGAAAATGATACATTTATGCCTACTCCCTGCTTCCTGTTAGCTAACCTATCCTTTATCCATGCTAATATGTTACCCCCTCCACCGTGAACTCTTATTTTTCATAGTAGCCTTTGATGTGGCACCTTGTCAAATGCCTTCTGAAAATCTAAGCGTAGCACATCCACAGGTTCCCCTTTATCCTCATTGCTTGTCACCTCTTCAAAGAAATCCTATAAATTAGTCAAACATGATTTCCCTTTCACAAGGCCATGTTGATTCTGCCTGATTTCACTGAGATTTTCTAAGTGTTCCACTATAACCTTAATAATAGATTCCAGCAGTTTCCCTTTGACAGATGTTAAGCTCACTGGCCTGTAGTTTCCTGCTTTCTGACTTTCTGCCTTCTTGAATAGAGGAATCACATTCAATATATTCCAATCTGATGGGACCTTTCCAGAATCTACTGAATTTTGGAAAATTAAGACCAATGCATCTATTATCTTGGCAGCCACTTCTTTCAAGAGTCGAGGGGAAGTCCATCAGGACCTGTGAATTTGTCAGCTTTTATTTCTAATAATTTTCTCAGTACCCTTTCCCTGGTGATTGTAATTGTTTTAAGTTCCTCTCTCCCTTTCACTTCCTGATTCACAATTATTTCTGGGACTGTTATTTGCATCCCCTACAGTGAATACTGATGCAAAATTTCTGTTTAATTCATCTGCCATTTCCTTATTTTCCATTATTAACTCCCCAGACGCACTCTCTAGAGGACCAACGCTTACTTGTCATAGTAAAAGATCCCTTGGGAAATAGTGATCATAATACTGTTGAATTCCATGTTAAAATTGAAAGTGACAGACTTCAATCATAAACAATAATGTTAAACTTAAACAAAGCCAATTCACAGGTATGAGGGGAGAACTGGTTATGGTTCATTGGGTAAATAGACTAAAAGGTCTGGAGGTAAATGAACAGTGGGAAACATTTAAATAAGCAATTCAAAATCTTCAACAAAAATACATTCCATTGAAAAACAAAAACTCAGCGAGAAAGACCCATCCATGGCTCACTCAGGAAGTTAAGAATAGTATTAGATTAAAAGAAGATTCTTACAATGTTGCAAAAAACAGTAGCAAGTCTGAGGATTAGAAGTATTTTAGAAACCAGCCAAGGGCCACCAAAAAGTTGATAAAAAGGGGAAAAAATAGAATGAGCAAACTAGCCAGGAATATAAAAACAGATTATAGGAGCTTTTATAAGTGTATTAATAGGATGAGAGTAGATAAAGTCAACATTGGCTGTTATGTTTTGACTATGGGTCACTTTGCTCCCGAATCGGTTGCACACTTATTTGTTGGCAGGTGAGTCTATTACAATATACGGCAGACGCAGAGACCAATATGAAATGAAGAACATACTATTATTTACACAAGCAACAGAGCATTAACATGGTGTGTGCTTCTCCAACCAGAGCCTACTCTAGACTAACATTAACCTGGTAGCCCGCGCTACACAGCTATTGGGTCTTGCAGTCACGTGGTCAGTCTGCTCTCAGTCTCATAAAGGTGTCTTACACCTCAGATTACCACACTGGCCCCTTTGAATCAGGGACAGGAGAAATTATCATAGGGAATGAGGAAACAGCAAAGGCATTGAACAAATACTTTGTGTTCGTCTTCACAAGTTACATACCAGAAAGAGATGGTAGTCTAGGGGCTAAAAAGAGTGAGGCAATTCGGGGAATTAATATCAACAGAGAAAAAGTATTGGCGAAATTTGAGGGACTAAAATCTGACAAATCTCAGGGACCTGATGGCTTACACCCCAGGACTCTAAAAGAGATAGCTGCAGAGATAGTGGATCTGCTGGCTATGATTTGCCAAAACTCTTTAGATTCAGGAACAGTCCCATTAGACTGGCAGTTGACAAATGTTACACCGCTTTTCAAGAAAGGAGGGAGAGAGAAAACAGTGAACTACAGCCCAGTTAGCCTAACATCAGTTGTTGGGAAAATGCTGGAATCTATCATTAAGGAAGTTTTAACAAGGTACTTAGAAAAGCAAAGTATAATTAGAATAAGTCAACATGGTTTTATTAAGAGGAAAATACTGTTTGTCAAATTTATTTGAGTTTTTTGAGGATGTAACTAGTAGAGCAGATAAAGGGGAAAGCTAGATAGATAGGTTCTTGTTTGGTAAGGGGATCAAAGGTTACGGGGAGAAGGCGGGAGAATGGGGTTGAGAAACTTATCAGCCATGATTGAATGGCGGAGCAGACTCGATGGGCCGAATGGCCTAATTTCTGCTCCTATGTCTTATGGTCTATAGTCTAAGCGGAACCTAGGACTGCTGCATAGAAGACATGGCCCCAAAAGGCAAAAAGACTGCAGCCCTCCCCAGTTTAATGACACATCTGTTGAGCACCTTTTCGGTGCCATGAAGGCTTGCCATGATGTCCTCTACCCGCTCCTGCTCTGGCCACAGGAGGGGCAGCAACATTACCATTCTGGCTGGATAGACGATGGCAGTGGTGATCAGTGCCAATGCTGCACAGAAGAGGTTGGCCATCCAGTGCAAATAGAGGATGAATGATCTCATCTGTGCCACCAGGGTAAGGCAACCATCTCATCACTCCAAACTCACTCTCAAGCCCATCACATATTCACTGGCATCTCACTCACTGCCATTCATTCTCACACACACCCTCACATCTCCATTTGGCCTGATCTCCTCTGGAGACTGCCTCCTCACCATCTTGTGGCAAGATGCACAGATCAGCTTGTGCTCCACACACACCCTGGGATACCCCCCTTTCCCAGTACAGCCCTCGCCCCGCAGCCTCTTCCCTTACCTGAGGCCATTTCACCCCCTTCCCTAAGCAAGCCCTAGCCTTGCAGCCATTGAAAAGCCACCCCTGCCTCATGGCTGGTCTGGTAGGTAGAGACCTGCCCGTGAGCCTCCCTAAAAGTGATGTGATGCTGCCTGTGATGACCACGAGCGCTGCCCGAAGCAAGGTAAAC
Organism: Cetorhinus maximus; assembly: GCF_964194155.1. Taxonomy (NCBI): domain Eukaryota; kingdom Metazoa; phylum Chordata; class Chondrichthyes; order Lamniformes; family Cetorhinidae; genus Cetorhinus; species Cetorhinus maximus. The sequence goes on along the minus strand of NC_135905.1, from coordinate 4,706,821 downwards.
AAACAAGCCCCAAAGTCCCGAGCGAATTGCAGCTCACCAGGTGCATGTCACTTATGTACAGTTGTGATACATGTCGGTGTGTTTTCCTGCTGATGTGGGCGGATGATCCAGCAGTGGGGGAATGAGTCCGGCGGGCTGGCCTTATAATGATATGCAGATGTATTACAATGAGTTCCCCAACATATGACAGTGGGAAATGTGGCCCGCCATTGACGGGCAGAGCGGCCAATTGCAAACTGGCTTCATGACGTCGTGAAACCGGTTTGTGGCCTTCTCACCATGTTATCCACTCACACCGCCAAACACACCCGATGCCAGTGGGCATGGACAGTTCCGCCAATAAACAGGTTAACTGAGTGGGCAACAAGATGGCAGATGGAGTATAATGTGGGGAAGTGTGAAGTTATTCACTTTGGCCATAAGAATAGAAAAGCAGAATATTTTTTAAAGGTGTGAAACTTGACATTAGAAAGAGACTTGGGCGTCTCGTACAAGGAACAAGGAAGATCCTATACAAGTGCAGTAAGCAATTAGAAAGGCAAATGGCTTGTTGGCCGTTATTGCAAGGGGATTGGAGAACAAGGATAAAGAAGTCTTGCTGCACTTGTACAGGGTTTTGGTGAGACCACATCTGGAGTACAGTGTGCAGTTTTGGTCTCCACAAGAAAGGATATACTTGCATTGGGGGCGGTACAGCGAAGATTCACTAGACTGGTCCCTGGGATGACGGGGTTGTCCTATGATGAGCAGTTGAGCAACTTAGGCTCATATTCTCTATAGTTTAGAAAAATGAAAGGCAATCTCACTGAAACCTGCAAAATTCTGAGGGAACCTAAAACACAGTCTCAGGATAAGGGGCCGATCATCTAGGACTGAGATGAGGAGAAATTACTTCAATGAAAGAGTTGTGAACCTTTGGGATTCTCCACCCCAGAGGGTTGTGGATACTTCATCATTGAACACATTTAAGGCTGGAAGAGGCAGATTTTTAGCCTCTCAGGGAATTAAAGGATAAGGGGACTGGTGGGAAAATGGAGTTGAAGACCAAGATCAGCCATTTTCGTATTGAATAGCGGAGCAGGCTCAATAGGCCATATAGTATACTCCTGTCCCTATTTCTTGTGTTCCTTATTTACTCCTTTCCTTTTTAAATACCTGTAGAAACTCTATGGGCGGAATCGTCCCAGATTTGCACTAAGTGCGGTAGCGGGCGGGTAAAACGATGTTTTACCTGTTGGCCATGATGGCGAGTTTTCACACTGTATCATCCCAAACCCGCCACATTAATTATGCATTCCCGGGATACACGGCGTTTCCATGGCGCGTGGGCTCTGATTCGCCTGCCACGCCGTCACCTCGGCACTTCACCACGCCAGGCATCACATTTAAACAACAACCACACTCAGTGCTTCCAGCCCAGGGCTGCAGCAAAGGAGACATGGCCCCGAATGGCAAGAAGACTGCAGCCCCTGAGCACCCTTTGGATGCCGTGAAGGCTGCTGTGTTGTCCTCTACTCCCGCTCTGGCCACAGGAGGAGCAGCTACATTACCACTCCGGCTTGCTGGGCGATGGCAGTGGTGATCAGTGCCAATGCTGCACAGAAGAGGTTGGTCACCCAATGCAGATAGAGGATGAACGATCTCATCCATGCAGCCAGGGTAAGGCAACCACCTCATCGCTCTAAACTCACACACTCACAAACCCATCACACATTCACTGGCATCTCACTCACTGCCAGCTCAAGGGACATCACCACTCACTCTGTCTCACACACCCTCACATCTCCATCTCACCTCATCTCCTCTGGAGACTGCCTCCTCAGCCCTCACCATCTTGAGGCCACTTGCACAGGTCACCATGTGCCCCCACACAAACCCTGGGATACCCTCCTTCCCCAGTACAGCTCTCACCCTGCAGCCTCTTCCCTTCCCTGAGGCCACTTCTCCCCCTTCCCCAAGCAAGCCCTCGCCCTGCAGCTATTGAAAAGCCACCCACATACGGCTGACCTGGTAGGTAGGGACCTGCTGTGTGCCTCCCTAAAAGTGATGTGGTGCTGCCTGTGAAGCCTGGCGCTGATGACTGTGAGTGCTGACCAAAGAAAGGTAGGCAAACAAACCTTGAAGTCCCGAGTGAAGTGCAGCCCGCCAAGTGTGTACCATTTACGTGCTGTTTTGAAGCAGCGTGTTTTCCCGCTGATCTAGCGGAGAGGGGTGATCGATTCTGGCGGGCAGGCCTAATAATGATATGCTGATGTATTAGAATGAGGTTTCCATCGCCCGATGGCGGGGAACGCTGCCTGCCATCAGCGGGCTGAACAGGCAATCGTGAACTGGTATCACACCATTGTGAAACAGATCGTACCATATTATCCACCCACACCACCAAACACACCCAACAACAGCGGGCACAGAAAACTCCAGCCTATGTTTCTATATTTCTAGCAAGCTTTCTCTCATACTCTAATTTCTCCCTCTTATTAACCTTTTAGTCATTCTTTGCTGTTCTTTATATTTTGTCCAACCTTCTAACCTGCCACTCAACTTGGCAAAATTATATACTTTTTCTTTCAATCTGATACTATCTTTAACTTCCTTAGTTAGCCATGGATGTATCCTCCCCTTAGAGTCTTTCTTTCTTACCGGAATGTATCTTTCCTGAGTATTCTGAAATACCTCCTTAAATGGCTGCCATTGATCTTTACAGACCTATCCCTTGACATAATTTCTCAGTTCACTTTAGCCAGCTCCATCTTCATGCCCTCATAATTTCCCTTATTTAAGTTTAAAACACTAGTCTTAGATCCACTCCTCTATCCCTCAAACTGAATGTGAAATCTAATCATATTATGATCACTGCTACCAAGGGGCACCTTCACTATGAGGTCATTAATTCAATAATTACACATTATCAGATTTAGTATACCCTGCTCTCTGGTTGATGCTAAAATGTGCTACTTTAAGAAACTGTCCCGAAAATACTATATGAAGTCATCATCCAGGTTATCTCTGTCAGAGAATTCCTAAGCCTGCTTGTGAAGAAGATATTGAGTTTAGGATGCCTTGGTAGAGACTGTCTATTGCTCACCACAGAGCTTCCTTCTTCCTCTCTAACACCAGACACCCAGTGTTGGCTGACACTTCTTTATATACACATCTGAGTATAATTAACTAATCAATATCCAACACCCGAGCCTTCATGGCCCTTCGGCAGAACTGCAGCATAGTTTCAACAAGGGGGAAATATAAATTGGTTTAAGGTGGGTGGGGGGTGGGGGTGGGGGGGAAGAGACACATTGAGGGTGTGGTGTGAGCAGATAATAATCAAAAGATGTCACAGACAAAAGGGTCAAAGAGGTGTTGAAGGTGGTGGTCTTTGTCTGAGAAAAGTGCTAATTAAGAATGGAAAACAGGATATTCAAAGTACAGCTCTAGTGGGGGTGGGGTGGAAAGACTAAAGGTTTTAGTTTTAGATTTAAAAATAATGGAAATAGGTGGGGAAAGAAGAATCTATATAAATTATTGAGAAAAAAAAAGCAGGTGGGGGGGGAAAAGAAACGGGGTGGGGATGGGGGGAGGGGGAGTTTAAGATCTAAAGTTGTTGAATTCAATATTCAGCCCAGAGGGCTGTAAAGTGCCTAGTCGGAAGATGAGGTGCTGTTCCTCCAGTTTGCGTTGGGCTTCACTGGAACAATGCAGCAAGCCAAGGACAGACATGTTGGCAAGAGAACAGGGTGGAGTGTTAAAATGGCAAGCGACAAGGAGGTTTGGGTCTTTCTTGCGGACAGACCGCAGGTGTTCCGCAAAATGGTCGCCCAGTTTGCGTTTGGTCTCTCCAATGTAGAGGAGACCGCATTGGGAGCAACGAATGCAGTAGACTAAGTTAGGGGAAATGCAAGTGAAATGCTGCTTCACTTGAAAGGAGTGTTTGGGCCCTTGGACGGTGAGGAGAGAGGAAGTGAAGGGGCAGGTGTTGCATCTTCTGCGTGGGCATGGGGAGGTGCCATAAGTGGGGGTTGAGGAGTAGGGGGTGATGGAGGAGTGGACCAGGGTGTCCCGGAGGGAACGATCCCTACGGAATGCCGTCAGGGGGGGTGAAGGGAAGATGTGTTTGGTGGTGGCATCATGCTGGAGTTGGCGGAAATGGCGGAGGATGATCCTTTGAATGCGGAGGCTGGTGGGGTGATAAGTGAGGACAAGGGGGACCCTATCATGTTTCTGGGAAGGAGGAGAAGGCGTGAGGGAGGATGCGCGGGATATGGGCCGGACACGGTTGAGGGCCCTGTCAACGACCGTGGATGGAAAACCTCGATTAAGGAAGAAGGAGGACATGTCAGAGGAGCTGTTTTTGAAGGTAGCGTCATCAGAACAGATGCGATGGAGGCGACGGAACTGAGAGAATGGGATGGAGTCTTTACAGGAAGAGGGGTGTGAGGAGCTGTAGTCGAGGTAGCTGTGGGAGTCGGTAGGCTTGTAATGGATATTGGTGGACAGTCTATCATCAGAAATTGAGACAGAGAGGTCAAGGAAGGGAAGAGAAGTGTCAGAGATGGACCATGTGAAGATGATGGAGGGGTGGAGATTGGAAGCAAAATTAATAAATTTTTCCAGGTCCCGACGAGAGCATGAAGCAGCACCGAAGTAATCATCGATGTACCGGAGAAAGAGTTGTGGGAGGGGGCCGGAGTAGGACTGGAACAAGGAATGTTCCACATACCCCATAAAGAGACAGGCATAGCTGGGGCCCATGCGGGTACCCATAGCCACACCTTTTATTTGGAGGAAGTGAGAGGAGTTAAAGGAGAAATTGTTCAGTGTGAGAACAAGTTCAGCCAGACGGAGGAGAGTAGTGGTGGATGGGGATTGTTGGGGCCACTGTTCAAGGAAGAAGCTAAGGGCCCTCAGACCATCCTGGTGGGGGATGGAGGTGTAGAGGGATTGGACATCCATGGTGAAGAGGAAGCGGTTGGGGCCAGGGAACTGGAAATTGTTGATGTGACGTAAGGTGTCAGAGGAATCACGGATGTAGGTGGGAAGGGACTGGACAAGGGGAGAGAGAAGGGAGTCAAGATAACGAGAAATGAGTTCCGTGGGGCAGGAACAGGCTGACACGATCGGTCTGCCAGGACAGTTCTGTTTGTGGATTTTGGGTAGGAGGTAGAAGCGGGCCGTCCGAGGTTGGGCGACTATCAAGTTGGAAGCTGTGGGAGGAAGATCTCCAGAGGAGATGAGGTCAGTGACAGTCCTGGAAACAATGGCTTGATGTTCTGTGGCAGACCGATCGTGTCAGCCTGTTCCTGCCCCACGGAACTCATTTCTCGTTATCTTGACTCCCTTCTCTCTCCCCTTGTCCAGTCCCTTCCCACCTACATCCGTGATTCCTCTGATAGATCTTAAACTCCCCCTCCCCCCATCCCCACCCCGTTTCTTTTTCCCCCCCCACCTGCTTTTTTTTTCTCAATAATTTATATAGATTCTTCTTTCCCCACCTATTTCCATTATTTTTAAATCTAAAACTAAAACCTTTAGTCTTTCCACCCCACCCCCACTAGAGCTGTACTTTAAATATCCTGTTTTCCATTCTTAATTAGCACTTTTCTCAGACAAAGACCACCACCTTCAACACCTCTTTGACCCTTTTGTCTGTGACATCTTTTGATTATTATCTGCTCACACCACACCCTCAATGTGTCTCTTCCCCACCCCCCCACCCACCTTAAACCAATTTATATTTCTCCCTTGTTGAAACTATGCTGCAGTTCTGCCGAAGGGCCATGAAGGCTCGAAACGTTAACTGATTTCTTCTCCGCCGATGCTGCCAGACTTGCTGAGTTTTTCCAGGTAATTCTGTTTTTGTTTTGTTTTGGATTTCCAGCATCCGCAGTAGCTTTTAGCTTTTTGTTAATATCCAACACCCGTTCATCTTATTACCTTAAACTACTGGGTATTTAGTATCCATCAACAGAACCTATTGGATACTAATAACCCTTGCCAATCTGATGTGTCTAATTTATATATAGATTAAAATCACCCATGTTTATTGCCATACCTTTTTCAGGTTATTTTTTCCTGTATACGCATCCTGCAGTGTGGTTACTGTTAGGGGCCTGTAAACCATTCCCACAAGCGACTATTTCTCATCTCTACTCAAACTGATTCTACATCTTGATCTACAGAACTAAGGTTAACTCTTCATTGGATCAATGTCATCTTTAATTAACAGAGCCAACCCTCCATTTTTCCTAGTTTCCTGTCCTTCCTAAATGTCATGTATGCTGAATATTCTGAACATCATTTCCCTTATTCCGACCTTTCTCTTGCCTTGTATTCCCTTTTAAGTTTTCACATTTTTCCATCACCCCCAATATTTATTTTAAAGCCCTCTCTACTTCCCTAGTTATAAGGCTCATCAGAATGCTCATTCCAGCATGGTTCAGATAAAGATTGTCCCAATGGTACAGCTCCCACTTTCCCCAGTACAAGCGCCAGTGCCCCATGATTTGAAATCCTTTTCTCCCACACCAATTGTTAAACCACATATTTAACTCTCTAATCTGAATTATCCTGTGCCAATTTGCTTGTGGCTCAGATAGTAATCCAGGGATTATTACCTTTGAGGTTCTGCTTTTTAAGTTAAACCCTAGCTCCACATACTCTCTCAGCAGAACCTCTTTCCTAGTTCTACCTATGTCAATGGTACCTACATGGACCATAACCACTGGATCCTTCCCCTCCCACTGCAAGTTCTTCTCCAGCCCAGAGCAGATGTCCCGAACCCTGGCACTGGGCAGGCAACACAGTTGTCTGGACCCCCGCCCTCGGCTGCAGAGAACTGTGTCTATCCCCCTGACTATACCATCCCCAACTACCACTACGTTCCTATTAACTCACCCCACTTGAATTGCTTCCTGTACCGTGGTGCAATGGTCAGTTTATTCATCCACCCTGCAGCCACCACTTTCATTCATACAGACTGCAAGAACCTTGAGCCTGATGGACAATTGCAAAGGCTGAGGCTCATCCAATTCTACCTTCTGAGTCCCCATACCTGCCTCACTCACAGTCAAACCCTCCTGTCCATGACCAAGTCAGAAGACCCTATCCTAAGGAGTGTGACTGCCTCCTGGTACTATGTGTCAAGGTAACTTTCACCCTCCCTTATGCATTGCAGTTTCTGCAGCTCAGCCTCCAGCTCAAAGCTCCTCAAGCTGCAGACACTTTCCTTGTTTTGGAAAAATATACTTTATTCATAAGTCACCTGGAAGAACATTACAAAACATTTCTAAAGGGCCATCACAAAAAGTGCAACCAGATTCAACTTTTACACAGGGATCACAAGGTGCTTCAATACCATCAATGAATATTACAGGCATTTCAATATGGTCATTACAGACAGCCAGACTGTGCAATGGGATTTGAGTTGTCAACATACATCATGTTGCACTCTGAGGTGCTTCAATACAATGATGATACATTTAGTATTCACTACATACAATCTTTGTGAGTTCTAGAGCCCGAGGGCTCTACACAATTCCCAGTCCCTTGGTGCACATGGCAGAAAGGTCTTAGACAGCGACCTTCCCCCATTGCGCCTTTGCGGCGGCTGCCCCAAGCTTTAGTGCGTCCCTCAGCACGTAGTCCTGGACTTTGGAAAGTGCCAGTCTGCAACACTAGGTCGGGGACAACTCTTTGCACCGGAAGACCAACAAGTTTTGGGCAGACCAAAGAGCGTCTTTCATCGAGTTGATGAACCTCCAGCTGCAGTTGATGTTTGTCTCGGTGTGTGTCCCTGGGAACAGCCCGTAGAGCACAGAGTCCTGTGTCACAGAACTGCTCGGGATGAACCTCGACAGAAACCACTGCATCACTCTCCAGACCTTCTTTGCAAAGGCACAATCCACAAGGAGGTGAACAACGGTCTGGAGAACCGCAGCCACCTCGAGGGCAACGTGCAGAGGGGGTGAGACTCCTGGTGTGTAGGAAGTTTCTGACAGGGAGGGGGCCTTTCTCACCACCAGCCAAGCTACGTCTTGGTGCTTGTTGGAAAGTTCTGGCGATGAGACATTCTGCCAAATGACTTTGACAGTCTGCTCGGGGAACCAGCCGACAGGATCCACCATCTTCTTTTCCCTCAGAGCTTCAAGGATGTTACGTGCCGACCACTGCCTGATGGACCTGTGGTCAAAGGTGTTTCTCTGCATAAATCTTTCCACGAGGGACAAGTGGTACGACACAGTCCAACTACTTGGAGCTTTCCGCGGCAGCGTGGCCAGACCCATCCTTCTCAACACCGGGGACAGGTAGAACCTCAGCACGTAGTGATACTTGGTGTTTGCGTACTGAGGGTCTACGCACAGCTTGATGCAGCCACACACAAAGACGGCCATTAGGATGAGGGCGATGTTTTTCCCCCTCTATCTAGAGGCTTGTACATCACGTCCCTGCGGACATGATCCATTTTTGAACTCCAGATAAAGTGAAAGATGGCTCGGGCGATCACCATCGTGCAGGAGTGTGGAATGGGCCAGACCTGCGCCACGTACAGCAACAGCGAGAGTGCCTCACTCCTGATGACCAGGTTCTTACCCGCAATGGAGAGGGAGAGTCCCTCCCACATGCCCAGTTTTCTTTCCACCATAGCCACTCGCTCCTTCCAGTTTCTAACACATGCCCCGGTCCCTCCAAACCATAATCCCCAGCACCTTCAGGGCGTCTGACCTGACGGTGAAGGGGACAAAGGATCGGTCAGCCCAGTTCCCAAAGAACAGGGCCTCGCTCTTGCTACAATTTACCTTGGCTCCTGAGGCCAGTTCGAAATGGTCGCAGATGTTGATCAGTCTGCACACCAACAGTGAGTCCGAGCAGAAGATGGTGACATCAACCATGTACAGGGAAACTTCAAGCTGCAGACACTTACTGCACATGTGTTTGCCCTGGACCACAATGGTGTCCAGGAGTGCTCACATTCTGCAGTTGCAACATATCACCTGACCTACCATCTTTAACTTGCGTTAATTAATTTATTTTCTAAATTAATTTATAATTAATATCCACTTCTACTCCCAGTAATCTTCACTACTGCTAGTAAACCTTACAACAACTAATAAAACCTTACAATTACTGATAAGTTACATGCATTTTGAAGATAAATGAGTAAAATATTCACCAATCAGTCACTTATCTGTTTTCCTATAATGCCACACTTTGATATCTCTCATAACGCGGCCGCTCTGCTCTGAAGCCACAGACTGGACTGGATTGGACAGCTCGTCTAGGTGGTGGTGACTCCCTCTAGGTCCTCTTTTTGCCCACTCTAGGAGGCTAAAACTGTCCCACATGGATTCACAACAGTTAGAGAGCAGGCCATAGAACTGTAGATAAAATGGTTTCCATTTGTAATCCGTTAATGGGCTTTAACCATGCTTGAAACATTCCATCAATGACTTCTATGATTTCTCTGTCTTCCTATCTCTCCTTGTTCAGTTCTATTCTCTCCCAGTTCCCAGATCAAATGAAGAGCCCACACCTGAAATTGCCTACACCAATCTTGGCAGAATTTAATGTTTTTGTATTAGATTTTCGGCATTTTGGAGCACAGAGGATTTCATACCATCTATAGTGCATGAACTGGACTACGATGGTATCTATGTTCCACATGAGTCTCCTCTCACTCTAATTGCCCCTTCCTACCCTGCCTCATTATCTCTCAATTCTCTTCTCCTGAACAGATGCATCAAGCCTCCCTTAGTACTCCAATGCTCTCTGCTTCGGATATGGACATCTCTGGCAAAGTTATCATGTGTTGTCAATCCCTAACTTCCCTTGAGAAGGTGGTGGTGAGTTGCCTTCTTGAACTGCCACAGTCCTTGTAGAGGAGTTCCAGGTCTTGACCCAGCAACAGTGAAGGAACAGCAATATAGCTCCAAGTGCAGGTGTTGGTAGTGTTGTTCCTATGTGTCTGCTGCCCTTGTCCTTCACGGTTGTAACAGTCATGGGTTTGGAAGGTGCCATCGAAAGAGCCTTGGTAAGTTGCTGCAGTGCATCTTTTAGATGGTACACACCGCTGCCACTGTGCATTGGTGATGGAGGGAGTGAATATTTGAGGTGGTGGATGGGATGCCAATCAAGTGGGCTGCTTTGTCCTGGATAGTGTTGAGGTCTTGAGTGTTGTAGGAGCTGCACTCATCCAGGCAAGTGGAGAGTATTCCATCACTTTCCTGACTTGTGCCTTGTAGATGGTGGACAGGCTTTGGGGAGTCAAGAGCTGAGTTACTCATCTCAGAATTCCCAGCCTCTGACCTGCTCTTGTAGTCACAGTATTTATATGGCTAATCCAGTTCAGTTTCTGATCAATGGAATTCAAAAATGTCTTGGGACTGAGATGACTGGCCTCCAGCAACCTTAAGTTTTCCCCCATGATTCCCAGTGACTCCAGTTTTGTGAGGGGTCATTGATGCCACATATGCTGCCTTATGTCAAGGGCAGTCACTCTCACCTCACCTCTGGAATTCAACTCTTCTGACTATGTTTGAGCCAAGGCTGTAATGATGTCAGGAGCTGAATGGCCCTGGCAGAACCCAAACTGAACATCAGTGAGCAGGTTATTTTTGAGTAAGTGCCAGTTGATAGCAATGTCGATGACACCTTCTATCACTTTGCTGATGATCGAGAGTAGACTGATGAGGCGGTAATTGACTCGATTGGATTTGTCCTGCTTTTTGAGGATTGGACATGCCGGAGTAATTTTCCACATTGCCGGGTAGGTGCCAGTGTTTTAGGTGTACTGGTATAGCTTGGCTAATGGCACGTCTAGTCCTGGAGCACATGTCTTCAACACTACAGCTGGGATTTTATCGGGGTGCATCGACTTTGCTGTCTCCAGTGCCTTCAGCTGCTTTTTGATATCATGTGGAGCGAATGGAACTGGCTGGCCTGTAATGCTGGGAACCTCGGAAAGAGGCCAAGATGGATCATCCACTCAGCACTTCTGGTTGCAAATGCTTCAGTCTTGTCTTTGACACAGACGTGCTGGGCTATTCCATCATTCAGGATGTGTATGTTCATGGAGCCTCTTCTTCCTATTAGTCATTGTTTTGTCTTGTGTTCAGGGTCTAGATGGGGTTCTTTGGGGCTTGTTTATTCTCCTAAAGTAAGCTGCTTGAGACTGTTAATTTTTTACAGCTACTACATACATATTGGGAACTCTACATGAAGTTGGAACTTCTCCTCCCTCCAAATCTCAGTTACTCAGTCATGTGTTATTACATCATCATTACATTAGCATCAGGTGCTTCTGATGTTAACCCTTTATTCAACATTTCCCCCCAAATCTTTATCCCTATTATTTTTACATCCTCCTACATCTCCCCCTAAAGTCTCAGACTTCACATGGTTAGCCTCTGAGGTGCCTTGACCAATCTCCCTGACCTCATTTTGACCTTTTTCTGAGGTTAAGGACATCCCACACTCTCCCTCCTGTCAGTCTGAGTGATCTTCTCCTGGGCGGCTGTAGTGCCTGCGGTGAGTCTTTCTGCTTCTTCATCAGGATCTGGGTAGTAAGCCCATGTTTCTATTAGCTTTTCCTCCAATCTACTTCAATACACCTTGAGTAGTGATCAATGGCAATGAGGAATATCTTGCCCTAAAAATCAAATAAATCCATTCCCAGGCTCTCCCGTGGCATTGATGAAAAAGTAGAAGGCGATAGTAATTCTCTTTGCTATTGGCTGTTCACCGCACACGTAAGGCAATTAAAAATCAGTTCTCCTCTGTAACAAGTAATGCCTGGATGCCAGACTGATTTGCTCGGCTCTTGTATGACATTTTTCTATCCCTAAATAATGAATTTGGTGAATTCTTTGAAGAATATCGACCCGAAGTGTTCTTGGGATGACTATTCCCTCATTAAACACTAGGAAACCATCAATGATTGTGAGGTGTTTTCTCTGTTCAAAGTACTGCTGTGGCGCTAGATTGTTAGGAGTATAGACTGGCCATCCTTCCATATCCTCTTATTTGGATGCATTCATCATCTTGCCGCTGTGTTTGTTTTATTTCCTGCAACTTCTTTGCAGTAGTCAGTAGGTGTTGAGTAATTAGAGACATATATGTTTCCACCTCCTCGATGAAATGCAAATCCTCTAGATTGCTTCCTTCAATTGGTATCTTCGACGGTGTATCTGCTGTCAGCTGGTACTTCCCTGAACGTACTCTGTTATGGAGTCATATCTCATTAATCTTAGTCTGAGCTGTTGATTTCTAGGCGGCATCTTCGCAAGTTCTTTCATGCTCAGGAGCGTGACTAGTGGTTTACAGTCTGTTTCAATTTTAAGCCGCAATCCCATCACGTAGTGTGAGAATTTTTCACACACCCACATTGCCGCCCAACGTTTCCTTCTCAATTGTAGCATATCTTTTCTCTGAGTCTGTGAGTGAACTTGAGGAATAGTGAACTGGTCTACGTTTACCGTCTGTCTGCACTTGAAAAAATACTGTCCCCCGACCTGGAGACGACGTATCTGCTGCTACTATGGTTGGTAGTTCTGGGTCATAATGTGTCAAAATTTCAGGGGAAGTTAAAAGGTTTTTCATTTTCTTGAAAGCATTTTGCTGGCTCATGTTGGAGCATCACTGTCGACCCCGTCTCAACAGCTGTCACAAAGGCTCATTGATTTCTGTCAAATTTGGTAGGAATTTGCCTACCTGGTTGATCATCCTGAGGAATCTTTGCAGCTCTGTAATGCTCCTGGATTGTGGAAACTCTCTGATGACTTTTGCCTTTTTGTGGGTCAACTGTTATTCCAGAGGCTTGCACAATGTGCCCTAGAAATTTAATCATGGGTTTAGCAAACTTATTTTTTATTCAATGTTAGGCCTGCATCCTGTAAGACTTTCAAGACAGCTCAAACTCTATGGTCATGCTCTTGTCTCATGGAGCCACGGACAAGTATGTCTTCCACATGTCATATTACTCCATCCATGAAATCAAGGTTTGGAGACATTGTTATCTGGAAAATTTCTGGAATGGACACAATTCCAAATGGTAATCTATTAAAGCAATAACCGAATGGTGCTATAAAAGCAGTCAACAGTCTGGATATTTTTGTCCAGATGCAACTGTCAAAATCCATTGTTTGTATCTAATTTGATGAATAGGGTAATCTTAGCTAGTTTGTCAAGACTCTCATCCACGGATGTGATTGGGTGGATCTCACGTTCCACTGATTTGTTTAGTTGAGTTAAATCCATGCAGATTCGAATTGAACCATTTGGCTTTGGGACCATGACCATTGCTGTGCACCATTTTGTTAGTATGGTCACTGGAGAGATAACCCTTTGCTGGAGCATGCTCTCGATTTCACCCTTGACTTTGCCTAAGACCGGGTGAGGGGCTTTCTTCAGTGTGAAGAGACAAAGTGGTTTAGCGTCAGCCCTTAGGGTAACATGGTATTTGATCTTCAGTCTCCCCAAAAATGTAAATAATCTTGAAAATTAATTCCTGAATGAACTGCTGTAATGCACATCAGCAACTTCATCAACTTTATAGATTAGTTTCAATTTTAAGCATGCCTTCCTGTTTAGTCAAGAAGATTCTTGATCCTGGATGATATACAGCGGTTCAATGATTTCTCTATCTTTTGTACTTTAATTTTGCCATGTGTTGGCCTAAGGCTTTCACTGTAATCCCACCTGGACCCTGTAGCTTGATAGATGAAGGCTTAAGCCATTTCGCTTCATCAGATAAGAAAGAAATTCTTGCCCCCGTGCCTAAATTAAATTCTGGGTGGGGGGAGGTGGCCATCCACTTCAAGTTTAATTTATTTTTCGTTTCAGTGACTTCCCCTGGGAAAGTTATTTCCTTTCCCTGTGGCCCTTCCACTTCTTGTATGTCATTGGGCTTTAATATATCCTCCTTCTTTTTGCAGGCTGCCAGCATTTTAAATCAGCAGACGCTTTCAAAATGCCCAATTTTTCCACGGTTGTGGGACTTTGCTCATCTTGCTGGGCATTCTTCCCACTTGTACAGATTTTTCCCGCCATACCTAGAGCATTTCAAGATGGCGGTCGGCGCACCTTTCCCCATTTTCACGGCTTCGCCTTTGGAGCACTCTCCCTCTTATGGCCTATATACTGAGTGGCCTCACTCACTCTTTTCCATGGGATCTTGCCTTCATCGTGAACAAACCCCTGTTTTGTTTTCTGAGTTCCATTTGCCTCGTAATTTTAACTGCATTGACGAGAGTTAAATCCGCCCTTGTCTGCAAGAGATCTGAAAATGATTCATCGAAGACCCCAAATATCACTCAATCATGAATCAACTCATCCCTAAATACCCCATAATCACAATTTTTTGCCAGCCTATAAAGATTGTTGGTGAACTAATCTGTGCTCTCGTTTGGTCTTTGCTTTCACATGTTAAATGTTGCCCTTTCTATAACTAAGTTTTTGTGAACAGTGAAAATTGAATCAAATGCCAACAGGGCTTCTTCATAAGAAGTTGAAGCCTCATTGACTCCCTGCCTTTCTATTATGTCATTGGCAATTGTTCCCACTGTATAGAGTAATGTACTGACCAGATTGTTTTGTTCTATTTTTCTGAAAACCAGAAGTCTGGGGAACTTCTTTCTCCAGTTTCTCCAATGCTAGGTCACCAGAATGGCCCTGGGAGTGGCAGTGTGTTTGTACCAAATTGTACCATTTGTACCAAACCTTGGAATTATTGCTACTTCACTGGTGTTGTTTGTTGATTCTGGTTGTGTTCACTGCTGTCCAAACTTTGGAGTTCTGTTTCAGCGGCCACCTGCTGCTCCCACGATGCTCCAATTTTTTCATGAGTCTTCAATCCATTCCTTTTGTCCTCCTTTCAAGGATCTGTTGGCTTGTCGGGTCTGTAGCTGTTTCTTGGAGCTTTCTCTGGATTCTTTACTCATTGTCCACTGCCAACTGCCACCATGTTTTGTCTTGTGTTCAGAGTCTAGGCAGGGTTCTTTGGGGCTTATCTATTCTCCCAATGTAAGCTACTCGAAACTGTATTTAGTTAAAACCATTACTATTTGGTTCCCTGTTTTTGGACCCATTTGAGGGGCCCCCAATGCCAGCACAAAATTTAGCCCCTCATTTTTAGGTATGTCAGTGCTGCTCCTGGTGTACTCTCCTACGCTTCTCATTGAACCAGGGTTTGTCCACTGGCTTGATCGTAATGGTGGAGTGAGGGATATGCAAGACCATGAAGTTAAAGATTGTGGTGGAACACAATTCTGTTGCTGCTGATGGCCCATAGTTCCTCGTTAATACCTGGCTTTGAGCTGCTAGACCTATTCCAAATGTATCCCATTTAGCAGAGTGGTTGTCCACGTAATATGATGGATGGCATCCTCCGAGATATTCTATAAGTATATCAATGGGAAGAGGATAACCAGGGAAAGAGTAGGGCCCATAAGGGACCAAGGGGGCAATCTATGGGTGGAGCCAGAGGACATCGCTAGAGTGTTGAATGAATACTTCACGTCCATCTTCACCCAAGAGAATGTGGATGAAGGTATTGAACTCAGGGAGAGAGACTGCGAGGTTCTTAAGCAAATTGATTTAGGGAGTGACAAGGTATAGTAAGTTTTGGCAGGCTTAAAAGTGGACAAATCTCCAGGTCGGGATGATTTGTGTCCCAGACTGCTGAGGGAGGCAAGGGAGGAGATCGCAGGGGCTCTGACACAAATTTTTAATTCCTCTCTGGCCACGGGGAAGGTGCCAGAGGACTGGAGAACAGCTAATGTGGTTCTGCTATTTAAGAAGGGTTGTAGAGATAAGCCAGGGAACTACAGGCCAGTGAGTGTCACATCAGTGGTAGAGAAACTATTGGAGAAATTTCTGAAGGAGAGCATCTATCTCCACTTGGAGAGGCAAGGTTTGATCAGGGATAGTCAGCATGGCTTTGTCAGAGGGAGGTCAAGCCGAACAAATTTGATTGAATTTTTTGAGGAGGTGACCAGGTGTGTAGATTAGGGTAGTGCAGTTGATGTAGTTTATATGGATTTCAGCAAAGCCTTTGACAAGGTCCCACATGGGAGACTTATAAAGAAGGCAAAGGCACATGGGATACAGGGTAATTTGATAAGGTGAATTCAAAATTGGCTTAGTTGTAGGAGGCAGAGGGTGATGACAGAAGAATGCTTTAGTGACTGGGAGCCAGTGTCCAGTGGTGTACCAAAGGGATCTGTGCTCAGTCCCCTATTATTTGTCATTTATATAAACGACATAGATGAATATGTGGTGGGTAGGATTAGTGAGTTTGCGGATGACACAAAGATTGGCCGGTAGTTAACAGTGAGGTTTAGTGTCTTGGGCTACAGGAAGACACAGACAGGATGGTCAAATGAGCAGATAAGTGGCAGATGGAATTTAACCCTCAAAAGTGTGAGGTGATACACTTTGGAAGGAGTAATTTGACAGGGAAGTATTCAATGAACGGCATGGAACTAGGAAGTTCTGAGGAACAAAGGGATCTTGGCGTGTGTGTCCATAGATCTCTGAAGGCGGAGGGGCATTTTAGTGGGGTGGTGAAAAAGGCATATGGGACACTTGCCTTTATCAATCGAGGCATAGATTACAAAAGTAGGGAGGTCATGTTGGAGTTGTATAGAACCTTGATGAGGCCACAGCTGGAGTATTGTGTGTAGTTCTGGTCGCCACATTATAGGAAGGATGTGATTGCACTGGAGGGAGTGCAGAGGAGATTCACCAGGATGTTGCCTGGGATGAAACATTTAAGTTATGAAGAGAGGTTGGATAGACTTGGGTTGTTTTCGTTGGAGCAGAGAAGACTGAGGGGCGGCCTGATCGAGGTGTACAAAATTATGAGGGGCATGCACAGGGTGGATAGGGAGCAGCTGTTCCCCTTAGTTGAAGGGTCAGTCACAAGGGAGCATAAGTTCAAGGTGAGGGGCAGGAGGTTTAGGGAGGATGTGAGGAAAAACTTTTTTACCCAGAGGGTGGTGACGGTCTGGAATGCGCTGCCTGGGAGGATGGTGGAGGCAGGTTGCCTCACATCCTTTAAAAAGTACCTGGATAAGCACTTGGCTCGTCACAACATTCCAGGCTATGGGCCAAGTGCTGGTAAATGGGATTAGGTAGGTAGGTCAGGTGTTTCTCATGTGTCGGTGCAGACTCGATGGGCTGAAGGGCCTCTTCTGCACTGTGAGATTCTGTGTGTGAAGATAGGTCTTCGCCTGGTGTTCATTCCCACCAATACTGCGATGGACAGCTCCATAACAATTAGATTGGCAAGGACAAGTGTTACAGCCCGGAGAGATAGAGAAACTAAACTTCTTTATGATCTCCCTCTCTGTCCATAAGGTGTTTTTGAATTATTTTTAAAGTAGGCTATGGCGTGCTTCCCCAAACTCTTAGTTTGTGTGATCCAATTTCAAAATATGTCACAACACACTCACAATGTGATTAACTCAAAAAGTTAGTTCATTCACATTCAAACCCAGGCAGGGGCAGCATTCACAACCCATGGCCCCCCAACCACACACACACACACACTCACACACACACACACACACACTCACACACACACACACACTCACACACTCACACACACACACACACTCACACACACTCACTCACACACACACACACACACACACACACACTCACACACACACACACACACACTCACACACACACACACACATGGCGATAGAAAAGAGAAAGACTTACAACTATGGGCAACAACAGTAGAAGAACCAGAGAAATGAATGTTAGTTCATGTGATTTCCAAAGACTGAGAAGTCAAAATCCAGAGGATATTTCCTTCATGGCAAAATTCAGTCTAAATGAGTACCTGATTGAAGATAACAAAAAAACTCTTGAAACGAATGACGATGCAGCATTGTGGGGTTTCTGTGCTTAGACCACTTGGCAGGCGATGATCAGAGGCTTTTAAAATCAAACAGGCTTCAAGGAGTTGAGACTGTTTGGTCAGCTGTTCCCTCCAGTTGGTGTTAAAGCAGCAATCTGAGCTGTGAGGCTAGATATGTAATATTAAAATGATCCAAACGACTAGAAGCATGAGATCATGTAATGTGGCCCATTAATTGCAGCCTCACAAATAGTTTCTGTGCTTCTGGCCAGAGTCCATTGTTTCCCTTAGGAGTGAGTTGGTGGTTGTTAACACTTCTTCAGGTATAACAAGTTTTGATGTCTTTGTCTTTGTTATCATCCTGGCTGCAGGGAGTCAGTTGTCCTGTTAGTTATCTAGTTTCATGATTATAATGTGGCCTTACAATGGAGTACGAGATTCCACAATGTTGAAAGTGGAACTCTTTTGTTCTTGTAACTCTGTTGGAGCCTTCCAGAACAGATGGCCAGTCCTCTGCATCATGTGACCTGTAGCAGCCATTTTGTGGTTCAGCAGAAGTCCAATTTAAAATAGCAAAAAAAATAAAGTTTGAATAGACACAGTTTTGATTTCTTTTCATGTCTTATTGACATAACACAAGTAAAGTAGCATTTTGAGGTCATTTCTGAAGAAAGGCCCTTGACCTGAAACTTTAACTCTATTTCTCTGTCCATAGAGGCCGTCCATAGAGGTTGAGGACTCCCAGGGCAACTCCCTCCCGACTGTATACCACCATGCTGACACCTCTGGTAGGTCTGTCCCGCTGGCGGACAGGACAGACACAAATATGATACTGGAGGAGCCTGCGACATTTTCTGGAAGATATGAATCTGAGAGTCTGACTATTTCAGACTGTTACGTGACAAGTCTGTAGGACAGCTCTCCCAATGTTGGCACAAGTCCTCAGGTGTTAGTGAGGAGGGCTTTGCAGAGTGAACAGGGCATGCTGTGGACAGGTTGTGCCTGGTTCAATGCCAGGTGGTTCCAGTCCAGTTTTATTCTTGTTTGACTTTTCCTTCGTGGTTTGATACAACTGAGTGACTTGCTAAGCCATTTGAGAGGGCTGATAAAGTCAATCACGTTGCTAATATGTTAATGCCTAACTTATATTTACACCGCCTTGTTCTGGACTCACCCACAATTAGAAACAGTTTCTCCACATTCACCCCTTTGTCATTTGAAACATCTCTACCAGGCCTCCTCTTAGTCTCCTCTTTTCTTTTAGCCCCAACCTGCTCATTAGTATTCTGATAGTTGCCTCTTTTCAATCCTGGCAATATCCTTGTAAATCTTTTCTATATTTTCTCCTGTGTATCAATATCCTCTTGCAGTACATGAGATGCAACCTCACAAGTCAAATGAATTGGGCACAGACTCTCCACCATTTCACCAGCATGATGCCACCACCAAACATACCTTCCACTCCCTCCCCTTTCAGCATTCTGGAGGGACCATTTCTCCCCAACACCCTGGTCCATTCCTTAATCACCCCCAACACCCTCTCTCTTTCCAACAGCACCTTTCTGTCCAAGCGCAGGAGATGCAATGCTTCTTTTTTACCTCGTCTCTCTTCATCGTCTAAAGCCCTAAACACTTCTTCAGGTGAAGCAGTGATTTGCGTATACTTTGTTCAGTTCAGTGTACTGTATTCACAGCTCCACATTGGGGAAAACAAATGCAGATTTGGCATCCGCTTTGCGGAACACCTCCATTCAGTCCGCAAGCATGACCATGAGCTCCTGGTGTGCCCTGCCATTTTAATTCTTCAGCTTGCTTCCACTCTGACCTTTCTATCCTCCTGTCCCTGACCACGGTCCAAATTTGATGTAATTAATCTAAGGGGTGTGACTGTCTCCTGAAACACAGCGTCCAGGTAACTCTCCTCCTCCCTGATGTATCGCAGTGTCCACAGCTCAGACTCCAGCTCAGCAACTCTGAGCCAAGGTTCTGTGAGCAGCCAACACCTGCTGCAGATGTGGTCACCGTGGATCACACCGGTGTCCCCAAAGTAGAGCTGTGAATACAGTACACTAAACCGAACAATGTACACGCAAATCACTGTTTCACCTGAAGGAGTGTTTAGGGCTTTGAACGATGAGGAGAGAGGAGGTGATGTGGAATCAGTTTGGGTGGAAATAAGGAATAGCAAGGGGAAGAAGTCACGGGTGGGCGTTGTCTATAGGCCCCCGAAGAGTTGCCTTACTGTAGGACAAAGTATAAATCGGGAAATTATGGAAGTGTGTAAGAAGGGCGCTATAATTGTCATGGGTGATTTTAATCTGCATATTGACTGGACAAATCAGATTGGCAGGGGTGACATGGAAGGCGAATTTGTAGAATGCATCAGGGATTGTCTCTTGGAGCAATACATTGCAAACCTACCCGGGAACAGGTTATTTTAGGTTGAGTGATGTGTAATGAGGTGGGATTAATAAGAGATATCGTCGTTAAGGATCCTCTAGGGGGCAGCAATCACAACCTGGTAGAATTTCAAATTCAGTTTGAGGGTGAGCAACTCGGGCCTCAAACCAGTGTCCTTAACTTAAATAGGGGAATTATAGCATGAAGAAAGAGTTGTCTGAAGCGGGCTGGGAAAATAGACAAAGGGGAAGGTCAGTGGATGAGCAGTGACAGACATTTAAGCAGATATTTCATAAGATTTATCAAAAATTTATCCTGGTCAAAAGGAAGGACTCAATGAGAAGGATGAACCACCGGTGGTTAACAAAGGTGGTCAAGGAGAGTATCCAATCAAAAACTAAGACATATAAAGCGACGAAAACTAGTGGTAGGTCAGAGGATTGGGAATTCTTTTAGGAACCACCAGCGGCAGACTAAAAAACTAATAAAGAGAGAGAAAATTGGTTATGGTCACAGGTCAACCATGATCTCGTTGCCCATATCCCCATATCCCTAACACCACTCGCTTGCTTCATTCTAACAATCTCAGCTATAAAAGGAACAGCTGAGGGAGTTTCAAAATTCTATCACCCCTTGCATGTAGAAGTTTTGCTTAAGTTCACTCCCGAAAGGTCTGACTCTAATTTTAGACTGCCTGCTAGTTTTTGACTCGCCAACTAGCAAAAATACTTCCTCTCTATCTACCCTACCTGCTCCCCTTAATATCTTGAAAACTTCAGTCAAACTGCTTCTTAACCTTCTAAATTCAAGAGAGTATAACGCAGTTGTGTAATCTCTCCTCGAAGCTTTACACTTGGATTCCAGGTGTTCTGTTTTTCTTATAGAAACATACCAACCACATGAAGGATTAGGTGGGTTCTTCTATTTGAAGGGACAAAACTATATACAACAATTCCTGAGGGGGGCGGTTAGTTAGCACGTCTGGTCTCCTGGACTGCTCCTATCATCTGCCCATTTACATGAGTAAATACGTCACATCCTGTCTGGTGATGCACAGTAGTTTTAGATAAAGATAGTAAAGGTACACCACAACACCAAGTATCATTCTACTAAATCTACACTGCATACCCTCGAAGACCAATATATCCTTCCTAAGGATTCCAGAAATGCTCACAATATTCCAGGTGCGGTCTAACCAGCTCAAGTATGAATTGTATCCCCTTCTATCCTAGCCTATAGATATAAAGGTCAGCATTCCATTAGCTTTTATTATTATTTCATGGGCCTCTCTATGACATTTTAATGATCTATGTACATGGAGCCCCAAATCTCCTATTACCGCCAATGTTTCCAGCTTTTCATCTTCTAGAAAGACCTATTCTTTTTAGGTCCAAAGTGGATGATGTCACATTTGCCTACATCGAAATCCATTGAGTGGTCATCTTCATTCTTAGTTCCTACAAAACAATGCTTCCTATTCTGCTGTAGAGCTGTCACTACTATTTAGAAATGTTCCATCATCAAACTTTGCTCTTCCATATCATTAACTCATAGCTTACACACAGCAGTATAAACATTGATCCTCATCTCAGACTATAAATTGTCTCATTCTCACCTCCAAACAGGACATTACTG
Organism: Cetorhinus maximus; assembly: GCF_964194155.1. Taxonomy (NCBI): domain Eukaryota; kingdom Metazoa; phylum Chordata; class Chondrichthyes; order Lamniformes; family Cetorhinidae; genus Cetorhinus; species Cetorhinus maximus. The sequence goes on along the minus strand of NC_135905.1, from coordinate 4,684,929 downwards.
CTTTACTGGAGTTCCAATAATCATGTATGATGGAATGCATTAACTTGAGCTCCATCAACTATTCAGCTCCTATTTTATGCTCATTATCTTAGTAAAGGATAAATTGTATTAGCATTTATCACTTTTGCAGGTTCTGGGTTGTGAGTGGGGGAGGGGGGGAATATTTCTTAGAATGATAAATGATAGGAAAAAAAAATAATAATGATCTTCAATAAGTTGGATGTATTGACTTTATATTGTATTCAACTAACATTATCCAGAAGATCGATGTCCTTAATATTAAATATTTTAATGAACCTCAAGTTATTCTTTACAGACCTGACTACAGATCATAGGCTGGATCACTGTGGTTAACCATTGAGGCACCGATGAAAGGATAATGTTTCTCTGCTAATTATTGCCTTCTAGAAACATGCATACTGTGGTGCAGATCACAAATCTCCTGATTTATTGGAAGCTCAATGAAAAGGGGAATCAACCTGTTAGGGAATTTAATATTTTAAGTGGAGAGTAATTACTGTCCTTAATGTGTCTCTTTTACTATTTATGATAAAAAATGAATTTATCTTCAGGCTCCAGCTTGCAGGTAGACTCATCGAATCCATTGTCCAGAATCCTCAAATCGATTGCTTAGGCTCCTCGCACCCATTGCCCAAACGCCTCACACCCATTGGTCCAGATTCTTCACACCCATTGCCCAAATGCCTCACCTCCCATTGGTCCAAGTTCTTCACACCCATTGGTCCAGACTCTTCACACGCATTGCCCAGATGCCTCATACCCATTGGTCCAGATTCTTCACACCCTTTGCCCAGACTCCTCACACCCATTGGCCAATCAACGAAGAACAGTCATGGAGAAAAAAAAAGTACTTAGATTTGTATAGCACTTTTGTCATAGCAACACATGGCAAGGCAGTTACATTTCAATGCCGGAAGAGGAAGGAAATTTGGTAAGAGGAGGGAACGAGGAAAAGGAGGGAATCTTAGTAAAGCTGTCTAAGATGGAAAGTAAATCCTAGCCCTGGTCAAGCCATATAGAAAGAAGAGAAATGTCTGCATTCCTGTGATACCTTTTACAACCTCAGGATGCCCCAAAGTGCTTTAAAACTGCTGAAGTACTTTTGAAGTGTAGTCAATGTTGTAATGCAGGAAAAATAGCAGCCAATTTGTGCACAGCAAACTCACACAAGCAGCAATGTGTTAATGACCAGATAATTGTTTCGAAATGATGTTGGTTGAGGAATAAATATCAACCAGGAGGTCAGAAGAACTCCGCTACTCATACTACCCTACACGTTCATTTCTTCTTTACCTGTTTGTGCACAAAGTCAGCTTTACATGTTATCATAGGCCTGAAATTTCACCTCGTCGAGTGTGCATGACCGGTGGGCCTGGGAGTGGTCGAGAAACAGGCCCCCGACCACGATCGGCCTCCCTCTGCGATTTCACACATGCTGAAAAGCTCAGCGCTGCTGGGGTGGGGGCGGGAAGAGGGCGGGCGATGACATCACCGCGGGCGCGGCTGAGCGCTTCCACGGAACTCCCTGAAGGTAGACGGCGGCCTCAGGGAGCTGCAGACCTCCAAGTAATAAAATAAAGCACACAAAAGCTGAAAAAAATGTCCGTGGCAGCGCAATCAAGCCCCTGAAAGCACGCCTCATCCAAGTGCTGCCCCCAGAAATTTCTTAATATTTTGCCTGTTAACGGAGATTTCATCCCGCCCTTGGATGAGCTTTCATCCAAAACGTAAAGGCCGCCTGGCCGATTGGCCCGTCCGTCAACAGTGAGGTTGGACAGGCCACAAGAAATCGCTGACAATTGCACCGTTAATGGGCTTAATTGCCCGGTTAATTGTCGGTGGGCTCGCTTCCCACTGCCACACATGCCCGCCGAGTGAAATATCGTGCGAGTGCGCGATGACGGCGGGTCGCTCGCCTGACGTCATCTCGTGCGATTTTACGCCCCATCGGGTCGGGTGCCCGCCAGCTCACGGAATGTCAAAGTCTGCCCCGAATCACAGGAAGTTTACGGAACAGAGAGAGGCCACTTGGCCCATCGTGTCTGCACCTTAACTTTCCAAAGCACTTCACAAGATCCCTCATAGAAGTTTTATAGCTAAAGTAAATTATATGTTAAGTCTGAAACTGGATAATAGGAAACGGAGGATAATTCTCCATGTTTATAGTTCCGACTGGACTGCACCGATCAGTGGAGACCTTTAGGGAATATCCCTGAGATTCCCACTATCCTGAACATTCAGCAAGGATCCCAGCATTCTTGTAAGTAAATTGTCTAATTTTGCAGATGACATGAAATTGTTTGGAAAGGGGTAACGTAATGAATAAATGGATACCATTTAATGAGGCTGACAGCTACTTATTGGGTGGGCAAGCCAATGATAAGTGAAATGAAACAAATAAATGAATAAGCTAATTTATATAGATGCCAAAGTATCAAATACAATGCAAAATGAAGGGTATGTCATTAATTGGTGTGGCATTGATAAAAAATTTCAAATTTAGGAGCTGACCAACGATGACAATGTGTCGAACAGAAATTGCCAAAGCGACTAAAATATTAGACCATGGCCTGAAACAATGGATTCATAGGCATATTTTCAATCAATTTGCAAAAGTGCATTGGAAATGTTTGACAGGAAGGCCCTAAACCAATGAGGTATAAAGAACAGCTAATTGTATTGCGTTAAGACAGACGGAAGAAAAATGAGAGAGGATAGAAGCTTGAAAACCGTTCAGGCTTTTTGATGCAGATTCTCATGTCCTGAGCCAGATGGGGAGCTAAAGGGTTTGCATTCGATCGAGACCTTGAGCTAAACAGCTGAAGGTGCTAACAATTTCACTTAAATTTATTAATACTTTTCCATTTTTCCATTCGCGCTTTTTCCATTTTAAAGCTCCCAACGCCAGGCTTTCTGCATCAGAACCAAAAAACTTGTGTATTGCTGAAAAAAGAGACATGTCTCGTGCTTATCAGGCAACTACGCCAGATAAATCAACAGTAAAGGGAACAACAATTTATACTGCATGAGAAGAGAGTACTGATTGGTTGGCAAGTGGACACTGATTGGTTGGGGCATTGCAATGGAGAATGCAGCAGAGAAGAGTTAACTGTTAACTTGCTTTTGTTTCAAATTCAAACCAGGCAGGTTAACTCTGATTGGTCAAGGTATTGTCATGGGGAATGAACCAGGGAATGGCTGTCCCCCAAGCTTTTTTTTAGTTGGAAAAGGCGTAATGCATGGACCGTGCTCCCTCGGTCTGCAAAGGACAGGATTCTGTGTGTGAATATATGTGACTTCTGGCATGCATACAAGAGCCACACTACACGCCCGACTGATAATCTTAAATTGGTTTTCAGTGTAATTCTTAGCACAATCAGGATTGTTTAGCAAGTTTTGTCAGTTGTGGAATTACATCTATTGTTGCCTTATATAATCACGGTTGCAATGTAGAAAACACAGCAGCTAATTAGCACACAGAAAGTTCCTATAAGCAGCAACATGATAATGGTCAGATAATCTGGTTTAATGATATTGATTAAGGGATTAAATATTGGTCAGGACACAGGAAAGAACTCACCTGCTCGTCTTCAAAATAACGCCACACAATCTCTTACGTTCACCTGAGTGGGCACATCTTTGACATCATACCCAAAACATGGCACCGCCAAAAGTACAGCATCCCTTCATTACTGCACCGGTGTGTGCCAAACTAGATTTGGTGCTCAACTCTCGGAATATGGATTGAACCCATGACCGTCTGTCACAGAGGTGAGAGGCCTTCCTGCTCAGTTACAGCTGGCACAGGGCAGGAGCCCACAACAGGACATGAGGATGCACCAAATTCATGGCTGTGCTCTTCTGTCACACAGAGACCTGCAGCAGAAGTGCAAAGGCAGCCTGCTAACGTTTCCTATAGATTCCAACTGAGTGTGTTGAGTGTGGGCTTGTTTGGATTTGACCGTGAGCCGAGTACATAAGTGGGGCCAAGGACTGAATATAAAATTCCTTCCCCCCACCCCACCCCAGCCCCCATCCACTCCTCCGATAGCTGCTCAAATACACATTCCCAACTGATCCCGACCATGCCCCTGAAAATTGTGAATTTCATGTTAAAAATGTTACTTTCTGATTAATTTCCAAAACAAGTTCCTGCTACACAGTTGACAGATTTTAATCTATAAATGAAATTTCGGTGAATTCATGTCAGGTCTATCGGTGCGCTTAAGGGACCATAACTTCCTCGGAGTGTCAGTCAGAGTTGGATTGCCACTCATTGCCCAATTGCTTACATCAACCCTTTTCCAATGCTATCTCGCTGGGCCTTCTGACTGAAGCCAGGTGAGATCCAGGCAGTGGAGCGTGTCCCAGGGGCCCAGCTTCCAAGGGCGGGAGTGGGGGTCGAGCCTCGGACCTCGAGGGGTTTTGGGATCGGGTCTTGGGTTGGGCCTTGGGGTGGGGAGGAAGAGTCACTGGTGGGGGTAACCCCATGGGGGATGGGTGGGTGGGGGTTGTAGTTAGTCCCCTGGTGGATTGGTGGATGGGGGTTCCCATGGAGGGGGTTAGTTGGGGGGATGGGGGGAATCCACTGCGGAGGTCGGGGGTGTGAAGGGAGTCCTTTGTGGAGGCTCGGTCTGGGTCTGTACAATAGTCACTCAGGAGTTGGAAGTGGTTTTGATCCTTCTAACTTTTTCTGGGTAACTGTTGGTGTAACCCAATGGGAACCATGCGATGTTTGCAATTTAAATCACATTTTCAGATGTTTCCCAGTGCAGGGCAATTGGCCAGGGGAAGTTTGCACTTCTGGGCAATTGCCATGCAAACCCTCACCTGGGAACTTCCGATGGGAATCCCCAAGTGCATCTTTGTGGTACCCCAAAATACGCCACTGTGGAGCTCGGAAGTTACAGCCCAAGGATTTTAAAGACAGAGTGTGACCTTACACACTACAGATTATAATTAATATCAAACCAGAAGCCCGAATATATTTCAAGCTCCCCTGAATGATAAAATACTCTGGAATTGGTTAAGAGTGAATTCTAGGGAGTAGAACTACTTTCCTCAGCTGAACTGCAACAGTCACCTCACTCATTAGCAAAAGGGTAGAACCCAGGGAACTGTAGGTGTTTGGCAATGAAAGAGAAGCAGCAAAAGGTTGGTTTATCCATTCTCTCTTCTGTTACTATAGATTACCCTCCTGGGGACACACTAAAGCTTGGGGCAGCTGCCGTAAAGGTGCGATGGGGAAGGGCCACTGTCTAAGGCCTGTCGGCCGTCGCACACCGAGGGGCTGGAAACTGTGTAGAACCCCTCGGGCCAAATGTCGGACACTGAATGTAGATAATAAATATCACGTGTATCACAATTGTGGCACCTCAAAGTGCGACGTGGGGCAAACCTTTTAGCTCAGCAGGCGCGTGCCCGACCCGACCGAGCGTAAAATGATGCGCAATGATGCTGGGCAATCATCCCAAGCTATCCCTCAAGCTCTTTGTTAGTTGGATACTTCGATTTTTCAGTCGGCAAGTGCACACCAGAGTCGGCAGTGCACCTACCAGCAATTTAAAGGCCTTTTAAGGCCATTAAATTATCAATTAAGGTGAATTTTATGCTGCCCGGGTCAGCAAGCAGGTGAAAAGGCCAAGCGGCCTTTGCATCTTTTAGGAAACCTCAACCATGGGCGGGATGAAGTTTCTTAAAGCAAATACCGGAGGACTGGAGAAATGCAATGGTAGTTCCATTGTTTAAAAAGGGATCAAAGGAAGTGCCAAACAATTATAGGCCAGTTAGTCTTACATCAGTGGTGAGCAAATTAGTAGAATCAATCCTGAGAGATAGGATTAATTGTCATGTGGAAAGGCATGGACTAGTCAGGGATGGTCAGCGTGGATTTGTTAAAGGAAGGTTTTGCCTCACAAATCTGATTGAATTCTTTGAGGAAGTGACAAGAAGGGTTGATGAAGGTAGTGCAGTGGATGTTGTGTACATGGATTTTAGCAAGGCATTTGACAAGGTCCCACATGGCAGATTGGTCAGGAAAGTAAAGCCCATGGGATTCAGGGTAATGTGGCAAACTGGATAAAAGGTTGGCTTTGTAACAGGAAACAAAGGGTAATGGTCGATGGATGCCCTTGTGAATAGAAAGTTGTCTCAAGTGGTGTTCCACAGGGCTCGGTGTTGGGACCCTTGCTGTTTGTGTTATATATTAACGATTTGGACGTGAACGTGGGGGGCACGATTGGGAAATTTGCAGATGACACAAAGATTGGCCGAGTAGTGGATAGTGTAGAGGATAGTCATAATCTCCAAAACGATATAGATGGGTTGGTGGAGTGGGCAGTAAAGTGGCAGATGGATTTTAACATAGAGAAGTGTGAGGACATACATTTAGGGGGTCAAACAGTTACAGGGACTACACAATAAATGGGAATATACTAAGAGGGGTAGATGAAGTGAGAGATCTTGGCGTACAAGTGCACAAGTCCCTGAAGGCAGCAGTTCAAGTAGACTAGGTTGTAAAGAAGGCAAATGGAATGCTCTCCTTCATTAGTAGAGGTATAGAATATAAAAGTAAGGATATATTGTTGGAATTGTATAAAACACTGGTGAGGCCACAACTGGAGTATTGTGTGCAGTTCTGGTCACCACATTACAGGAAGGACGTAATAGCTCTGGAGAGAGTGCAGAGGAGGTTTACAAGAATGTTGCCAGGGTTAGAAAAGTGTAGCTACGAGGAGAGATTGGATAGGTTGGGGTTATTTTCCTTAGAACAAAGAGGGCTGGGAGGTGACTTGATTGAGGTGTACAAAATTATGAGGGGAATAGATAGAGTGGACAGGATAAATTGTTTCCCTTGGTGGAGAATTCTAGAACCAGGGGACATAGATTCAAGATAAGTGGCAGAAGATGTAGGAGGAAGAACTTTTTTATGCAGAGGGTAGTGGGTGTCTGGAATTCGCTGCCCAAGTTGGTGGTAGAGGCAGAAACTCTAAACTCTTTTAAAAAGTACCTGGATCTGCACCTAAAGTGCTGTAAGCTGCGGGGATATGGGAAGATGGGATTAGAAAGGGCACCTGGGTGTCCTCGGGCTGGCATGGACAAGATGGGCCGAATGGCCTCCTTCTGTGCTGTAACTTTTCTATGGCTCTATGGTTCTAATAAAAATAAAATAAAAATTTTAACACTTAATTAATAACATGTCCCTGCTCATGTGACTCATTACATTTTTATTTTCTTTATTTTTTTATATAACTCTTCATCTCCCTGAGGTCTCTTTGCCTCAGGGAGATTATGCAGCACGCACTTGCGTGCATGTGTGAAGTTCGCGCTCGCCCTGCTAGCCCTCCTCCCCCCGCCCGCACAGGCAGCGCTGAGCAGGCCTTAATTGGCCCACCAGCGTGAAATCGCCCTCTGGTCCCAATCGCGGGAGGCAGTTGGCTACCCAACCACCACCATCCGCTACTACCCACCCCCGCCAAGCCCACCCGACATGGGTGAAATCCTGCCCATGATCTCTGGAGAAAAGTTGAACATTATTGCACTTTCTGTAATGACCATTTTGAAATGTTTTGCAATGCTCTTTTAGATATTTTATGAATAAAGTATATTTATTGGAAAAAAAATGAGCTCTTCCTAAACCTCTCCATCTGTTGACTCCTCCCACCTCTTTAGGATGCTCCTTAAAACCTACCCCTTTCATCACGTTTTTGGTCACCTGCCTGTCCCAATATCTCTTTATGTGACTCAGTGTCAATTCTTGCCTGGTTACACTACTGTGAAGCGCCTTGAGATATTTTATTATACTAATGGTGCTTTATAAAGGCAAGTTAATGCTGTTTTTTTCAAAATAGAAGTTTCAAACCATAGAAATAAAGAAACACAGAAAATAAGGGCAGGAGCAGCTCATTTGGCCCTTCTAGCCATTCAATAGGATCATGGCTGATTCTCTGTCTCAATGTCTTACTCCCGCTCTCTCCCCATAACCTTTGACACCTTTAGAGTCTAGAAATCTATCTATTTCCTTCTTAAATATATTCAGTGACTTGCTGCCATCCCAGGAATCAGTCTGGTGAACATTTGCTGCACCCCCTATATGGCAAGTGTTTCATTTCTTAGGTAAGGAGACCAAAACTGCACACAATACTCCAGGTGCAGTCTCACCAAGGCCCTGTACAGCTGCAGTAAGACATCCTTGCTGCTGTGTTCAAGTCCTCTCGCAATGAAGGCCAACATACCATTTGCCTTCTTAACCGCTTGCTGCACCTGCATGCTTGCTTTCAGTGATTGGTGGACAAGGACATCCAGGCCGCTCTGTACATCAACATTTCCCAATCTATCACCATTTAAATAATACTCTGCCATTCTGTTTTTCCTACCAAAGTGGATAACTTCACACTTATCCACATTACACTGCATCTGCCATATATTTGCCCATTCACTCAACTTGTCTAAATTGCCTTTACATCTTTTAACATCCTCCTCAACACTCACATTTCCACCAAGTTTCATGTCATTAGCAAACTTGAAAATATTACATTTGGTTCCCTCATCTAAATTATTGATATATATTGTGAGCAGCTGGGACCCAAGCATTGATCCCTGTGGTACCCCATTAGTCACCACCTGCCACTCTGAAAAAGACCCATTTATTCCTACTCTCTGTTTCCTGTCTGCTAACCAATTTTCAATCCATGCCAATATATTACCCCCAATTCTATGTACTTTAATTTTGTACACTAACTTCTTATGTGGGACTTTATCAAAAGCTTTCTGAAAGTACAAATACCCCACATCCACTGGTTCTCCCTTATCTATTCTGATAGTTATGTCCTCAAGAAACTCCAATAGGTTTGTCAAACACCATTTCCCTTTCATAAATCCATGTTGACTTTGTCTAATCCCACTGATATTTTCTAAGTGTCCTGTTATCACATCCTTTATAATCAACTTTAGTATTTTCCCTATTACTCATGTTAGGCTAACCAGTCTGTAAATCCCTGTTTTCTCCCTCCCTCCTTTTTTAAATTGTGGGGTTACATTTACCATCATCTGCAGAATTTTGGAAGATGACAACCAATGCATCCACTATTTCCATCGCCTCCTACTTTATTACTCTGGGACGTAGGTTATCAGGCCCCGGGGATTTATCACCTTTCAGTCACTTTAGCACTATTTTTGGCCATTCTAATTTCCTTCAATTCCTCTTCCTCCCTTGGTTCCCTAGCATTTTTGGGAAGTTATTTGTATCTTCCTCTATGAAGACAGAACTAAAGCAGCTGTTTCATTGCTCTGCTATTTCTCCTATTTTGGATTGTAAGGGACCTACATTTGTCTTCACTAATCATTTTCTTTTTACATACTTATAGAAGCTTTTACAGTCCACTTTTATGTTCCTTAAACGTTTACTCTTGTACATTATTTTTCCCTCTTAATCAGTCTCACCTACCTCATTGTGAATGCTACGTGCATTCAGATACAGTGCCTTTAGACTTGTCTTTTTAACATTCTCACACATCGTTTTTTGTACTATGGCCCTATTTTTTGTTAGTCCATGTTTTCCCTGCCTTCCACTTTTGCTTTTTACTTTTCCGTCTTTCATTCCTACCTTTGTTTCCCTCTCTTGTGTCTCACTGCTCAGGTTCCCATCCCCCTGCCACTCTAGTTTAAACCCTCCCCCACAATATGAGCAAATACCCCTGCGAGGATATTGGTCCCGGTCCTGCTGGGATAAAGGCCTCATCTTCCCCAGAATCGGTCCCAATGCCTCAGGAATCTAAATCGCTCCCTCCTACACCATCTCTTCAGCCACGCATTCACCTGATCTATTCTCCTATTCCTGATCTCACTAGCACGTGGCACTTGGAGTAATCCTGAGATTACTACCTTTGAGGTCCTGCTTTTTAATTTATTTCCTAGCTCCCTACATTCTGCTTCCAGGACCTCATCCCTCTTTTTAACTATGTCATTGGTACCGATATGAATCGCACCCCTGGCTCTTCACCCTCCCCTTTCAGAATGTCCTGCAGCCACTCAGTGATGTCCTTGACCCTGGCACTAGGGAGGCCACATACCATCCTGGCGTCATGTCTGCGGCTTCAGAAACGCCTATCTGTTCCCCCTATGATAGAATCCCCTATCACTATTGCTCTCCCACTCCTTTTCTCCCCCTGTAACTGAGCCACTCGTGGTGCCATGGACTTGGCTCTTGCTGCATTCCCCTGAGAAACCATCTCTCCCAGCAGTATCCAAAACGGAAAATCTGTTAGAGAGGGAGATGGACCCAGGGGACTCCTGCACTACCCACCTAGTGCTTTTACTCTGGTGGACACCCATTCCCTTTCTGCCCGTACACTCTTTACCTGTGGGTAACCATTTCCTTTCAAATTTTCAGGAAAGCTCTTCTGAGCCGGATGATGATACCCAGTCCTCTGGAATCAACCTTTCACTTCAGATTTATGGTTGAGGTCTTATTCTCAATCTCTTCCTGACCTGAATGGCTGTGTGATTTTCTTTTCTCTGGGAGCTACTGCAATTATCTCGGCAGTACAAGTTCTGTTCATTGAGCAAGGGATTCCTGAAAGAATAATATGTGACAATGAAACATGATTCACCTCCTCAGAAGTTAAGGAATTCGCTGATCGGGAGGGGTTCAACATCATCATCTCATCGCCACATTTCCAAGGGTTACGGCTTTATAGAAAAACACATCTAGAGGCCAAGAGAACCCTCACGAAATGCCGAGAGATGAAGAAAGACCCAAAAAACTTTCCTTATTGTCACTCTGATCTACACCTCTCAAGGCTGACATGAAACTATTTGCAGAGATGTTGAATGGAAGGAAGTATAAGATCATTCTGCTGAGCAAGATATTCCATTCAAGGAGGAGATAGGATAACTCACTGATGCACAGGCAGAAGGAGGTCTACACTTCAATAAACATGATAAACCTCTGCCCGAGCTGTACATTTACAGGATCTAGTCATGAAACTCAGCAAAGGTTGCAGGTGAAACTGAGACTCCAAGGTCATGCATCATATAGACTGAAACTGGTAGGTAAATACATAAGGAACAGAGCCCATATTCAACCTGCACCTGAGCTGGAAAAGCAGGAAAAAATTCATCAACAACAGTAGCAACATCACTAACTAACAAGACAATATCACTAACTAGCAAGACAACATCAGTAACCAGCCCTAACCAGCGAGACAACATCACTAACCAGCAAGACAATATCACTAACCAGCAAGACAACATCAGTAACCATCCCTAACCAGTGAGACAACATCACTAATCAGCAAGACAACATCACTAACCAGCGAGACAACATCACTAACCAGCAAGACAATATCAGTAACCAACAAGACAACATCATTAACCAGCGAGACAACATCACTAACCAGCGAGACAACATCACTAACCAGTGAGACAATATCAGTAACCAACAAGACAACGTCACTAACCAGCAAGACAACATCACTAACCAGCAAGACAACATCACTAACCAGCGAGACAACATCACTAACCAGCGAGACAATATCAGTAACTAACAAGACAACGTCACTAACCAGCGAGACAACGTCACCAGCATCACCAACAAACGGTGCAACATCAACAACATCATCAGCAAATGACACAACATCAGCAAAATCAAGCACGACGCCTACAATGCCAGGAGCGACTGGCACAACATGGCCTGTGCAGCAGCGCCAACCCATCACTGGATGTGATGAATGTCAAATCTACAAGATGGAGGCAGAACCTCCGACCGGCGAAGCTAGACCATGAATAATATTTTGTGAAAAGGAAACAAGCTATAACAGGCTCTTAAGGTGTTTCTTTATTTATAAAAGTCGATTGTTAATTTTCTTTAGTTTGGAAAAAAAAGTTAATGATTGGAAAAGGTATATTGATATAGAGACATTACATTTTTTTTAAAAAGGAAGAGGCATGTTATATTGTTACATTCTCCATAAAGAGACAGAAACTAATTGTTATGTGATTATATACCTGGGGTGCCACATTTCATTGCTGCACTGCAGCCATTTGCCAGGTAACAAGGGATCAGACTGTCCCTCCACCAGCCACATGAAGAGCTGAAAGAAATACACTTGATGAAGTTGCAGTATTTTGAGCCTAAAGTGTGATTGGTCCAGATCGTCCAATCAGAATCAGAACCCCTATTTCCATCCTGACCAGGCAAAAAAAATGCGCACTTACCTTCCTCCGATTTTTCTGGCCAATCTTCCAAGGGAGGATCCTGCAGAACCAATTCGTTGCAGGAGAACTTGGCGGGAGCAGCGGGGAAAATCCGTGCAGAAGTCACGCCTCTGGTTTAAAGCACAAGTTGCCATATTCCGGTAAGAAAAGTCTAAATGTCCCAAACCATATTTAAAAACCTACAGAGCGAAGATAAGCGGGTAGGGTGGGGAGGGGGTAGAGTGGCTAAGGGGATAGGGTGGGTGAGGTAAGTGGTTAAGTGGGTGGGATGGCAGGTGGGTGAGTGGGTAGGTGGATTGGGGGTGGTCAGGTCAGGTCAAGGGGTAGTTGAGGAGGGGGGGTTCAGGTAGTCAGGGGGATCCAGGGTGGCTGGGGGGTAGTTGGTGTTTCGTGGGGGTAATCAATTGGTGAGGTCGGGTGAGGTCTGGTTGGGGGGGTAGTCGGAGGGTTGGGGAAGTTGGGGGTTGGAGGGAGTCTGATGTTGGTGTCGTGTCAGGTCAGGTCAGGGGGAGGGTTGGACAGTCAGGGGGTGAGTGAGAGTGTTAGGCGGGTGTCAGTTGGTCAGTGTGGTATAAAGAGTTAATAGCTATTATGCTAATAGCTAATATACATCATCAGTGGTGTCAAATCATGTGTCACTGAAACTTATAGAATGATGTTTCTGGAGGGAGCCTCATACTTATCTATCCCTGTACATAGTTATATATAGTTAATAAATATTTGCCAGTTCTTGAAGGCCTTGTTTCCAGTCTCTGTTAAACACACCCTGGGACTGTTTATAATGATACTTCATGGTGGCAGCAGTAAACCTACAAATAGCAAGGATCCCTAACGAAATCGAGGTTGGTGGGAAAGTGAAAGCTATCGAGTATAAGGCTGCGAGGAAATGACTGCAGACCTCCGAAGATGTCATAAGTTAAAAGCAAAATACTGCAGATGCTGGAAATCTGAAACAAAAACAAAAATAGCTGGAAAAACTCAGCAGGTCTGACAGCATCTGTGGAGAGAAACACAGTTAATGTTTCGAGTCCGTGTGACTCTTCATCAGATGACTTTTCATCGGATCTGATGAAGAGTCATACGGACTCGAAATGTTAACTGTGTTCCTCTCCGTAGATGCTGTCAGACCTGTTGAGTTTTTCCAGCTATTTTTGCTTTGGTTCCGAAGAAGTCATATTGGACTCGAAACGTTAACCCTATTTCTCTCTCCGCACATGCTGCCAGACCTGCTCAGGTTTTCCAGGAATTTCTGCTTTTATTTTATAAGGTTTATTGTCTGTTGAGTAGAATGTAGTTATCTACTGGCTACCCATTACCTTAAGGGGCCCGCTGTTCCTGAATCCCAGGCCTCAAAAGGAATAGGAAGTTGTTGAGCTTGTGGCTTCACTTTTTAGTTTCTAAACTAGTGGCTGAGTTCCTTTCAGCATCGTGTGGCAGAGGCTGATTCCCCTCCTCACAGCATGAAGACAGGGCTTTTATTTCTACCCGACTGGCCTAGGCCACAGGCTCCAAACCTGGCGCAGAACCCAGCCTGAATGAATATGATTTCTCTGTCTCTCTCTCTCTCTCTCTCTTTCCCTGTAACCACTCAGCACGTTGAACTTGTTTGTCCCTGCTCGCTGAGAGCATTTAAAAAGAGGGTGTCAGTTCATTAGAGTTTAATGCTAGACTGCTCACAAATGCATGGTACAATGAAACTCAACCAACAAATACAGTGCCAACAGGAGAGGCCCTCAGTGGCTTTGTATATAATGGCAAAAGACGACAAACAAAATGTCCCACTTAATAGGTTGTTGTCATGACTCAATGCTTACAACCAAAGGGGTTCAGACATTCATTGGGATGCTTTTTCCTGCCTCTGCAATTCTGGAAACAGATTTATTTCTACATTCAAGCCAACGCAAGGAACCAGGCCCTTGTAAAGAAAGCATGGACAGGATTTTCGGGTCGTGGTTGGGGAACAGACGCCACCAGCGATCAGCACCCCCCCCCCTCCCCCCCCGGACCACAATTTCCCGTTAATTTGGCCAGCCACCATGAAAGTCGCACTGAAAGGCTCGGCGTTGCCGGGGTGAGGGCAGGAGGAGGGCAAGCGCTGAAGTCAGCCCGGGCGTGGGGTGGAACGCGGAATGAAAGCTCCCCGAAGGCAGAGAGCTGCCTCGGGGAGCCGAAGGATTTAAATTTAATAAGAACAGATCTTAAAAGCCGGGAAAAAAAATGCCCATGCATCGGGATGAGTCACCTAAACATGTGGATGCTGAAATTTGTGTCCAAAAGTTTTTATTTTTCTTTCGATTAATCTCGGAAGCCTCATCCCGCCCTTGGATGAGTTTTCTTGAAAAATGCAAAGGCCACCTGGACGATTTGCCCACCCACCGACTGTAAGAATTGAAAAGAGGAGGCGTCAATTTAAAGACTATTGCGCCGTTAAAGGGTTTAATAGCCCTCTTAATTGTCGGCGGCCCGCTGACCGAAATATCGCGCAAGTGCGCAGTGACGTTGGGACTGCCACCCAACATCACCGCGTGCTAATGTACGCTCGAGCACACCAGGCGCACGCCCGCACGCCCAGCGAAAGATTCCGGTCCATGGTTCACATGCTGCTTCTTCACACAAAGGGTGGTGGAAAATTGCAACCCTTCCCCTCAAAGATTGTTCCGGCTGAAGTCAATTGAAAATTTCATAACTGAGATAAGTAGTCTTCAGATCCTTATTTTCATATCCTTCACCCGCCCCACAACCCTCCGAGATATCTGTGCCCCTCTAATTCTGGCCACTCTTGAATCCCCAATTTTAGTTGCTCCACCTTTGGTGGCTGCACCTTCAATTGCCTCGGCCCCAAGCTCTGGAATTCCCTCCCTACACCCCCTCACCTCTTTCATTTACCTTCTTCCTTTAAAACACTGTTCATTGACCAATCTTTTGATCACCTGACCTAATATCTCCTTAGGTGGCTTGTGTCACATACTTTTTTTTGATATAATGCTTCCGTGAAGCACCTTGGATTGTTTCATTACATTAAAGGCACTATATAAATACAAGCTATCATTGTTAAGTGAAGGTTATGGAACCAAGACGTGTAAATGGAGCTAAGGTGCAAATCAATCATAATCTAATTGAATGGTGCAACAGGTTTGATAGGCTGAACTACTCCCCCCTGGACCTACATTTCACTGCTAGGAATGTTAATTGAGTTTGCATTTTGTATCTTTGTATTTGTCAAATTGAGGATAGCTGTGCTGAGGAATCAAACACTTGTCAAACTTTTTGCAACTGTAGTATATGGATCTGGTATACACAGGGTTAATGTGGGACTAAGTATAGTGCTGCCCACACAGTGATACAAGAAGGCACATGACCCAGACCGAGGGTCAGTGTGCAGCTGGCCAGAGACGTGTTAAGACCTAGGATGGAGGTAGCTCATGTTGATACCCTTTACTGTACATTTGTACATAGTTACACGTAGTTAATAAAGACTTGGGGCAGAATTTTATGGCCCCATCGGGTGGGGGTGGGGCTGAAATATGCAACGAGCCGTTCAAAAGTCCATTGACTTCAGTGGGGCTGGAAAATCCAGCCGACATAAAATTACACCCATGCTGTTAACGTACAGGAAACTGCAAAGACTTCTTTAATAGACACTTTATGTAACCAACACCATTACGACAACCACTGTCAGATTCAAGCACTGTCAGATTTAAACACAAGGTGAAGCGCCTTCTACTTCGCACCATCAGTGAAACTTAACCTTCCCCTGTACCAGCATGAATGTTGCTATTTCCCATCCCTCCAGGGCACACTGTGAAAGTTAGGACAAACTTGTAGCAAGTTTGTTTTTTTTTAACGGAGAAAGTAGACAGGGGTAATGTAGTAGATTGAATTTATTTAGGTTTTCTAAAGCCGTTGAAAAAGCATCAGATAACTGACTAATGAACAAGGTCAGAGAATGTGGAGTCATACAACAATTAGCAGAATGGCTCGCTCGCTGGCTACAAGGCAAAAAGTAGAGTAGGGCTAAAGGGTAGTTGCAGAGGGGTCAAAGACGTAATGCCTCTGGCTAGAGGTAAGGAATGAAATAGGTGCAAAAACATTGATCGGTGTAGTATATAGACCACCAATTAGTGGAAGGGATGTAGAGAAACAAAATCTATGTAGAAATGACAGAGATGAGCCAGAATTATAGAGTAACTATTATAAAGGGGGAC
The DNA here is from genome assembly GCF_964194155.1 of Cetorhinus maximus. Lineage (NCBI taxonomy): Eukaryota > Metazoa > Chordata > Chondrichthyes > Lamniformes > Cetorhinidae > Cetorhinus > Cetorhinus maximus. The sequence continues at coordinate 4,668,487 of NC_135905.1, read as the reverse complement.
TTCAATTATCCAAATATAGCGGGGCAAGAGTTCAGTGAAATGTGTTCAAGGTAATTTTCTGCAGCAGCATGTTTCTGGCCCAATGAGAGGGAAGGCAATGCTGGACCTGGTTCTGGGGAATAAGTTGGCCCAAGTGGATCAAATATCAATGGGAGTGTATTTAGGGGATAGTGACCATTGTATCATAGAGTTTACATTGGTCATGGAAAGGGACAAGGACCAGTCCAAAACAGGGATAACTAATTGAGCAAAAGCCAACTTTGATGGGATGAGAATGTATCTGAATCATGTGAGCTGGAGCCAAACCTTGGCAGAAAAGATGGTGGGTGAACAATGGGCCACCTTCAAAGAAAAAGTATTACAGGAAAGGTCAAGGTATATTCCCTTGAAGGGGAAAGGTCGGACAAACAAATCCAGAGCACCCTGGATGACGAGAGAGATAGAGGTAAAGATGAAAAGGAATAGGTGGGTGTACAACTGATGTCAGGTAGAAAATACAATGGAGAATCAGGCTGAATGTAGGAGGACCGGGGGGAAGTGAAAAAAAAACTAATAAGAAAAGCAAGGAGAGAGCATGAAAAGAGGCTGGCAGCGGACATAAAAGGGAATTCCAAGGTTTTATATAAGCATATAATTAATAAAAGGGTGGTTTAAAAAAAGAGTAGGGCTAATGAGGGATAAAAAAGGGAACTTGCACATGGAGACAGGAGAAATAGCGGAGGTATTAAATTAGTACTTTGCATCTGCCTTTACAAAGGAAGAAGGTGCTATTCAGGCTGGGTGAGAGAGGAGGTAACTGGTCCACTAGAAGAATTTACACTGAGAAGGGTGTTGGAAAGGCTAACTTTACTTAAAATTGACAAGTACCAGGACCAGATGAGATGCATCCAAGGGTACTGAGGGAAGTGAGAGTGGAAATTGCAGGGGCACTAGTGATAATCTTCCAGTCTCCCTTAGACACAGGGGTGATGCCAGAGGACTGGAGAATTGTGAATGTTACACCCTGCTTCAAAAAGAGGTGCAAGGATAAATCTGGCTACTACAGACCAATCAGTTTGACTTTAGTGGTAGGGAAAATTTTGAAACTATAGTTCGGGACAAAATCAATAATCACTTAGACAAGTGCAGGATAATTAAGGAAAACTAGCATGGATTCATTAAGGGGAAATTATGTTTAACTAAGAAGGTTGATAAGGGCAACATTGTTGTTGTGGTGTATCTGGATTTTCAAAAGGTATTTGATACAGCTCCACACAACAGACTTGTGAGCAAAATTCTAGCTCATGGAATAAAAGGGAGGGCAGGCACTTGGATAAGAAATTGACTGAGTGACATGAAACAAAGAGTTAATGGTTGTTTTTCAGACTGGGGGAAGGTTTGTATTGGAGTTCCCCAGGGGTCAGTGTTATGACTCTTGCTCTTCCAATTATAATGACCTAGACTATAGTGTTCAGGACATTATTTCAAAATTTGCAGATCATACGAAGGTTGGAAACGTTGTCAACTGTGATGAGGATAGTTTTGAACTTCAAAAGGGCATGGACATGTTGGTGGATTGGGTAAAGTGGCAGATGAAGTTCAATGCAGAGAAGTGTGAGATGATTCATTTTGGCAAAAAGAAGCTAGAGAGACAGTATAAAATAAAGGGGCAGCCTCTAAAGGAAGTGCAAGAACAGAGGGACCTCAGTGTATACATACATAGGTCATTGAAGATGGCAGGGCATGTAGAGGGAGCAGTTAATAAAGCACATAGTATCTTAAGCTTTATTAATAGGGGCATTGAGTACAAGGGTAAGGAGGTCATGTTGAACTTGTATAAGACACTAGTTAGGCCTCATCTGGAGTACTGCATCCAGTTCTGGGCACCATACTACAGAAAGGATGTGAAGGCAGTGGAGAGAGTACAGAGGAGATTCACAAGAATGGTTCCCAGGATGAAGCACCAAGAGGAAAGATTGGAGAGGTTGGGACTGTTTTCCTTGGAGAAAAGGCTGAGAGGAGACTTGATAGAAATATTCAAGATCCTGAGGGGTAGGGACAGGGTAAATAGTGAGAAACTGTTCCCAATCAAGAGAGCATCAAGAACTAGAGGGCAGGGATTTAAAACAATTGGCAAAAGGTGTAAAAGTGAGGTGAGGAAAAGTTTTTTCACCCAGAGGGTGATTGGACTCTGGAATGAAGTCCTGAGAGGGTAGTGGAGGCAGATTCAATCAAGGTATTCAAAAGGAATTGGATGGCTATATGAAAAGAAAAAAGGTTACGGGATAACTCAGGAGAGTGGGACTAGGTAGAATGCTCTTTCAGAGAACTGAATGGCCTCCTTCTACACTGTAAAGATTCTGAGATTCTGTAGTTATTCAGAGTAACAGATGGTGGGATGTAGTGTCCTACAAGGATCAGTGCTGGAATGTTCACAATCTATATTAAAAATTTAAACTTTGGAATCATGACACCAAGTTGTGTGGGGGCGGGGGGTTAGTTAATGCTGAGGAGGACTTCAACAAATTATGAAAAGATGTTATCAAACTTTGTTTAAGAGCATTGAACCTTCTGGTGTAGTTCTGTTAGGTAATTGCTGGGTGTTTGGATTTCTCCTTTAAATGCTAAAGGTCTCTAACAGGATCGTAAAAAGGCATCAAAGGAGGAGCTAAAGAGGGTCCAGAACAAATATGGTCCCACAAACAAAAAACCATAGGACTCGCAAATCAAGACCCCTCCTCCAGGTTTCCAGTCAGGTTCTGTAGGGCCCAGTACTGGATCCTTTGCTTTTCATGATATATATCAATAACTTAGACTCAAATGTAGGGGGTATTATTAATAAGTTTGCAGATGATACGGATATTGGTCATGTTGCTGATAGTGAGGATGAGTCCTGTAGGCTGCAGGAAGATATCAATCGACCGGTTGGGTGGCCAGAAAATTGGCTAATGGAACCCATGGAAGTGTGAGGAAATGCATTTGGGCAGGACAAACAAGGCAAGGGAATACACATTAAATGGTAGGAGAGGTGTAGAGGAAGTGAGGGATCTTGGAGTGCATGTCCACAGATCCCTAAAGGTAGCAAGACAGGTTGATAAGGAATACTTTTCTTGATTAGCCGAGGCATGGAATATAAGAGCAGGGAGGTTATACTAGAACTGTATAAAACACTATTTAAGCCACAGCTAAGTACTGCATATAATCCTGGTCACCACATTATGGGAAGGATGTGATTGCACAGAAGAGATTTACAAAGATCTTGCCTGGAATGGAGACTTTTAGCGATGAGGAAAGATTGGATAGATGGAGTTCTATTCTTTGGAACAGAGGAAGCTGAGGGGATATTTAATTGGGGTGTATAAAGTTATGAGAGGTCTGGATGGAGTGGATAGGAAGGCCTTATTTCCATTGTCAGAGAGGTCAATAATCAGGGTGCACAGATTTAAGTAATAGCTAGAAGGATTAGAGGACAGTTGAGGAGAAAGATTTTCACTCAGAAGATGATGGGGATCTGAAACTCAGTGTCTGAAAGGGTGATAAAGGCAGGAGCCATCATTGCATTTAAAAAGTACTTGGATAAATATTCATTTGAAGTGATGTAACCTACAGGGCCACGGACCAAGAGCTGGAAGGTGGGATTAGGCTGAATGGGTCTACTTTGAACCAGTACAGATAGGATGGGTTAAATGGTCTCCACCTGTGCTGTAAATTTTCTGTTTCTAATAACTTTCAAAAGGGATTTGGATATATACTTGACGAGGAAATGTTTGCAGGGCTATGGAGTAACAGTAGGGGGAGTGGGACTAATTGGATAGTTCTTTCAAAAAGCTGGCACAGGGACATTGATCCAAATGCCTCCCTTCTGAGCTGTGGCGTGGCCCTCAATTTAAATCACTCCATCATTGGCGGCCAAGGCTTCAACAGCCTAGGGCCTAAACTCTGGAATTTGCTCCTGAACCTCTTCACCTTTCTAAATTTCTCTTCTCATTTCAGACATATTTTAAAATCCACCTCTTTGACAAAGCTTTTGGTCATCTTTCCTACGATCTCTGTCGTTTGCTTGGCAAATTTTGTGTTTGATAATGGTCTGGTTAAAGATACTCCAAAACCCTCTATGTAAAAGCGTTGCATTTAAAGATGTGAGAATAAGTTGCTGATTAAATGACCAATCCCTGACCTGTGTGTCAAGTTAACTCATCTGAGCTAGGGCTATCCTACTGATGGCAAAAGTTGTGCGAGGACTGGAACTGACCCTGTAATGATGCCTCCTGCAGTTCAATAGCCTTTCAATACTCATTCACCAAGCTTGCACGTGAAGAATGAAGGCTTAGATGAAGCTGTGGACCTGTGTGCCAGCAGGGGGTGTCGGCGATGGGGTGGGGAGAGAAACGTCCCATGGAACTATACCCCAAGAGGTGTTAGCTAGAGGGTGAAGAGATCAGGGTCCCATGGAATTGTACCCCAGCTGCGGGGGATGTCAGTGATAGGGTGGGGAGAGCAGAGTCCCATGGAAACGTACCCCAAAGGTAGCCAATACCTTTCAAGGCAGATGGAGAGTAAGAGCTCGAAAGAAACCTAGAGGAGGACTTGGGTGAAATAAGAAACAAGAGGTAACCAATTGTAGTTTAATGGTGCCTCATTACATTCGAGAGGCATTTGTACTGAGTGATTACAGAAATTTGTTACTTTTTTCTTTAGAAAAATGGTGTGTCAAATGTAGTTAATGTTAACTCCTGTACACAGGTAAACATGCAAGCTCAATTGTTTATTTCACAGGGGTTTGGGAAGTGTTGCTTCAGGTAGTGGCTTATGACTTGGGGAAGACGGTGACAACGTCGTAGCCTTCAGGGGGTGTGCTCCTCTCCCTGGCGTGCTGTTCACAGTAGATCGCGTCCCCAACAAAGAAATGTCCTTTCTGCTTCAGGTTTGTCCCACAGTCGGTGCAGTTGTAGCATTCAGGGTGACGGAACTGGTCGCGCACTTTCACAATCATTCCCCTGCAATGTTTGAAAAAAAAATCTACAATAAGGCAGAATTTAAAAAAAAAAATTTATTTCAAAAAAACCCCGGAATTCGGCCCAGCCAGCAATACCTAGCTTCTAACCAAGTCGTTTGCATTTTGTCAAGCCTTTGTCCTGTGCTGAGGACAGTTGTACTGAGTCACGGTGCAGCAATTTGGAGCTGGATTGAGGCCTAAAGATGCTGAGGCCCATTGTAGCGTTCCTTGCTGTTGCAGGGTGGGGTCCACGGACCCAGGGCATCCCCCAGTGCTTCGCTGAAGCTTTTCTTTTTGTTCAGTCTAGAAAGTGAGTGAGGGTGGGATATTCAACTGCAATGGGCATCACATCAGGTCTCAAACCTGTTCACCCCTAATATCTGCACTGGTGCACCTCTCTGGCAATGAAGTCTGCGACCAGGAGGCAGGCGCCCAGAGAATTTTCCTTTCTCTTGCGCGGCTGGGTTAAGCACACTCTGGGAACGAGATCTTGGCACCTCCTCGTCTGTGGTTCGGGTACATGGTGCCATATAAAGTTGTGGGGGGGTGGCGGGTGGTGGGGGGAAGCTCTTGGTCTAAAGCTGAGCAGAGTCAGACATTAACACGTTTGTCTGAGCTCTGGACTGACCAAAGCCTGGCACTTTACACAAAGGGCCGACGACCATCAGTCCAGTGAACCAGCAAAACCCGGATCAAACCAAACAGCTGCCAAAGGTTGTGCAACTTAAATAGAAACAGGAAATGCTGGGAATGCTCGGTAGGGTTGGCAGCACCTGTGAAGGGAAAAGCTGACTTAGCGTTTCAGGTTCTGTGAACTTTCATCATCATTTGGTCGTGGCATTTCCTTTACTTTTGATGGGACTGGAGTAGCTACTGGGGGGTCTTGCTTGACATATTTTTCTCCCCTTTCCCTCTGCCCGCCACCCCCACCCCCTCCCCTCAATATAAGGCGTCACCATGGCCCAGGGGTAGCAATCTCATCCAATTCGGAAGGGCTGTGTGTGCAAATCCCAACTTGAGCTCAAAATCTAGGTGGACCCGTGCATTACAGTGCTGAGGGAGTGCTGCACTGTTGGAGGTGCCATCTTTCAGATGAGATATTAAACTAAGGGCTGGGTGTTATGGCTCCCCTCCCCCACCGGCATGTTCGAAGGCTGGTGGTTGGGGGAGGCGGGGGATGGTGCATGGGGGTTTTGTAAAATGCAGTATGTGGCTTGACAACTGCCTTCCCGCCCCCACCCACCCTGTCTCCCCCAGGGGCTGGTGGAGGCGTCCCATGGCCGCCCTAGGAGTGACTGGGGTCTTTAAGTGGCCAACTAATGGCGACTTCAGTGCCTCATCCCGCCCCTGCCAGCAGCTCTCTAAGACAGGACTTCCTCCCCAGATGAGGGAGCAGAAGTCTCACCCTTAGCCAATTAATGCCCCTCAATTAATTGTGCGGGACAGCCAGCCTTTTGGTGGGTGGGCACCTGAGCGACCTTTAGGTCGGGTGGGGGGCGGGGGTTGGGTGTGGTGAGGTTGGGCAACACAGCACCTCAAAAAATCCAGCCCTAAAACTCTGTCTGCTTTCTCTGGTGGCCATGAACGACCCAGTGGAACGATTGTGAAGATCAGCAGGGGGAGGCCTCGCTGATGTCCTAAGCAATATTTACTTTTGAACACTGGGAGGTTTAAATGCCTCCAAACATAGCTAAAAACAATTATTTATAAAAACAGATGTGGTTCCAACGTTTCCCTGTGTCTTTCTGTGAACCCTCCACCCCCCCCATCCTCAATGTTGCTACCCCCTCACTCTGCTCCTGGAGGTGACCCATGCCAGGGTTCAGCAGCAGTCACTGGGCAGTGATCAGGAGCAGGATGCCAGCCTGCAGGTGCCTATTGCAGTGACCCGTACCCACTGAGACGTCATCGTGCAGCACAATCGTACAAATGCTATTTCACACTTACACAATGCCGGAGCCGCACATTTCACACACGGGCAACTTCTGCACACTCCCGACCGAAGAGCCAACCCTGGTGGCTGGAGCTTTCACTTTCCGGAACCCGGACGGTTTATCTGGCTGCTCTGAAAAGATCAGGACAAAGACAGGGTCACAAACCCAGAGCGGCAGCTTTATTCCGTTCCATATTTTTAATGTTAACTTGGTGCAGAGTGGCTGCAATGTGTGCTACATATCGGATGCACAGCAGCAACTCACCAAGCGTTTTCCACAGCACCTCCCAACAGAGTGACCAACTGTCCCCTACTTTATATAGCGCTTCACTTGCACCTCCTTCAAGTGATCCAGAGGCCCAGGCGAATCCTTTGGGAGGAACGGGTTCAAATCCTGCTATGGCAGCTGGTGGAATTTAAATTCAATTAATAAAATCTGGAATTGAAAGCTCGTCTCAGTAATGGTGACTATGATCATCAATTGTTGTAAAAAACCCATCTGGTTCACTAATGCCCTTGAGGGAAGGAAATCTGCCATCCTTACCTGGTCTGGCCTACATATGACTCTAGCAACTGGGTGATTCTTAACTGCCAAAACAAAAACAGAATTACCTGGAAAAACTCAGCAGGTCTGGCAGCATCTGCCAGACCTGCTGAGTTTTTCCAGGTAATTCTGTTTTTGTTTTGGATTTCCAGCATCCGCAGTAGCTTTTAGCTTTTTGATTCTTAACTGCCCTCTGAAATGGCCTAGCAAGCCACCAGTTCAAGGGCAATTAGGGGTGGGCAACAAATACTGGTGATGCCCACATCCCATAAAGGAAAGGAAAATCCCTGGAATCTCCTGGCAGTTATTTTTGTGCTTCCTAATTACCCTGTTGAAGGGCCCAGCTTTCGTTTTAAGATCATCTCAGATTTTGACAGAACTCCTCATTTTTGACTTCCCCAACAACGGTAATAATAATTCCTTCGTATCTATCCTGGTGAATCCTTTTAACGTTTCAAGCAGCTCAAATCAGAATCCCCTCAATCTTGTACACCCCAAGGAATACAAGCCAAGTCAGTGCCACAAAAGGGCGTGTGTGGTCTGAGGGTATATAGCTCGTCTCACTGTGTCGTGATCCTACCATTGCCCTCACATTCCAGGATCTCCTGCAGTACCCGAAACGAGGCCGACTGTCTGGGTAGCTCCTCCGGCTCCTGGTTATCTTGCAACATTTTGTAAACCTCAGACTCCGTATCTACCACAGGTTTGCATGGCTGTTTCGCTGGTTCCAAACTGAATGTGGGATAGAAGCAAAAGACAATCCAGATGAACGAGACGTCAGATTAAATTTAATGATCGTCGGGGCTCTGAAAAAGTACAAATCTTTCCCCAGGCGCTCAGAACAAAATTACACAATGCGGAGCACAATAGTAAAGGGTGATTGCAAACCTGTGCTCAAGTTGGCTAATTTTTGTCGGCTGCATAGAGTGACACCAGAATTCCTGCCACAATGGAGCTGATTGGGTGAATCCTGTGCCTAGAGATCCACACTGCTATAAGTGAAAAGGATTGATTTTACACACAACATTTCTATTATTTAACTATCTTCCACTCACTGAATTTTGCTGGAGAAATCACTCTGCTTTTATCAGCAGAAGTTGCTATGGTTTCGGTCATGAGCTCTGTCTGCTGTTGTCCATAGAGACTCTTCTTAAGTAGACTCTGTGGACTGTTTGCTATAGTGTGCTGTTAAAATAGACACTATTTGCTGTAAAATAGATTGGCTGTAAGTCTTGCCGCATCTCCAACTCACTGGCCGACACAGTGATGTAATAAATTTGAGTTTTATTCGCTTGTTGACGGAACATGAGATATTTAATCATCTGGGATTTGTCTCTCTAGCTGAGATTTGTTACTCTTACAGCTGCTATATAACTCAATTCAGTTCTCTTCTTCTTTAAATTAGAAATGGATTATGTTTCCTTCACCATGTTGTGTTTTTTATAATGATATAAAGGCACCAATCACTCATAAGGGATTGGGTAAACAGGTTGTGGGTTCATTTATTTAGACAAATGAGAACATGAGAACAGATATACATGGATGGAAAGCTTGAAGCAGAGCTGTGTGCTTTACTCAAAAGCAAAAGTGAAACTAAGAGTGGATTGCATGACACACTTCCCTTCTAGTGATGTCATGCTGCTATACCTTAAAAGAATATTTCAACATGCTAAAGAAACATTTAAAACAGACTGGTAAAATTCTCTAACCAAATCATCTTGTTGTAGGGGAAATCATTACTGCAATGGTTCCCTCATCCAAACTGATTGAAGAGATTTTATTTTGAACAGGACAGATACAGAAGCTTACCACTTCGAGAATTGAGTTCAAATTCAGTCCAGAACGCGGGGATGATTTTTCAGTCATTACATCTGATGTGAAAGGAGTTACAATGATCTTAATCTACTCTCTTCAGTAGTTATGGATCTGACAGGAAGAGACTGCCTCTAATATACCTTATTTAGAAAGTGCTCTTATGCTCAGTGTCCTGAATCTCAGGAGTGTGATACTGACACAGGGACAAGCGGCTGAATTGTGCTATAAGAATCTGATGTAATTCAATTCAACAAAGGCAGGTGAACGAGTTGTTCATTTTTAAAAAATTTCTCTCTTCCCAGTTTTAACTCCCTTCCTCCTCTCTTTGTGCTTGCTGGGGTATGACATTATGGCTGATGACAATCTCCCAGTAGTGCACCCAAATGGCCTCTCTTCATGTGTGAGCATGGGGAGTGAGCTATTCGACTGTGTAGTGCACACATGAGGAATTCCCAGCTGGGGCAGTAATCGATAGTGGGAAACCCAGCTCATTTCTCTCTTCCTCCCCTCTGTAACCCAGGCCGTGCCTGGCTTGGTCCTGAAATCTCAAGCATTCCCAGAGCTTTGATCGGACCAGTGAACCTAGGAGGCTTTTCTTATTTTCAATCATTGCTAGTTTTCCAAATCCAATCTGGATCCAGTGGGAGCCTTGGGAACAGCTCAGGATTGAGGAATGAAGGAATCATTTAGTAATCACAGCTCCTCAACCCAACTTCTACACTTACAGCACCCAGGTTCTTTTTTTTCAATTGATTCCCGTTTCAGGCTCACCCAGGTAAGGGAAGCTCGTGCCGGAGAAAGGGGTAGGTTTTTTTTCGGACACCCAGGGTCGAAATTTGGATTCCTATCGGAGACAGGACTGTATGCGGACAGGACGCTGGACAATTGGCGTCGGTAGTGCCAGATCATTGGCATGTTCCCACTTCTGGACCATTTTCATTTTGGGCAGAGTGGGGCAGGGGGTGGGTTGTGTGGGGGGTGGTGGTTACCCACCCACAAGTGGTGAGTAACCTATTACGCTAATAATTTATTAAGGTCACTCAGCAGAGGCCAACTGGAATTTTCCAGTCAGCCTGAGGATCCCCTCCCGAGGCCCGAGACCCCCTCCAGGCGATGGATGCAGCCTCCTGGGGGAGGAATTGTGTGCGCGCAGTGCGGGGTGGGGGAAAGCCCCATTTCATCCCACTAGGGGCCTCCCCCCCCCCACCACTCCACGCCCGTTACAGCTGCTGTAGAGGGGTTGCCCCCCTCTCTATGATGATGGCTTGGCAGCTGTGGCCTTTTTAAATTGAAAATTTGACAGAGTCGTCACCGCTCCCAACCCCCCCACACCACCCTGCCTTGCTGCCCACCTCCCTTACCAGCACCGGCAGCTCCCACCTCGGTTGGTGGGGCTGTGACGTGTTCTTGCTGCAAGGCCTGACCCTCCGGCCTTGGGAGTCTCCCGGCCATCCTTAATCGGATGGTGAGCGTGCACCCTGGCCGCTAATTGCCGAACCCTGCAAAACCAGAATTTCACCTGAATCCTAACCAAAAATTCAGCCTCCAGAGTCAGCTTTGAGCTCTCCCACGTTAGGTATGCTGGAGTTTGGGGCAGAACGAAGCTCCCTCGATACTCCCCCGGCAATGTGCCTTAGGTGAGTTCCCTTTACTGCTTCGGTCCAGCATTTCTGTACTTCCTACCCCAGCTCGGCGGTGAAACCCCGACCACGACTCCTCCACTCTCACCACAGTGACATTGTGAAGTGAAGGGCAACTTTGCGCAGTGGTCAATGTGAAAGCTGAGCCGTGGTAACATGATTAATGGACTGTGCTGAGTGAGATCAGCCTGAACTGGGGATGGACATTACTACAAGGGGGCCTGGACTGGAGAGAAGGGAACAACATCCAGATTATCATTGCGAGATGTCCCAGGTTGAAACCAGTGCATTTCTAGAGCAGCTAGACTCTGTACTGAGCTAGATTTCTGGTGCTGATTGTAGTCCAGTGATACTGGCTGGAAAGTTCATGCAGGAGGACATCAGGTGAAGAAAGGATTGGGCTCTGTTATGATGCTACCATCCTCCAATGACCAAATAGCCAACGGCTTCACATAGACTCAACTCACGCACAATACAATGGTCACTGGGGCAAAGAACCCAGAGCCAATGGTGCTCATGCCATCATGAGCCAACGCAGGAGACTGGGGAAAATAAACGGGAAGTGGAAAATTTAATTAAAGGGAGGAGGTAAAGCAGCCAATCTCCACGCTTCACCTGTTATAAAGGAATAATGTATGAGGAGAGATCAAAACCCATCAGAGAGAGGGAATCAGAGAAGCAATTTCTCCCTTTCTACAGGAATCACTCCCATTTTCTGCATCAGAATTTTGACGTGCAGAAGAGAATGTCGTTGCATTTTCAGACTGGTTGGCAAATTTCCGACCAGTTGATCACACAGCTCTAAGCACGGGTTTCAAAACTCTCACTCTGTCTATCTCAGTTCTGAATGACAGAAGGTCAACAATAAAACCACAGGGAAAACAAAATCTAATAAATACTTAATAAAGCTCACGATGTATAAAGCTGTGAAGGAGTCTGCACATTGATATTGCTGATTTATATTCAATATGGATGTTAAGGAAACTCAGCAAACTTTCCCAGGGTGTGTTTCCTTGGGAGCCGGACACCCGCTCTCACATAACCTGCGTGACTTCATCTGTCATTCAGATGGTGAGTAGCATTGGCCATTCTACCATGCAGGATCTCACCAAGTCTCCTTAGCCAGCATCTTCCAACTCCCCTCCAAGCCACTCACCATCCTGACTTGGAGATATGTCATTGTTCCTTCACTGTCGCTGGGTCAAAATCTTGGAACTCCCTCCCTAACAGCACTGTGGGTGTACCTACACCACATGGACTGCAGCGGTTCAAGAAGGCAGCTCACCACCACCTTCTCAAGGGCAATTAGGGAGGGGCAATAAATGCTGGCCTAGCCAGCGACGCCCACGTCCTGTAGATGAATAAAAACAAAAAATGGGAGGCATCACAGCCCAGTCCAATCTTGTGCTCACCTGAGCCCTGGGCATCAATACTAGTAACCAATCATTGGCAGGTATCGCCAGGCAGCAATAAGTTTGTCCACTTCCTAGTCCAGCAGCACTGACATTGGTCATTGCTGAGGTCAAGCTAACTCAATGCAGAACAGAGAGCTATCTGAGGTTCTGCTGCTATGAGCGGCCAGTATTATAACAGATCCTGCAAATTCATCCATTCGTCAATAGCTGATTGTTTAATGGAAATCGTCAGCACATTTAAAAAATGAATAACAAAAGCAGTGGTACACAGATTATTCTATAATATGCTGACAAAATGAATAAACATCTGGAAAGTCAGACAGATAAAATGCAAAACCTCTTCATGAAGCAGCTCCTGGTGACTTGAAGGATGCACACTTTCATATCAGTACAGGCACCATCAGCAGAGTGTGAATGGGAAATTGTGACACTTGCAGAATGAGAGAGTTCTGGGCAAGACTTAACCTGGCATCTCCCTCATTGGCAATGCTCTGGGTGTCAGTTTGACTGTAGGCGATAATAGCATAAAGTGTGCAATATTGGTTCATGTATCTCTCCCCATTTTCCTTTCGGTATTTCAGTGGTGTTCAATATACAATCAAAATCACATCTCTTACACTATCATCTCAAGTCAGAATGACCCATGCTCAAACAGGGAAACTGGGTTAGGAATAACCGGCCTGCCAATCCTTCCACTCTCTCTCTCAGCCCTCAGGTCCTCCTAGGGCACTCTTACATCTATGTAGGAAAGTGTAGGATGAGCTGCAGGACTCGCAAATCCCAACGTCTCCACTTTCAACTTCTTATCACCCTCGCTGACCTTCAAAAGGAAGGTCAGTAATTTCTAGTCCTTCAATAATAATTGTAGTTGGGAGGCAGGAAGGTGATGACTCAGACACAGAGGGTGGTGCGAATGTGGAACTCACTCCGGTGAAGGGCGGTTGAGGCAAATAGCAGAGATGCTTTGAAGGGGAAGCGAGATAAAAACATGAGGGAGAGAGGATTGGATGGATATGTTGAAGCTTATGTGGAGCACGAATACCAGCAAAGGTAGCCTGTCTCTGCGCTGCACATACTATGTAAGGGACGGCTGGGGAGTTTGATCCCTTTACAATGGGGTATCCATGTAAAAGTGCCGTTCAATTCTTCCTCTCCGCCCGTGACATGCTGAGATTATCCTGGCCCAAATTAAATCAAAAGACAAAAAGCATGCAAGAGCTCAGGCTGGAGTGACGTGCAAGTGTGCAGCAAAGGACACACACACACACACACACACAGAACATGGAAAGGAGAGCTTGTTACCTGATAACAGAAGGGCTTACTGTTGAGATCTGTCCCTGCAAACTGTCCACAATGTTTTGCTGAGAATAAAGCCGCAGAGGAGAGTTAAACTGAGTGTGGAGCACTCGCAGCCCTGGCACATCCACCTCCATGTGACCTGCTGGGCAGTACTGGGCTGCTTGCTTCAACTCCTCGGGCCCGAACCTGAACCGACTGGGGATGGAGGAGGTGCTGTGCCTTCTGTATAAAGCTGATGGAGAGCAAGAGGGAGAAGGAGCATAGACTGTAGCAATGGGAGCTTTAAAGAGCCCAGTGGGAGACAGGGGACTAGAGCGTCAAATGTTTTTTTTTTTAATTTAAGAATTGATGGATTTTGAAGAAAACAGATGAATGATTTCATAAAGCATGATGATGAAAAAAGAGAGATTTCACCGTCAGGACTTTAGTAAGTATTAATTTGTCAGCACAACCTTTTTCACACATCTCAGGAAGCAACTTCAAAGCCAGTGTTGTCACCAGGATTATTATTTCATGGAGTGAGACCTCCCTCATTATTCATTGTGTTTTTGTGTAATGCACAACTTAGGGTTAATTCCCCAGTCTGACAGTTACACAGTCCAATGTACCCCAGGGCCAGTCGCTGATTGATCAATGGGTAGAGTGAGGACAGCGCACAAGGGGCCCTCTGAAGCAGGCACTCGGGGGAGAAATCCACTTACACTGTTCTTAAACCAAATCCTTAAATTGCTCCCATCAGTAAGACATGGGTCCCCACCAGTACTGTACCCCAGTGTTATACCAGGGACAGACCGATACTCACCAGTACTGTACCCCAGTGTTATACCAGGGACAGACCGATACCCACCAGTACTGTACCCCAGTGTTATACCAGGGACAGACCGATACCCACCAGTACTGTACCCCAGTGTTATACCAGGGAAAGACCTGTCCCCACCAGTACTGTACCCCAGTGTTATACCAGGGACAGACCGATACTCACCAGTACTGTACCCCAGTGTTATACCAGGGACAGACCGATACCCACCAGTACTGTACCCCAGTGTTATACCAGGAAAAGACCTGTCCCCACCAGTGCTGTACCCCAGTGTTATACCAGGGAAAGACCGATACCCACCAGTGCTGTACCCCAGTGTTATACCAGGGACAGACCGATACCCACCAGTACTGTACCCCAGTGTTATACCAGGGAAAGACCGATTCCCACCAGTACTGTACCCCAGTGTTATACCAGGGACAGACCGATACCCACCAGTACTGTAGCCCAGTGTTAAATAGTGATGGATCTATACCTACCAGTACTGTACCCCAGTGTTATACCAGGGACAGACCGATACCCACCAGTACTGTAGCCCAGTGTTATATAGTGATGGATCTATACCCACCAGTACTGTACCCCAGTGTTAGACAGGGACAGACCTATACTGACCAGTACTGTACTGCAGTGTTAGATAGTGACAGACCTGTCCCCAACAGTACTGTACCCCAGTGTTATATAGTGATGGACCTATACCCACCAGTTCTGTACCCCAGTGTTATACTGTGACAGACCTGTCCCCACCAGTACTGAACCCCAGTGTTATACAGTGACAGACCTGTCCCCACCAGTACTGTACCCCAGTGTTAAATAATGATGGATCTATACCCACCAGTACTGTACCCCAGTGTTATATAGTGATGGATCTATACCCACCAGTACTGTACCCCAGTGTTATACAGGGACAGACCTGTCCGCACCAGTACTGTACCCCAGTATTATACAGGGACAGACCTGTCCGCACCAGTACTGTATCCCAGTATTATACAGGGACAGACCTGTCCGCACCAGTACTGTACCCCAGTGTTATACAGGGACAGACCTGTCCCCACCAGTACTGTACCCCAGTGTTATACAGTGACAGACCTGTCCCCACCAGTACTGTACCCCAGTGTTATACAGGGACGGACCTGTCCCCACCAGTACTGTACCCCAGTGTTATACAGTGACAGAACTGTATTCCCTCACTACTGTACCTGTATTTGACAGTTCTGCACCCAGCAGTACCACACCCTATTATACAGTGACTGACGTACTCACCACTACTGTACCCAATTTATACAGTGACAGACCCATACCCATCGGTACTGTACCCCAGTATTATACAGTGACAAACCTGTACTCACTAGTACTGTACCCATATTATAACACGACTGACTTATACCCACTAATACTGTATGGGTTATACAGTGACCCTGATGTGACCCTAATGGGTTATACAGTGACGGATCTGTAATCGTCAGTGCTGTACCCCAGTATTAAAAAGTGACTGTAACTATCAGTGATTGTTGTTCAGAGTTCAAATGGACACAGTAACTCCAATGTTGCACTTCACTGAAATCTGAGTGACAACACTGCTTATTAAGGAGTTAACTAAGAGAGCTTAGCCTGAATCATGCAAAGATAGAAAAAAACTGTTAGCGAGTTGAATCATGATGTTATACAATAGTTTAACACGACTGGAATCTAATCATGCAGCGTTGTTTAACATTAAATTTACATTTAAAAAATGATACAATGAAGTGAGGTTGGTAAGATTTCTATAGACTATTTTAGACAAGATGGATAAGATTTGTGTGAGGAAACTGAAGCTCAATAGTCTGCACTGCCTGGTTGGAGTTGTCCATATCAGGAACTTGGACACGCCTGGATTCTGAGGCACTCCACGAGTGAGGGAGGCAGCATCCTGGCAGTGCAGACATTAAACTTGCCCCGAAAGTGAGATTCATCATCAGGGTGCAAGACTGTGACCGTCACATTGTATTTACTAAGCCGCGTTAAGTTTCAGGCACCTGCTTGCACTGGGCGATCGTTTAACGGGTGGATTTACTAGGCTGAATGTGCGATGCAAGTGAGCTGGTCTCTGAAAAAAGGAACAGCAAATACAGACATGGGAGTTACTGTTGTTCACCCTTCACGAAGGCAGTACACCAACTAAAGTCAAGCAAAATCCAACAGCGGCTACAAGTCGAGGCTCCGTAGACAACCCGTCTCCACAAGAACCTGTAAGGAGAATGCTGAAGAGATGAAGAAAAACACTTTTATCATAGTTGAGCAGTGAGTGGATCAGACAAAATCTGAGTTAGAGATACCACGATCAGAATAGACCACTAAACACCCAAGGTCTCCTCCATGAGCCATTCCGAAAGATAAATATGTGCAGCACCACGTGTTATGTCAAAATTAATTTCCAGGTCCTCTGGGAAAGGATAACTGATCACAATCCATCATTTACTCTCTCCCACCCCGTCTCCCTCATGTTTCTGATCAATCATGAGTTTGAGAGTCATGTTGTGCAGATCAGACAGGCTCTTGATTTTTTTTCCCCACATGAACCAGCAAAACAATTAAACCAATACACCTCTCTTAGTAACACTCAAACACATGGCCCAGAGAGAGCATGTAACCAAAGGGTGTTTAGTGTGAAGCTGTGCTCTGTATTTACTTCACATTCACGGAGACTCTAACCCAGAAACACCAGAGTACATGGTACTTACAGTTTGCTTGGCTCAGGGCTGCTGGAGGCTATTCTGGACTCGAGGGCACTGTTGACTTTCTCCACGTTGGCTGCAGAGTATAGACCACTCGGGCTGTTGTACTGTGAGGTTATGACTTTGGGAGATGAGCTGGAAGCGGCAGAGAATGGCTTAGCGCTCCGATTGTGAGCACTTCCTATGTGTTTAGCCTCCTGCGTGCAAGGACAAAGATACATGGCTACATGCATGCGTGGGGTGACAGCCAAGTAACATGCAACGCAACATCTACACCATTAGGGACGTGCAACCACTGCCTGCCAATCAACCAGGTTTTAATAGTTAACTTTTTCACAAGGATGAAGAATCATTTCTGCCTCTAAAGCAAAATAGAAGAGACCGCAATTTATTTGGAGAACATCGTCAGAGATGAACTGGAAAGGCGGTGGGGGGGAGGGGGGTGTGTGGGGTGGTTGGGGTGGGGGAGGTGTGTAGTTGAATAGCTCTTTCACAGAGCCGGCACTGGCACGATGGGCCAAATTGCCTCCTTCTGTACGGTAAGGGGGCAATTCTAAACCGTACCTAAACCATGATGTTGGCTGAAACATGGGTCTATCTCACTTCCCGCTGAGTAGACTGGTTAAAACCAGGCAGGGTGCGTCACACCTAATTTTGTTAGTTTCCAGACAGGCGGATTAGGTTAAAATTACCCCCCCCCTCCAAAGATCAACTAACCTCCTGTCCCCTAGGAATCCAAACCCATCCTTTCTCATCCACACCAGCCAGTGACTGAACCCACAAGGTTAATCGGGAAGGGGAGGGAGCAGAAACCTAATTATATATGTTGAAGTTGAATAGACACCAGCAGCGATGACACGTCCCTAATACGCTCGCTCGCTTACTCTCCTCTATCCCAGCTATGTGCAAAAGCAGATTGGTGCAATCAATGGAAACTACAGCTCACTGTACACTGCAGTGACAGCGAGGGTGAATCTACACACTGGATTACATAGTGCCTTTCACCTATAGTAAACATTAGCACAGAATAAACATCCTAAGGAACTCCACAAAGACACAAAGGAAAAAAAAGAAAGCTTAGACATAGAGATATTTAGAGGGATGACCATAAAGCTCAGCCAAAGACGTGGGTTTTAAGAGGAGTCTTCTTGTTTTGCACAGCTGGGTATAGGGCAACAGCTATAGTTTTACATCGATGTGGTCAGGCCAGGATACTGTGTCAGGAGTGTCTGTGTGCATCTCTGTATATCTCAGGAGTTCAAAAGAGGGCGAGATTTCAGGAACTTGGGCCTAGGTGCTGAAGGCTTAGCTCCTAATTGTGGGTGAAAACGCGGTGGGCTCAGGATCAGAGAGGAGAAAGGTCATGATGGAATTTAAATGTGAGGATGAGAATTATAAACATAAATGGTGGAGGACCAGGAGCTAATGTTGGTCAGCGAGAATAGGATTGATGGGTGAGCAGGACATAGCCAGCAGTGAATGCAATGAGCTAAAGTGTACAGAGAGTGGAGGATATGAGACAAGCCAGGAGAAGGAGTGAATATTCAAGTGTGGTACTAACAAAAGCCCTGGTGAGGACAACAGCATTACAGGGGCTAAGGCAGGGGCAAAACAGGCGATACTATATTGTTGGGAGTAAACAGCCTTTGTGCTGGAGTGGATTATGGGATTAGAAAGTCACCTCAGGTCACTTGGATACCAAGGTTGCAAACAGTCTGGTCAGCCTGAGATCATGGTGAGAGAGGGGAGCTGAATCAATAGCCAAAGGTTTATGTTGGGGCCAAAGACGATGGCCCTGGTCTAACCAATATTCAGCTGAAGTAAACACGGGGCTTATACCCAAGGCTGGGTAAGCGGACTGACAACAGCAAGTCAGCGGAGAGGTTGGGAGAAGTGGTGTATAGAAAGAGTTGGAAGTGGAAGCTGACATGTCTACAAATTGTGTCTCCAATGGGACAGAACATGGATCAGGAAGACAAGAAGGGTCAAGGGTCTGGAGGCAACAGTGCAGGAGGAGGGGTAGCAAACCCATTGCTGGAGATACTTTGGATTCAATCAGGCGGCTAGGTGTTGAATCAGCAAGAGGCACTCAGTGAGACAATGGAAGAAGGACATTGACCCTGTCAAAGGTCACAGAAAGAACAAGTCATTTGTAAGTTTGGCTAGTGCTGTTTCAGTGGCAGAGGCAGTAATGTGACAGGGGGTATTCGCTCAGAGAGTTGAGGGAAGGACGGGTACAGGTGTGGGAGGTAACAAACGTTCAAAGAATTTAAAGAGGAAAAGGAGATCAGCAAGGACAGAGGGGTCAGTGTTAGTTTTTCTGAGGATTGGGGATAGTTACAGTGGTTTTGAAAGGGAGGGAAACAGTAACCATGGAGACAGAGCCTTTTAAAATGTCAACTAGTAGTAAGGCCTGAGAGGGAAACTGGGTGGCCATCAGTTTAGTGAGCTGGGGCTGCGAGTGCAAAAGATAAATCACATGGACACCATGAACTCAGTGAGGGCAGAGGGTGAGATTTAGAGAGAAACTAAAGGAAGATGTGGGGTTCAGGGCTAAGAAAAGGGAGATTTGGTTTGGTGTGAAAGGGGCAGAGGGTTTGAAACAGACGCTGCTAAATGAAAGGCCTGAACTTCAGTGACAAAGAAGGCCATAAGCTCCATGCAAAACCTTGTTGTGATGAGGATAGAGCGGGCATGGGGGATGGGCTTAAGGAGACTTTTGGCTGAGGAGAAAAGTAGGTGTTGTGGCGGGGTGACCCTTATCTTTGCTCTCCAGGACAGTCCTGCATTGATGAGCAGTTTTGGCAGAAGGGAGTGAGGTCCAATAGGGCCTGATGAGTTCAAGCCAGATCTGCTGACAGATCGCTGTACCAATTTTGTGCTAGATATGTCCACATTATTACCTTTTGGATTGAGGGTGTGAAGACAGGGGCTAATATTGGGAGACAACCAGGAAGGGGAGAGATTTTGCTCGGTTTTAGAGTGGAGGTAAGGGAGTCATTCAGCAGATGAACAGCTGTAGGACTATTGTGGGTGCAAGGTCAAACACCTTAGGAGTCTGAAAGGGAAATACAAAGTGAGTTGGGGAAGAGTATTGTTCACGGGTAGGCAAAGTGGCTGGGAGAGAGTGGGAAGATGTAGGTGGGTGAAGATGGCACTTGCCAGCAATGAAGACCATGGAACTAGAGAGGCCACGGCATCTGACGAGCTCTGTCAGGTGACCATGGCTATTGACAGGAGAGTATATATGGAGGGAGACATTCAGGAGGGCAGTGACATTAGAGTACAGAGGATAAAGGGAGCCAAGATGGAGATCAAGTCACTGAGTATAGGAAGTAGCTCAGGACAGAGGCTGAAGGAAGATGCTTAAAGGTTACTCAGGGTGGGGTTTTGGGAGACCAGGAGAGAATGAGGATTGTAAAATGAGAGGGTTGGGGGGGGGGGGGGGGGTGGGGGGGGGGGTGGAACAAGTTGCTCAAAAAGGGAATGTGCCAGAGGGAAAGTGGGCAATATAGTCACATACCTGTGACTGGGTCAACTACCTACAATTAATCACTGTCGAAAACATCTCCACAAATGTCCTCGAACAGAGAGAGAAAGGAAGAAAGAGGGAAAATGGGCGTGGTGTACACTAGCTAAATTAGTTAGGTCACCAGATCATGTGCACTTGCATCAAAGCTAGAATATAGCAAAAATTCTCACTGGAACAGAATTACTACTCTTGAATTTAAAATAGCCCAGAAGCAATTTGTATCACTGTTCGGGGGTTTTTGAGTTTTTCTGATGAACATTTAAGACTCAAAGTGGTGTGGCTGGGGGACAGGCAGCGACCAGCGGTGCAGCATGATGCCAATAATAATCCTATGATTTCCCTCCTGTCTCCACTATTAAAGCTGCCAACTAGTCTGTCAGTGGCACCAGCTGCCCTCCACATCCCTACCCAGGTGAGAATTTGCCTCGACAATGAGTGTCGCCCGTGAACGGAGTGGGAGTGTTGGGGAGCCTTTCAGCCCTTCCTCTCCCTGACCCCAGCTTCATGCATTCGCTTAGCAGCAAGTCACTGAGCAGCAGAGGAGTGGACACATTTTTATCCCAAACTCGCCCCCACCTCCCCTTAGTCCTCAACGCCAACAACCCCCCCCCACCCCAATCCCATACAACCCAGAAACACCGAAATAAACTGAAACTGGAATTGCATTGAAAAAAAATCTTGGGGTGCGAACATCAGTGGTAAGGCCAGCATTTACCCAGGTTTGGAAGCTGGGGAGGAACTGTCTTCGTGAAGCACTGGTAGCTGCTTGATTCAACTGAGTGGGTTGTCACATCACGTGACAGGGCAGATAAATGTGTCAACATCCTGGTATAGGGCTGGAGTCACATATAGGCAAGGACTTCAGAGTTCCTTCCATAAAGGGAATTATTGAATACCTCGGCTTCATTGTCACTCCCACTGACAGCAGATGCTTATTTCCAGTCTTCTTTTAAACTCGAATTGAAATTCTCAGATTTCTACGATGGGATTTGGATGTGCATTTCCTATGGTTATTATCCCAGGTCTCTGGGTTACAAGTCCAGGAACACAATCCCTACACTACTGCATCTCGGACAATACTGCATGTCTGAACTATTATAGAAACCAATAACACACCATTGTTTTTCAGTCTTTATAACAATGCCAAACAACTCAAGTGGGTGCGATTTCTGCACAAGCAGCTGCTGTGAATTAACTAACAGTCAAGCACAATATGTCCGTGTCTAGACTCATGAACCAGCAGGCAGGCAGTGGTAGGGTTTTTACCAGCATGTGTTCCGGTGCAGCCCAGCACCATCATTCCCAGGCCAAAGCACAGCGACAGGGAGACCTTTATCTCACCAGCAGGAAGAGTGTCACACAACAGGAACGGAGTGGGGCTGTTGTGACTGTTAGTGGACGACCTTTCTGATAGCTGGTATCCGATGGACAAGGCCACAGGCCCCTTTTGGGTTTGTGATCCCGTGTGTGGGGTTTCTTACCTTCGTCCAGGACACTCCCATTTCGGCTAGCCTCAGGAGAAACATCCACTCGGCCAATTGTTGACTCTAAATTTGGTGGCAGTGGTTTGCTGACTGTTTCAAAGCCACTGGGCCTCAGGATCGGCCTATGTGACAGGACATTGTGAGGGTGCAAATCCAGAAATAGAAGAACTGGGAGCAGGAGGAAGGTGTGCGGCCTCTGTGATCGGTCACTCAACAAGATATTGGATGACATTCTAAACCAACTCCACTTTCCTGCCTTATCCCCAAATCCCTTGATTCCTTTAGTCCCAAAAATCTACTGATTTCAGTCTTCAATATATTCAACAATGGAGCATCAAGAACCACCTGGGTAGGGAGCTCTAAAGATCCACAGCTCTTGAGTGAAAAGGTTTCTGCCCCTCTCAATCTTTAACTGCTGACCCCCTATTCTGAGACCGTGAGTCCCAGTTCTAGACTCTCCATCCAGGGGAAACAGCCTCACAGCGTCTATTAAAAGAATCAATTTGTGAAGCAGTTAGTTATTTTAGTTGGTATATTTAGTCTCTCCCCTCTTCAAAACAAAATGCAGCCGATTTCTTCCAGGCAGGGCACGAAACAGCGGATTGAAATATTTAAAAGCATCGACTCTGACAAATGGTGGGCTGAGGTCTGTCTATTGGTGAAGCAGAAATGGACTCCTTGGCCAATTCTGAAAGTTGTAAAGACAAGCCATTACAAAATTAGGCTTCTCTTTCTTTAGAAAAAAGTAATGGTGGAAATTCGAAACAAAAATGGACCATTTCGCTGTGGGGGCCATCACTGGGAAGCCTAGTCCAGCTGCACTTCCCTACAGCAGTCACTAGGTGGGGCCCAGGGTCCCTATCGCCTTCCCTAACCAGGGAAAGCTGAGCAAACTCACTGTGATCAGCTATTGTTGCAGAGGTCAGGAATGGGATGCTCATGCCCAGTATTATACACATTTTAAAACTGAACCCATTACAAGGTTATTCTAATTACATAGAACTACACTGATATATGACTTAGATGGTAAACTGGGCATAATTTTGGTCAAAATCCTAGGATCCTATCTAATAAAAATTAAGTCTGATTTGTCGAGCTTCTGACTCCATCGCGGTGGGGAGATAGCCTGTCCACAGTCAATGGGGTTCTGAAAATCACTGGGGCACTGTCCACAGTTTTCCAAAGCTCACTTGTGGCAGTGGGGAAACATAGACCCAATTTACATGGACTATTCAAATCAACAGGTCAATGCCAGTGTTCATGGTTCAGAAAACCTCCTCCTACCCTCTTCATCTAACCCCATCTACACACCAATCTATTCCTTTCTCCCTCATGTGTTTATCTAGCTTTCTCATAAATGCATCTATTCTATTCACCTTAACTAATCCTTGTAGTAACGAGTTCCACATTCTAACCAGCCTCTGGGTGAGAAAGTTGCTCCTAAGTCCCCTGTTGGCTTTATTAATGATCATCTTATATTTATGGCTGATAGTTCCTTATCCCCCCCCCCACAAGTGCAAACATCCTCCCTACATCCATCCTATCAAACACTTCAGAGTCTTCAAGACCACTAATAGATAACCTCTCAACCTTCTCTTTTCTAGAGAAAAGACCCTCAGCCTGTTCAATCTTTCCTGGTAATTATAATCTCATAATGCGCAATATAAAATATTCTAATGATTAGCATTAATATCTATATTTTTTCAATGTGAGTAGACAGAGTCTGTAGCATCAAGGGTTAACAGATGGGACATGCTAATACATGACATAGATGATGATGTATCACTGACACTAGTCAGTCATGTGTTAGTCTCTCAAGAGAGAAGTTGGAACCATGCCTAAGAGCTACGTGCCTACTCTGTAACCTCTTTAGAAGTAGTACTAATTGTCACAACTCACTGGGGAGAGTGCGCTGTAATATCAGCCCCACTGCTCCCCAAGCCATGACAAAGGTGAACAGTTTGACCAAACCATCAGATTTCCCCTATTCTACCTAACGGTTTCATTTAGGTTAACAGAATACGAGCACCAGGTTTGTAAACTTAATAGGTAAATAACTGTTTATGAAACAAATTGTCTTTAACTAGCGGGAAAAGAAATAAATATGAACTGCTAATTTCTAACTCTAAAACTTAAACTCTACCCCTTCTTAAGCCCCTATATACAAACACACACACACATAAGACACACAAAGCATGGATTTTAAGGGTGAGATAAAACAGTTCAATAGCGCCAATCTGGAGTACAGGATTAGATGGGTTGATTTTGATTGATGTCTTCCAAATTCCTTGTGGTTTGTTGTTGATGACACGGGGTGGTCTCTCAGCACTTTCAGTCTGTGATTCACTGGTTGAAAAACTTGCTTTTCAATGTCTCTACTGATGATTTTCCCCTTTTCCTCTTGACAGGGGTTTTCAGAGAAAGCAGGTTACAGAGATGTGAGGAATAGCCAGCTAGCTACTATGGCAGAA
Source organism: Cetorhinus maximus (assembly GCF_964194155.1). Classification (NCBI taxonomy): domain Eukaryota; kingdom Metazoa; phylum Chordata; class Chondrichthyes; order Lamniformes; family Cetorhinidae; genus Cetorhinus; species Cetorhinus maximus. The sequence goes on along the minus strand of NC_135905.1, from coordinate 4,643,851 downwards.
TTACTGGAACCTCACAAACACAGGAGAAAGAGGTTTTAAGTCTTCCCTCATTGCAGGCTAGGAGCTGTACTGCCTGTACTGTTACCACACAAAACCCTGGTCACCAGGAAGCCAATTAAAATGCTGTCGCCAGGCAGTGCCCCATAGTCCAGGGCTCCTTTCTGCCACCATCCTGTTCTTTTATGGCACACTCTGTTCCAGGATAGCAACATTGTAGATATTCCTCATCCTATTCCAGTGAACATGTCTTTCAACTGCAGCCCTGGTAGTTTTTTTAAACCCACAGTCCAATTTTAAAGCCACAGTCGAAGAAAAATAAAAATAGTTCTTTACACTGATAAACAAATATTAAGCAGATACCAGTCTCTGTCTACAGTCTGTCTAAGAACCAGGTTCCATGCCTACAGTCCAAGATCGAAGGACCTATCTCAGAACAGCCTACCCATGACCTGGTTTGAAAGGTCATGAATTGGACTGTCAGTTTTGTCGCTGACAGCCCAGTTGTCGAGACAGCAAAGGTCTGGCATTTAAAAATAGCCCTCGATTTGTCCATGCACTGCTCAGGATGTATTAATTGGGGTTATTAAGGGTTATTTTGACAGAAAATCAAATTGCGCAAGTCAAGCCATGATCTCACCCCCAAGCCCATCATGGTAGAAATGGCGGTAATCTCAGTTGCCAGCCCATCAATGTGAGGGGTTTGAATTTAAGCACAGTGCTTGGGTAGGGTCGCCAGCTCTAGCTGGATACATTCCTAGGATTTTCATCAAACAGTCTCCTACCTTATCCAGTCAAACAGTCTTAAAAGTGTTCAAAGAAAGTGCAAAACAAAAACACACCTTTTTTTTAATGCAGTTTTTCTCCTTGGTAGCTAGCTACAGCACCCAGTAGAATAATCTTTAATTCCAGGGGTCTCAGGGACAATCCTGGGGTACTGGCAATGCTCTTAGAGGTGCATTAATATCTGTGCATTGTTCTGTTCCTTCACACTGTTGAGTTCCATCATCCCCTTTAACTTAGTTTTCCCCAATAATATTCACAGCTTGAACAATACTGGACAGGCATAGGAAGAAACAGAATGTCAAATCTGTCCCAAATTCTTTACAACTAAGGCATAACTTTGAATGCTTTTGTGACTGATCATCGAGGGCAGCACTGTCTACTTCTGATTATGCCCAGCTTTCAATGCAGTTTCCTGCTTAGCACCAACTAGAAGCCCTGGCACGCCCCTCCTCTCCTGCTTTCTGCCCAATGCACACTGGGGACATATCATGGCTCCAACATTCTTTTACCACCCCCCCACAAGGGGCAGAGATGGACACCTTTGGGAACAGTCAGCATTTACAGGGGGTGAGGCTGGGCCAATTCTCGAATCTCTGCCAACGCAATAGAAAGGTTGGTTTTAGAAGCATATAATCGGGGAGCACCGAGTGGGCCCTGGAAACAATGTGCTCATGGAGTTGGTGGGTCGCCTGCTGCAGCTCGACAGCCGTTAATATCAAGCCTGGTCTTAACTTCATTTTAAAACTGACAATCTCACAGTTGATGTGCCTCATGTGCCTGACAAACCCAGGGCACACCCTTTGACAATCCTATCACGTTGCTAAGGAAACAAATTTCCAAACACAGCCAAACATCCGACAGCATTGCGATGAAGTTGAGCAATGTTTCCATTTGGCTCTGACCCTTAGGCACCGGCATCCCAGACAAATCAGGATCGGAAACATTTTCAAACAGTTAAACAGCCTCCATGGTGCTCCTCGTGGGCAAGGACTGGGGTGGGGGAGGAGGAGGAGGAGGAGGGGGATGGGGAGAGGACCAGGCCAATGCAACACTGAATGCAACATGGAGCCAGTTAGTGAGCTGGTTGGTGAGGTGAGGGATGAAACAGAGACCTGATCTATATGCAGGACTGGTAATAGGTAAATATAACATGGCACATGTTATGCCGTCACTCTCACCAACCACCAATCCCATCTTTATCCACAGGAGCAACCAAAATGCCTGAATTTCTCTGCTCTTGCCCTCAGTGCCAGAAGTATCTCAGCATGGATTCATCCACTTGCTTTCCGATATGCTGGTTCTTTAGAGACGCACATTCAAGTGCCCGAGGAGGGTGGAGACTTCAGGGCATTACTGATGGAGCGCTGCAGTGTCAGAAGTGCCATCCTAAAGATGGGGCTTTAAATCGAGGTCCCGTCTGCAGTTTCAGATGGACGTAGAAAACTACATGGCACTCTTTGAAGAAGAGCAGGGGAGATCTTATGGTGTCCTGGCCAATATTTATCCCGCAGCCAAACCATCAAAACAGATTATCTCCTAATTTATCTCAATGCTGTTTGTGGGAGCTTGCTGTGCACAAACTAGCTGCTGCATTTCCTACATTACAACAGTGACTACACTTTTAATCTCACATAAAAGGAGGTTTACCAGGATGCTGCCTGGTCTGGAGGTTATTAGCTATGAGGAGAGGTTGGAGAAACTCGGATTGTTCTCACTAGAGCGACGGAGATTGAGGGGCGACTTGATAGAAGTTTACAAAATTATGAGTGGCATGGACAGAGTAGATAGTCAGAAGCTTTTTCCCAGGGTGGAAGAGTCAATTACTAGGGGACATAGATTAAAGGTGAGAGGAGAAAACTATGGAGGAGATGTGCGGGGCAAGTTTTTTACGCAGAGGGTAGTGAGTGTCTGGAATTCGCTGCCAGAGGAGATGGTGGAAGCAGGTACGATAGTGGTGTTTAAGAGGCAGCTTGACAAATACATGAATAGGATGGGAATAGAGGGATACGGACCCCGGAAGTGCAAAACGTTTTAGTTTGACAGGCAATATGATCGGCACAGGCTTGGAGGGCCGAAGGGCCTGTTCCTGTGCTGTACTTTTCTTTGTTCTTTGTTCTTTGAGGTTATACAAAGAATGGGAGCTTCTAGACAGTATCTGATCTAAGAGTCAACTGGTCAACTGTTTAGAAAGTGCTTTGGTACTTCTTGAGGATGTGGTAAGGTGCTATATAAATGCAAGTTTTTCACTCTTTCCTTCTATTATTAGCTATCACAGTCTCTTGCCTATCATTCCATTGTCCAACCTGTCAGTCATCTCAGAGTTCAGAAGTCATTGCTTTCTTTAATAAATCATTGTTACTTTCCAAGGGCAATTATTAATGATGTGCCATTATCAAACAGCAACAAGCTGTGAATAACCGGGCTTGGACGAATCATGGAAAAATCAGGTGCGGGTCACCCCCCACTCCAAAATCTGGTGATGCTCTGTAGACTTGACCTCCACTGAGTATAATAGAGGAACACAGGAACAAGAGGAGGCCATTCAGCCCCTTGAGCTTGTTTTTCAAGTCAGTCAGATTGTGGCCAGTCAGACTGTGGCCAGAAGTATCTCAGCATGGATTTATCCACTTGCTTTCCGATATGCTGGTTATTTAGAGACGCACATTCAAGTGCCCGAGGAGGGTGGAGACTTCAGTGCACCTCAGTTCGATGAAAGGTCATGGACCTGAAACATGGACTCGGTTTCTCTCTTTACGTGGATGCTGCCTAACCCGCTGAGTTTTTTTTCCAGCATTTACTGTTTTTGTTTCATTTACTGTGATCGCTTACCTAATCAAAATCTATCATAGTTTAGTAAATTAAACCAACATTCACAACCAATGTTCTAGATTAGCACTGCCCTTTGTGTAAAATCATGCTTTCTGATTTAAGCCTTGCTCTAATTTTAAGACTGTGCTCCTCTTTCAAGAATCTCCTATCAATGTAAATAGTTTCTTCGTATGTATCCTGTCAAATCTATGGTGAATCTTGTTACAAATATGAAGTTTGTAAGTTATGCATTGAGACTGTGTGTTTAATTTACAGCAAATGGAGGAATGGAGGGGCTCAAGTGACCTGCTCTGAATTCTGCCTGACAACAAGCCTCGGAGGTTTGGCTGTTAATGGTTAAAGGATGGCCCAGGTTGTTTTACTGGGAAGAAGGTGCAAAATATTCACACCTGTAAACAATGACCAGAGCAGCTGTGCAGGCAGTGGTTAGACTCTTAGTCTCCAAGTCTCAGACAGGTGTTAGGGGTGTTAGGCTTTGTAAACGGTTATGCTTTAAACTGTCTATTTAATTCCATGATAGAATAAAGTTGGGGGTCTACAGGATAGCTAATTAGCATTTCTACCTAGATACAAGACCCATGTGATTCACATTGCCATGGAGATGTGATATGAAAGTGAAAGAGTCCATAGGAAGTCATTGTAACATCGGATTGCAGGTGTTCCTAAAATATCACTGAACCTCACAGGCAGGGTTATTTTGCAAGAATCCAAGAGAGAGAGGAGAGAGCAAGCAGAGAGATAGAGGCAGCGAATCTCTATTGTTCACCACACAGCATGTGGATGGGAGTTCACGCTCAAATTGGAAAGACCATGTTTGTGAGGGTTTAAACAAAGCCGGAAGATTTGCCTCACTTTGGTTAGCGAGGGATCCCCAATTTGTCCCTCACTATGGAAGTCAGTTCAGGAATTAGAAGTTATTTAGTTGGAAAAGGAAAAAAAGGAGCAGAGAATAATTTTAGACTCGGTCCTGAGAATGAAATGTCCACTTAAGGGGCAGAGTAAAGTATAACCATGGCAGGAGTATTTTCAGTCATGGTGAAAGTTAAATAGAGGATTTTTTTTCCTGCAGTTTGGACTATAGGTTGCCTACTGAAATAGTGTTTAGTCAATGTTGCTTTAAGTTTTTTTGTTACAGTAAAAATCTTAAAACTTAATCTTGTCATGTGATCCTTTCTGTCATTCACTGGAAGCTTGAATTTCGTCTCTATGGGGTCATAACATTCTGCACTGTGCCCCCTTCAAATCCAGAATATCCTTCCTGGGGTGTGATGCCCAAACTGAACACAGTTACTCCAGATGAGGTCTTACCCAAGGCTCTTTACAACTAAAGCATTATTTTCTCACCTGTGTTCCAACGCTCTTGATCCAACGTTCCATTATATTTTCTGATTACTTTTTGTTCCTGTGAAATTGTGTTTCAAGGCACCCAAATTCCTATATTCCTCAACAGTTCATAGTCTCCGACCATTGAGAAAATATTCTGATTTGTCTTTCTCAGGTCCAAAGTGGATGACCTCACATTTTCCCACAAAGAAAAATCCCACTGGAAATCCCACAAACAGCTCCATCTTCTATGGTTTTACCCACTTACTTGGTCTGACTACGACAATTTGGAACTTCCTCACCCATCTGCGTAACTCACTGTGCCTCCGAACTTAGTGTCATCTGCAAGGGTTGATATTCAACTCTTTATTCCTTCATCCAAGTTATTGATAAATATGCTGAAGATCTGACGCTCCAGTACAGATCCCTTGGGAACACCACTTGTCACATTCTATTAATCAGAAAGTATTCCCTTTATTCCTACTCTTTGCCTTCTCCCTCCTAACCAATAACCAGCCTGTATCATATGGTTCCTTCCAATTCTGTGCACACCTATTTTTATTAATAAACTGTTGTGCAGAGCCTTATCAAATGCCTTCCAGAAATCTATACAGATAACATCCATGGACAAACCCTCATCCAAGATAGTGGTGGATCACAAAATTCCAATCGGTTAATTGGGTATGGCCTACTCTTCAAAAACCCATGCCGACATTGATCAGTTCACAGTTGTCCAAGTGCTCTCTCCGCAGGGTAACATAGTCATCGTGTTTTCAAGGCAAAATGGTTTCAAGATAATTTAATCCCATTCAAACAACAAGGCATAAACCACTTACTGCAATAATCCTTCTATATTCAACACAACAGAAGAAAACTTATCCAGAGAGTAATTAGAAACTGGAACTTCCTACCACACGGTATAGTTGAGGTGAACAGGCTGAGCCTCTCTTCTCTTGAAAAAGGCTGAGGAGTGGCTTAATTAAGGTCTTAAAAATGGTGAAAGGTTTTGACGGAGCGGATACAGAGAGAGTGTTTCCTCCTGTGAGGAAGAGCAGAACCAGAAGCCATCAATATAAGATAGTCACCAAGAAATCCAATAAGGAATTCAGAAGGAACTTCTTTACCCAGTGTTGAGAATGTGGAACTCGCTACCACAGGGAGTGGTGGAAACGAATAGTGTAGATGCATTTAAGGGAAGGCTAGACAAGCATATGAGGGAGAATGGAATCGAGGGTCCAATGATAAATTTATTTGAGGAAAGAGTAGGATGGAGCTCAAGTGGAGTATGAACACTGGCATGGACTGGGTAGGCTGTATGGCCTGTTTCTGTGCTGTATATCCCACCTAATCCTGCATATGCAGTTAAGTAATTGAAACTTTTACAAGAAGTGGCTTCCTATACATACAAACTTAAGTTTCCTTTATGTAAAAAACAAATTGTGCCTTTTTTTTTAAGCCACGCTCAGTAATGGCTTGATGAGCTAGAAGAATATTTCACACAAATTAAGTATTTTTTCGTGAAACGTTAAGGATTAGACTGTAATTTGAGCAGAAAGAGCATTGTGCGGCTGGAGATTCACTGAAAGGTCACCAGCCTTTACCTGCTGATCAGATGCTAAGTTCATCTTATACGGATGTTGCTTTCCCTCCTCGTTAGACAGAGGTGTCCAAATTTTGGATTCGGACCTATCAAAAAAGAAGGAAGGGCACGTGAGCAAGACTTGTATTAATTATTCACTTTTACGAATCAATCAAATTCATACAGTCCTAAGCTCTGGGATTGCCTCCCGTAACCTCTTCATCTCTCCAATTCTCTTTCTTCCTTTAAGATGCTCCTTAAAGCCTGCTGCTTTGACTAGAATTTTTAGCTAGCTGCCCTGATATCACCCCATGTGGCTCAGTGGCAAGTTTGGTTTGATAATGCTGCTGTTCTGAAGCACCTTGGGATGTTTTCCTACATTTAAGACACTGTTGTTGATAAGAGCCAGCTTACTCAAATCGAGTGGATCCTGTGCTGAAAAAAAGGCTATCTGGACGAGTATAATAACCAGGGCTGGGTTTTCGTGGCCCGAATCAGGCTTCAACAGAGGCAGGCAGCCAGGAAAACTGCGGCAACATCGTGTTTGTCAAAGTCCTGCCTCCATCCTAGATGGCCAAAATTTTCGTGAGGGTGGGGAAAGCTCAGGCCTGCAAACTACTGGAACTCCTGTTCAGCCCAATTAAGCTGGTTAGGAGGCTTGTTAAAGGCTTCGCATCTCTGGCCACAATGGACAACTTCGTTGCAATGGCCATGAAAGTTCACACCCCTTCCTCACCCTGCACGTGCTCCTTCGCTCACAGCCCAACACACACGGGGCAGTGACAGATGCACATCTGCATTTGCACATCTGCACATCTTCTCAAAAGGAGACAAAATCACTCACCCATGGCCATTGGGCTTAAGACCCCAGCCTCTGGCCTCTCGCTCTATGAACAAAGAGCGATCTCTGCAACTGTTAGGCGTGCAGATCAAAGAAATAGTGGGAGGCTGGGAAGGTAGGCAGAGATCTGCCAGCTGCAGGTAGGTTAGGAACTTGCTGAATTTTTCTGAAAATGCTTTCTAAGGATATGGGCATTACTGACAAGATTGTCATTTATTGCCCATCCCTAGCTGTTGTCATGAAAGTGGTGGTGGACCTTCTTCTTGAACCTCTGTGGTCCGTGTTGTGCAGGTGTATTACAGATCTGTGCTCAGATCCCAAATCTAAAAACTCATTCCTATAATATGCACCAACCTCTCATCTCACAAACAGAAACTGGCTCATATCGTCACCACTGATCCCCTCTGAATACCTGTTTGAACCAAAAGGCCAGGGTTTCCTATTTGTTTTCCTGAAATTCCATTTTACCATTTCTGATATAGTCTCCTTGGTACCAACAACCACTGGGATAGAGAATACATTAGAATATTGGGCAATTAGAACATTGTAAACAGCAATCTCCTCAGCAGCAGCTGAACCCATTGACCTGTGAGTGCTTTGAAACACAGACAACCAATGTCATAGACCAATCTTTATAATTTTCTCATTTGTTTCTGTCAATAGGGTACCATGGTAACAGCTACCATGATTTAATCACATGATAAACATAACTTGCAGGTGAATATCACTCTTAAATATAGTACAAGAGAATAATGTTCCCTAATCACCTTCTTTAGCTTCTCCCATTTGACTTGGGGTCGTGACAATGCTGGTTGTTCACCCTTCTTCATCTCCTCCCTCTTCTTTCCATCTGCTCTTGGGCCTTCCTCTTCTCCTCCTCCCTGGCAGTCCCATCTCCATCACTCACCTCACCACATTTCCTCCCTCTCTCTCTCTCTCTCTCTGCAACAGTTGACCATACCATTTCAATCTCTTCTTGACTATTTTCTTTGATGCTCCCACAATCTTCACTGACCCCCTCCAGATGTGCTGGCTCCTGATTTTGTCCTTCCTTGTTACTCTGGACATCCATCGCAGCATCCACATCTCAATGTCCAATCGTTGTCCCTCTCTTCTTGATGTTGCCATTAATGTTCCTTATATCACAGGGAAATACCATTCCCTTCTATATCCCAAGGCAATATTATTCTAGACAATGGAACATAGAACATGAGGTGGACATATAAGAACATGGAGCAGAAAGGACCCTGCAATGTATTCTTATATACATATAGGGTTAGGAGTTGGTTTCATCTCATACAATTAGGGATTTTGTTTTCTTTACATGTATAGCTTGTACTGTGGCTATGAATAATAAAATGGCGCAGTTGCTCACTCCTAGTTTTTCATGGTGTAGCTGACATTTAGCAAGAAAAGGCTTTGTCAGCAATGGCCGGACATTTGTTAACAAGGAATGGTGAGTAAGGGTCAGTGGTTTGCCAGATAAGTGGATGGTCTATTTTGCAAACAAATTAGAGCAACAGATCATTTAGGAAACTGAAAAACCAGACATTTTAAGGGAGGTTGTGTATGACTAGAGTGCTATAAAGATCATAAGCTCGTCTTCACAACTTGTAAAGAGAGAGGGAGCTACAAGAACAAAAAGTCAATGAAGGCTGCATTCTCGATCCAGATATAAAACAGGCAAAGGTGTTTATTTCTCTGTATGACTGTTGTTATGACACTGAGTGTGTCGAGACTTGGTTCAACTCAGTGAAGATTGTTTGCAACCAAGTTAATGTCTAGTCCAAGAACTTTATGAATCTCTCTGATCTGTTTCTAATGAATCTCCTTCAGTCACCCATTTCCTCAAATATTTATGCAATTCTCCCTTAGGTGATCCCGACACTATCCACCACTCTGGGATGTCTATCCCAGACCCTTCTCTCATGCTGTGGAAATCAGTTAAACTTAAACTGCCATGCTAATCTCAGCAATCTGATTATACAGATGACACACTAAATGTACTGTTCGTATTTATCCTGAACAGAACCAACCATGAATGGATGCCTGAAATTATCCACTCATGAACCCTCATGTACAAAGGAGGAGCAAGTACAGAACATGCAGCAAAAACAGCATCAACAGATGGCACGTCCAAAGCATAAACTTCGCGTTATCCAGCTGAAAAGGAAAAAAAGAGCAGGGAGGGTAATTTTTCAATTGTTCTCTCCCAGTGCATGGCCTTGTCTAACAGGAGCAAGCCAATGATTTTCCATCTATGAAGCCCCTCAAAGCGCTCACTCAACATCCTATATCTAGGTCAGAGCTAATAGATCAGGATAAATTCCAGTATCTTTAAGAGTGAAATTTAGCTTGTAGTCATACCCTTTTGGGAATGACAACAGGAAGCTGTTCTGCAATTTGCTGACTTACATAGATGCAAAAAATATGAATGTCAAAATGGTTAAGTGAGTGTGATGCAGAATGATGCCAATGGCATGGGTTCAATCCTCATACTGGCTGTGGTAGTTCATGGAGGTCCTGTCTCCTTGCCTTGCCTCACGTTGCAGAGTGGTACCCCTCAAGCTGTATGTAACCAATTGTCTCTCCCCAACGGAGATACTTTGTGGACTATAGCTAATTGCCTAAGTGCTTTGAGTATAAAATGTAGGTTGACTCTCCAAGGCAATATGAAGGAGTACCACGCTGCCTTTGAGAAAGGCATTATACCGAGGTAATGTTTGCTTTCTCAGGTGGATGCAAAATATTCCATCGTACAATTCAAAGAAGAGTAAGGAAATATTTAGTCAATATTTATCCCTCAATATTTATCCCTCAAACAACATCACTAAAACAATAGCTGATCTGAACAGGAGTAGGCCATTCAGCCCTCAAGTCTGCTCCGCCATTCAGTAAGGTCATAGCTGGTCTGATTGTGGCCTCAACTCCATATTCCGCCTATCCCCCAATAACCTTTGACTCCCTCATGCATCTCATTACCGTTTGAGGGAGCTTTCTGTGCACTCATTATCCGACGCAATTCCCCCATTACAATAATGGGCGGGACTCTCCATACCCGCCTGCTGCCAGGATCTTCCCGTCCCATTGGACTTCTGGCTGGGGCTCCGCCTCAACCGCGGCGGGTCCCACCCATGGCGGGGCTGGAAAATCCCGGCCAATGACTGCACTTCAAAGTGGCTCATTGACTGAAAAGCACATTGAGGCCTCTTGGGACTGGAAAGCACGACATAAATGCAAATCTTTCTTAGTTCCTTTTCTGAATTTTCATCAGCCAGTACAAATCATGGAAAGAAGGAAGACAGTCCTTGGTGATGTTTATCCTTCAAACAACAGAGCCAAAACAGATTAGCTGGCTGTTTACCTCACTGGTTAATGAATTTGTCTACAAAATAGTGGCTACATTTCAAAAAAATAAATCATTGGCTGTGAGGCAGTTTGAAATGTCCTGAAAAGAATATGTTGACATTGGTCAAATTCATTTAATTTAAGACCCCTTGAGATCTTCCATTGAGGAGAATTTAAACTTTAAACCAATCAGGATCGATGAATTGGAGCTTGTGACTAAGAGGAGAAAGGGCTAGGATTACCAGGAATTAAAATATTAATATGCTGAGAATAACCTGGGAGAAAAATCGCTGGGGCATTAAAAAAAGTGGAGTGCATTTTTTTATTCATTAGTTATGAATATTTTGGGGATGGGAAATGAAGGCTGATTTGCCTGGGTAGAGCCGTGTGCGTTATAATGATATAAAGCACCAATCGCTCATAAGGGATTGCGCAAACACTTTGTGGGTTCATTTACTAATTCTAGACACATGTGAACATATATACAAGGGTAGAAATGTTGAGGACATCAGCGGCAGGGCTGTGCCTGCTGGGCTCTGCTCCAGGCCGAAGTGAAACTGAGGCTGGATCACATGACACACTTCCTTTAAAGTGATGGCATGCTGCCATCCCATAAAAGCATATTACAACATCCCCCTTTCTTCTTAAAGATACTTTTCCCCCTTTCAACAAAATATAATTATTTACAATGCGTGCTCACGTTTAGTTACCGTTATATAAGTGTATAGGGCTGGCGAATCTATGAGTCTCTAAAGTGTAATGGTAATCTGCCGGCACATCCAGATCTTGTAGTGTTAGCCTTGTCTGGAGGTTTCTTAAAATGGTTCATAGTGATCTGTGGGATTGTCATTTTTGGATGTTGTTCCTGGTTACATTTGGCACCTTGTCATAGATGAAATAGGACTGCACGGTGGTTGAGGAGCTGGAATGGATTTGATTTGTCCTCGGTTATGCCTCACCTATGCACCTTTGTGTGGAATGACTTCATAGGATCTTGGTTCTCAATGAGTCCTGGTCACCTCGGCTCGGTTGCCACGGACCTTCTATGGAATCCTGGGTGTGAACTTGTTGCCCCAACTGTAAACTTGGCAATATTCATGCACATTGGTCATCTTCTCTGGCAGTTTTAGAAGTTGCTTTCTACTTTTTGAGAGAGCAGGATGGGTAAGAGTGGATAAATTGGTACATATTGATCTGCCAAACATGAGCTCCACCAGTGATGGAAAAGTTGCACTTAAAGGTGTTGTTGTCAGGTATAGTATTGCAATGTGTAGATCTTGCTTGGACTGTCCACATTTGATAATCGGGAATTTTGCCGTGTGAATCATTCGTTCAACTAGACCGTTGGATCTAGGGTAATGAGGAGAAGAAGTAGTATGATCGATATTCTACTTCTCACACATATCATGAAATGGTTTACCAATAAATTATGGGCCATTATCCTTAATGATCTCTCTAGACACACCAAATAAACTGAAAATAGCATGACAGTTCTGCTTAATGCATTGTGTAACGGCTTGGTAAGGTACTTGGTAAAGTAGTTGACAATAACGATGAAGTCAGTGCCACGGACATGAAAGAGGTCAGATGTGATTTTGGACTGAGGATGGATAGGAACCTTATGCAGAATCAATGGTTCTTTGTGCTGACTTGGCATAATCTCTAGCCATGCCTCGGACTTCTTGATGATGACATCAATATTATTGTTCATACCCAGCCAATAGACTGTCTTTCTAGTGAGTTTTCTCGTCCGATCTATACCCACGTGTGAGCGATGGAGTTGTTGCAGAATATCATGTCACAAAGATTCCAGTATGATGACCTGCCTGCCTTTAAAAATGACTCTCCGGGAGATGCCTAGCTCATCCCAGTTAGGCCATAATGGTCTCATGCGGACATGCTGTATTGAATCAGGCCATCCTTTGCTGATGGTTTTCACAGTTTCTGTAGTGTGTAATCTTTCACTGTTTCTTCTTGTAATTGCTGGCATTTGCATTGTGCAAAATGTACCAGATCAATTGATGGACTTGCATTCTCCTGCAAGCGTAATGTTGCAACTCCCTTGATACTGCCAATTTTGTCAAAACATTCTGGATATTTTGGTGTTAGGTCATGAAATGAGATGATAGGAGTAGTTTCTGAGGTTGACCTGCCGTGTGAGGTCTGACTGATTCATGGATTGTCGCTCGTGCATGGTCACGGCATGCCCGTAGGCCTGCGATTGCTGGGCCTTTAATCTCCACGATGTAGAACATCTGTGACACCCAGGGGGATTGATTGTACTTGTACTCCAGGACTATGGATCCTGCGCATGGAATCAGTGAGCCGTTGTACTCTGAGAGTTTCACAGCAGTAGATTTTGCCATGGCCTTCCATGTCTGTGGACACATGTCTTTTAGAATTTAAAGGGTAATATGTTGGCACTTGCCCCTTTATCAATCTTAGCCCATAATGAGTAGTTACCAACTTCCTTAGGACAGATAATTTGAATCTTGGCAAACACTTCAGAAGGTGTGATAGTGTCTATGTTTTCCACGAGATTGCGTGTTCACCACTCTTCATCTCGTCGTGCACCTCATTGTCATTTTCCGGTTTGTCAGTCACCTCATGTATATGTTTCTGACAGGATACCGGATGATTGAAGGTACCTGTTGTGTATAGTTTGTTTGGATCAGTGCATGGATCTCCACCCATCATAATCGCAACCTTCTCTGTCCCGATTTTTTTTGTTGTTTTTTTTTGTTTAACTCTCCCTCAGTCGCTATCGATCCCGTCCACACCCTGGCCACTTGCCTTTCCCGACTAAGCTAACCTGGTGCTGGTCCTCTCAACGGCTGCGCTACTCACCGTGAGGGATCCGTCTGCTTACCAGCTTATTATTGGAGCATCATCTCAACATTGTCTCTTCAAAGCCTTTCTGTGCAGTCACCACGCAGCAGTTTCAACATTCTCAGACACTGCGACTCTGTTGCAGTCTGACCAAGACGATGAGGGTCATCTCATTGCATGTACCACGATCTAACACTGTTTACTATGTAGTACCCATACTTAACCTTGCTGCTACGCTGAGCACCATGTTGGTTACAATAATATAAAAGCACCAATCGCTCATGAGGGATTGTGCAAACACATTGTACAGGCACATGTGAATATATAGACAATGGTTAGAAAGCTTGAGGATATCAGCAGCAGGGCTGCATCTGCTGTGTTCTACTCCAGGCTGGATCACATGACACACTTCCCTTAAAATGATGGCATGTGGCTATCCCTTAAAGGCATAACACAACAGGCGGGGCAGTTGGAAGTAGGGAGCTCATGTGATGAAACCTCTCAGAAGACATCAGATATGGCAACCCGACAATGCTGGGTCGCAGTTTCCCTCCTCCCAGACCTTTAATTGACAACAATTTCTGGCATCGTCCAGTAGCTTTTCTAAGGAAAATATGAACGTCGCTTTCAATAAAGCAAGTTCACAAGCGATTTAACGCCCACATTACTGGGACTAAGACTGTTTTGGTGACTTATTTAATTTGGAGATTCAAGCCAACATTATGTCGGTCAGAACCCGTCAACTTTCAGGAGTTGAGCAATGGGGAATCTCCACAGGCATTGGAGGGTTTCAACTTTTACTTGTAATAATCACAGATAATCTAGGCTGAAATCCCTTCACTGTGCACGTAGCAGTTATATTTGTACAGTAAATAAACTCCTTACTCTTGAGAGTAAATGTCTATTTTTAAGACTGCAGATGCCAAGAAGTTCAGAAGAGCGAACTCCAGTCCCAGTTGTGCAAAACTGTTGCTTTTCTGCCAATCTGTCAGAGTCTGACAGCCACGAGATGGGCTTCATCGTAACATGTGATCATTTTGTTTCTCATGGAGCTGTAGTCAATCGTGACTCTGGCAGAACTTGCACAGTGTCCAAAAATATAGAGATTTAAGTTACTTCTAGAGCAGTTCCCTTTGCTGCCAAGCCTGAAGAATATGACAGGCTCAGGCGGTAGAGTCCAAAAACCCTTTACAGCTCGGGGGACCTGGGTTCGAATCCCGCCAGGGGAGATGGTGGAATTTGAATTCAACAAAAATCTGGAATTAAAAGTCTAATGGTGGCCTTGAAACTGTTGTCGATTGTTGTAAAAACCCATCTGGTTCACTGATGTCCCTTTAGGGAAGGAAATCTGTCGTCCTTACCTGGTCTGGCCTACATGTGACTCCAGACCCACAGCAACGTGGCTGAGTCTTAAACGGCCGAGCAAGCCACTTAGTTGTAACAAACCGCTACAAAGACACAAAAAAGGAATTAAACTGGATGGACCATCTGGCATCGACCTAGGCTCCAGAAACGACAATGGCAATCGACCCTGCAAAGCCCTCTTTACTAACATCAAGGGGCTTGTGCCAAAATTGGGAGAGCTGTCTCATAGGCTAGTCAAGCAACAGCCTGACATAGTCATCCTCACGGAATCTTACCTTACAGATAATGTCCCAGACTCCACCATCACCATCCCTGGGTATGTCCTGTCCCACCGGCAGGACAGGCCCAGCAGAGGTGGTGACACAGTGGTATACAGTCGGTAGGGAGTTGCCCTGGGAGTCCTCAACATCGACTCCAGGCCCCATGAAGTCTTATGGCATCAGGTCAAACATGGGCAAGGAAACCTCCTGCTGATTACCACATACCGCCCTCCCTCAGCTGATGAATCAGTGTTTCTCCATGTTGAACATCACTTGGAGGAAGCACTGAGGGTGGCAAGGGTGCAGAATGTACTCTGGGTGGGGGACTTCAATGCTCATCTCCAAGGGTGACTCGGTAGCACCACTACTGGCCGCGTTCTAAATGGCATAGCTGCTAGACTGGGTCTGGCAGGTGGTGAGGGAACCAACAAGAGGGAAAAACATACTTGGCCTCATCCTCACCAACCTGCCTGCCGCAGATGCATCTGTCCATGACAGCAGCGGTAGGAGTGACCACCGCACAATCGTTGTGGAGACGAAGTCCCACCTTCACTTTGAGGATATCCTCCATCGTGTTGTGTGGCACTACCACTGTGCTAAACGGGATAGATTTCAAACAGATCTAGCAACTCAAGACTGGGCATCCATGAGGTGCTGTGGGCCATCAGCAGCAGCAGAATTGTACTCGAACACAATCTGTAACCTCATGGCCCAGCATATCCCCCACTCTACCATTACCACCAAGCCAGGGGATCAACCTGCTTCAATGAAGAGTGCAGGAGTGCATGCCAGGAGCAGCACCAGGCATACCTAAAAATGAGGTGTCAACCTGGTGAAGCTACAACACAGGACTACTTGCATCCAAACAGCATAAGCAGCAAGGGATAGACAGAGCTAAGTGACCCCACAACCAATGGATCAGACCTAAGCTCTGCAGTCCTGCCACATCCAGTCGTGAATGGTGCTGGGCAATTAAACAACTCACTGGAGGAGGAGGCTCCACAAATATCCCCATCCTCAATGATGGAGGAGCCCATCACATCAGTGCAAAAGATAAGGCTGAAGCAGTCGCAACAACCTTCAGCCAGAAGTGCCGAGTGGATGATTCATTCCGGCCTTCTCCGGGGGTTCCCAGCATCACACAGCCAAATAGATTCACTCCACGTGATATCAAGAAACAGCTGAAGGCACTGGATGCTGCAAAGACTATGGGCCCTGACAATATTCCAGCAATAGTACTGAAGACTTGTGCTTCAGAACTTGCCGCACCCCCTAGCCAAGCTGTTCCAGTACAGCTACAGCACTGGCATCTACCCGGCTATGTGGAAAATTGCCCAGGTATGTCCTGTACACAAAAAGCAGGACAAACCCAACCCGGCCAATTACCATTCCATCAGTCTACTCTCGATCATCAGTAAACTAATGGAAGGGGTCATCAACAGTGCTGTCAAGCAACACTTGCTTAGCAATAACCTGCTCACTGATGCACAGTTTGGGTTCTGCCAGGGCCACTCAGCTCCTGGCCTCATTACAGCCTTGGTTCAAACATGGACAAAAGAGCTGAACTCCCGAGGTGAGGTGAGAGTGACTGCCCTTAACATCAATGCAGCATTTGACCGAGTGTGGCATCAAGGAGCCCTAGCAAAACTGTGCTCAATGGGAATCAGGGGGAAAACTCTCCGCTGGCTGGAGTCATATCTAGCACAAAGGAAGATGGTTGTGGTTGTTGGAGGTCAGTCATGTCAGCTCCAGGACATCGCTGCAGGAGTTCCTCAGGGTAGTGTCCTCGGCCCAACCATCTTCAGCTGCTTCATCAATGATCTTCCTTCCATCATAAGGTCAGAAGTGGGGATGTTCGTTGATGATAGCACAATGTTCAGCACCATTCGCAACTCCTCAGATACTGAAGCAGTCCATGTCCAAATGCAGCAAGACCTGGACAATATCCAGACTTGGGCTGACAAGTGGTAAGTAACATTCACACCACACAAGTGTCAGGCAATGACCATCTCCAACAAGAGAGAATCCAACCATCGACCCTTGACGTTCAATGGCATTACCATCACAGAATCCCCCACTATCAACATCCTGGGGTTACATTGACTAGAAACGGAACTGGACTAGCCATATAAATACTGTGGCTACAAGAGCAGGTCAGAGGTTAGGAATCCTGCGATGAGTAACTCACCTCCTGACTCCCCAAAGCCTGTCCATCATCTACAAGGCACAAGTCAGGAGTGTGATGGAATACTCCCCACTTGCCTGGATGAGTACAGCTCCCACAACACTCAAGAAGCTGGACACCATCCAGGACAAAACAGCCTGCTTGATTGGCACCACATCCACAAACATTCAGTCCCTCCACCACCGATACACAGTAGCAGCAGTGTGTACCATCTACAAGACGCACTGCAGGAATTCACCAAGGCTCCTTAGACAGCATCATCCAAACCCACGACCACTACCATCTAGAAGGTCAAGGGCAGCAGATAGATGGGAACACCACCTAAGTTCCCCTCCAAGTCATTCACCATCCTGACTTGGAAAGATATCGCTGTTCCTTCATTGTCGCTGGGTCAAAATCCTGGAACTCCCTTCGTAACAGCACTGTGGGTGTACCTACACCACATGGACAGCAGTGGTTCAAGAAGACAGCTCATCACCCCCTTCTCAAGGACAACCAGGGATGGGCAATAAATGCTGGCCCAGCCAGCAAAGCCCACATCCCATGAATGAATAAAAAAAAGCCAATGTCATGCTTTTGAAGTGTAGTCACTGTTGTAATACAGGAAATGCGACAGTTATTTTGTGCAGAACAAGGTGCCTGCCGCAAACAACGTGATAATTTTTTAAAATTCCTTTGATGAGATGTGGGTGTTGCTGGCAAGGCCAGCATTTGTTGCACATCCCTAATTGCCCTATCCCTAATTGAACTGAGTGGCTTGCTAGGACCATCTCAGAGGGCAGTTAGGAGTCAACTGCATTGCTGTGGACCTGGAGTCACATGTAGGCCAGACCAGGTAAGGACGGCAGATTTCCTTCCCTAAAGGGGCATTAATGAACCAGATGGATTTTTACAACAATCGACGATAGTTGCATGGCCACCATTACTGAGACTAGCTTTGTATTCCAGATTTATTAATTGAATTTAAATTCCACCAGTTGCCATGATGAAATTTGAACCCCCGTCCCCACAGCATTAGCCTGGGCCTCTGGATTACTAGCCCAGTGACACTGCCACTACATCGCCATCTTTCCCCTAAATAACATCCAGATAATCTGTTTTAGGTGTCGGGGAGAACTCTTCATAAAAGATACTACTTTTAAATTCATCTGAAAGAGCAGACAGGCCATTGTTTTAACATCTCCTCCAAAAGACAGTCCGTCCGATAGTGCAGCTCTCCCTCAGCGCCACACGGGAATGTCCGCCTGGGTTAGGTACTCAGGCTTCTGGCATGGAACCCAAAACTTTCCAACTTGAAGGCAGGAGTTCGACCACCCAGCCACAGAGACAGTTCCCTGCTTCTCTCCTCTATTGAAGGGAATGTTAGAGTCGAGTACCTCAGCCAAGTGACCATTCTTCAAGCACAGACTGGACAGTAACTATCGGGAGGCTATTTGACTGTGGTGAGCCATCACCACCAAGCTCGGTTTTTTCCCTCATGCCAACGCGCCCTACAACAGGCTTCACTAGACTGGAAAATCATGGCTCATTTTCGTTTTTTGCTCTTCTCATCCTAGAGCCAGGAACCCTACTGACCTAGGGTGGGTATTGAACCTGGGTCTAACCGGTCTCTAACGCAACAGGCGTTACCAAAAAAACAGCCAACAAGCAGAAGACCTTTGGGATTTCCACTGGCGGAACTCGAATGGCAGGACACTAGCGTTACCACATGGGTTTCCTGCTTTTACACTGCTCAGTATGGCTCTCTTGTCTGATGGCAGATTCTCAGACCCACATGGTAAGGGTTGTGTGATGGGGGAGGTTGGAGCTGCCTAGGAGTAGCCTTGCCTGCAATCTGAACAGAGTTTAGGTCCCAGGCAGCTGAAGGCATGGCTGCCAATGGTGGACCAAAGGGTACTGGGGATGAGCAAGAGGCCAGAATTGGAGCAGCGTAGAGATCTTGGAGGGTTGTAGGACTGGAAAGGGTGACAGAGATAAGGAAAAGTGAGGCCATAGAAAGATCTGGACAGAGGAATGAGTATTTTAAAATTGAGGGGCTGCCAGGAGCAAATGTTGGTCAATGAGCGCAGATCAATAGGAAATTCTAGGTCAGCCATCTAGACCAACTCTCCTGTTCAACCCATCTTAAACCAGAAACTAGCAGAGATAAAGTTTTAGATCTGTGAAGAGTAATATCCTGAGCTGATAAAGGATTTTGTTTCTGTTCAGTGCAAGATAAAGTTCACTTTAACAGCTAGAAACAGCAGCTCAGCTGATTCTATTTAAAACTACTTTATGCTGGCAAAATAAATTATACCAAAAACATCATATATCCAAGGCTTCTAAATGAGAAGCTAACATAAATTAGTAAGAGCTGAATTCTATCAGTGCAGATTAGCCTATCCCTTAAATGGGAACAAGCCAGTGAAATGGATCAATAACACGGCCTCAGGGCTTATAGGTCTCATGTCTGTATATGGGCACAGAAAGGGTCTGCTCTATTGTTAGACTTCTCCATTACGACAGCAATTTAATCACAGCACTGCTTTCCCCAGAATGGTCACCAACAATAGGAGACAGACCAGAATGCCTTCGGAAACACTGGGCATTGTTTGGCATCGAATTTTTCTCATGCCATTTAAATTACAGGCACACTTAAAACGAAAGGGCACAGAAACACCTCCCCCAGCCCTGTGGTTGGAACAACCTTGGCACAAGATGGTTTGGAGTGTGGAGAGGTTGTGTTTTTTTTTTGTTGGGTGAAGGAGGATGGGGTAAGCTGCTGAACAAACGCAAGTCTTTTCTTACGAATCAAAGCAAATTAACTGGGGTTAACGAAAGCTGGGTGACATTTATAACTCCGCAAAACAACATTACAGTCACAATAGGTCAGAAATTGCAGAAAGGTACAACTCGTGACAGATTTTTATCCTCAGCCTTCAGATCACAACATACTTGCACAAATCATATAAGGACATACAAAATAGGAGCAGGAGTAGGCCATTTGGCACCTCAAGCCTGCTCTGACATTCAATACGATCATGGCTGATCATCAATCTCAATCCACATTCCCGCACTATCCCCATATTCCCTGATTCCAAGTGCCCAAAAATGGCATTGATCTCTCTCTTGAATATACTGACCGAATGAATGGCATACTCAGCACAGTGGTAGCACCTCCGCAGCACAGGCTGTAGCAGCTGAAGTTGGCAGCCCATCGTATCGCCTCCTTCGGGTAACCAGGAATGGGCAATAAATGCTGGCCTGGCGAGTGATGCCCACATCCCAAGATAGTGTCCTTCTGACCAATGAGGGCCACGTTCTCCAGCCAGAATAAGATCCCAGTAGCTCTGAGCTAGGTACAGTGCCATGAGGCTCCCAGAGTAGTTTGGGGATGGCGGAGGGGAGGTAACAATAGCAGGGGAAAGGAGATACGGAGCAAAGCAAAGCGGCACTGCACCCACAGGAAGTATCGGCGACAACAGAACACTGGGAAGGAAACGAGTGCTCAGGCTGATAAAAAGATAAAATACAACAGCTGAAAAAAGGCTCAAGAGTTAACTAGTGGGAATTTCAACAAGCTTTAAAGACTAACAGCATTGTAAAAGCAATTTGTTAGAAATACGGAGCTTGGAAAGCCTTCCGGAATGCTCTTCCAACATGGCCACACTTCCGCTGCTTTTAAGCCACATGGGGTTAGGGTTGCCAACTCTGGTTGGGTGTTTTCTCGGAGGTTTCAACACTTGACCAGCCACCCAACTCCCACAACCCTGCCATTGGTCCATTCTCCAGGTACACTGCCATCCAATCGCCACCCTGGAGATTAATCTTCAATTACTGGGAACTCCAGGGTAATACTGGCGGCTTGGCAATCGCACTAAGCCAAGGTCTCAGGATCTCAGAGGCAGAAGTCTCACATAGTGGGCTCATTAGCCCATGGTAAAACCGGTAGGATTCATGAAAACCAGCCATCAAACTTCACTGAAGCCAGCTGCAAGCAGTCTGGAGAGGTTGGCGAGCTGAGCAGCTTAATCTTCATAATAAAAACAAAACAGGCGAATGAAGTGTCATCGATCTGAAACTCTGTTTCTTTCTCCACAGGTGCTGCGGAGTTTGCTGAATATTTCCAGCACTTTGTGATGCAACATCTCATGAACTTGCTGTCTCTTGCAGACCTCAAGGCAAGCTGAAGCTCCTGTAAGATAGTTCTCAAATCAAAAAGAATGTTTTCCTTTCCTCAGCAGGCTCCATCAATATTCTGTGTTAGCACAGCGAGACCAAGAATATTACATGGTGGCAAAAGGTGGAAGAATAAGGATGGAAAAGCCTTCAAAAGGTGGCAAGATCCACAAATTAGAAGATATCAATGGTATTGAGATGTTTTTCCTTGGGAAGATGCAAGAACCAAAGGGAAGCTACTGGAGTGCTGATGCCCTAGTAAAGGGAAACAAGACCCACTTTAACTTAGACGCAGGTGCAGCAGTTTCAGTTTTTTCTGATGCTGAACCACGGTTGTAGAAAAGGTCTCTTCAGCATCAAAAAACTGCACATGCCAGGAGGTATAGAACTCAAGGTCACAGGACAACTGAATGCAAGCCTTCAATATAGAGAGAGAGAAAAATCACTGAAACCTGAAATGTGATCCTGAGCTAGAGGTGTTCACTCTTAAGCAGGAAACCCTGCACTGACTTGCATCTGCTTTGCAGAGTAGAGGAACTGGAAAGCTGAGAGGATCAGCCTAAAGGCTTCAGAGCTGAATTTTCACAGGACTAGGAAAGCTGAAGACAGTGTACCACATCACTCTACATCCTGAAACGAAGCCAGTGTGTCTGTTTACACCCAGAAACGTTCCTCATCCACTCTTGTCCAAAGTAAAGAAGGAAATTGACTCGATGTCGAAGCAAAGGGTTATTTCACCTGTGGTGGAACCAACAAGCTGGTGCTCGGGGATGGTCCCAGTGCCCAAACCCAACGGATTGATGAAAATTTGCGTAGATCTTACACAGCTGAACAAAGCAGTTGAAAGTAAAGTTCATCACATGTCGTCTGTGGTCAAGAGCTTAGCTAAATTGGGAAAGAGTTCAATCTTCATGAAGCTAGATGCAAATAATGATTTTTGGCAACTACCCCTTGATGGAGTGTCTAAGTTGCTCACAACGTTCATTACACCATTTGGGAGGAATTATTTCAACGGATTACCCTTTGGTATCACATCAGTGGCAGAAATCTTCCAGAGGACAAGGTCAAGTATCCTAGAAGGGCTGGATGGAATCGTATGTCACATGGATTATATCCTGATCCGTGGGTACACTCAAATAGAAAATGACACTAGAGTGCGAGCTGTGCCACAGTGTCTACAGGAAGCAGGGCTGTCACTCAACAACAAATGTGAATTCTCGCAGCCAACTATCAAGTTGCTTGGGCATATTGTGGATGCATCTGCTGTCAGAGTTGATCTACAGGAGACAAGAGCAATCAAGCAGTTCCCAGCTCCTCAGAATGTGACTGAGCTCCAGAGATTCAAGTTGGAAAGATCCTGCCCAGCCTCGCTGTGGTCAACGAGCCACTACGTCAACTCCATGAAAATACCTGGTGCTTGGGAGGAAGCACAACAGAGGCCTTTTGGATCGAAAAGAGAAAGCAAGATCATGAGACATTCCAGCACTTCCTGTGATGAAATATACTGTCTCATTAGCATACCAGACTTAGCATTAACTCCTTATACTACAGTGATCTGGAATGCACTGCCTGAAAGGGTGAGGGTATTATAGTAAACTTCAAAACAGAATTGGGTAAATATGGGAAGGGAAAAAAAAGTATAGGGCTATAAACAAAGAGCGTGAAAATGGGATTCATTGGATAGTTTTACTGAAGAACCTGCCCAGGTATGATACACCCAAATGTCTCTTTCTCTGCTGTGTTATTCTATGGTTCTAGTCTATGGCTCTCATTTTCTTCAAGCACCATCATTTATTCATCGTGAAAATAGCGAAGACAAGAGAAACAAGAAATAAAGCCTCCAGGTATTCATCCAACTGGAGTTTGCAGCCTCAGTCACTGTTGATCATGGAATCTGCCCCTAGAAACATAAACATCCTGGATATCAGGGCTGGGCCACAAAACCCCCAAACTCAAAGTACCAGGGTGACACAACCTCCCGTCTCCAACATCAGCAATACCTTTAACATGGTTAACATCAAAAGCAATCCAGAGTGGGGGAAAACAGAGTTGGGGAGAAGCGAATGCACAATAATGGTAGGAGAAATAGGGGAAGAGAGATGAGGTTAAAGGGATGGGTTTTGAGGAAGGGAAAAGGGGTAGAAGAGGCAGACCAGCTCGAGAAAAGAATTTTACAGGATTCCCAATCGGGAAAAGGGGCTGGTTGATGATGCAGCACCATAAACCAGTCACAGGAAAATCTCTCAATTTCCCATCGAGCCAGTCAGCCTATCCTAGGTGGCAGGGCAGAGGGTTTTAGGACAAGAGCTTCAGATTAAGGGATATGAGAACTGAAGGGTTTTTCAGCAACTGGGGAGCAGTTGGAGTTGGTGGGTGGTATGAGGAAGGGAGAGTCAGACAGGGGTGTACAAGTTGGAAGAGTTTGGAAAGGTCGGGTGGGTTGAGTTCATGGATAGACAGTGAGTAATGACTGATATCAGTGCATTGGGAGAGGTGGGGTGAGTGGGTCACTGAATACAAGATGTGGGCAGCAGTGTTTTCAATGATGTGACCCCTTGAGGGTTGGTGGGGTGGGGGGATGGGTACATGGAGTTTGGAAAACCATTGAGGAGAGCCTGAAGTCGCTAAAGGCAATGGCCAATGGTTTTAGCAGTGTGGAAAGGAAGTGGAGATGTGGTGGTAATGTCACTGGGCTATTAATCCAGAGGCCCAAGCTAATGCCCCAGGGACATGGGTTCGAATTCCATCATGGCAGCTAGTGAAATTTAAATTCAATTAATAAATCTGGAACATAAAATCTATCATTATTTGTAAAAACCCATCTGATTCACTAATGTCCTTCGGGGAAGGGAAGGAAATCTGCCATTCTTGCCTGGTCTGACCTACATGTGACTCCAGACCCACAGCAATGTGGTTCACTATTAACTGCCCTCTGCAATGGCCTAGCAAACCACTCAGTTCAAGGGCAACCTGGGATGGACAATGAATGCTGACCTTGCCAGTGATGGCCACATCCCATGAAAGAATAAAGAAAAATACAGACACAAGGTATTGTGATGTGGAAATGGAGAGGATAGTGGGGCTGGACGGGATGTAGGGTTTGATAATAATCTACGGCACATGCAAAAACACAGGCATATCTTGACACAGGAAGAGAGAACAGCACAAATATAAAAGGAATGGTGACCACTGCTCCTCATGTTCATTAGGCACGGCAGCCTTAGAAACGATCTCCTCGTATCTCCACTGCCTCTCGTTTACCCTTGTGGGGGGATTGTTAATCGCTATCAGACTAACCTCTCCCTCCTCGCTGAGCCCCAACAACTTCAAATCATCGGACACCTCAGTTCTGCATAAACCTCGGCTTCCAGCTCAACCTCATGCTCTCATTGGCCTACACTCACTTACACGCCAGCATTTCAGACAATCCAGGAGAAAAATCATAAGGTCAAAAAAAAAAGTAAAGCCCTACTTCTATGAACACTTTCGTTCAATGGTTATATAACAATTAAAGTTGTGGAAAAGGCTGTTTGACTGGGTTCAACATTTGGAGGTAAGCAGTCGTGTGCTGAAACCTCCCACCATACCGATCAGAGTTGGAAACCCTCCGCAGGACATCAAATATAAATCCTTCCATAGCCTCAGCCCACACAATCATCTTCAGCTTTATTGCCCTCCTTATTTCTCCTCAGAAAAAACTACCCCCCTCCCCCCCTTCCCCCCCCACCTTAACTCCCCCACACCCCCAGCACTCTGGCTCTAACTTGAACTTTTAATGCACTCCCATCCCTCTGCTCCAGCATCTGTCAACGCCACAATAACACTCTGCAATTGGACTGCTCCACTCCCCTCCACCCTCTCAAACCACTCCAGCTTTCTGACACCTCTCCACATGGGTAGGACAATTGCTCCTTTCTTCGATCCTCTCTGCAATACCCTGGGAAGACTTTTCTCAGTTGAAGTTAGCAGTGATGACACTCTTGCCTCCTAGTCAGAAGGTCGTGGGTTCAAGTCCCACTGCAGAGACCTGAGTGTTTAAGCCAGGCTGATGCATCCCTGCAGTCCTGAGGGAGCCCTACACTGTCAGAGATGCTGTATTTTGAATGCGATGTAAAACTGAAATCCCACTTGCCCTCTCAGATGGATCTAAAAGATCCCATGGCATGATTCAAAGAAGATCAGAGACGTTCTCCCCACCTAATGGCCAATAGTTATCTGCAACCAACATCAGTAAAACAGATTATCTGATCACATTGCTCTTTATGGGACCTTGATGTCTACACATTGGCTGCATTATTCCCTACATTTCAACAGTGACAGCATTTCAAAAAGAATTTCATTGGCTGTAAACGCTTCGGGAAGCACTGAGGTTGTGATAGGTACTATATAAATGCAAGACTTTATTGTTTTTAATCAGTCTTTCTACTTGCCATTCCTTTTTCTAAAATTAATCTCACACTTTGTTTTAGACACACCCTCTGTACCTTTCTGAGCTTAGGTCCTGTCGCAAGCTGTGCAAATAGTCACAACCCGATCAGCCAAAACTAAACAAAGTTGGCAAAATTTAGTATAATTCATTACTTTCATTCCAGCCTCTTTAACTGAACTGTTTCTCTTCTGTCTAGTGATTCTGTTCCTTCTCTCTCTAGCAATGTGTCCACAGCAGCCCAGCTCACTGCGGCATCGGACAAGTGGCCAAAATAGGCTCATTTTAGCTGTGCCTAGACTGTGGATGCTTTTAGTTACAGGTCACCAACCTCATCTAACCTTGGTCTGTCCTCGACCAACGTAGAGGTCCCTGGGTAGTTGATAGATGTTTGGAATTGAATGCAGGGATTCAGGTCTCTTGCTCATCCCTGATTTTAATCGCTTCACTATTGACAGCCATACCTTCAGCTGCCAAGGCCCAAAGCTCAGGAATTCCCTCTCTATCACCCTCTTCCTCTGCACCTCTCTGCTTGTTTATGATACTTCTTAAAACCTACGACTTTGACCAAGCTTTTGGTCACCTGAACTAACATCTCCTTACGTGGCTCGTGTATCGTCTTCAGTTCGGGGGGTCTAGGAGGGGTTTCTTTAGGGTTTGCCTGTTACCCTAGAATACTACCCTGGACTGTCATCTGTAAAAACCATTCTTGCTTATTGACAGATCTATACACATCTGAGTGCGCGACATGAGGTTGAACTGCTGCTTCCCACCAGGCCTCAGTCTCTTAGTCATGTGACATTGCATCACAGTTACATCATTAGCTATATCAGTATCAGATGCTGCTGATGTTAACCCTTTGCTCTACATCTCTCCCCAAGTCATTATCCCAACTATATATATCCTCCTATCTCTCCCTCCCCAAAGTCTCAGACTTCACAGGGTTAGTCTCTGTGGTGCTTTCACCAATCCCCCTGATCTGGTCCTGATTTCATTTCGAGGTTGAGGACAAACTGCACTCTCTCGTCGTTCGACAGGAGTGTCTTCCACCTGGGCGGTTGTCGAGTTTCTACCTGTTTCTGGTTTCTTGTCCCCATCCGGATCTAAACTCACTGGGGAGAGTGCGCTGTAATATCAAAGCCCCGCTGCTCCCCGAGCCATGACAGAGGTGAACAGTTTGACCAAACCATCAGATTTCCCCAATTCTACCTAACGGTTTCATTTAGGTTAACAGAATACAAGCACTAGGTTTGTAAACTTAATAAGTAAATAACTGTTTATTGAACAAATTGTCTTTAACTAGTGGGAAAAGAAATAAATATGACCTGCTAACTTCTAACTCCATAACTTAAACTCTACCCCTACACACACACACACACACACACACACACACACACACAGACAGAAACACATACAGACGCACACACACGCCCACACACACACAAAACATGGATTTTTAAGGGCGAGATAAAACAGTTCAATAGCACCAATCTGGAATACAGGATTATATGGGTTGATTTTGATTGATGTCTTCCAAATTCCTTGTGGTTTGTTGTCGATATCACAAGGTGGTCTCCCAGCACTTTCAGTCTGAGGTTCACTGGTTGAAAAACTTGCTTTTCAATGTCTCTTCTGGTGATTTTCCTCTTTTCCTCTTGACAGGGTTTTTTTTTTCAGAGAAAGCAGGTTACGGAGGAATGAAGAAAAAGGCAGTTAGCTAGCTTTGTAGATTTACTGGAATCTTACACACGCACAGGAGAGAGAGGTTTTAGAGAAGTGTTCTCTTTGTAGGCTAGGATCTCTCTGCTCATTGCTATCACACAAAACCTTGGTCACTTGATCAGGAGCCAATTAAAATGTTGTTGCTAGGCAGTTCCCCTTAGTCCAGAACATCTTTCCGGCACCATCCTGTTCCCTTATGGCACCCTATGTTCCAGGATAGCAACATTGTAGATATTCCTCATCCTGTTCCAGCAACTATGTCTTTCAACTGCAGCCATGGTAGTTTTAAAGCCACAGTCCAATTTTAAAGCCAAAGCCCAAGAAAAATAGAAAAAAAGGTTATTTACGATAGCTTGACCAAGGCTCCATCGGTTTCCTTCCCAATGATATCAAGGCTCTTTGGTTTCTTCTGATATTTCCTCCCATCTCAGTTGTGGAGCTCCTTCTATTACAATGCCTCATTTCTGGTGATTTCACATCCACACCCTCTCCCCAGGCTGTGCACATACAGGTCTCGTGCTCTGTGCCTGAAGTTGAAATTCCGAGCTTGACTGTCTCTCTTGCTCCTGGTGCTTCTTAACTCTGAAGATCATCTGAGGTGATGTTAGGTTGTAGTGCTTGCTGCAGGGCTGGAAGTTGTGTTCACAGCCGTCTTCCCGTCAATAGTTCTAATGGTGCGAACCCGTTTTTGAGTGGTGAGGTTCTGTAGTTGAGGAGGGCTAAGTTAGTATCTTTGTTCTTTTTCATCAATTCCTTGATTGTTGAATTCCTTTTCCTGCTTCTCCATTCACTGGGGACATCCAGGTGAACTAGTCCCAGGCCTGGAACCACATCCCTGTGCAAAATTACAGAACAGTTCATTAGCAAACTGAGGATGATTCTCTGACACCACAATGCCCAGGATGCCATGTGTCACAAAGATTCTTATTAGTGATGTAATGACTGACTTCGCTGTGGTGCTGTGCAATCTGCTCACTTCAAACCATCAACGATGGCGATGAGAACTTTAAACTCCAATAAATCCATTTGCAGGTGCTGCCATGGCCTTAAAGGAAAAGTAGATGGTGCAAGTGCTTCGGTCTGCTGTTGGCTGTTCACTACTCAAGGCAATCCGCGATTCACTCTTCAGTGGAGTGACTGATGCCTGGCCACCAGATTAACCGCTGGATTCTTGTTCTGCATTTCACTATTCCCAAGTGACCTTGATGGATTTTCTGGACAATGTTGAGTCAAAATGTTTTAGGGATGACTAGTCTGGTCATTAAAAACTAAGAACTCATCTGTGATTGTGAGATGTTTTCTCTGTTTGAAGTCTTGGTGAAGTACTGGGTTGTTAGCAGTATAATGCGGCCATCCGTTCTGGCAATACTCTTGTATTTTGATGCACTCATCATCCTGCTGTTGTGTTTACTTAATTTCCTGTAATCTCTTCTCAGTGGCTGGTAAGTGTTTGGTAATGAGCAAAGTATGTACTTCCACTTTCTCAATAAAGTTTACATCTTCCAGTTTAACTCCTTCTACCGGTATTCTCGATAATGCATCCACTGTCATCTGATACTCCCCTTGATTGTACTCAGTAACTGAATCGTAACAAAAATGTCAAATTCCAGGCAGCATTTTTGCAAGGCTTCCTTCTTCCAAGTGTGTTCAACAGGTCGATGGCTTGCAGGCGAAAAGAGTTAGCATTGCTTTCTGCTTTTGTGTGGTAGTTTACTTCTCACTTTCAGCCTGCACCACAAAGCAGCAATGTGGAAAAAGAGAGGCAAAGGTGTAAGTCTCTCCCTGTCAGTACACAGCCTCTCCATCAACACGTCCTCAGCTGTGCCTCCTCCTGGTGACACATGGAAACTGGGTACGCCGTCACCCCAGACTAAAGCTTCAGAGGAAAACATCCTCTGCGTTCCTCTGGATTCATCACGCATAGGAAACCAGCACTCTTGCTGACTTCTCTGTTGGCGGTGCCCCAGTATATGCAGGATGCAAAGGTGATGACCCTGTACAAGAACGAGGGCGACCGCAGCAATTGTAACAGCCATTGAAGCATCTCCCTGCTGAGCATCATAGGAAAAGTATTTGCCTATGTTGCTCTTGTCAGGAGGCAGATCCTGGCTGAACACATTTACCCAGAATCCCAGTGTGGCTTCTGAAATGGAAGATCTACAATCGACATGATCGTCTCAGCCCGGCAGCTGCAGGAGAAATGCTGTGAACAAAGGGACTACTATATATCGCCTTCATCAATCTCACCAAGGCATTGACCATGTGAGCAGAAGCGGCCTATTTAAGCTGCTGGAGAAAACTGGCTGCCTGCTGAAGCTGTTCCATGTGATCTCCACTTTCCATGACAACATGATGGGTAAGGTCAGCTGTGATTGGGCAACATCGGAATCTTTTGAGATCCGCAGTGGGGTCAAATAAGGTTGTGTTCTGGCACCGACACACTTTGGCCTATTTTCTTTGCTGCAGAAGCTGTCTACTTTTTTCTTTTCTTTATTCTTTCATAAGATGCGGGTGTTACTGGCAAGGCCAGCATTTGTTGCCCGTCCCTAGTTGCCCTTGAACCGAGTGGCTTACTGGGCCATTTCAGAGGGCAGTTAAGAGTCAACTCATTCTGTGGGTCTGGAGTCACATGTAGGCCAGACTAGGTAAGGGTGGCAGATTTCCTTCCCTAAAGGACATTAGTCAACCAGATGGGTTTTTACAAGAATCAATGATAGTTTCATGGTCACCATTACTGAGACCAGTGCTTTTTTTCCATATTTATTAACTGAATTCAAATTCCACCAGCTGACGTGGTGGGCTACATGTCAGAATTGACAGGAAGCTGATCAGCTCACCCGAGATCCAAGACAAAGGTTCACCAAGTCCTCATCTGAGAGTTGCTCTCCTCTGATGATGCCACACTAGCATTCCATGCCGAGGAACTCCTTCAGTGGCAAATGGACAGGCTCTCACACCTGTAAAGAGTTTGGTTGGACCATCGGCATCAGGAAGATAAATGTCATGGTCCAGGACGTTGCCATACCTCCATCTATCAGCACTAACAATGTGACGCTGGAGGTTGCTGATAACTTCACATATCTGGGCTCCACAATCACCAGCAATCTGTCACTTGATGCTGAAATCAACACACGCATCACAAAAGCTACAGCTATTATGTCCAAGCTGAGTAAGAGAGGGTGGAACAACAGCCTGACTGGGAACACTAAACTGTGAGTCTAGCAAGCCTGCATCCTCAGTGCTACTGTGGTGAGACCTGGACAACGTATGTGAGGCAGGAGAAAAGGCTGAACAGTTTCCATCTTTGATGTCTCAGGCATATTCTTAGCATCATCTGGCAGGACAAGGTCACCAACTCAGAGGTCCTGGGGTGTGCTAATTCCCTCAACATACACTCATTGCTAAGCCAACCACGTCAGCGCTGGCTCGGGCCACATTCCTCAGTTGGATGACGATTACTGGGTCGCAGCCTCCTGGGCATCCAAACCTCTTCTCGAATATCACCTGCAAGCAAGATATAAAGACGGCCGACACTGACACTGACAACGGGGAGACAGACGCTGACAGCTGAGGCCTCTGGAGGCTGATTGTTTCGAAGGGTATTGGAAGAGGCGAGTAGAAATGAAAAACTCAGCTGGCTGAGAAGGGGCCTGAGAGGAAACAGAGGCCCAGCTAATCGTCCACCTTCTTAGCCTTCCTCTGCCGCAAAGGCGGCAGGGACTGCCATGCCAGAGTGGGGTTTCTGAGCCACACCGGGTGATGTTTAACACTGAGTTGACCACCATGGCACAAACCAGAGTCTTACAAGATGGAAGGCTGCCACAGTGAACTTACAGCCATGAGCAAAACTAGTGTTCGAAGCAGAGCCAAGCACTTGAACGCACGGCTCCGGGTTCTAAAAGCTACTGTTTAAGCGGATAAATTGGCAATGAGAGCCTGAAGGATGGAGTCTAGAAGGAATCTAGACAAGCAGTTCTACGATAAATGCGCTCCCAGAACAGTTAACTGGATTGGGGTAGAGTGAGCTTCAACACCAGGGTATCAATTGCCCAGCCAGCTAGTGAGATGGCTGCTCTCATACCCATGTCTCCCCCACATCTGCAACACTGAACATATTTAAGTGGATGGAACAACACAGCCGTATGTTTCCTGCATTCTTAAAGCAAGTGCCAAGTCATTTGTGAATCATGTTGCCTTCTTCCCAAAGGAGAAGTGTGTCAGCATTTTACCCAGAACCCTAAATGTTAATGTAATCTTCAGCTCCCCTTGTTAGTGTTTAACACTCATACAATCTAGAAGCAACCCTTGTTGCTGCCTGTCACTTTGGCTCAGTGCCAACTCTCATCACAGAGTCAGGAGGTTATGGGTTCACAACCCACTTCAAACCTTAAGCATCTATGTCTAGGCCAATGCCTCAAGGGGTACTGCCTTGGTAAGCACGTTCAGGCATTTGATGATGTTAATAGTGCTATGCAAATATAAGTTGTTGTTGTACCATGTTTGTTGAAAGAGACTTTAAGCAGAGGGCTCTCTCAGGTGGATGTGAAATACCCCACCGCACTGTTCAAAGAGACTTCTCCCAGTGTCCTGACCAATATTCCTCTCTAATGCAACATCAGCAAAACAAATCAGCTGGTCCTCATCTCCTTTGCTATTTGTGGGAGCTTGCTGTGCACCCCTTGGCAGCCGTGTTTACTGCATAACAGCAGTGACTGCATTTCAGAAGCAAATAACCGGCTGGGAAGCCGTCTGGGACATCCTGAAGCTGAGAGAGGCTGCCCCACATGTAAGGAGAGTTTGGAGCCCCCGGCAGTGCTGTGGGAGGAGGTGAATCATCTCCTGCATTTGGACAGGAAGGTGTTTGGGGGAAGGGCAGTTTTAAGTAAGGTCAGCATAAGAGTGAAACATGGTGTCACGGAGGCAACAGGCCCCTCCAGGAAGCAGAGAAGGGAAGGAAGCAGCAGATAAGTGAGTGGGCGAAAATTTGGCCGACGGAATACAACATGGAGAAATGTGAGGTTATCCAATTTGGTAGGAAAAACAGAAATACAAAGTATTTCTGAATAGGTGAAAGGCTGGGAAGTGTTGAACTCCAAAGGGACTTGGGTGTCCTTGTTCATGAGTCACTGAAAGCCAACATGCAGGTAGAGAAAGCAATTAAGAAGGCAAATGATATGTTGGCCTTTAAGAGAATGAGAGGTGAACTCACACAAACATACAAAATTCTCACAGGGCCCGATGGGGTAGACGCAGGGAGGATGTTTACCCTGGCTGGAGGGCGGGGTCTAGAACCAGGGGACAAAGTCTAAAAATAAGGGGCAGGTCATTTAGGGCTGAGATGAGGAGGAATTTCTTCACTCAGAGGGTGGCAAATCTTTGGAATTCTCCGTCCCAGAGGACTGCGGAGGCTCAGTCGCTGAGTATGTTCAAGACTGAGATCGATAGACTTCCACATATTAGAAACATCCAGGGATACGGGGATAGTGCAGGAAAATGGGGGTGAAGTAGAAGATCAGCAATGATCTCATTGAATGGCAGAGCGGAGCGGGCTCGAAGGGCTGAATGGCCATTCCTGCTCCTATTTCTTATGTTCTTATATGTTTGATAGTGCAATCGATTTGGAGGTGCATGGGGAAATATAGAGGCAACTGCAGAGGCTTTGGGAAGAAAGCTGAATTCAAAGGGGTCCCTGTCAGAGGAACAGTGCAAGAGCATACCGGCGTTTAGAAAGTGCCTGTCACAATCTTTGGACATCCCCAAGCGTTTGACAGCCAATTAAGCACTTTGTAGTCATTCTCGCAATGTAGGCAAACACAGCAAGAGACTGCCAGTGAAGGAAGTGTCTGGACAACATTAAAGACCAGCTTAACCAGAACCAGCATCATCCACTGTTGCTACAGTCAGGTAGTTTGGAGGACCATGGTCATCTACACCACTTGGCATAGCACTGCAGGTAAATAACCGGATTTTTTTTAGCTAACATTCGTTCAGAGATAAAGGGGAGAGGAGGTGGTGGTATTATCACATAGTGGTATTATCACATAGTGGTATTATCACATAGTGGTATTATCACATAGTGGTATTACCACATAGTGGTATTATCACATAGTGGTATTATCACATAGTGGTATTACCACATAGTGGTATTATCACACAGTGGTATTATCACATAGTGGTATTACCACATAGTGGTATTATCACATAGTGGTATTACCACATAGTGGTATTATCACATAGTGGTATTATCACATAGTGGTATTATCACATAGCGGTATTATCACATAGTGGTATTATCACATAGCGGTATTATCACATAGCGGTATTACCACACAGTGGTATTTTCACTGGACTGGTAATCCAGAGGCCCAGGGACCTTGGTTTGAATCCCACCACGGCAGATTGTGGAATTTGAATTCAACAAAAAAAATCTGCAATTAATAAGTCTGATGATGGCCATGAAACCATTGCTAATTGTCCTAAAAACCCATCTGGTTCACTAATGCCCTTTAGGGAAGGAAATCTGCTTTCCTTACCTGGTCTGGCCTACATGTGAATCTAGACCCACAACAATGTGGTTGACTCTCAAGTGCCATCTGAACAAGGGCAATTAGGGATGGGCAATAAATGCTGGTCCAGCCAGTGCCATCCACACCCCATGAACAAATTTTTTAAAAATGTTGGGCAGGACACCCAGAGAGTCCCCTGTTCTTCAAATTAGTCTCATGAAATCTTTTACTTTCAAAAGGGAAGGTGGACTGTTGGTTTAATATCTCACCTGAAAGACAGCACTTCTGAGAGTGCAGCACTCCTTCTGTACTGCACCGGGATGCCAGCACAGATTATTTGGCATTTGAGCTGGAGTGCAACTTGAATCCATGAACTTCTGACTAAGAAGCAACAGGGAACCACAGTTGAGGAGAGGGAGGGAGTGAGTGAAAGTGCACAGGAAATGGGACACACCCAGTCACACCCTGTCACACCAAGGCAGGTGAATCACCTCAGCTGAGGAAGAAGGTGAGGCCACAGGAAAGTGGAGTATGAGCGGGTGAGAGCGAGGCTAAGGGCAGGAATTTTCCCACAAGCCTCCGGGCACTGCCATCAGGCTCAAACGTGGGTCAAGAGACCACACGGTGTGGGAAACAGTCACTCATCAGTGATTTTCTCCGAATTGGCCGATTAAATGGACAGAGGATGGGCCAATTAAGGATGTCAAGCGGGTACTCAAAGCTGGGGGGGGCGCAAACTTGAGGCGGCGGTGGGGTTATGGGTATGTGAGGGAGAGGGCGCCCAAACTGAAGCTGCCCTCTCTCCAACTTCCTTAAATTTAAAAATAAAACAATGGCCTCAGCAGCCTGGCAACCATAGTGGGCGGGGGTGGAGGGTACCCTTCCACAGGGCAGTCTATGGCTGCAGCTGAAGACCAGCAGCCGCAAGGGCATCCAAGCCTTCCTGGAGCACTATGGCCTCCCCAGTCTGCCGGCAGAGGCCACTTCAAGACAGCTGCCCTGTTCCCTGGCACCTCCAGGGACAATTCCCACCAGCCTCCAACAATAGGCCTTAGTAGGCCTTTAGTTGGGTGCACTGGCCACCCGCCACTCGCAGGCTAAGTAACCCTGCCACCCCCTACCCCTCATCCTGGGAAAATGGCTGAAGGGGAGGGTGGAGCCGGCATGAGAAATTCCCTATCCGTCCGTCTCCATTCGCACCCCCTGCCCAGTTCCCTAAAAGATCTGCCCAAAGAGACTGGGAGAGGGGCTGGGGTTCTTAAACAAAGCAGGATGGGTAGAAATGCACGTAGTTACGGAGTCGGTGGGCATGTAGCTGATCTCTGGAGAAAGCCCGCAGCTAGAGAGGGAAGTGTGGAAGGGACGAGACATTCCGATGAAGATCAGGGACACGTGGAAATTGGAAGCA
Source organism: Cetorhinus maximus (assembly GCF_964194155.1). NCBI lineage: Eukaryota > Metazoa > Chordata > Chondrichthyes > Lamniformes > Cetorhinidae > Cetorhinus > Cetorhinus maximus. The sequence continues at coordinate 4,608,289 of NC_135905.1, read as the reverse complement.
TAATGAGAAAGGAACCGATAAAAACTGAACAGGAGTACACTGTCCTGCTCGGGGCAAACCACACCCTGCCAGGAAAATAAAAGCAAACTCCAGTCTCTGGATTAACATCAGTAATGTGGGAGAAAATGTCTTCATGAATAAAGAGAATTTAGTTGTACTTAAAAAACAAACAGCTGCAGTCTGTTAACTTACTGACCAACTGCCTGCAGCACAACACAATGCAACTTCCTGCGGGCAAATCGTTCTCAGGCTTTGAGTTGTTTCTTATTGAAGATGCTCATGTCACTGGAGTTTAACAAGTTCTCTAAGACATAGTCCCCCACCACAGAAAGCATGGCAACATCAGATAGGACTCACCCCAACTCTGTTCAGCTGGCAGGCAGGTCCACTCAGTCCTGGGTTTCTGGCCTAGAAGCAGAGATCCAATCTCCCTCCTCCGCCCTATTACTGAGCCCATACAAAGTGCCTAGGTCGTGATGCAAGGTGGCACGAATCAGGCTGGTCAGTTTCGTGCTACCCAAATATTGAAGATTTTCTTTAACTGAAAGTTCTTCTCCACTACCCTGTCTCTGCACACACCAGTCGTTCCAGATCTTTTAGGAACACCCAGGTCTGGCTCCCATTGACTTACAGGAGGGCACAGTGCACGATGGTATTAACATGAGAGCTATTCAGAGCAGCCAGCTCAAGATCATTATCAAAACCGGGTTAGTTGCACTTGTATGCAAATCTGGGCATCTGTCCATCGCCACCTCTCTCTCTGCCCATCTCCACCTCTCTCTTTCTTTCTGTCAATCTCCGTCTCTCTCCCTTTCAGTCCATCTCAGTCTCTCTCTCTCTCTGTCCATTTTCGTATCTCTCTCTTTGTCCATCTCAGTCTCTCTCTCTCTCTATCTATCTCCACCTCTCTCTGTCCAACTCTGCCTCTCTCTCTCTCTGTCTTTCTCTATCTCTCTCTTTCTCCCTCTGTTCATCTCCGTCTCTCTCTCTCTGTCTGTCCATTTCCGTCTCTCTCTCTCTCTCTCTCTGTGTCCATCTCCACCTTTCTCTTTCTGTCTGTCCAGCTCCATCTCTCTCTCTGTCTGTCCATCTCCATCTCTCTCTCTCTCTGTCTGCCCATTTCCGTCTCTTTCTCTCTCTTTGTCACTTCCCAACTGACCATTTTCTCCTCTCATTGTTGCTCATTACAAGCTAAATTTACCCAATCACATCTTTAAATACTTTGCATTCTCCATACAACTTAGGGCGAATGCTGGCACTAGAGTGCTTTTTCTGATGGTATACTAATATCTAACTACCTGGATTCACAAGACAATGCCAAGTTTTGAACAAAAAATTGTGTTTGAGAAAATGCCGATTAAATATCATCATCTGTGATAAAAGCGATATCCAATAAAAACATATAGATGCACAGGCACACAGATAATATTCAGGGAGTACAGCGTGAAAACTAATGAAACTACAACATCAAAGAACTCCAAGTATTTAACAATACACAACAGTCCAACTACTCTAGTGCTGTGGTTCTTTGACTATATGGCTAGCTCGTGGATTGATAGAGGTATAGCCTTGCTTCTTTTGATGGGTTAATGGGCAAAATCACTGAACTGTGCAGGTTGGAAGGTCCCAGGTCCATGTTAAGTTATGGTCAGCATACTACAGTTTAATAGTGCCTCCAGATTAAGGAGAATTGTTCCCATGTTCCTGTAATCAAGGACTTTCTTGGGTCGGCGTCACATCAGTCAGTGTATTCACAAAAGGCCAAGTAAGACCTGCGTGACTGCGTGACTTAATTAAACTTCAAAAATAGAATTGAAACCCACCTCTGCACAATGTCTCATTTACAATCAATTAAGTACTTTCGCAATGTAAACACTGCTTTAATGTAGGAAGCGCTCACTGTCACAAATGAAGTAACCTAATAAGCTGTTTGTTTTTCAGTTTTGGTTGAAGGAGAAATGTTGGCCAGGACAACCTTCTCTTCCACTAGCATCATACGATCTTTAACCCACCTGAGGAGACAAACAAGGCCTAGGCTTGGCCTGGAGTCTCCAGCAAATGAAGATCAATCTCCAGGACACTGCTGTGTACAGTCCTGGAGAAAAATCATGAGGACATTAAAAAGTATTGTTTATTTTCTTTGAGCATTTTTCTTTGTAAAACCTGTCTGGCTGACAGCCAAACATTATCCAATTGGGTAATGAGTCTTCTTGCTTTCCAATTGGCGTAGGGAAGCAGTACATCAAAAGGATGGATGTGTTGGCCGACAAATGGCTGGAGCATGGGGGCAAGTCATTCGAGGAATACATTTAATCACAGTTGGCAACCCTAACAGGGCCTCAGTTTAACATCTCAGCCAGAAGGCAGCATCTCCAACAGCGCCGCATTCCCTCAGGACAGCACAGGGAATGCCAGTCTGGATTAGTACTCGAGTCTCATGGAGTGGGACTTGAACCAAACATCTTCTGACTCGGGCGAGCATACTGCCAGTGAGCCAAGCCTTGGGAGCCGCAGGGAGCAGCTTTACTCAATTTGTAAACCTGTCACGTGGTGGACTCTTTGGGACCAGTCAAGAGAAAAGGGAAATGTTTCCTTTTGAAATGTGAAAATATAAATTGTACCTGGCAATCAGGAAGTTCAGTTCATCTGCACATCCCTTGATCTTGCTCTGAGCATCCAAGTGAGTCAGTCCATCAGTAGCCTCCCCGTTAATGGACACGATCACATCCCCAACACAGAGTTTGGCAGCTTCAGCCTTGCTCCCTGGAGTTATCTGACAAAAGGAAGAGGATACTGTGACCACCAAACAATCAAAGGTTACATCGGCAACTTCTTTTTCTCCCACTTCCTAACTCTCCCCCTCACATCCCAACTGGTGGCTCAGTGGGTAGCAATCTCAGCTCGAATCAGACATCCATCCTCTCAGGTAGCTAGAGGAGACCTCAGGGCAATATTTTGAAGAGGAGGATGGAAGTTCTCCCCGGTGTCCTGGCCAATATTTATTCATCATCCAACATCATTGCGACAGGTCATTAACACATTGCTGTCTGTGGGATTTTGCTGTGCACACATTGGCTGCCGGGTTTCCTGCATCACCATGGTGACAAACTTCTTCTGCTTATGGAGCTCCAAAATTATTGACTTAACTGTAAAGCGTTCTGGTGCATTCTGAAGTCATGAATGGTGCTACAGGAATGCGAACCTTTCTGTCTAACCTCCTCCAATGTTCCTGACCATTCCATTGCTGGGATACAGTCCCACAGATAACAGGCACATTCTTGAATGTCACCCAAGAGGCCGTGCTTCCTGTGAGAGTCTCGAGAGTGAATGATAGCAGGCTATTCAATAGGGAGTCTCGAGTTGGAGGAATGTAGGGTTATTAGTATGTTTTAGGGCTGGAGGAAGTTACAGAGATAGGCATCATTCTTTAGTAAGTATAAAATTATTGTGTACTGAAGAGCTTGACAGGCACAACCCAAATTTGGAAGTATCTAACACAATTTTTTTCTCCCTCAAATACAGACACCAACCAGCTATCTTCCACAGTCTGAGCCGCCAAAGTACTGGGTATTTTCTGATCTTTTATTTCTGGTGGAGAGCCCCATCCATTCAAGAAAGAACTCACATATATGTAGCACTTTTTACAACCTCAGAATGTCCCAAAGCATTCCAAAGTCAATGAAGAATTTTTGAGTATAGTCACACACTGTTAAAGTAGAAAGAAAACGTGACAGACAACTTGTGCACAGCAAGGTCCCACAAACAGCAATGTGATAATGACCGGATAATCTGTGTTGAGGTGTAAACGTTTGGGCAGGACAAGAGTGAGAACTCTCCTGCTCCCCTTTGAAACAGTGACGTGGGACATTCTACATCCACCTGGGAGAGGGGACGGGGAGCTGGTGTTTGAAGATGGTATAACCAGGCACTGGATAACAGGACACACGAGCACAGCAGACAACATAGGTCATGAACAGTGAGGATGACCAGGCCATCCAAAGAAAGAAACTGAATAGAGCTTTTACTTCAAGATTTACAGAACTGGAATTCTGTGTCTCAGAAAACATATAGGTTGGGGGTGCTGGAATAAAGAGAGAAAGGAGTGTTGGGGAAAATGTGAATTATTTTTATTTATGGCTCTTCCAGTGTTGCTTGCACTCTGCTTTTGATTTTTCCCTGACTGTTTAATTTTTTTTTAAAAACCACTTCTGGTTTTTGTTCAAACAGCAATTCCTTGCTAAACATTATAGTTGCGTTCCTGAAAAGTGCAACTTTAAGTGAAACAACTTTAAGTGGATCAAAATTTCCCATTACAAACGATGTAAAAGCTGTAGTTAGGTATCTCATCAGAAAAGGCATTAAAACATCATACCCTGTAAGTTGAAATACTATACAGTCCTACAATTGTAAATGAAATAACTTTTAAGCTAAAATAAATTTTAAAAAATTATACTAACCCTTTCTACTTACCTCTCACTCAATACCTCTCCCACTCGCCGACTCTCTCCCACTAACCAAACCTCCCGCTCGCCATTTCCCTCTCTGGAACCTTTGCACTGGGTGAGAGGGAGGAAGCAAGCGAGGGATGTTGCGAAGGCGGAGGTGGGGGGTGTCGGCAGTGAGCTGGATGTTTGGGGAGGAAAGAGGTGAGCGGAAGGATCGGGGAGGGAATCAGGGAGCGAAAGGGACAGAGAGCAGGAGGGGCCAGCGAGAGGGAGAGAATTGGTGAGAGGAACAGAACCAGTAAGTGGGAGAGGCTGCACCAAATGGTGCCAAAGAAGCAACCTTACATCAGGCTCAATGCAAAACAACGCCAAAGCGGAAATCCGGATGCTAAATGTGCATACCGGCCTCATCATATCTGCAATGCTAATGCAGGATGCTGAGTGAGCCCACCTAAAAACCAGGGACTTACTGACATCCTAGTGGTGGAAGGATGCAATTACAGCATGACAAATTTATAGACAGTTTCCATTATAAACATGGGCTTAGATATTTATAATTCATTTGTAAAACTCCAGCCTTTTCCTTTTAGTCACACTTCACCTATAAGTATATCAATGGGAAGGGATAACCAGGGAAAGAGTATAGGGCCCATTAGGGACCAAGGGGGCAATCTATGGGTGAAGCCAGAGGACATCAGTAGAGTGTTGAACGAATACTTCACATCAGTCTTTACCCAAGAGAATGAAGATGAAGGTATGGAACTCGGGGAGAGAGACTGTGAGGTTCTTGAGCAAATTGATATAGGGAGTGACAAGGTATTGGAGGTGTTGGCAGGCTTAAAAGTGGACAAATCTCCAGGTCGGGATGATTTCTGTCCCAGATGCCGAGGGAGACAAGGGAGGAGATCGCAGGGGCTCTGATCCAAATTTTTAATTCCTCTCTGGCCACGGGGGAGGTGCCAGAGGACTAGAGAACAGCTAATATGGTTCCGCTATTTAAGAAGGGTTGTAGAGATAAACCAGGGAACTAAGGCCAGTGAGTCTCATGTCAGTTGTAGGGAAACTATTGGAGAAAATTCTGAAGGAGAGAATCTACCTCCACTTGGAGAGGCAAGGTTTGATCAGGATAGTCAGCATGGCTTTGTCAGAGGGAGGTCATGCCTAACAAATCTGATTGAATTTTTTGAGGAGGTGACCAGGTGTGTAGATGAGGGTAGTGCAGTTGATATAGCTTATATGGATTTCAGCAAAGCCTTTGACAAGGTCCCACATGGGAGACTTATAAAGAAGGCAAATGCACATGCGATACAGGATAATTTGATAAGGTGGATTCAAAATTGGCTTAGTTGTAGGAGACAGAGGGTGATGACAGGAGGCTGCTTTAGTGACTAGAAGCCAGTGTCCAGTGGCGTACCACAGGGATCTGTGCTGGGTCCCCTATTATTTGTCATTTATATAAACGACATAGATGACTATGTGGGGGTTAGGATTAGTAAGTTTGCAGATGACACAAAGATTGGCCGGGTGGTTAACAATGAGGTTGAATGTCTTGGGCTACAGGAAGATATAGACGGGATGGTCAAATAGGCAGATAAATGACAGATGGAATCTAACCCTGAAAAGTGTGAGGTGATACATTTTGGTAGGAATAATTTGACAAGGAAGTATTCAATGAATGGCCTGACACTAGGAAGTTCTGAGGAACACGTGTATGTCCATAGATCTCTGAAGGCGGAGGGGCATGTTAGTGGGGTGGTGAAAAAGGCATACGGGACACTTGCCTTTATCAATCGAGCCATAGAATACAGAAGTGGGGAGGTCATGTTGGAGTTGTATAGAACCTTGGTGAGGCCACATCTGGAGTACTGTGTGCAGTCCTGGTCACCACATTATAGGAAGGATGTGATTACACTGGAGGGAGTGCAGAGGAGATTCACCTGGGATGAAACATTTAAGTTATGAAGAGAGGTTGGAGAGACTTGGGTTGTTTTTGTTGGAGCAGAGAAGACTGAGAGGCGACCTGATCGAGGTGTACAAGATTGTGAGGGGCATGGACAGGGTGGATAGGGAGCAGCTGTTCCCCTTAGTTAAGGGTCAGTCACAAGGGGGCATAAGTTCAAGGTGAGGGGCAGGAAGTTTAGGGGGGATGTGAGGAAAAACTTTTTTACCCAGAGGGTGGTGACGGTCTGGAATGCGCTGCCTGGGAGGGTGGTGGAGGCGGGTTACCTCACATCCTTTAAAAAGTACCTGGATGAGCACTTGGCACATCATAACATTCAAGGCTATGGGCCAAGTGCTGGTAAATGGGATTAGGTAGGTAGGTCAGGTGTTTCTCACGTGTAGGTACAGACTCGATGGGCTGAAGGGCCTCTTCTGCACTGTGTGATTCTGTGATTCTGTTACATGTGGTTTGAATTCAGTGTGAAAACTGACTGGAGACTAACATCTAATTAAATATTTACACTCTATCACAGTACACATACATCCAGTTTACACCAATATTTTACATTACATATCAAGTGTAAAAAACTTTCTGCACTTCAGATAGAAACAAACTTCAAAAAAGGTCAAACACTTAACGCTTACGCATTCTCTCTCATACACACACTCTCCCAACTATGGAGCCTCTGTGAAAAATGGATTTGTTCATTTCAGTGTCCAATTTTTACCAAATATGTTTGAATAAATAGCATGAGTTCCTTCTCTAGTTAAATTAGCAGGTCTAGGGAGGGAAGAGTGAACTCCCTAAATGGCTCCATTTGTTAATGCACTTTACTTCTTGTCATGATACTGGGCCTCACAAAGCCAGGCACAAAATCACCAGTGAGGAGCACCATTGTGGTTCCAGCTGCTGACTACAATCCACTGACTTCGACTGCTAAGCGGTTAACAACATTTGTGGAAACAGCAACAGTTTGAAAACAAAGTCACTGATTCAATCTTCAGTTTGCATTAATTGGTTGATTTCAGTGAAGACATCAGTCAGAGCGCCTGAAAAGGAGAGATTTAGGCAGCATCAACATTGCCTTGTCAGTGTCCCTTTTCCAAAGGAGAGGGGGAAATACTCAGCCGGGTTCACACCCTTGATGTTCACTTTGCAATCCCGATTGGGAAGTCTGAACATTGGGTGACAACAGGATCAGGCTTGGCTGTGCCCCTTGCCACGTCTGAACAGTCATTTACACTCACTTGCCAGGTTTGTCCATGAACTATGTTGAATTGGAGAAGGTGCTGTGAGCTCCAAGGAACCATATACACCAAAAGGGTGAAAAATTTGGGGGAACTCAGGGAGAGGGGAAGAAGAATGACCCTGCCCACAGCTTTTGAGGCAGCTGAGCACGCCACCCTCCTCCAACATCTCTCCACTGCTGTCCAACTGGGTGAGTCTGCTCTCACATGCTGATCTATCCAGTGACAGCCAGAGACTCACCTGCAATAGTTTCTCTTCCTGTTCCTGCATCATTTCCTCTACAGTCCCCCGAGGATCTATCCTTGAACCCCTCTTGTTTCTCATCTATATGCTGCCCCTCAGCAACATCATCCACATGTACCCCAATGACCCTCAGCTCCACCACACTGCCATCTCTCTCAACCTCCCACTATCTCTGATTTGTCACACAGCTTGTCTGGCATCCAGTCCTGAGTGGGCAGAGATTTCCTCCACACACTCTCTTTGATCTCCCTCCACCACAGACTGTTCCCTAGACAGCAACTCCATCCCTCTTTCTGCTAACTGTTTGAGGCTGAACTAGACCATTTGCAACCTTGGTATCATGTTTGACCCCAATATGCACTTCTGATCACGTATCCGCTACATCACCAAGACCACAGGCTTTCATCTCTACAGCATTTCCCAACACCACCCCTGCTTCTGAAACCCTCATCCATGCGTTCATTAATTCTAGATTTGACTATTCTAATGCTCATCTGGCCAGTCTCCCATTTTCCACCCACCAGAACTTGAGCTTATCTAAAACCCTACTGGCTCAAACCCTACCTCACACCAAGTCCCATTCACTCATCAAGCATTTACATGTGGACCTATATTAGCTCTCCATCCAGCAACACCTCGATTTCAAAATTCTCATTCTGACTTTTAAATCCCTCCACGGCATCGCCCTTCCCTATCTCTGTGACGTCCTCCAGCCTATAAGTCTCCAAGATATCTGCGCTCCTCTAATTCCGGCCTGTTAAGCATTTCCAATTTTAATTACTCCACCATTGGTGGCCATACTGTCAGCTGCCTAGACCCTAAACTCTATTTCCTCCATAAACTTTGCTGCCTCTCTATCTCTCTTTCTTCCTTTAAGTCGCTCCTTAACATTTACCCCTTTGATCAATCTTTTAGTTGCATTCACCATGGCAACGCCTTTACCAATCAAGGGTCCACTTGCCAACCAATCAACAGTGTCTTCTCCTGCAGTATAAATTGTTGTTCCCTTTACAATTTGGTATTCTTGCAAATTGTCCTGATGAGTGAAAGATGAAAAGCTTCCAAAGCGTGTCTCTTATTTCAGCAATACTCAAACCTTTAAGTTATCTATCCCAACATCTCTTTATTAGGCTCAGTGGCAAATTTTGCTTGTTAATGCTCCTATTAAGTGCCTCGGGACATTTTACAACATTAGAGGTGCTATTTACACACAAGCCATTGTTGCTGAGACAGAAAATTTCTTAAAATGGTGAAATAGGCCAACGAAAGTGTTAATTCCACCATGTAAGATACATCCATAGCAAAATTCCAAATAAAGTCTGAATTAAAATCAAAATAGTTTACCGACGTCAAGATATTAAATGGCATTGATGTTTCAACAGGATATCCGATACGTCCATAAGGAAGAAAATGGATTAGGAGGATATGTTGATACTGAGAGACGGAGTAAATAGAACAGCAGGAAGCTCATAAGAAGCATAAACACTGACATAAACACTGACATAAACTGGTTTAATCAAACAGCTTGTTTCTGTGCTGTGAATCCTATGCAAAAGACAGATACCACTAACAAAACTTGCAAAGATAAATAAAATCCAGGGTCCAAGTCAAATTCTTTTGCCAAATACATGATTTTGAAATCTTGGCCAACTTGTGGACTTTGGGTTTATATCAAACTGGCAGTTAAGAAGAAATATTGCAGCTTCTAAGAATAATTATATATCTGTCCGACATAAAATTGGGCTAATTACTGACGCAAATACCACTGAAGGAAGTCAGGGTTTAGAAGAGAGCAGCAATGGTTCATGCAGCTTTAAGGCACTTATGCTAAAAGACCAGGAAGCAAGTCAGGCTTGAAACTCAATCCTGAGCAATGCTCTCTAATCGATGCATGCCTCAGATATGTTCAGTGTGTGTGTTTATCAGGTGCGAGCAGGATCAGACCCTGGATTATAGCAGGGTAAGAGGCAAAAACTGAATAAATGAGGAAGGGTTGAGGTCTGTAGCACATTTCACCGAGGATAAAGTAGAAGAGGGAAATGATGCATTGGTAAGTAGTGAAGGGACAATGCAAAGTTTGCATTTTGAAGGCCTGAAGATTGGAGAGAGCGGGAAGGGCTAAAGGGGGTGAAGTATTATAAGTTTTTGAAGTCTTGGTTAAGAAGTCAATGAGACAGCAAACTACTGGATGGGGTTCCGAGCAGGTGAAGAAAGGAAGAAGAGTGTGGATGATTACAGCTTAGCAGACTGAGAAATCATCACTGGAGAATGGTTCTGCTTGTATTAATAAATAAAAACACACACAAGGTTCTTCGGGGTGGGTAGCAGGAGTCGGGAAAATTCCCGGCTTTGCGTGCCCGCCTTGGGAGAAAGTGCCCGCAAAGACAGGATCTTCATTGCTGGGGGGGAAGCCTGCAGTCGGGCCAGCTGACCTGAGCGAGAGTTCGGAGGCAGCCACAGGGGCTGATAGGTGCTGAGGTGGCCTGCTTTAAAAAGGCCTGTCTCAGTGCCGTCCCAGTTATAAAGAAAAAGTAAGGCTCTCTAGTCCTCACCCCTCACACCCCCAACACACTCCCCATGTCTCATCCATGCCACCTTAAGCCGCCCCCACCCCCCCCCCACCCACCAACCCAGCCAAGGCCTCTCATGCTCCATGCTTTGTTATGCCCTTTTACCCAACCCCATGGCCCCTCAAGCCCTCATGCCAAGTTATGCCTCTCCACCCACCCTCCATGTTCCCTCATACCCCCATGCCGACCTATGCCCCTCCACCCACTCACCCCTATTGCTCCTCATGCCAAGGTGTGGCATTTTCATGCCTGTTCACTCACTATACAGTGTATGGAACCAATGAACCCTATAGTGACAAGTAAAAGCTTTAAAACAAAGTCATTCATTCATGCCTTACCAATACACTTTAAAAAAAAATATCATTTTACTACAGGGCAGTAAAAGTGTCAACCATCCAGACCCTTTAAAGTATCAAGAGCAGAAACTGCAAGCACTTCAAACCTCTTAACCTTGTGTAAATAAGCATTGGGCAATTGGCCAAGAGATAAGAGAGCCAACGTTGTCAGTAAGCACGTTTTCCCTGGGGCTCCGGTGTTTCAAAGCCTGATGGAAGTTTGTGCACTCAGCTATGAATACATAATGAGGCTTGGCTGAGAGCTCAGAAATATATTAGCCTATTGAAAAAAGCTTTTCTTTTGACACATCCTATTGTCACTATAGGGTTCATTGGTTCTGAACAGTGTATAGTGGGTCAACGGGCATGGAGGTGCAACAGCTTGGCATAAGGGGTCATGAGGGGTGTGTGAAGGGGCATAGGGGACATTAAGAGGATCTTTTGAGCTTACCTTTCAAAAGTTTCAATCATGCAGATTATTATATTAAAAAACTGGCCTGACTCCTTGAAAATTGGGCAGGAGAAAGACGTGCCCATCCCCAGCACAGAGTCAGCCAGGTCAGGAGTGCCTGCTTTTGATCCAAACAAGCACCCTTAAAAAGCCCTGGCAAAAATGGCAAAGTCCAAAAATGGGGTAGGGAAATCCAGAATTGGGACTCGCCCATTTTTAAAGGGCCCCGAGCCATCCCGACTCACTAAAAATCCAGCCCAAGGAATCAGGGGCTGAAGAGAAAACCAGAGGCACAAGATTCTAGGGGTAAATAAAGAATTGCCCATCAGACAATAAGGCTGCAAGAATTGATCCATGAGCCTGCACCCGAATGCAGTGTCCACGGCTTCGATTGTATGACCAATAAGAATGATAGAGGCCTAAAGCACAGAAGGAAGCCATTCAGCCCCTTGTTCCTGGTTGTGCTGGTTCTTTGAAAGTTGCGTACCGTCTCCAATTTCTTTACATCTTCCCTGAAGTGTGGTGCCCAGAATTGTCCACAATTCTCCAGCTGAGGCCACAAAATTCCAGCATGATCTCTCTGCTTTGATATTCTATTCTTCTATTTATAAACCCAAGTGAGCCATGTGCATTTTAACTATCTTATCAGCTAATCGTGGCACCTTTAAGAATTTGTGTATATGAACACCAAGGCCTCTCTGCCTGTTCGCACTTTTCAAAATTGCTCCATTTATTGTATACTCTACTGCCTTTCCATATTAATCCTCCCAAAGCACATCACTTCACACTTCTCCGCACTGAACTCCATCTGCCATAGTCCTGCCGATTTCACCATCTCGTTTATATCATCCTGAAGTCTACAACTAATCACTATTTACTAAGATGCCCATTTTCATACCAACTGCAACCTCTATAATGTTGCTACCCACCCCTGAGGCCAGATTGATCATAAAAATTGGGCAGAATCTTCGGCTCGGTGAGCGGGGGTGGGGCCCTCTCGCCGAGGTATAAAATGATGCAGGGTGGTGTTGGGTATGCATCCCAATGTCACCGCGCGTCATTTAGATTTTCAGTTCGGCGGGCACACAGCCAAGTCGGCTGCACACCCGCCAAATGTCAAAGGCCTATTTAGGCCATTTAAAAAGCCACTTAAGCAATTACCTGAGCTGCCCATCCAACCTTCAGGTTGTGGGGCAAGCGAAGAGCCCAGGCGGCCTTTGCATTTTTCATGGAACCTCATCCACGGACGGGATGAGGTTTCATGAATGATTTTAAGTTTTCACAAAAATTATTAAAATTAATGCACGTGTCCCAGCTCATGTGACAGTTTCACATGAGGGGACATGTCATGAAAAATTTTTCACCACTTTATTAAACTGTTCAACCTTAAAACTTATCTCCTTGAGGTACCTCGGTGCCTCAGGGAGATTTCTGTGTTCTTTTGCGCGCATGCGTGTAAGAGCACACTCCCAACTCAGGCAACCCCCCCTAACCCGCACAGGGAGCGCCACAGTGCTTCCGGACACGCGTCACGCTGGGCGGGTCTTAGTTGGCCCGCCCGAGTAAAATGGCGGCGCGGACCTGATCTGGGGCATTGATCAGGCCCACCCACGCCCACTCTCACACCGCCCGCCCAACAGGCAGAAAATTCTGGCCATTGAAGAGTATGGAGTCAAAATTGACCCTGGAAACACCACTGCAAACCATCCCCTCTTCCCCCGTCTGAAAAACATCCATCCACCAACAGCCTTTGCGCTTCCTGTTACTGAGCTAACTCCGCATCCGTGACATCCACTTTCCCTTTAATTCCATGTGTTCCCATTTTCTTAATAAGCTTCCTGTGCAGCATTTTGTCAAATGCCTTCTGCAGTCCATAGACACAACATCCACTGCACCACCTTGTTCAAGCTTCTCTGTACCTAAAAGAATTCAATCAAGTTAGTCAAACACAACAGCTCCCTGCTATTCTCCACTGTTTCCCTACCACCATGCCCCCACCTCACCCCCTCAAACCCACCTCCCAGCCTGACACCACAGAACCAGGAAAGTCCTGTTTTATTTAATGCTGCCTTTTAATCCTCTCTTGTAATCTTTGTTGGGTTCCAATGACTTGAGAATAACTCCAACACCATACATTCAAAACTTAATCCTTATTTCTATTTTTAAAGATGAACTTTTTTGCTGAACTAAAAAGATAGCTGCTACAAGTCACCTGATCACAGGTTCTGCCCTTTGTCTGGGATCTATCCCCAGAAGTTACAAGGACAAATGAAGTCTTTGCTCAGCTTCTAGAATCTCACACCTCATTGTACAGACCCCTTGTAATCACAAAAGGCCAGGAGTCAGGCACATTGATATGGCTACTGAGCTGCTAATAGACTCACCTGGACTCTCCAGACCCACTTCAAAGGGAATGACAGGGATGTCATTTGCATTCGATAAGCTCACCCTGCTAGTGGACTCAGTGGGTCTGCTTAGACAATGACTTCCCAACATCAGACCCTCAGCATAGATGGTATCTCTTTCAACAGTTAATGACAGGGATATTATCAGCCCTGAAATCAAAGCCAATTCGAGACACTGGATAAACACCCCTTTTTGGAGTCACTATGGAGAAGGAAGGTCACTTGATGCAAGTGAAATCCCTATATGCCTTTGAGAACTGAAAAATAGTCAGTTTGCTGTTTTAACATCCATCTGGTGGGCCACCAAGTAGCAGGCCCCTCCAGGCAGAACAACAGCCTGTACCTCGAAACCTGTCTCTGCTGGAAGATTTCAAAACAGAACTGACCCAAGCTCTGCATATCCACTTCATCTGGTGGTCAGCACCAACTGACAAGCGAATACCACAACCCTGGTCTTCGGCCAGCCGGACTCGAACATCTACGTGAAAGAATTCCTCATTGGACTCTGGCTTTGGACTCTGGAAATCACGTGAACTAATATTCGTTTCAGTGGTTCTTGCACAGTGAAATTTGTTTTCTCTATTCCCACCCCCCCCACCACCAATAACTCTGTGTGTGTGCATGCGTGCGCCTGTATGCGTGTGTGTGTGTGGGGTGGGACGTTGTCAACACTCCCTGACTGGGTTTTTGAACGTGAAACAAGCTTAACCTTCTGAGTTAATGCTAACTCAAGTTAGCCGTAGATTATTAATAAATTGGGTCACAGCACCGCATGTTTTCAAAAACAAATAAAATTCAAAACGCCTTCTGCTTAGAGACAGGTTGTGGGAGGAATTAGGTACAGTTTGCCTGTCTCTCTCCTGTTGTAACATTTTTCTTTGCCTCTGCACTAACCTTTTTTTTCCAATTCTCTCCTATACTTTCCATACTCTTCCAGATAATTAACTGAATCTGCTTCTGATAGTTGTCATAAGCCTCCTTTTCCTATTTTAACTTTTTATTTCCTTTGTTACTCAGAGTGCATTTGGTTGCTCCAGGTCCATTTCCGTGCAAGGAGATATAACCAGGTTGTATCTGAACTCTCTCTTCCCCGAATGTCCTTTCACCACTTTACCCTCTAATTACCTTTTCTAACCTACCTGTTGCTGTATCCCTTCCCGAATCACTGAAATTAGCCTCTCCCCAGTTGGGAGCATTTTTCCTTTTGATATTTTCTGGTCTCTTTCCATAATTATTCTACGCCAAAGCACATGGTGGGCGCCGTTACCAAGATGATCTCACACCCTCCACTTGCCCTACTTCAAGAGTTGTCGAGGATAAAGCATTCTTGCCTGTTGGAGCTCTTAAAGGGCAGGTTTAAACAGAAGAAGGCGCGGCAATGCTTGCTTCAGATCAGAGAATGTTCAAAGGTGCCTTGGGGTGCTTGTTTTGAGCAAAGGAAAACTGACAAAAACTGTTTGGTGATACCAGCAGATGTGCCATGGCTTAAAGAACATCACAAGCCCAACACGACCTGTGAAACAAGCGTGTGGCTCCAATGGGACAAAGTTAACGAGGCAGCATAAAATAGTACGTGTGACTTTTCCCCAGCCTTGTGTGTGGCCTATTTTGGACTTCTTAAAACGAATGTTGAAATGCATTCATGGCACGAATAATAACCATCAATTGCTCGTGAGAATTATGAAGCCTGCATAACTTGGCCAACAGTCTCTCTGCTGTGGTATATGAAGCAGCCTTATCCAGTTCTCTGAAGTGCATGTCTTTTTATAATGCGCCAAGACAAGGGGAGGTCAGAACTGAGTTTTCTTGTCAAACAAAGCTGTCACATTCCATCGCGGAGTGGCTACGAGCTTTGCAAAACATAAAAGCTCATGAGGGCAGCGCGAATAGGACCTAGTTTACTCAAGGGTTGGCATTCCTCTGCTGAGTTTTGTTTGCCAGGCTACGGTTGGAGGTTTGTGTGGGGAGAGGGGAGGGGGGGTTTGGGGGGATGGGGGAGAGGGGAGGGGGGAGGGGGGAAGGGGGTATGGGGGGGGGGGTTTGGAGGATGGGGGAGGGGGGGGAGGGGGGATGGGGGGGGGGTGGTGCAGGGGGCGGCAGGGGTGAGGGAAGAGGAAGCATCAAAGGTACTGGCCGAGGCCGGTTAGGTCATGCCTTGTTCCCTCCCGCGTTATAAGGTGATAGATATAGACCGTGATTTACCAGCTGTCTGGAGACAGGCTGAGATGCTGGTAAAACAGTGCCAGAGGGCAAGGAGAGGGAGGCCCTGTGCCCTCCCGCCAACAGGGGGTATTTCGTAAGGTGGGAATGGCAACGTTTCAGCCTCACACCGACCAGTGGCAGGCAACCAATTAGTCCAATTAACTGGCCTATCAACGGACATTTCATGCCCCCTCAGGCGCTTTACCAGCATCAGCATGTCCCCCTACACCCCCACCCCGACACATGGAAAGGCCACCAGTTACATTAAGGTGGCCTCACAGTGGCTTCCTGGTGGGGGGGGGCCTTCAATCCTGGGGGCTCTAAGTCCCAGGGAACGCACCCCCCCACCCCAAGTAGCAACAGCCATCCCTCCGGCTCTGGTGGCGCCACTGGGGGGCTTCACCTTTGACCCTGGAACATTAATAAAAATTCTTACCCACCTCCTGCTTCTCCCTGCAGCCCCAACCCCTATTGTTGGCGTTGGCGAGGCTGTTGAACTGCCAGCGCGCCACCATCCTCAACTGGACAGCAGTCCAAACAGCTGCTTCTTAATTGGCTGCTTCCGATAAAATTACCCTCCACAGTCCAGCGACTCACCTACACAAGCTTGGGAGCTGCGCCTGGTCCTGGCAGCGAGACACAGGGCGTGCTGGTCAAATTCTGGTCACGGAGTGGGTGAAATTAGAAAACGGGGCTTCCCCAAGTCCGGCGCTCACTGGTCAAGAAGTTCAATACAGCCAACTCCAACTCTGCCCTCACCCAAACATGCGCCTGTCCCAGCAGGAGTCACTGGTGAAGCAGGAAAGGGCAACATCTCGCGATAACCTGGAAACGTTGAGCATAATGGTACCTCTCACTGCTTACTCTAACCCAGTTAACTCACCGGGGACAAAGGACTGAATCTGAAATTATCATCCAATTACCAGACCGACTGATTCATTTACCACAGTGACATTGAGGAGCTGTATTTTAATCCTAACAGGAAGTATCAACAGAAGTAAAAAATTGGGTGAAACAATCCAGCAACAGATTCTTTTAAGTTCAGAAAGATTTCAGTCACAAATATTCTGGGAAAATTGGAATTGCCTGTGCTGATTGTATATTAATTGTGCTTCATTATATGCAGGTGATAGGCATTAGCTGGGGATTCACTAGAACCCCTTTAAGGAAACGCAGACTGAAACTGTGGTTGCTGGGTTAGGAAATGTGTGCTTTTAATGCATGACTCTGTAAATAAATAAAGGAGCGCATAAAGATTGGCTCCAGTTCTATCCTTCACCAATTGGCTGTCTGGAATAAAACAGACTGGAGATACAATCATTCAGTAACTCAGCCAAATCCCACTGCTCATTTACTTATAGTGTATACTGACTCTAGGTTGAGGGGGAAAAAACAATATTAATGTCATTTCAAAATACTGGAACTCCTTCCCTAACAGCACTGTGGGAGTGCTTTCACCACACAGGCTGCAGTTGCAAACGTGTGCAACATCTGTAAGATGCACTGCAGGAAGCTACGACCTCTACCATCTAGAAGGACAAGGGCAGCAGATGCATGGGAACACCACCGCCTGGAAGTTCCCCTCCAAGCCACACACCATCCTGACTTGGAAATATATCGGCCGTTCATTCACTATCGCTGGGTCAAAATCCTTGGAACTCCCTCCCTAACAGCACTGTGGCTGTACCTACACCACATGGGCTGCAGCGGCTCAAGAAGGCAGCTCACCACCACCTTCTCAAGGGTAATTGGGAATGGGCAATAAATGCTGGCCAACCAGGGGTGTGCACATCCCATGAATGAATAAAGAAAGGAGGCTCATGACCATCTAGGGATGGGCAATAAATGCCAGCAATGCTGATGATTCCGACATTAAGAGAATGAAATTTTAGAAAGCAATCAATTTGAAGATTAAACTCTATAATTTGGAGCTCACTCCATAAGGCTATTTAATAAGACATCATGTGGAGAAGCACTGAGTCACACAGAGAACAAGGCCCCAGGGTTTATCTGATCTCAGTCCTAACAGTAGGTTGAATAACATGCCACGTTCACATGTGAACATTGGGTCTCTCGCCCAGGTTCCAGAGAGCTAGCAGTGCCTTGTATGGGCTGTATCACAAGGGACAATACTTTGAGGATAGGTCATGAACTGTACAAGTTACGCATTGAATAAAACAAGGTGAAGAGAAGACATCAAAATCTGATTCAATATGTCACACACAGCACAATTTGCAAACCCAAAACCAACAGCAATATTGGCAATGCTTGGGTATTCTTTAAAACAATAATAGAATCGGAGATATTTACAGTACAGGAGGCAATTCGGCTCATCATGCTCTTTAAAAGAACTTTCTACTTAGTATCTTTCCCCTGTCCTCTCCCCATACTCTTTTAAACTTTACTTTACCAAATACTTATTAACTTCCCTTCTGAAAGCCCTCATGGATTTAGCTTCCATCACTGCTTCTGGGCAGATATTCCACGTCTAAACAAGTCTGTGGAGGAAATAAATTCTGTTACACGCTACCTTTGTCCTTCTGATCATAATCTTCTATTGACGCTGCCTAGTTATTGACTCATCCAACACAGAATCACAGAATCACACAGTGTAGAAGAGGCCCTTCGGCCCATCGAGTCTGCACCGACACGTGAGAAACACCTGACCTACCTACCTAATCCCATTGACCAGCACTTGGCCCATAGCCTTGAATGTTATGACGTGCCAAGTGCTCATCCAGGTACTTTTTAAAGGATGTGAGGCAACCCGCCTCCACCATCCTTCCAGGCAGCACATTTCAGACCGTCACCACCCTCTGGGTAAAAAAGTTTTTCCTCACATCCCCCCTAAATCTCCTGCCCCTCACCTTGAACTTGTGTCCCCTTGTGACTGATCCTTCAACTAAGGGGAACAGCTGCTCCCTATCCACCCTGTCCATGCCCCTCATAATCTTGTACACCTCGATCAGGTCGCCTCTCAGTCTTCTATGCTCCAACAAAAACAACCTAAGTCCATCCAACCTCTCTTCATAACTTAAATGTTTCATCCCAGGCAACATCCGGGTGAATCTCCTCTGCACCCCCTCCAGTGCAATCACATCCTTCCTATAATGTGGCGACCAGAACTGCACACAGTACTCCAGCTGTGGCCTCACCAAGGTTCTATACAACTCCAACATGACCTCCCTACTTTTGTAATTTATGCCTCGATTGATAAAGGCAAGTGTCCCATATGCCTTTTTCACCATCCCGCTAACATGCCCCTCCGCCTTCAGAGATCTATGGACACACACGCCAAGGTCCCTTTGTTCCTCAGAACTTCCTAGTGTCATGCCGTTCATTGAATACTTACTTGTCAAATTATTGCTACCAAAATGTATCACCTCACACTTTTCAGGGTTAGATTCCATCTGCCCATTTGACCATCTCGTCTATATCTTCCTGTAGCCCAAGACATTCAACCTCACTGTTAACCACCCGGCCAATCTTTGTGTCGTCTGCAAACTTACTAATCCTACCCCCCTCATAGTCATCTATGTCGTTTATATAAATGACGAATAATAGGGGGCCCAGCACAGATCCCTGTGGTACGCCACTGAACACTTTGGAAACAGTTTCTCCCATATCCATACCCCTCCTAAATTGGCATGCATATATAGCTGGGTCAAAGAAATAGGTTTTAAGGAGGTTCTTAAAAGGAGCAAGAGGTCGTGGCCTGGTTTAGGGGGGGAAGTCGGGAACTGGTGATCAATGGTGGGGTGAGGAGAGATGCACATGGAGTCCAAAGTCAGAGGTAGGATTGTAAGCGTGGAAGGCGTGTTGATTAATGAGGGGGCCAAGCCCATGGAGAAATTGATACACAAGGATAGGAGTTTTCATTTCGAGCTTCTGGAGAACCGGGGATCAACATAAGTCACCAAGGACAAGGGGTGTTGGGTGAGCTGAACAGGATACGGGCGGCCGAGTTTTGGCCGAACTGAAGCTTACTGAGAGTATGGCATTGGAACAGGTCAGGAGAGCTTCAGTGTGAAGGTGGGGGGGTGAGGGTGTGGGGGGTTGGTGGGGGGGGGGGGGGCATGGTGGGGGCGTGGTTGCAGGGTGGAGAACAGTATGGCAGAGGTAAGAGTTAGGTGTTGTTTGCCCTAGTATGATGCGGAATTTAATGCCCTCGACATTTGTTGGCAGGGGGGTTATTTAATTGGACAGGAAGGCGGTGGGTGAGAGCCGCGTCTCTTCCCTGATTAAGTCTGGGGCAGGAAGGGTTGGCCAATTGAGGCCCTAAATTGAGCAATTAATGCCCACTTAAGGGCCTCATCCCACTGTTGCTGGTATGAAGCCGACAGCAGGCAGGGGGCTCACCATGCAGGAAGCCTGCCAAACAAACCCGGTCAGGATTGCTTACAGACTTCCAGGGAGGGGAGGGAGGGGGTGTGGAGAGGGTGCCCCTTGTTGTCAGGCACTCAGGGACCTGGCATCGGGAAGGGGCTGGACCACTGAAAGCCAACTCCCTGCCTTTGCTCCCAACCCTGCCTTCCCCACCCGCAACCCTCATCATGCCATCAACTCACCCGTGGCCTGGATCCCTCAGTGATCCTGGTGCTCGGGTGGATTCATTGCCCTCGGCCGCCACTCCAACCCAGTGGCACTGCCTGCAATGATAGCTGCCGGCCTCTGATTGGTTGGCAGCTCTCGTTGGGGCAGGATTTCCACTCCTGAGCTCTTTGATCCCGGGGAAGCCCCGCTGCTGGCCAGTTACATGCCTGATTGGCAATTAATTCATTGGGTCTTCCCCATAAGGGGCGACACAGGGCCCTTGCCAGCTCTCCGGGCAGTGGGTGAGACCCCCATGGCCTCCATTAAATAGAAAATGACCCCAGAGAAGCTTACACATCAACAATCTTAGGCAGGCTGGTCTATAATTACTCAGTTTATCTTTCAGTGAGCAGATTTACATTGACACCACATCTTTCTGGCACGTGTTCTGTATCTAAGGATGTTCGAAAGATTGCGGTCAGAACCTCCATTATTTCCTCTCCAACTTTGTGCAACATTCCAGAGCCTTTTTCAGTATTAATTCTTTTCCAATACTTATCCTATTTAAATGTTCCACCTCCTTTGCTGACACACCATAGCCTGCATTACCCTTGAAAACATTGGCAAAGTGCCCATTTAGTATCACATTTCACCACAATATTTTCAACAATAATTAATGGTTAAAAACAGTTTCACCCCTTATAGGAACCCCCTACTGTCAAATATCACTAACAAGGAGAAACGTGCAAGGTGAGAAGGAGCAAGCAGGGGAGTGGGACTAATTGGATAGATCTTCAAACAGACTTGATGAGCCAAAGAGACCCCTTCTGTGTTGTACAATTCCTAGGGTTTTATATTGGTTCGATGAAATATAATCTCCACTTCCTTCTTAACGTACAACGTTAAATCCAATATCATGGCTTAGATTGTTCCCTCATTTTATGAGCTTAAATGCAGTCAGGCAGCAAGGGCAGAGAAATGCTGACGCATTTGGTTTGAAGAATGTTTTTAAACATCTGGGAGAGATTTTCTTTACGCACAAAACCTTCGACATTTATTCCAGTTTCCAAAACTGCTTTATATCTTCCAATTTGCAAAATGCATTGCCAGAAACGGTGAGGGTCTGTAACAGTGACAGAACACAGACTCACAGAGTAGAATTACATTCCTAGCCATGCGCAGTTCAATTTAATGAGTAGGAACCACTGTACCAACCCATTTCTTCTGAGATGGGTGTCACACAAACACTACTTCTGGATTTACCTCAGTCATTTTTAATCAAGACACTTGCTAGCGCGCTGCACTATGGGCGTTGATTAGTCACACTTAAAAACACATCGAAACCCAACCTAATATCTTCTTTAAGGGCAGAAAATGCTGGAAACACTCAGCAGGTCTGGCAGCGTCTTTGGAGACAGGAACAGAGTTAACAGCCGGGATTTTCCCGTGCCTGGCTAGTGTCGGGCTTGTTGGATGGTGTGAGCGGACAATATGGCGCGATTGGTTTCACGACAGGGTGAAACCAGTCTCGCGATCACCCGCTCTGCCCGCTGATGGCAGGCCGCGTTCCCCGGCATCGGTCATCGGTAACCTCATTGTAATACATCAGCACGTTCTTATCAGGGCTACCCGCTGGAGTCATCCCCTCACACTGGATCGTCTGTCCGCGTCAGCGGGAAAACACGCTGACGCGTTTCACAACAGCACACGAGCGCCGTGCCCCTGGCGGGCTGCACTTCACTTGGGACTTCGAGGTTTGTTTGCCTACCTTGCTTTGGGCAGCACTCGTGGTCATCAGCGCCAGGCTTCACAGGCAGCACCACATCACTTTTAGGGGGTCTCACGGGCAGGTCTCTACTGCCAGATCAGCAATATGTGGGTGGCTTTACAATCAGTACAGGGTTAGGGCTTGCTTGGCGAAGGGGGAGAAGTGGCCTCAGTCAAGGGAAGAGGCTGCAGGGTGAGGGCTGTACTGGGGAAGGGGGGTATCCCAGTGTGTGTGTGGGGGGCACATGTTGATCTGTGCAAGTGGCCTCAAGATGGTGAGGGCTGAGGAGGCAGCCTCCAGAGGAGATGGGGCCAGATGGAGATGTGAGGGTGTGTGTGTGAGAGAGTGAGTGGTGATGTCCCTTGAGCTGGCAGTGAGTGAGATGCCAGTGAATGTGTGATGGGTTTGTGAGTGTGTGAGTTTAGAGTGATGGGATGGTTGCCTTACCCTGGCTGCACAGATGAGATCATTCGTCCTCTTTCTGCACTGGATGGCCAACCTCTTCTGTGCAGCATTGGCACTGACCACCACTGCCACCGCCTGCCAAGCCTGGTTGATCACGCTGCTGCCCATCCTGTGGCCACAGCAGGGGTAGAGGACATCACGGTGGGCCTCCACTGTATCCAAAAGGCGCTCCAGTGATGCTTCACTAAACCTGGGGGGACTGCAGTCTTTTTGCCTTTTGTGGACATCTTCCCTGCAGCAGTGGTGGGCTGGAAGCGCTGAGACGTGTGCATGCGGCAGGATTTTAAATATGGTGCCCGGTGTGATGAAGCAACGAGGTGATGGCGAACAAGTTCCTGCCCGCCATGGAAAGGGCGTGTTTCCCAGGAAAGTATAGCTAATGTGGCAGATTTGGGACAATATGGCGTGAAAACCTGGCGTTGCGGCCGGCGGGAAAAACGTCATTTTACCCGCTCGCTAGCACACAGTGCAAATCTGGGGCGATTCTACCCAAAGTTTCAACTCCATATGACTCTTCAAAGCTAAAGAGAAGTAGAAATCTGATGGAATTTGTACTGATTTTGGCGGGGGGTGGGGTGCGGTGGCGACGGTGGAGCAGGTGAAGCTGGATAGAAGGTCAGCGATAGGTGGGAGCTGAGGAGAGATTGACAAAGATGTCATGGACACAAGGCAAAGGGAGTGTTAATGGTCATGCTAAAGACTAAAGAAGGTGCTGATAGTGGCAGAAAGGTAAGATAGCAGAATGTGTGGATAGCAGAAGAAATGTTAGCACCCTGTGAAAGAACAACATAGAACAAGTAACAGAGGGCCCTGAGGGTGGGGTGGGGGGGAGATGGTTGGGGATTAAAAAAAACATGAATAAAAATAAATAAATTAAAAATAAAAATATATTTGTAAAAAGGATTAAAAAGGGTATGAAGATAGAGGAGGGAGTTTGAAATGCCTATACTCAGGACTTTATCATGAGATCTAACAAACAGACTGACCTCCCAGAAGGGCCCTGCAATTTTTCCCCCAAAAATTCAGGATCAGTCCCTGTGCACAGGGAGTGCAAGGGGAAAGTGGCCAGATTCAAAACATTAGGGAGAGGCTGGTCAAACCCCCACCCCACCAGCTCCCCAGCTCACCCCATCGCCCTGTTGGCCAGAGGTTAACGTTCCTGGCTGCATAGGGCAGGCCAGCGCCAGAGATATACCCATCTGCCCCATGCTAAGGAGAGGGGCACCAACCAACTCCGCAAGCTGGTCAGGTGAACATCTGGCACCAGTTGCCATAGAGATAATGTGGTCCCATGACCACATCCAAAGTTAATGCCGCAAGTTGCTTGAGTTTCTTTCATTGGCTCAAAGGCCACAGCTTCAAATTCCTGCCTACCACTCTCTCACTCTTGTTGGAAAGGCACCACAATGTCGATACACTGTGCAGGACTGTTCCCAAGGGGAATATGAGGGTAAGCTCACTGACCCTCACACTAACAACAGAGAGCTAGGTTCCTCAGGAGCGCAAATTGGGAGATGGAATGAAAACAACATGGTCTCGATTGATCTTATTCACACTCCATTTGAATGTGGGTCCTTACTTCAAGAGTGGCTAGGATACAATTTCAAGAGATAAAAAATACAAGGTGATAAATTGGACAGTCTCTTGGAAATGGAGAAACTGCAGAATCTTTGCTTCAGGAGAGGAAATGGATCAGGGTACCATCCATGGTGCCATGGATCAGTGGAATGGACAAGACTGATGAATGGTCTTTCTCGTTCCGTGGGCAGGATTTTCGGGACATCGGCCTGGCGCGGTGGGCGGGCCCAGGAGTGGTCAGGAAGCGGGCTGCTGCCCACGATCGGTCCCCGACCGCGATTTCACGCTGGCTGGCCAATCGACAGCTAGCCAGCACGAAAGGTGCGCTGAAAGGCCCAGCGTTTCCGGGGTGGGGGCGGGAAGAGAGCGAGCGCTGAAGTCAGCGCGGGCGCGGGGGGAGCGGGCAATGGAAGCTCCCTGAAGCTGCCTCAGGGAGCTGAAGAATTTAAAAAGCCAAAAATAAACATTGTGAAATTCCAAATAAAATTTCCACCCATAACCATATTGATGATAAAAATTCTGGCCAAACATTTTTTTTAAAATTAATATCGGAATTCTCAACCCGCCCTCGGATGAGGTTTCCTCAGAAATCCAAAGGCCGCCTGACCCATTCGCCCACCCGCTGACCATGACGTTGGACGGGCAGTGAAAAATCCAGGCCAATTACTGCAATAATGGCCTTAATAGGCCTCTTAATTGTCGGCGGGCCCACTACCAACTCTCGCGTGTGCCCGCAGACCGAAATATCGCGCGAGTGCACAATAACATCAGGACGCTCACCTGATGCCATCGCGCACTATTTCACGCCTGGGCATGTCGGGCACGTGCTCACATGCCCAGTGAAAAATCCTGCCCCACGCTCCATTTATTATGGTGTTTCTCATGTTTGAGTTAACAGAGTTAACTTTACCGGGAAGGAAGAAAAGGGGGAACTGGAAGTTATCGAACACCTTTCACATGCTCAGGAAGTTTCAAAGTTTTTCACAGCAACGTGGTTGACTGTTAACTGCCCTCTGAAAGGACCTAGCGAACCACTCACTCGTATTCAAGGCCCTCATCCCACGAATGAAAAAAAAAATCGGACGGAATCGTCCCAGATTTGCGTTAAGTGCGGTAGCGGGCGGGTAAGATGTCGAGCACAATGGCGGCTTCTCACACCGTATCATCCCTAACCCACTGCATTAATTATGCATTCCCAGGAAACATGCCGTTTTCATGCCAGGCAGGCTCTCATTCGCCCGCCACGCAGTCATCAGCGACACTGGTTCTCGATCATCTGCAGGGATGAAAGGCGGTGTCTATAGACCCTGGGTCTAGCTCGGCGCTAACCAATGACGGCTCACTGTGGCTCTTCAACAGGTTGTGGGAGCCCCAGCTGCCCCTTCTTCCAGCGGGTGCTGCTCCTCCCTCTGCCCAGCCAGGCGCCTCCGTCACTCTCTTCTCCATTGTGCCCTCTCTCTGTACGCCACGAGGCATACAGCTAGGTCACCAGGCTCCATGATCCTGATGTACTCCTCTTGCAGGATGAAAGAGAGAAATGCGCAGGTTAGCAAGGGGTGTACTAGGAACCTCTTTTTGTTAAGTCTGAAGGCTCCTTAACACATCCCGGAGAGTGCTGGTCACCACTTGGATGGCCAGAGTTTAGTGCGCTGCATGGCTGCCCGAAACCCAACCCACCTCCACCCCTCTCCACCTGACCGATTGGCAGCAGCTTTGCCCATTGGACTGCAGGCTGTGCTCTCAGCTCAGGCACAGGCATTCTCCTAACCCGCACTGCAAGGCTGCCCTGTTAGCTTGAACCATGGGGGAGACTGGCCCAAAGCGGGATGATGACATTGCACAGGGGCTGTGAGTGTCTCCACCAGTCACTGCACCATGGCCAGTTTTAGCAAGGAGATTGTACAACGTACCCAGTCATCCAACTGTTCTGCAGTCCACTAAAAAGCTCATTAGTTTGCAGTCTGTGCCCGAGGGGTGAAAAGCTCTGGAGCACTTGATGGCACTTTGATGTCTCTGTGTTGCTTGACTGGGCAGATAATCTAGAGGCCCGACTCCAACCATATCAATGTGGCTGTGCCTGAACTGTCTCAGCTGCAGAGGAATGGTCACTTTATACAAGGATTCCTGAATGAGTGGCTGTTTCCCTCGCCCAGCACCCGCCCCCGAATCCCAGCACGTGCATGTGCATTACCTTCAACCGCAGGGCAGCCTTTGCCCCTCACCCTCCCCAGCCCCCAAAGTCACCTCAAATGTGGGGCAGCCTTTGCCCACCACCCCCACCACCCCCCACAACGCACCTCAACTTTGAAGTCCGATAGGGGACCCGGGTGAGCACACACTACTGTGCACTTACTTCCGACTTCCTCTCAAAGTGCAACCTGCCAAGCGCATGCCTTTTATATTTTATATGCTGTTGTGAAAGGCGTCAGTGTGTAATCACGCCAATGTGGGCGGATGATCCAGTGTGATGAGTCCAGCGGGCTGGCCTTATAATGATACGCAGATGTATTACAATGAGGTTCCCGATGTCTGATGGCGGAAAACCCGGCCCGCCATTGACAGCGTGAAACCAATTTTTGGCCTTCTCGGCATATTGTCCGCTCATGCCACCAAACACGCCGAATGTCAGTGGGCACAGACGATTCCGCTCATTACTTCTAAAGTGCAGTTACTGATGATTTTTATGTAAACATGAACAGATGTGTAGATTATTTCTTAAATGGTAAGAGATTAGAAAGTGCAGATGGGGACCTGGGTGCCCTTGTCAATAAGTCACTGAAAGCTAATATGCAGGTGCAGCAAGCAATTAGGAAGGCTAATTGTATGTTAGCCTTTAACGCAACAGGATTTGAGTACAAGAGTAGCAAAGTCTTGTTTCAATTGTATAGAACCTTGGTTAGACTGCACCTGGAGTACTGTGCACAGATTTGGTCCCCTTACCTTAGGAAGGATATTGTTGCCATAGAGGGAGCGCATCGAAGGTTCACCAGACTTGTTCCCGGGATGGTGGGACTGTCCTATGAAGAGAGATTGGGGGAAACTGGGCCTGTATTCTCTATTGTTTCAAAGAATGAGAGGTGATCTCATTGAAACCTACAAAATACTTAAAGGGATAAACAGGGTAGATGCAGATAAGATGTTTCCCCTGGTTGGGGAGTCTAGAACCAGGGACACAATTTCAAAAAAGGGGGAAGCTACTTCGGACCGAGATGAGGAGGAATCTT
Source organism: Cetorhinus maximus (assembly GCF_964194155.1). Taxonomy (NCBI): domain Eukaryota; kingdom Metazoa; phylum Chordata; class Chondrichthyes; order Lamniformes; family Cetorhinidae; genus Cetorhinus; species Cetorhinus maximus. The sequence continues at coordinate 4,580,880 of NC_135905.1, read as the reverse complement.
TTGCTCAGGGGGCAGTTTAGCAGAAAAGACAGTTGATGAACAGTGGCAGACATTTAAGAAAGTGACTCTCGACAAAGATATATCCCAGTGAGGAAGAAGGATTCAAGGAAGGGGATAAACCAACCTTGGTTAACTAAGGAAGTTAAGGACAGTATCAAATTGAACGAAAAAACATACAATGTGGCAAAGATCAATGGTAAGCCAGAGGATTGGGAAAGTTTTACAAACCAACAAAAGATGACCAAAAAAATAAGGAAGAGGAAGAAAATAAAGTTTGAGGGTAAACTAGCAAGTAAAGTAAAAATGGACAGTAAGAGCTTCTTTAAATATATAAAAAGGAAGAGAGGCCAAAGTGAACCTAGGTCCCTTAGCGAATGAAGTGGGGAAATAATAATGGGGAACCAAGAAATGGCAGAGGAGTTGAATAAATGCTTTGCTTCAGTCTTCACGGTAGACGATACTAATAGCATTCCAAAAATACTAAATAATCAAGGGGCAAAAGGGGGGGAGGAAATAAAGACAATAACTATCACTAGAGAAAAAGTACTAGGGAAACTAATGGGGCTAAAGGCCGATAAGTCCCCTGGACCTGATGGGTTGCATCATAGGATATTAAAGGAAGTAGCTACAGAGATATTGGATGCACTGGCAGTAATCTTCCAAGAATCCTTAGATTCTGGAAAAGTCCCAGGGGATTGGAAAACTGCCAATGTAACACCCTTATTCAAAAAGGGAGGGAGACAAAAAACAGGTAACTATAGGCCAGTTAGCTTAACATCTGTCATTGGGAAAATGTTAGAGTCTATTATAAAGAATGTAATAGCAGAGCATTTAGAAATACATAATCTAATCAAGCAGAGTCATTCATGAAGGGGAAATCATGCCTGAGAAATTTATTAGAATTCTTTAAGGAGGTAACAAGCAGGATAGATAAAGGGGAACCAGTAAATGTGATATATTTGGATTTCCAAAAGTCGTTCGATAAGGCACCGCACATAAGGCTACTTAATAAGACAAGAGCCCATGGCATTAGGGTAGTATATTAGCATGTATAGAGGATTAGCTAACTAATAGAAGACAGAGTTGGGATAAGGGGGGCATTTTTGGGATGGCAACCTGTAACTAGTGGAGTGCCACAGGGATCAGCGCTGGGGCCTCAATTATTTACAATATATATTAATGATTTGGATGAGGGAAGTGAAAGTACTATCACCAAGTTTGTGGATGGCACAAAAATAGGTGGGAAGGCAAGTGGTGAGGATGACACAAGGAGTCTACAGAGGGATATAGACAGGTTAAGTGAGTGGACAAAAACTCAGCAGATGGAACATAATGTTGAAAAATGTGAGGTTATGCGCTTTGGCAGGAAGGATAGAGGAGCTGAATATTATTTAAATGGAGAAAGACTGCAGAAAGCTGTAGCACAGAGGGATTTGGGAGTCCTTGTGCATGAATCCCAAAAAGCTAATGTACAAGTTCAACATGTAATAGGGAAGACAAATGGAATGTTGGCCTTTATTCCAAAGGGAATGGAGTACAAAAATAGGGAAGTCTTGCTAAAACTATACAAGGCACTAGTTAGACCACACCTAGAATACTGTGAACAATTTTGTTCCCCTTATCTGAGGAAAGATATACTGGCATTGAAGGCAGTCCAGAGAAGGTTCACTAGGTTGATCCCGGGTATGGAGGGGTTTTCTTATGAGGAGAGGTTGAGTAGGTTGGGCCTGTACTCATTGAAATTTAGAAGAATGAGAGGTGACCTTATTCAAACATATAGGATTCTTAGGGGGCTTGACAGGGTAGATGCTGAGAGGTTGTTTCCCCTTGTGGGAGAGTCTAAGACCAGAAGGCATAATCTCAGAGTAAGGAATTGCCCATTTAAAACAGAGATTAGGAGGAATTTCTTCTCTCAGAGGGCAGTCAATCTGTGGAATTCTTAACTGCAGAGGGCTGTAGAGGCTGGGTCGTTATGTATATTCAAGGCTGAGATAGACAGATTTTTAATCAGTAAAGGAATCAAGGGTTATGGGGAAAAGGCAGGAAAGTGGAATTGAGGATTATCAGATCAGCCATGATCTCATTGAATGGCAGAGCAGACTAGATGGGCTGAATGGCCTACTTCTGCTCCTACGTCTTATGGTCTTGTGAATCTCTGGAATTCTCTATAACAGAGGGCTGTGGAAGCTCAGTCATTGAGTATGTTTGAAGCAGAGATTGACAGATTTCTAAATACCAATGACACAAAGGGGTACGGGAATAGTGTGGAAAAAAGCCATTGAAGTGGTGATTAGCCATCATCGTATTGAATGGCGGGGCAGGCTCGATGGGCTGAATGGCCTTTTGCTGCTCCTCTGTTCCTATGGGGCAATTTACTTACAATCAGCTCCCACAATCAACAATGAGATTAATGGCCAGTTCATCTCTTTCTGTTGGTATTGGTTAAAGGAAGAACGTTGGCCAAGTCACCAGGAGGACTCCCTGGCTCTTCTTTTGAGCATAACCATGGGCTCTCTTGCACTCTGCCAAATAGTGAAACTATTCAGCTTAACATCTCAATCCAAAGACAGAATACTGGAACAACAGGAAATTACACATCAACAGAACCAATGACATTCACCAATGAACTGCTTCATCAATAACTTTATTTCCGTAAGTTCAGAAGCAGGACATGTTCGTTGACGATTACTGTGTTTAGTTGCATTCGCAACTCCTCAGATGCTGAAGCAGTCCGTGCCCACATGCAGCACGATCTGGACGATATTCAGTTTTGGACTGATAAGTGGAAGTAACATTTGTGCCACACAAGCGCCAGGCAATAATGATCTCCAACAAGAGGCGGCGTGTATGGGAATGCTTGTGCCTGATATAATCATCTCCCCTTGATATTCAATGGCATTACCATCGCTGAATCTTCCACCATCAACATCCTGTGGTGGGGTAGGGGGGTCACCATTGACCAGGAAGTTAACTAGACCAGCCAGATTAATACTCTGGCTACAAGAGCAGGTCAGAGGTTGGTAATTCTGCGGCAAGTCACTCAACACCTGACTCCCCAAAAGCCTGTCATTGTCTACAAGGCACAAGTCAGGAGTGTGACTTGCCTGGACGAGCGCAGCTCCAACAACACTGAAGAAGCTCGACACCATTGATTTCATCAAAGTTTTCAATGGTATTACAGGAAACAGATAGGGTAGATAGAAAGAAATTATTTCTGCCAGTTGGGGAGTTTAGGGTTAGGGGCATAGTCTAAAAATTAGTCTGACCTTTCAGGAATGAAGTTGGGAAACATTTCTATACACAAAGGGTGATAGAAGTTTGGAACTCTCTTCCACAAATGGCAATTGATGCTGGATCAATTGTAAATTTTAATTCTGAAATTGAGGAATATTTGTTAACCAATGGTGTTAAGAGATACGGAGCAAAGGCCTAATATGGAATTAGGTTGCAGATCAGTCATGATCTCATTGGATGGCGGGGGCAGCTCGAGGGGTTAAATGGGCTACTCATGTTCCTGTGTTTCTAGTTGCCCCTTCTTAAACCCGAAACCCCACATGACGCGGGCCTCCATTGTTGTTTGGCTGAGAGTTTGAGGATTTTGACCCGGCGGTGATAAAAGAACGAGAATATACATCAAAGTCAGACTAGTGTGTGACATGGAGATAATGGTGTTCTCATATGCTTGCTGCCCTTGTCCTTCTATGTGGTGGAGATCATGGGTTTGGAAGATGCTGCTCATTTCTCAAAGAAATGAGTAAATTGTCTGGGCAGAATCTTCCCCTTCTGAATCTGTGCTGACTGCTCTTTACTAGGTCATTATTGCATGGATAATCCTCAAGCTCACTCTTGATAATCAATTCCATTATGTTTTACATTAAGGATAACTTTGGGTTTGGTTTTCCACCTATTTAAACATGACACCACATTAGCCTGTTGTCATTTTACGAGTAGTTCCTCACCGTCCAATGACTCACTTATAATGATGGTCAAAGCCACATAAATCTTCAGTACTCAGGTAGTAAGTGTCTGATGGATTAGCACTCAGGCAATCCTTTTTATCTTTTGATTAGTGTGTTTGGTGTCCTTTTCGCCTGTCTAGGGCATCAACCTCCTTTACTTTGAATTCACTGCTTTTCCTTGCATATTCTCCATGCACATGTTACTTGTGAATAATTGTAAAGTTTTTACAGTTCAGAATATTTAGTTATTCACTGCCAGTTTCACACTCATTTACACCTTTCAGGCTTCCCCTTTTACAGTTATTGAACCAAAAATAGTTTTTGCTGCTGTGTTTCACCACAGTTTCTATGCTTTTCTAGTTCCCTCTTTTATAAAGGAATGAGTGATCAGAGTAGGAGTGGAATTCTGCTGCTGACATGAAGTGATTTAATATTGTAGATATGTTAAATTTAATCATTGTTTGTTATGAGGTTAGTATGATTCTAAAATTGTAATGTCTTAAAATAAGTAATTAATGCCACAACTGTACAACTACACAGCAGCGCTTAGCTGGTGTCCATCCTATTTTTGAACTAAAGCTGCACCATTTACAGGTGCCATTTTAGTGAAGGCAAAATAAAGAGATGTCCTGGGCCCATACTCAAAAAAGGTGCAAATGCAACAAAGGGGATAGAAACATAAGAAATAGGAGTGGACCTTACAGACCATCGAGACAATTGCACCATTCAATATGATCATGGCTGATCTTGGGCTTCAACTCCATCTTCCTGCCCACTCCCCATATTCCTTTATTCCAAAGATCTGTCTATCCCAGCCTTAAATATATTCAACAATGGAACATCCACAACCCTCTGGGGGTGGAGAATTCCAAAGATTCACAAACCCTTGAGTGAAGAAATTTCTCATCTCAGTCCTAAATGATCGGCCCCTTATCCTGAAACTTTGTCCCCTTGTGCTACATTCTCCAGCCAGGGGAAACAACCAGGGGAAGAATATTTTAACCTGTCATGCCCCTTCATAATCTGGAATTTTTCAATGTGATCACGTCTCTTTCTTCTAAACTAAGACCCAATTTATTCAGCCTCTCTTTGTAGGACAACCTCCTCATCCCAAGGGCCAGTCTAATGAACAATTTGCTGTACTGCCTCCAATCCAAATATGGAGACCAAACACACAGTACTGCAGGTGTGAACTCACCAAAGCCCCTTACAATTGTAGCAAGGCTTTTTTCTTTTTGTATGTTTGCAATACAGGCCAACATGCCATTTACTTTCCTAATTGCTTGTTGTACCTCTCTCTCTTGTACAGACTATTCTATCTTCTCTTCTCAGTCTCCTGCACATGACTGTTCACGTCACTGTTACATCAAATACTATCTCATTACCCATTATTCTAAATTTAGGGGCAGATTTGTTTAGTCTAGGTTTATTGCTTTCAGGAATGTATTCATCCTGCGTGCTTAGCATTACACATTTAAATATCTTCCATTTGTGTTCCAATGACGTTTGCTTGACCAACATAATCCGTTTCCTTTAGGTCTTCTCCCCTTGCTTTGATCTTCTAAGGCTACTTATCTGCCTACTAGTTGTATTATGCAACCCACAGCTCATTATGTAGTCGCTTCCCAGGGAGGACCAAGACTTTGATTGCCTGTACACTTTATGGGTCCTTACCAAGTAATCAGTTAAGGTGAGCACTGCACTTCGTGGCTTCCTTGACACATCAAATCCTGGATTGAAGTATATATTTGGTGACACATCCAGAAACTCAGAAGCAGGAAGTCTAGACACCACAAATTTAATCCACGTTGGGACTTCCCCATCATCAACATAAATTCAGAAAGACCAGAGTGTTTTGGTTCCTTCTCAGCACTGTCAGAAAGAACTGTGTCCAAGCTAAGCTTATTGTCGAGATTTCCCGTCTCGCTTTAAGTCAGGTTACAAAAGCAAGAAACTGTTGTTACTTTCTCTAACATTTAAGAATTCTATTTGACATTCACTGAAGCAAAATCCTGGAACTCCCTCCCTAACAGCACTGTGGGTGTATCTACACCACATGGACTGTAGCGGTTGAAGAAGGCAGCTCACCACCACCTTCTCAAGGGAAATTAGGGGTGGGCAATAAATGCTGGCCTAGCCAGCGACACCCACATCTGATAACACACCCTGGCTGAAACCTGGGTTCCTTTAGGCATCCACCATCTGACTCCATAACTCAGGGGGCCACTCCATTGAAGGTCCAAGGCCAGATGACAGCCACTTTTCATCATAACGGAAGAGAAATTACTGTAGTCTTTTATGTCATCAACAATCAGGAGTCCTCCCTACTGAGCCACAGGTATTGCACTGACCTACACCTTACTTGCAGGATTGATTTTGTTTTTTTCTTTATTCTTTCATGGGATGCGGGCATCACTGGCAAGGCCAGCATTTATTGCCCATTCCTAATTGCCCTTGAACTGAGTGGCTTGCTAGGCCCATTTCAGAGGGTAGTTAAGAATCAACTCATTCTGTGGGTCTGGAGTCACGTGTAGGCCAGACCGGGTAAGGATGGCAGATTTCCTTCCCTAAAGGACATGAGTGAGCCAGATGGATTTTTACAACAATCAATGATAGTTGGCATAGGTTAGCTGGTCAATCAAGATAGACAGGACAAGTTCAAGAAAAAATTCTGGGGAAGCTACAATTAACATACCACATCACCTGAAACTGTAATGTAAGGGCCTGGTGCATATAGGGTTAACATGCGATGGTATGCGGGTACAGTACCGCCCACACAGTGATGTTAGAGAACACATGACCCGCACCTAGGGGTCAGTCTAGTGTGGACAAAGCAAGTGTGTAGAAGCAAGTATGGAGACAGCTCCTAGCTGGAACCCTTTCCTGTATATATGTACATAGTTCTTGTAGTTAATAAATACATTCTGTTAACCTACTTAAGACTACAAAGACTTCATTAACACCTACCGAACAGTCACTAGCGCCCTTACAACAGGAACCAACTGCTAAGCAGGTGCGCTTATTTACCCCAATCCAGGTTCCACACTCTCTCTTACACAAGGTCAGGAGAGAGATGGATGCCACGCTACACCAGGGGATTATAAAACCTGCCACCCAGCCCACTTCTTGGTGCTCTGGTATGGCACCCGTATCTAAGCCTAACGGTGCTTTTCTTATTTGTGTTGACCTTACACAACTGAATAAGGCAGTAGGAAGAAAAGTTCATCCCATGGCATTCATTGATGAGAGCTTACCAAAGCTCACGGGGAGCTCAGTCTCCACAAAATGAAATGTGACCAGCAGCTTTCACCGGATGAAGAGTCCAAACTCTCAATTATTTTTATCAATCCCTTTGGAAGATATTGTTTGGAATTGTTTCAGCATCTGAAATTTTCCAATGCACTATGGCATCTTAGAGGTGTCACCTCTCATATGGATGACATTCTCAGGCTTGGTTCCACCATGACAGGCCTTGATACCAGAGTATGGGCAGTACTGCGACAGGCTGTGGGTCTCACACTAAAGTTCAAGTGTGAGTTTTCCAAACTCGCCATCAACTTCCTGGGACATATTATCGATGCCTCAGGAATCAAGGCAGATCCCCAAAGGACAGGGACCATCAAGAACTTTTTGCCACCCCTTGATGTGAACAAACTCCAATGCTTTAGGGGAATGCGTAACCATTTATGCAAGTTTCTGCCCAACCTGGTGCACATCAATGAACCCCTGAGACAGCTTTTAAAATGGGACCAGGCTTGGTATCGGGACACACATCAACATCAATCCTTTGATACAATCAAGCATATGCTCATGTCTACCCAAGCCCTGGCCCACTATGGCCTGGAACTCTCCACTACTGTTGCAGCTGATGCCTCCTCCAATGGCCTAGGAGCAGTTTTATTTCAAATCTAGCGCGATGGCTCCCAACAGCCAGTCTACTATGCCTCCAGAGCGCTAACGGATACTGAACAGCAGCACACTGTCAACGAGAAAGAGCCCCTGGAAGCCACGTGGGTGTGTGAAAAGTTCTCTGATTATGTCCTCAGACTCAAATTCACCATACAGATGGATTGTAAGCCATTAGTAACCCTCCTCAGTACCAAGGAGCTGGCAAAGATGCCACCCCGAATCCAGAGGTTCCGATTGTGCCTTAAGCACATTGGTACTACCACAGAATACGTTCAGGAGAAACTCCAGGCTATAGCAGACACTTTATCCTGCATCCGTCTGGGAAGCCTGAACAGAATGATGTCTCCTTTGTTGCAGATGTAGAGTCCAATGCCTCTTTGTCAAACAAGTTTTTCCCAGCAATCGCTCAAAAATCGGAAGAAATTCGTACAGCTTAAAGCTGGGGGTAATATATTGGCACGGATTGAGAACTGGTTAACAGACAAAAAACAGAGAGTAGGAATAAATGGGTCATTCTCAGGTTGGCAGGCGGTGACTAATGGGGTACCACGAGGATCAGTGTTTATGGCCCCAGCTATTCACAATCTATATCAATGATTTGAATGTGGGGATTAAGTGTAATATTTCCAAGTTTGCAGATGACACACAACTAGGTGGAAGTGTGAGTACTGAGGGGGATGCAAAGATACTTCAAGAGGATTTGGAGAGGATAAACAAGTGGGCAAAAATTTGGCCGATGGAATACAATGTGGAGAAACATGAGGTTATCCACTTTGGTAGGAAAAACAGAAATACAAAGTATTTCTTAAATGGTGAGAGGCTGGGAAGTGTTGAAGTTCAAAGGGATTTGGGTGTCCTTGTTCATGAGTCACTGAAAGTTAACATGCAGGTACAACAAGCAATTAAGAAGGCAAATTATATGTTGGCCTTAATTACAAGAGGATTTGAGTGTAGGAGTAAAGATGTCTTGCTGCAATTATATAGACCCTTGGTGAGACCGCACCTGGAGTATTGTGGGCAGTTTTGGTCTCCTTACCTAAGGAAAGATATACTTGCCATAGAGGGAGTGAAATGAAGGTTCACTAAATTAATTCCTGGGATGGAGGGATTGTCCTATGAGGAAAGGTTAAACAGACTGGGCCTTTATTCTCTGGAGTTTAGAAGAATGAGAGGTGATCTCATTCAAACATACAAAATTCTTACAGGGTTCGATGGGGTAGATGCAGGAAGGATGTTTTTCCTTGGCTGGGGGAGGTGTCTGGAGGCAGGGACACAATCTCAGAATAAGGGGCAGGTCATTTAGGACTGAGATGAGGAGGAATTTCTTCACTCAGAGGGTGGTGAATCTTTGGAATTCTCTGCCCCAGAGGGCTGTGGAGGCTCGGTCGCTGAGTATGTTCAAGACTGAGATCGATAGATTTCTACATATTAAAAATGTCAAGAGATGCGGGGATAGGGCAGGAAAATGGGGTTGAAGCAGAAGATCAATCATAATCTCATTGAATGGCGGAGCGGAGCGGAGCGGGCTCGAAGGGCTGAATGGCCATTCCTGCTCCTATTTCTGATGTTCTTATGTAATGCTAATGCTGAATGCACACAAATTTGGGAGTATTGTGTCTCTGGCTGGTCTGCATATGTTCCCACTAATTGTATTTTAAAACAATACTTTAAATAACGTCGTCCTCTTGGCTTTGTGGATGAGCCGCTAGTCTATAAATACTGCACTATTATTCCCAGGGTCCCTCAGGCTGGGCATTCTCCAACACGTACACCAGGTACACCTGGGCATCGCCAAGAGCCGGACATGAGCCCACAACTCCATCTGGTGGTCTGGATTATCGAAGGCCATCGAAGGCATGGTCTCTAATTGTCCAATGTGTACTATCCATAGGCAAGACCACAAGGACCCCTTGATGGTCTCATCACTCCCATCTCACCCATGGAGGTGCCTCGGGATGGATCTGTTCATTTTCAGGGGTAAAATCTTTCTTATTGTTGTCGACTACTATTCCCAATGGATTGAGGTCAAGCGACTACACGGCCCCACCTCAACAGCGGCTATCGCTACACTTAAAAGAGATTTTTGCCACACTTAGCATCCTGGATATGGTCATTTTGGATAACGGGCCACAGTTTGCTTATGACTGCTTCAAACACTGAACTGAGTCATACAAGTTTGTACACGTCACCAGTTCACCTAGATACCACAGGCCAATGACAAGGACGAACAAGGGGTCCAGATGGTCAAGGCCCAGTGAAAGAAAAATGACAACATTGACCTGGCCTTGCTTATTTACTGGTCCACACCTTTACACAACAGTCTGATTCCTTCGGAGGTCCTCATAGGTAGGAGGTTACATACTCAGCTCTAGAGATTTCCGCACACTATTTGACCCGGTATCACAGAGGCCAACTTGGATAGGGTCCGGCAGGAGGAAGATCACTATCGCGTAAACCAGGCCGTCACCTTCAACAGGCGGCATGAAGGGCAGGAACTCCTTGGGAGTCTGTCTGAATCCAGGGCCAGAACCGACCTGGCCAAAGTTTCAGTTCCTCGTTCATCCTCATTCTTATATAGTGAATGCTGACCACAGTGTCCTCAGACGCAACAGATCAGTGTTGGTGTCTACCAGCAAGCGGCCTTTGCAGGCCTTGATTTTACTGCCCAGATGAAAAGGACGATGCCCCAATCACCTCATTGAATTGTTCACATCTTCCTCCACAGGATGCCTGTGTTCCTACCCGTCCTCCGAAAGAAATGAGGACGCAGTCAGTTAAGCCGCCTGAAGTCTTTCCTTCTGACTTGGAGGCCCCGACAATGACTTTGTAGCTGGATTGAGGTGGGTTGGGAGGGGGGGTGGAGAGGAGGGGGGTTGTGTGGTGGGTGGAGAGGGGGGTACGGCAGTAGGAGAAAGATGAAAATGTATCTAGTTTATGGCTAGAATGAAAGACTTGGGAGAAGGTGTGGTGTAAAGGGTTAATAGCTAGTATGCTAAATGTTAGAGTGCACCATGAGTGATGTCAGATCACTGTAACTGGAACCTGAGGGAAGAAGGTTCTAATGGCATCCTGCTGAAGTTTGTCTCTGTAAATAGTGTAAATAACCAATAAGCATTCACTGGTTTGCAACAGCATGGTCTTCAGCTCTCTCTTCTATCGAAGACACCCAGAACCCGGTTGTGATATTAATACACATCACAGTCCCCCAACTCATCTGATGCTTGGGCCTTGATGGTCCACAGAATGGTCTTAAGAGCCAATGATGATGGTGAAATTCCTCGGGAGCTTCAGCCTCAGTGGGATTTGCTCCTGCAGCACTGAGCAGAGCCGTGCCTCAACCATTCACAGGCCTCAGTAGGAGGAGCTCCAAGATGTATGGATAGTCCTTGATATTGATCGTAAAACTAATGCCATTCCTCCTTCTCCCTCATCCACAGCAGCAGTTTGATATTTAGTACTTTCCATATTGCCAGCCTAATAATAACTGTATGGCCAGTGGGGAGTCCTCTTCCTCCTTGTGAACTAGTTAGTTAAGTTCTCGTATCTGTGCAGCACATGCTGCTGGACTTTACAATCACCATGCAGATGGATCCTTGCTACCACCATGGGCTCAGATACCAACAGTATAACATCCCTCCTGAACTAGAGGACACCTGCAGAGTCTGGTGAAGAGCATTCGATTGATCAGCGTGTGACACTAACCCAGTGAAAACTTGTAGCCGTGACAATGGGATATAGCCAACAGAAAAATGGGCTAGGATTAGTTTGGTACAATGATAAGCCCTTGAAGATGAACACATCCCACCCCCCTCTTGTACCAAGGCTCTTAGCCTCAGAACATGTGACTTCACAATTTAACTTGAAAGCCACTGTCTATTATTCCAAAACAATCTTCAAGCATCACAGTAAAAGCTCTCTGCCTTCACCCACTACCTCTCCTTCTGTTTGCAGCTAGCTTGGTGTGACCCTGCTCAGTAAAATAGAAACTGGCAGGATCTGGCTTCGTTTTTTTTTTACAAGCTTGGCTGAAGAGACAACAGAATCGCTGAGTATATAATCATTTGCCATTTGGGTATCGCAGTCACACAAAGCCAGTCCCAGGCTTCACAGTCAGAAATATACATGGGAAAGTGCTTTGGCATGATATCAGCCAGTCCAACTTGGCAGTCTTCTGTTGTCACAATAAGGCCAAGATGTTTGCCAAAGACAGAAGGCATTTGATCAGCGGTCACTAGTTTCCCATATAGAATTCCCAATATAGAACAATGGGATCAGAAAGGAAAGGGTGAGTCCAGCTGTTCACAACTGGCTAATTGATTATCCTGTAAGCTGTGCCATACATCAGCCAGTCATGACACAGCAGGAACTATTTAAACTCATTCTACCTTTGCAATGAACACATTCACACGGAGGCTAGGATCTTGAACCTTCCCCCGTTGTGAGTTTGGTGGTAGGGTGGTGGAGTGGGGGGCATGTAATCAGGTGGGTGGGTGGGGCTGGGGACCTCACTGCCTTCCTGCCTCAACCCCAGTTAAGACCATTGCAGGAAGGACAGTGGACAGCCTTCCCACCCTGCTGCCAAGTGGGCAAATAATGACTATTTTAAGGGCCTCATCCCACCAACGCTGGCATTAACCCAGTGGTGGGCACGGGGACTCACCATGCGGCTTGCAAAAGGCAACAGTGCCAGATGGATGGACCCAGCCTCAGGAACAGTGGGGGGGACAGGGGTTGGTTCCTGCTCTTGCTGCCAACTCCACTACAGCCGCCTCCTGCCATCGCTCACCTCTGGCCTGGGTACAGGTGGTTGTCAGTCTGATGAATCTGAATCGATCTGAATCTGAATCTGAAACATTCTGAATGGGAAGCGGCATTAACCTGGTACCTTGGTGAAGTTTGTTAAAGTTAGCTAAAATTTGTTTATCACAAAAAATCATTTTGAATCATAATGCCAATTCAGCACCTGTGAATAATCGGATTTTTAAATTACTGAAAATGACTTTTAAGAGAGTTAGATTTAGGTACAGTACAGTAGTGACTTTGTGGGTTTTGTTTTGAACAATTCATTTAAAACCCTTCAGAATGTACCTATCGGTGCCGGTACCAATAGAAGCACCTGGAATTTGGGAGCCTTCCCAAAGGCCTGGAGCTGAGCACAATTGGCAGAAACTCTCAATGGTGATTCATTCATCCTGGAAGCATGGTCTTCGAACAGAATGGTTTTAAAATCAATTTTAAAAATAGTGCCGAAGAAACCAGCAGAATTAACAGAAGCTTCAAATCAGTATCTAACCCCATGCTGTACCTGTCCTGGGAGTGTTTGATAGGGACAGTGTAGAAGGAGTTTTACTCTGTGCCTAACCCTAGGAGTGTTTGATGGTTCCTCTCCCAGCACTAAGTCCCTTGCCAAAGTAAAACAAAACTCTTCTACCCATACCCTAACTTGCACCATCGTCACTAATGGATATACCTACACTGGTAAGCAGTCTGACAACACCTTTTTAAAATTCTCATCCTCATCTTCAAATCTTTCCATAGTCCTTCCCTATGTCTGTTTCCTTCACTAGCCCTACAACCCTCTGAGATCTCCGTCCTCCTCCAATACTGGCCTCTTGCTTATCCTATATTTTAATCTTTCCATCATTGGTTAAGGTTGTCCACAGCGATTACATATATTCCTGGAGGTTTCATCACACGACTTGCCCCCACACTCCAGCCATTAATTGGCCAATGAATCCATCCTTGTGACGTACGGCCTTCCTACGCTAATTGGAAGGCAAAAAGACTCATTACCCAATTGGGTGATACTTGACTGTCAGCCAAACAGCTTTTTTCCCCCCCCACTTTCAATATTTTTATATCTGGTAGAGAGAAATGTTCAAAGAAATTACAAAAAAAATATTTTTTAATGTTCTGCTGATTGTTCTCCAGGATTGCATGCAGTTCCAGGAGACTCTGGGTCAATCCTGGAGGATTGGCAACCCTACCATTGGCAGCCATGCCTTCAAGGTCCTAAACTCTGGAATTTTCTCCCCACACTTCTCCACCTCTCTCGCTCTCTCTCCTCTTAGGCACTTGTTACAACCTACCTTTGGCCAAGGTTTGGCTTGGTGTCAATGTTTTTCTCTGGTTACTTTCTTGTGAAGTGTATTGGCACATATTATTACATTAAAAGGAACAATAAAAAGATAAACCTTCAACAAATCTACATATTACGTAATGTTCTTGTCTGAGAGTGTTAATTTTCAACTGGGCCTTTCTCATTGTGCCAGATAGAAGTAAACACAGTGTCTAGTCACAAGGTCAAGGTTTGTTACGTCAGCTTTGGATTCTGAAGCAATGGGATAGATGTGATAAAGTTTGGACACAAGTACAACACAGTAGTTAACAATTCACAGTATGAAGCCAAGACTATATCAACGTTCCAAATCCATTTGTGGACTGAACTTCCCATGCATTCAACTTTCAACTCTACCCAGGTACCTGCTCTCTCAGAAGTCGGATGTGAATTGCAACCCCCTGCCATCCTCCACCTGAAAAAGCTGAACTGTTTCAGAGGGAGGCTCAACAGCTCCCTCACTGCAGCTCCCGCTAGTGTTCCAACCTCCCTGGTGACAGGCAGCAGCAGCCGAATCGGGACGATCCGTAACTCACCCCTCTGTCCTTTCTACTTCTGGAATACTCACCTCTAATTGTGACTGCAGTGTGGGATAAGGTAGGAAGAGACAGTGATGTGGTGGTAATGTCACTGGACTAGTAATCCAGGGACGCAGGTAAATGCTCTGGGGTCGTGGGTTCAAATCCCACCATGGCAGCTGGTGGAATTTAAATTCAGTCAATAAAGTCTGGAATATAAAACTTGCCTCAGTGATGGTGACCATGAACCATTGTAAAGACCCATCTGGTTTGCCAATGTCCTTTAGGAAAGTGAATCTGACATCCTTACCTGGTCTGTCCTACATGTGACTCCAGACTCAAAGCGACCTGATTGACTCTCAACTGCCCTCTGAAAAGGCTGAGCAAACTTCTCAGTTCAAGGGCAATAATTAGGGATGGGCAATATTTGCCCACATCTCATGAAAGAATAAAAAAGACAGGCACAGTGCATCCCTACCCTCAACAAAATTTTAGGCATCGAGGACATTGCCAAGCATGGCAACTGTGCCACTTTCTGGTCACCCGCCTCCATTTTGACCCAATTCAGCCCACAAGAATCAGGCCCTTAAACTCTGTTTTTCCCTCCACCAATGTTGTCTGACCTGCTGGGTTGTTCTAGCATTTTCTTATTGTACCTTAACCAACAGCTCGTCTAGCTTTAACATGGTCTCCTTGCTTGTTGTTTGATGCCTCCATTTGTAAACCGCACAATCTTAACAATCTTATCGGAGTGCCTTTATCTGACCCCCTTAGTCTCTCTGTTCTAACACTCACTCAGTGTCTCTCTCTCCTCAAAATGCATCACGTTACCTTTTCTCCAATTGAAATTTCATCTGATTCAATTAACCAACCTACAGTACTGGTATTTTATCAAATTCACTTATAATCCTCTTCATAATCCAAATTTATACATAGCAAGATCCCACAAATGCCATTGTGATAACAACCAGATAATCTGTTTTTAGGACTGAAGAAGAGTCATATTGGACTGGAAACGTTAACTCTGTTCCTCTCTCCACAGATGCTGCCAGACCTGCTGAGTTTTTTTCCAGCATTTTCTGTTTTTATATTAACCTGTTTTTAGGAAGAAATGTCATGCCGGACACCAAGGAAAACTCCACAATTTTTCTTTGAATGATGCCTTAGGATCTTTTATACCAGAGATGGGGAACCTACATTGGACCATTGCTCAATTTCATTGGGCCTACAGCAAGATTTCTAAAAATATAGACCTATGACAGCAGTGCCTTCAAAATAGCATTGATCATCATTGTTACAAATTTGGATAAAAGCGTCAGCTAAATTACTATAATAATATTTAACAATATAATATTCAAATTCAGCCATCGTATTCAAACAGCGGGTGAGTTGAACTCTGTATTCTGTCTAAAAAATTAAATTAAGTTGATTTTGTCCATGTGTGGATGGCCCGTGATAAGTTTTATACCCACCTGCAAGGGCAGACAGAGTCTCAGTGTCATGTCTCATCTCTCTTCTGGGAGTGTCGCATTCTCTCAGTAGTGTACTGGGAGAGTCACTCTAGGTTTTGTACTTAAGTCAATGGAGCAAGGCTCAAACCTGGAACCTTCTAAATCAGAGACAAGAGCTCTACCCACTGATCGGCAGCTGACACCAGCATTACCCCCTAACCCAACCCCATCAAAACCAAAAGCACAGATGAACTACTGTAATCATCGATGCCTTTTCCTGTTTCTGGGATACTGTTGTGCATCAATTTAGGCATGTATCCACTGGGGTTTAGAAGAGTAAGAGGCAACTTGTTTGAAACATATAGGGCAGAATTTCCTGCCTGTCAGGCGGGCGGGCCCGACCCAATCCCTGGCGGGCGGGGAGCAGATTCCCGCTGGAGAAGCGGGTCCCGCCGCCATTTTACATGGGCGGGCCAATTAAGGCCCGCCCAGCGTGACGTCCAGTGGGAAGCGCTATGCACTCCCTGTGCGGGCGGGGGGGGGATTCCCCAAAAGCGAGAGTGAGCTCCTTTGCACATGCGCATGATAAAGCGCACATCTCCCTGAGGCTAAGTGCAGCCTCAGGGAGATCACTTACACTTTTAAAAAGATTAAAAATAGAAAAAAAAAATTCCCTAACATGTCCCCCTCATGTGACAATGTCACATGAGATGGGACATGTTCATAATTTACATAATAACTTTATTGAAATTTTTAAAACCCTGCTTGGAACCTCATCCCGCCGCTGGATGAGGTTTCATGTTTTCTCTATTTGCCGCCAGGGCTCCTGGCCAACCCGCCAACCTTAAGGTTGGACGGGCAGGTCCTTTAGTTGTTTTAATGACTCTGTCAATGGCCTCAATTGCCCATTGACAGGTCGGCGGGCCCACAGCTGATTTTGCTGCGCTCCCGCCTGCCTGAAAATTTAAATGGGGCGGGATGACATCGGGGGTTCCGCCCGGCATCATCCTGCGTCATTTTATGCATCGGCGAGCGGGCCCCACCCCCTGCTCGCCAACGGCAAAATTCTGCCCATAAGATCCTGAGGGGCCTAGACAGGGTGGGTGTGAGAGGATGTTTCCTCTTGTGGAAGAATCTAGATCAAGGGGGTCACTGTTTAAAAATAAGGGGTTGCCCATTTAAAACAGAGATGAGGGAAACTTTTTTTCACTCAGAGGGTCGTGAGTCTTTGGAACTCGCTTCCTGAAAAGGTGTTGGCAGCAGAGCCTTTGAATATTTTTAAGGCAGAGGTGGATAGATTCTCGGTAAGCAAGGGGGTGATAGGTTATCGGGGGTAGGTGGGATGCAGATTTGAGGTTACTATCAGGTCAGCCATGATCTTATTAAATGGCGAAGCAGGCTCGAGGTGCTGAATGGGCCACTCCTAATCCTTGTTTGTATGTCCTTATGTAATTGGCTGTCAGGTTTGACAACACACCCTTCTGAAGCAACTCACTGTGAAGCACAATGGAACACACAGGAAGCAGAGGGGGGGAAAAGGGCACAAATAAAAGCCTGAGAGATTATCTCAGCCTATGATTTCACCTCACTCCAGAAAAAGGCTGGCCCACATTGTGTACCTTGCTTGTATAAACATTCATAGACTTTTCTGTACTTTGACCTTTTAACCTGCAGTTAAACAGTTTGGCTCTTTCAATTAATAGGAAATCTACAATTGCCAGTTATAAACAGACAGCTAATGAGCTTGGAGGGGACTGTAGCCTCCTAATTAACCACTTGCAAGTTGCAAACCCTGCCCGGGAGGGAACTGGCAAAAAAAAATGTATATCTTCCCAGATTCCGGCAAGATAATTTACTGTAGGCACAATAGGTCTAGGGGAATGTTTAACTGTTCAAACATGACTGGAATTGACTGCAATCTGTCAGCACTTGAAGTTTTGCTGCATCGTCACTGATTTTTATGACCCACCTTCTGACCAAAAGTGAATAATTCTAACATCACTACCCTCCAACACCTCAAAGCAGCTGTGGCTCAGTGGGTAGCACTCCTTCCTTCCTCTGAGTCGGTAAATTATGAGTTCACCCTCGGCGCACAGGTTTGAGCATGTCCTCTAGGCTGACATACCAGTGCAGTCCTGAGGGAGGACCACATTGTCAGAGGTGTTGCTTTCTTTGGATGAGACATCTGCCCTCTCAGGTGGATGTTAAAAATCCCAAGGGCCCTAGTCAAAGAAGCGCGGGGGAGTTCTCTCTAGTGCCCAGGCCAGTATCTATCTTGCAATCAACTCCTGATGGTGATGCAGTCATTTATTTCGTTGCTGTTTGAGACCAGCAATGAGGGATGACAATTATGAAGGGAGACTAGAGAATTTAAGGCTTTTTCACAAAAGAAGGTTAAAGGGTGATCTGATAGAGGTCTTGAAGATTATAAGAGGGCCTCTACATGGTAAACAACAAGATATTGTTTCCACTGGTTGGTGAGATGGTTACAAATTTAATTGTAAATAGAGTTAAGGAAGGGGGGGGCGTTAAAAAGGTTACTTTAATGCAGAGTAGGTTAACATGTGGAATTCTATGCCACGTACAAACTGTTGTCGAAGCAGAATCCATAAATCCTTTCAGAATTTGATAGTTGCTTGATAAAAAGGAATATGGGGAGTGAACAGGAGAGTGAGATTACATTAGGCAACTAAATTCTAGGAGGCAGCTCACCAGCACCTTCTCAAGGGCAATTAGGGAGGAGCTTTGCCAGCGACACTCGCATCCCATGAAAGAATAAAAACAAACTCAAGAAAAATAAGAGCATAGATTCAATGGACAAATGGCCTGGTTCGGAGATGGAACATTCTACAGTGCACCTAGTATACCTACCATATCCACTTTCAACCAGTATCCACCCACTGAGAAGTGTGTGTCTCTGGAAGTCAAGAAAGGGTTAAACTCAGCTGAGCTGCTACAGTCAGAAAACGTGCCACCCATCCTGTGAACAGCAGCCACAGAGGTATCTCTGTCCATAGCACTGCACCTTTACATTAATCAGTGCCTTCAGGACACATGACAAACATTACATGTGCTTCAAAAGTTCAACATTCCAGCCCTAAACCACACCCTGTATTATATCTGCCCTAAGTATCTCTCTTGCTGGAGGTCATTACAAAACCCTAATGCAACTCCCCAGGTAGTGACAAATAGATTAAACCAGTAACTTCAGGTTTATTTTCAAGAACTGTGTACAAGACTCCTTTTTGATCCAACATATAAGAAGCACAGCAATAGAGGAAGTACAGCTAGACCATCCAGGGAGCAGCAACCATAAGGTTTAAGATAATGATAGCACAACGATCAAAGTAATAGATTGGGGAAAAGCTAACTATGAACGAATGAGGAAGGGAGGAAAGGTGATAAGCTACAGACAAAGAACGAGAACAAGAGATCAATAGTGTTCAGGAGAATAATATTCCACTAATATTAAGTACAAATTAGCATGTATAGAATGCTGTGGTTAAGTAAAGAGCTGCAGATGAAATTCAGTCAAAAAAAATCTATATGCGAGATACATAAGCAGCACCTCCCAAAAGAGCAGCCTCTACCACCTAGAAGGTCAAGGGCAGCAGACACACGGAAACACCACCACTTGCAAGTTCCCTCCAAGCCACTCACCGTCCTGACTTGGAAATATGTCGCCGTTCCTTCACAGTCACTGGGTAAAGATCATAGAACTCCCTCCCTAACAGCACTGTGGGTGTGCCTATACCAAAGGGACTGCAGCGGTTCAAGAAGGCGGCTCACCACCACCTTCTCAGTCAGTGATGGGCAATGAATGCTGGCCCAGCCAGCGATGGTCACATCCCATGAAAGAATAATTTTTTTTAAAAAAATGAATGGAGAAGACGGCAAAAGCGAATATACTGCCTTTCGGGGAGAGGTTTAAAAAGACATTTAGGAAGGCAAAGAGGAGATATAACATGAAAATATCAAATAATATAAAAATAGTAAAATATTCGACCAGCACATAAATGATGCATGAAGAACTAAAAAAGGAACTAGACCAGCACAGGAAGCACAAGGTAAACTCTCAAACAGTGTTGACATGGCAATATACAGACAGGTATGTTGTCTCAGTTATCACTAAAGAAGTTAAAACAGAGGAACTAGCAGCGGTAAAGCATAAAAGGAAGATTTGTGTTAATGTAGCACTTTTCACAACCACCAGACATCCCTTTTTGAAGTAAAAACAGAAAATGCTGGAAAAACTCAACAGCCCTGGCAGCATCTGCGGAGCGAGAAACAGAGTTAACGTTTCGAGTCCGTACGACTCTTCTTCAGAGCTAAAGGGAAGTAGAAATGTGCTGGAATTTATACTGTTTAAGAGGGGTGGAGCAGGTGAAGCTGGATAGAAGGTCAGCGATAGGTGGGGTCAAAGGAGAGATTGACAAAGATGTCACAGACACAAGACAAGGGGCGTGTTAATGGTTGTGGTAAGGGCTAAAGAAGGTGCTGATAGTGGCATCAAGGTAAGAAAGCAGAATGTGTGAATAGGAGAACAAGGGTGAGCACTCTGTGAGAGGACAACATAGAACAAGTAACAGATGTCCCTTTTGGTGGTTGGGGAAAAGGGATAGAAAAAGGGATTTAAAAAAGAGGATAAAAGTACTTTTGAAGTGTGGTCACTATTGCAATGTAGGAAACACAGCAGCCAATTTGTGCACAGTAAGCTCCCACAAACAGCAATGTGATAAAGACCAGATAATTTCTTTTTGCGATGTTGATTGAGGGATAAATATTGGCCAGGACACCAGGGGGAATTCTGTTCTTCCTCAAAATAGTGACATAGGTTTTTTATGGCCGCCTGAGAGAGAGCAGACAGGGTCTCGGTTTAATGTCTTCCAAAAGACTGCACCTTCAACAGTACAGCACTCCCTCAGTGTTATGATCTTCAAAGAGACCAATAACTTTTAAAAAGAAATTCAAACTTCCAGTTCCTAGCTGAAAAAATGATGTCAAGATTTCACATTTTAAAACTTTTATGGCAACAAATGACTAAAAACACTATTGACCAAACATTATTTTCTTTTTGTAGGCAACCTATACTTAAAATTACAAAGAGGAACAGTCCCCTTTCATACTGATCGCACATCAGTATCAGATCGCACTGTCTACAGAATTACAGTCATCATAGCAAACAGTCCACCATTGCTCCCAGCTTCCAATGGGCTCCTGTTTCACTGAGTAGTACTTTTGAGTGGCCAGCTCCAGATATTTTCCTCAGCATTCAGAGAGGTTCTTAAATCCACCACAAGCAGTAAAACCTGTTACAATGATGCTTCTTCCCCTGGCCATACCAGGAAAAATCTCCCAGAATCTGTAGAAGGCTGCAGGATGCACATCTTTGACAAGGGACTGTCCCCCTCCCGCATTCGGCTATGGTAACTCCCAAAGTCCAGCAGCCTTTTCTCCTTGTCGATCACACAGAACTGCTGTCTGTTAGTGACATTCATTGATTTTAGGGAAGCCTGTAACCTGATCTCAAAAATGGCTTCCCCTACCCTCTTCCCCATGGCAACATGAAACACATTAATCTTGTATCCAGACAGAATTGCCAATTAGCTATTATTGACCCTGACTCCCTTTCATCTTAGAAGTAAATGGGCAGTTGACAGTAAAACTGTTGTAACTTGATACCTACAACACCTTTCTGGGACTTTGGGAGGCTCAGAGTCTACTGATTGTAAACTCAGAGACTGAGGCCATTGTCTCCTAGCATAAATACCTTGCACCTCCTTTTCAGTAAAACAATCTAAGCCTTTCTTTGATCTCTAACAATCAAAGCACCCCAGGCTTACTATCAGGGAGACTGCAGAACAGGTCACGTGACCTACTTCATTTACCATAAATTTAAAGTTTAAAATATAACAATTTTATAAACCTTTAATATTAACACTCAGTACTGCACTGGATGTATCAGCATTGACTTTGCAACCAATAATGGAACGGGACTTGAACCCATGACCTTCTGGCTTAGACATGAGTGTGCTACCAACTGAGCCATGACTGACGAAGATTGATGTTACAATAGTTAATGAAAAAAGGAAAGGGGACACTAAACAAACTAGCCAAACTTGAGAACTCCAAGTCCAGGTAGATTATGCCTGGAGATACTCAACGGAACTAGAGAGGAAATAGAGGAAGTAAGCATGTATAAAAAAATCAGTAGTGAAAAGAATGGTGCCAGAGAAGTGGCAAACAACAAAAATCATTCCTATCTTCAAAAACAAAAACAAAATATAAAGCAGTGAACTGTTGACCAACTAGCTTAATATCTGTAGTAGTAAAGATATTGGAATCTTTGCTAAGGGATGGGATGACAAAACACCCAGTCCAAGTGGCAGCATTGGCCACTGACCTTGAAGAAAAATGTCCACAGAAATCTAGTGGTGGCATGAATTTCCAAAGTTAATTTGAATCTGCTGCCAAGCCAAGGGATTTCTAGGTGTCCAGCACTACTGATATTATCAAGCAGAGTAAGCAGCCAATCACATTGAAATATTTCCAGAGACAGGAAACCAGAAGTAAAATGCATCAATTATCCTTCAGTTTTTTCTAAATTTTACACAGCTAAATAAAGATTGAGACAGAGACATGAAAATCAAGCTGAAATATCATAAACAAACTTCAAAAAAAATATATTAGAAAAACAATGGAAATTTGATCATAATGGAAAGATTTAGCATGACATAAAAATGAAATTAATTTTCCAGGCCAAAGAGGTTCTTCATCAATAATTATGATATAGCATGCAATTATAAACCCATTTACACTTTATTAACAAGGTGAGACTTTTTGACAGCAGTGTTGTGGCAATACAGGTGAAGTTCTCATAAGCTCAGTAATTTCAAATTGATTTTCATCTACTTAGACAGCGATGGTGTATGCAGAACTGAGGGAATACTGCACTGTCAGAGCTGCCATTTTTTAAGCTGAGATACTAAACCAAGGTGGACCTCTCAGGTGGACAGAGAAGATCCCACGGCCCTATTTCGAAGAAGAGCAGCGTAGTTCTCCCCAACGTCCTGGCCAATCTTTATCCTTCAATCAACGTCCCAAACAAAGATTACCTTGTCATTATCTCATTGCTATTTGTGGGACCCTGTTGTACAAAATTGGTTGCCATGTTACCTGTATTACATGACTGGCTACACTGCAAAAATATTTCATGAACCTAAACATTTCGATATGTCCCAATATTGTGGAAGATGCCCTATAAATGCCAGTTAGTTCTTTATTTCTCTCCCATTCCCCACACCAGTTATCTTGTGGTCTCTGAATGTGATGACAAATTAGTACAAACTAAGGTGAAGACAGAGCCAGACACAGCTCAAAACCAAATAACAAACTGGCACCCTCTTTCTTCAAAGAAAAATGAGATGAGGGCATCACTGGCAAGGCCGGGATTTATTGTCTTTTCCCTGAGAAGATGGTGGTGGGGGGGATCAGTTTTGACCTAACTAAGTGGCTTGCAAAGCCATTTCAGAGGGAAGTTAAAGTTGGCCTGGGGCTGGAGTCACATATAGGCCAAGAGACAGAGGCTTATATTCACCGAAGGACATTAGTGAACTGGATGGGTTCTTGACAGCGATTCGATAGGTTCATGGTTACTTTTACTGATATCACCTGAGGATGTTTAGGAAGGGAATTCCAGCGCTTAAGACACAGGCAGCTAAAGGCATGGCCACCAACGGTGCAGCGGTGAAGAGAGGAGATGTGAAAGAGGCCAGAATTAGCGAAGCTCAGAAATTTCGGAGGGTTCAGGCAATGAAGGAGGTTATGAAGTTAGGGAACGGTGAGGCCATGGAGGGAATAAAACGCAAAGAAGGGAGTTTTAAATTTGAGCCTTATCCAGACCAGGAGCCAATGCAAATCAGCAAACACATGGGTTCTCACTGAATGGAACTTGGTGCAATAAAAACAGAAAATGCTGGAAAAACTCAGCCTGTCTGACAGCATCCGTGGAGAGAGAAACAGAGCTAATGTTTCGAGTCCGTATGACTCTTCTTCAGAGCTCTGAAGCTCTCCACTGGTTGGAGTCATACCTAGCACAAAGGGAGATGGTTGTGGTTATTGCAGGTTAATCTTCTCAGCTCCAGGGCATCACTGCAGGAGTTCCTCAGGGTAGTGTCCTCGGCCCAACCATCTTCAGCTGCTTCATCAATGACCTTCCTTCCATCATAAGGTCAGAAGTGAGGATGTTAGCTGATGATTGCACAATGTTCAGCACCATTCACGACTCCTCAGATACTGAAGCAGTCCATGTCCAAATGGAGCAAGGCCTGGACAATATCCAGCCTTGGGCTGACAAGTGGCAAGTAACATTCACGCCACACAAGTGCCAGGCAATGACCATCTCCAACAAGACAGAATCTAACCATCGCCTCCTGACTTTCAACGGCATTACCATCACTGAATCCCCCACTATTAACATCCTGGGGGATGTTGACCAGAAACTGAACTGGACTAGCCATATAAATACTGTGGCTACAAGAGCAGGTCAGAGGCTAGGAATCCTGTGGTGAGTAACTCACCTCCTGACACCCCAAAGCCTATCCACCATCTACATGACACAAGTCAGGAGTGGGATGGAATACTCCCCACTTGCCTGGATGAGTGCAGCTCCAACAACACTCAAGAAGCTCGACACCACCCAGGACAAGGTAGCCCACTTGATTGGCACCACATCAACAAACATTCACTCCCTCCACCACTGATGGACAGTAGCAGCAGTGTGTACCATCTACAAGGTTCACTGCAGAAACTCACCAAGATTCGTCAGACAGCACCTTCCAAACCCACAACCGCTATCATCTAGAAGGATAAGGGCAGCAGATAGATGGGAACACCGCCACCTGGAAGTTCCCCTCCAAGCCACTAACAATTCTGACTTGGAAAAATATCGCCATTCCTTCCCTGTCACTGGGTCAAAATCCTGGAACTCCCTCCCTAACAGCACTGTGGATGTGCCTACACCACATGGACTGCAGCGGTTCAAGAAGGCAGCTCACCACCACCTTCTCAAGGGTAACTAGGGATGGGCAATAAATGCTGGCCCAGCCAGCGACGCCCACATCCCGTAAATGAATAAAACAAAGTGCTCTCAAAGGAGTATTGCATTTAGTTGCAGCTGAAGCCGCTTTTAAGCTGCGACCCCATGAGAACACCAGTGTGACATTTCCCTCAACACGAAAGCAAAATACCACAGATGCTGGAAATCTGAAAGAAAAACAGAAAATGGTGGAAATACTGAGTTCTGATGAAAGGTCACATGAACTGAAACGTTAAGTTTGCAGTGGATTTTACAGGGGGACGGAATACCCAGGCCCCAGCCGAAATGTCAGTGGGTACCTTGCCGACCAGAAAAGCACCGACCACAAGAGTGGCCGATATTTTGTTGGGGGAACATCTAATCGGGTCAGAGTGGGGCTTCCACCCCCATCAGCAAGTCCTGCCCGAGAGATCTACCAGCCAACCCGATTGGCCAGCAGCTCCGTGGTCCTGGCTGTGCCAGAAAGAGAGTGGTGGCCGCTGCTGGAACTATAGCTCGTCCCCACGAAGAAGCGAAGATACGAAGATGTCTCTTGAATTTGCGGTAAATGCGGGGATTTTGGGCGGGTGTAGCTGGGAAGCCCCAGCGAGGGGGGGGAGGCGGGTGGGAGTTCAGCTTAGAGAGGCAGGACGAGGAGGGGTAGAGGAAGGGTTAAAGTGTGGGGGGGGGGTGTGCTGATGGGCACACGGAACACCCTCCCTCCCACCATCGTCCAGAGGAGGAACCTTACTGGCCAAAGCAGCCGGCGCAGCCAAAACTGCCGGGCTGCTCAGCTTGCCCCCCCCTTCCCTGAAGGATTACGGCGGGGGTGGATTCAGGCCATTCAGTGTCAGTTAATTGGACACTTAAGGGCCTCAATAGGCCTAGATTTGGGGTGAGATGCCTGACGCCTCAGCGCCCACTGTCATATGGGGTCAGGTTGGGGGGGAACGGTGAGCAGGGAGACGCAGGCTGGAAATCCTTTTTCATTCTAAGAGCCTCCCTCCGCCTTCAAATACGCTGTAAAATTCAGCCATTTGTCTTACTCTTCACTGCCTGCCCTGCTCAGCGTTTCCAGCCTTTTCTGTTTTATATTTGACATTTTCCTGATTGACAGTCGCAGGTTTGCACCTTCTGAATAAGGCTGTCAGTTTTAGGACCGGTTTTGGGTGGTGGGTTCAAATGCAGCAAGAATCGGGCTCAAGCGTGGAGGGTAAACCAGAACAGGAGACTCTGTGTCCTCTCAGATGGAGCTGAATCTAACTCCAAGTCCCACACTGGAGTGGAAAGCAAACCAGCACCTGGACACTGAATTCTCCAAACCCATAGAGTCTTCATGATGCAATTCCTCACCCAGTCTTAAAACATGCCAAATATTGTCCAGAATATTGCATAATCCATCATAATTACAACAAGTGCGACAAAAACTTGTATTTATATAGCACCTTTCACGTAATAAAACATCCCCAGGGTATCTCACAGAGGCATTAGAAACAAAATACGACACCCAGCCACAAAAACCCAGGTTAGGAAAGATGACCAAATGCTTGGTCAAAGAGATGGGGCTTAAGGAGCAGCTTAAAGGGGGGAAAGCGAGGTGGACAATCTTAGAAAGTAAATTCTATGGCTTAGGGTCCAGGTGATTAAAGGCACAGCCACCAATGGCGGAGCAATGCCCAAGCAGCTGAAATTAGAGGAGTGCAGATGTCTTGGAGGCTTATGGGATTGGAGGAGGTCACATAGATGGAGAGGAACGAGACCATGGAGGGATTTGAAAACAAGCATGAGAATTTTAACATCGAGGCATTCCTTAACCAGGAGCCAGTCAGCGAGCACAGCGGTGAGGAGGGGATGGCATTTGGTGCAAGTTAGGACAAAAGGACTGCAAAGTTTTGGATGCCCTCAAGCTTACAGAGGGTGAAATGTGGGAGACTGGCCAGAGGTGCAATAGAACAGTTAAGTCTGGATGTAACAAAAGCATGGACAGGGTTTCAGCGGCAGAAGAGCTGAGGAAGGTGCAGGGAATGGGCAATGTCATGGAGCTGGAAATAGGCGGTCTTAGAGACACAACAGATATATAGCTGAAAGCTCATCTCGAGCTCAAATATCACACCAAGGTTGCGAACAGTCTCAGACAGTTGCCAAGGAGATAGACGGAATCAGTGATCAGGGAGTGGAGTTTGCGGTAGAGATCAAAGACTATGGCTTCAGTCTTCCCAATATTTAATTGAAGAAAATGTATCTGCACTGGCTGTTGGACATGCAGTGTGACAATTTAAAGATAGTGGAGGGGCTCGAGTTAAGCCAGTGTCATGGGAACAGAACCTGGAGCATGGACTGGGCCACCATTTCTACCATCAGCCTTGTATCTCTCCAGGGCACACTCCTCACCATCTTCACACAGCAAATACAGTCCCAAATATAGAAACCATTGACTCTCACTGAGTCAGAAAAGTGTTGGTTGAAAGTCCCACTCCATAAACTTGGACAATAATCCAGGCCAGCAGTCCAGTGCAGTGCCGAGGGAGTGCTGCACCTCAGCTTTCAGATGAGGTAGTTAGAAAAATGAAAGGGCATTGATCTGAAACATTAGCCCTGTTTCTCTCTCCGCAAAGGTTGCCAAGCTTGCTAAATATTTCCAGCATTTTCTGTTTTCATTTATGTTAAACCGGTGAGCCTTATGTCAGTGGTAGGGAAATTACTGGAGAAGATTCTTCGTGACAGGATTTACTACCATTTGGAAGCAAATGGGCGTATTAGTGAGAGGCAGCATGGTTTTGTGAAGGAGAGGTCGTGACTCACCAACTGGATCGAGTTTTTCGAGGAAGTGACAAAGATGATCGACGATGGAAGGGCAGTGGATGTTATATACATGGATTTCAGTAAGGCCTTTGACAAGGTCCCTCATGGCAGACTGGTACAGAAGATAAAGTTGCACGGGATCAGAGGTGAGCTGGCAAGATGGATACAGAATTGACTTGGTCATAGAAGACAGAGGGTAGCAGTGGAAGGGTGCTTTTCTGAATGGAGAGCTGTGACTAGTGGTGTTCCGCAGGGATCAGAGCTGGGACCTTTGCTGTTTTTAGTATACGTAAATGATTTGGAGGAAAATGTAACTGGGCTAATTAGTAAGTTTGCAGACGACACTAAGGTTGGAGGAGTTGCAGATAGTGAAGAGGATTGTCAAAGGATACAATGGGATAT
Source organism: Cetorhinus maximus (assembly GCF_964194155.1). Taxonomy (NCBI): domain Eukaryota; kingdom Metazoa; phylum Chordata; class Chondrichthyes; order Lamniformes; family Cetorhinidae; genus Cetorhinus; species Cetorhinus maximus. Next base: position 4,552,645 of record NC_135905.1, on the reverse strand, counting down.
AGATCGGTTGGAGACTTGGGCAGAGAAATGGCAGATGGAGTTTAATCCGGACAAATGCGAGGTAATGCATTTTGGAAGGTCTAATACAGGTAGGAATTATACAATAAATGGCAGAACCCTTAAGTGCATCGACGGGCAGAGGGATCTGGGTGTACAGGTCCATAGGTCACTGAAAGTGGCAACGCAGGTGGATAAGGTAGTCAGGAAGGCATATGGCATGCTTGCCTTCATCAGCAGGGGTATTGAGTATAAAAGCTGGGAAGTCATGCTGCAGCTGTATAGAACCTTGGTGAGGCCACACTTGGAATATTGCGTGCAATTCTGGTCGCCACATTACCAGAAGGATTTGGAGGCATTGGAGAGGGTGCAGAGGAGGTTTACCAGGATGCTGCCTGGTCTGGAGGTTATTAGCTATGAGGAGAGGTTGGAGAAACTCGGATTGTTTTCACTAGAGCGACGGAGATTGAGGGGTGACTCGATAGAAGTTTACAAAATTATGAGTGGCATGGACAGAGTAGATAGTCAGAAGCTTTTTCCCAGGGTGGAAGAGTCAATTATTAGGGGACATAGATTTAAGGTGAGAGGAGAAAACTATAGAGGAGATGTGCGGGGCAAGTTTTTTACGCAGAGGGTAGTGAGTGTCTGGAATTCGCTGCCAGAGGAGGTGGTGGAAGCAGGTACGATAGTGGTGTTTAAGAGGCAGCTTGACAAATACATGAATAGGATGGGAATAGAGGGATACAGACCCCGGAAGTGCAAAATGTTTTAGTTGTCGGGCAATATGATCGGCTCAGGCTTGGAGGGCCGAAGGGCCTGTTCCTGTGCTGTACTTTTCTTTGTTCTTTGTTCTATCCTTCCTATAAGATGTTTCCCCTGTTTAGGGAGTCTAGAACCAGGGGACACAGTCTCAGAATGAGGGGAAGGCCATTTAGGGCTGAGATGAGGAGAAATTTCTTCACTCAGAGGATAGTGGATCTTTGGAATTATCTACCCCACAAGGCTATGGACTGAGTCATTGGGTGTGTTCAAAGCCGAGGTCGATAGATTTCTAGATACCAATGACTAATATGGGATACGGGGAGAGTGTGGGTATTGAGGTCGAAGATCAGCCATGATCAAGTTAAATTGCGCAGCAGGCTCGAGAGGCCGAATGGCCTACTCCTGCTCCTATTCTCTATCTGAACAAAGAACAAAGAAAAGTACAGCACAGGAACAGGCCCTTTGGCCCTCCAAGCCTGCACCGATCATATTGCCCATCAACTAAGACATTTTGCACTTCCGGAGTCCGTAAGTCCGTATGTGCCCTCGCACATGGATATAAAAGCTCCCACAGCACACGTTAAAGAAAGGCGACATCCTAGCCAATATTTACCCACCGAGTAATGTCACTGAAACAATGTGTTGGTCGTTATTACATTGCCGTTCGTGGGACCTTGCTGTGCACAAATCCTACATTACAACAACAACTACACTTCAAAAATAGTTCATAGCCTGTTCAGCACCTGAGGATGTCACAGGGGGGTGGGGGTTTGGTTGGTGGTGGAGGTTGCAATGCAAACCTTTCTTTCTAAGTGCTCTACATTTCACAGGATCTCCTATTCTCAGTACATATCTACATGCCTTCCCTTTGTCTGTGCATGTCAGACAGCAGCTGTGGTCAGGGATAGGCAAGCAAATTTAAACCCAGACCTCAGTAATGCAGTGAGCTAAATACTAAGCACTGAGCAGGACATCGAGGACTCCTTGTTTGATTTTCCTTCCTTCCTTTTATCGGGAAGCACCTGGTCTCTTACTCAGTCTCCTCTCTGGAAGATCAGATCAGCAGTAGCACAGATCAACCTGCCTGCACAAGTAGAACGCCATTTGGCCCATCATATCTATGCTATCGAATTAGTTCAAATCCCCAGCGCTTTCCCCATAACCTGCAATTTTATTCCCATTCGAGTAATTATCCTATTCCTTTTTGAAAGTGTCCTTGCACTGCTTCTCATATCGTCCTCAGGAGTCACTTGGTTCACTGGGAATTACGTGTAAACCTACTCATGTCTTGGGTAATCGTGTTTTACTGGGAGGAATAAACATTTCGAGTTTTCCCGTCCAGAAGGTCAGCCTGCAATCCATGAGAAATCCTAATGATGCACAACGTTCCCAGTCTGTGGCGGTAAGTAATCATGCTATTTGATCTGGACTTCAACTTTCACCAATATCGAAAAAAAAAAACCACAGTTATGTCAAAGCAACAACTCCAGTGGAATGTCTGCTCCTGCTCCAACCCCCACTCTCGCTGTGTAAATGATCCCCTATCAGCGATGAGTCAGAATCCTGGATCAACACACTGAACTTCACCCACCCCAAACACTGCCGCGTCTCAAGAAAGCTGCTCCTCAGAGGAGATGGGCCGACAAATGCCAACCTTCCTGAGAACGAATAAAAAGCCTTCAGTCCATTCCCTGTTCATCTGACCTTTGGAATGACCTGATGCCCCCTCTCCTTGCAAAGACTAACACCCCACCCACCAACCCAAAACACACACCCCTACCCCACCCTGTATTTGATTTGATGGGACAGAGATGGAGGCGCGTCCTATAAAATCAGTGACCCTCCATCATTATCACCAGTGCCAACCTCACAGTCACATCCAAGATCGGGACAACCTGTATGGGGCTTGGCAGTGCCCAGGCCAGGTGCATTCGGCCAGGGGGGCAGTCTGCTAAACTCTAGCCTAAAAGGTTGCTCAGAAAGGCTGAAGTTTCCATTCCCATATGGAAAGTCCCAGGGCAGCCAAGCCTATTGCACCCACCCCCATCCACTGGGGGGGATCAGTTTCTCTTTGGGGGAGGGAGGGAAATCCCAATCGAGTCACTTTCTGAAATGGACAAGCATTGAACGGTGGGGGGTGAATAAAATTCGTATTGTGGTCCGTTCCTTACCCGGGAGATGGTCAGCGGCTGCTCGAAGTCCTTCCCTCCGACCAGCCTGAATCCCCAGGGCGCTGGTCCAAGCAGATTGATCCTTAACTGGGACATGGTGCCTGGGGGGGGTAAGGGTGTGGGTGTGGGTGGGGAGAGAGCCGGAATTTGGGAGCCCGGGACTGGAACTCAGCTGCTTGATCCCAGGAGCGTAGCTTCCTCCTCCTGCTGCTGCTGCTGAGGATTTTGCTTCAACTTCACAGGGAGTGGAGTCATTTCCGAGGTCTGTGTGAGTTTTATTGTGTGACCCAACAACAGACGTCAGCCAGTCCCTCGCCCTGTTGCCTTGTATGGTGCTGAGTGCCTGGATCCGCCTTTTTCTCTCAATGCAGCGGGCTCTACCCCACCCCACACCCTTTGATTGATTTATCGGTGTTTGCTTTTTTTCACACGAAGTTTCCATTCTGCTTCCAAAACCACTGGGGAGAGAGACAAGAGGACAGATCTCCCTCAGTCACATGAACACAGCTCTGGACATTTGCACTCAAGTGTTTGGAGGTTTTAGCAGGGGGCAGTCGATGTGGCAAACCATCAGACAGAGAATTAAATAAAATTACTGCACTGACACCGTCAGTAAACATTGTGTCATGCAGATATAATTGCTTTAAAAACCTTCTGGGAAAACCGGTTCAATGGAACACAGTGGGAACACTCCCAGCTCAGGCCCTGTATGTGTACAGACTATTCCTACATTCTTTGTTGTCAATCATGCTGGATTACAGTTAAAACCTTTACCCATTATGTGCTGTTCAAGATATATATAGATATATATATCTATATATACACTAAACCATTTTTTCCCTAAGCCCACTTTTTTCCCCAAAACTCACCAAATCCCACAGGCTTTCCAGTTATTTTCCTTCCATTAAATCTTCCATTCGTACGCCACCAAAACTAGTCCGGAGACTGGGCTATATTTAGGTTTTAGGTTGAAATTCCTGCAAGCAAATATAGGAACATTGGGTTTGAGTTTATCTCTGTTCCATGAACTTCCTCTGACTTCGGTTGCAAGATAGTGATGAGTTCTCATGTTCTTGGAGAGGTTTATCTTGCTGAAGAATTGCATAATAATGCTATTCTATTTGGGGAGGAGGGGCATTTGTAAATGTGTGACATTTTCATTGGGCTGGGATGTACCACGTAACATTTGTGCCACTCAAGTGCCAGGCAATGACCATCTCCAACAAGAGAGAATCTAGTAATATCTCCTTGACATTCAGCTGCATTACCAGCAATAAATCTGCCACTATCAACATCCTGGGGGTTACCATTGACCAGAAACTGAACTGGACTAGCCACATAAATAACGTGACTACAAGTATAAGTCAATGCTGGGTATGCTGAACTGAGTATCTCTCGACTCCCAAAAGCACCATTCCCAAAGCACAAGTCAGAAGTGTGATGGAATACTCTCCACTTGCCTGGATGAGTGCAGCTCCCACAACACTCAAGAAGCTCGACACCGTCCAGGACAAAGCTGCCTGCTAGATCAGCACCCCATCCACCACTTTAAACATTCACCCCCTCCACCACCGACACACAGTGGCAGCAGTGTGTACCATCTACAAGATGCACTGCAGCAACTCACCAAGGCTCTTTTAACAGCACCTTCCAAACCCATGACCTCTACCACCTAGAAGGACAAGGGGAGCAGATGCTTGGGAACACCACCACCTGCAACTTCCCCTCCAACTCACCATCCTGCCTTGGAACTATATCGCCGTTCCTTTGCTGTCGCTTGGCAAAATCCTGAAATCCCTTCTTAACAGCACTGTGGGCGTACCTACACCACAGGGACTGCAGCGGTTCAAGAAGGTGGTGGTAAAGGCAATAATTGCTGGCCTTGCCAGTGACACCCACACTCTACAAATGAATGGGAAAAAAAGCACATTTGAATGCCATGTCCATAAAGTTATGAAGTCAATTCACTCAAGTGCGACTGTTTGTTTTTCAGTTTTCCCTTCCCCCCTGGAATCACTAACCCGGTCTCTGTCGCTTCTGGCTGGCTGTGGACATGGAACAAAAGCTAGAATTTTACATTCAGGTTGTTAAACCAAATAATTGCATTCAGAGTGGTGGAGTGCGTTGCTGCGATGGCCCCTATGTATTTGTAAATCAGGCATGGGCTCCAGGTGACCACAGTCACACGGTGAAGAGTTTTCAATTTTCTATTTGTGCAGCTGCCATGGTTTGTGTGGATGCAGTTTTGTGTTGTCGATCAGCTTCACTGAAGGTTGAAGGTGGAGATCCTCTGCACTGGGCCTTTTATGAACTGTTAGCGATTCCCTGTGAACGCCATCCGATTTTTCTCACAAACTCGTGGCACTAAGTCGTGCGGAGTATTTGTTCCATGGGTGTCAGCAGGTGCACCACTCTTCACAAGTGAACAAAGATTGCATTGGTGTGCTATTTGACTGTGGGAGCTTCGCACTCAGCCCTCACCTAATGTCCACACACCTGCAACTTCCAGCAGGGGTCACAGGACAACTGAAGCAGGTGATAATCCCCAAACGGTTGACCTGGCTGAGCTCAGCACACTCAGGGAGGACAAGTCAGCAAACAGCTTGAAATGATTGCAGTATTGTGCCCTTGGAGTGGCAACTGGAGATCTGAGTGTGACGTGGAGTCTTGGTTTTCCATCACATTTGTGTAATGCCCTGTGAGCAAAAATGAGGCAATTTTGTCTATTTTGTGGCTGTGCCTTTAAATCCAGTCAGAGTCTGATTAATTTAGTAAACCCAAGCCCTAGGATCAGACTTCTGCACCAGACTCGCTTTGCAAATTCTAAACTGCAGCCAGGCGTTTAAAGCTCAGTTTGTATAAGGTGGACAGGCCCTTTTTAAAGTTGGATGGTCAGGTATTGAACATCCAGGTCCATTGAAGAGACAGTAAGAAAAGGAAGACTCAGAGCGGAATGGTCCCAGATTTGCACTCAGTGTGGTGACGAGCACCAGCTGCAGTGGTGGCTTTTCATACCGTATCATCCCAAACCTGCTGCTTTAATTATACATTCCCAGGAATCACACCGTCTCCATGGTGGGTGGCCTCTCATTCACCCGCCACACCATCACCTCGCCGTCTCAGCACGCCGGACGCCATGTTTAAAGTGCAGCCGCGTGCACCTCTCAGCGCTACCAGCCCAGGGCTGCTGCAAAGAAGGAATGGCCCTGAAAGGCAAAAAGACCACAGCCCCCAGGCTCAATGATGTGTCCCTCGAGCACCTTTTGGACACAGTGGAGGCTCGCCGTGATGTCCTCATCCCCTGCTCTGGTTGCAGGATGGGCAGTAACCTCACTAATTCGGCTTAGGAGCCAGTGGCCAGTGCCAACGCCATGTGAAAGAGGACAGCCACCCAGTGCCAGTGCAGGATGAACGATCTCCTCCATTCTGCCAGGGTAACTCACTCTTCTCATCACTCTCAACTCACACACTCACAAACCCATCACACACCCACAGGGATCTCACACCTCAAGGGGCAACAGCACTAACTCTCACCCACTCCCTCACATCTCCATCAGGCTCATACCCTCTGGAGCTCACATCCTCATTCCATCCATGGCTCCACTCACCACACAAACATTCCACTCAGTGCCATGTGTCCTGCTCACACTCTCTCCATCTGTTTCCATACAGGAGAAGCTGGCTCACAACAGCAGCGAGAGGTCCCAGACCCTGGAGGGGAGGGGGATGGGGTAGTGACCCACATTAGGCCCCTCACTCACTTTGAGGAGTGGCCCTCGCACTGACTGGTGAGGATATGGACCATGCCTGCGGTGACGGTGAGGTCAGCGGTGAACACCCTCATGAGGATCCTGTACCACATCATCCCTCTCTCAATGTAACTGTGAGTGCTCTCTCTCTCTCTCCTGCTTTTGACTCTGCTGCCATGCACTAATTATCTCTACTTTGGTTCACAGGGAGCTCTGCCAAGTGACCGACACCCTCAGCCAGCCAGTCCCTCAGCTCCATCCAGGTCCTCACCTCCAGCCAAGAGGACTCCTCCTCCATTGAAGAGCTGGAAATAAGCAGCCTGGAAGACCCGTCACAGCGCTTACCCACACCCTGCACCAGCGCAGAGACACACACCTCAGTGGGACCTAGATCTAGAGCAGGCTCGGGTTCACAATCTGGTGGTCACTGCACGGACACGTGTCCACAGCAGGAGGAGGCAGGTTCAGCCCAGCTCCCCGGCACTCGGAGGGCTGCTGGGGAAGAGGCATCTGTGAGGCCCAAGTCAGATGATGAGCCTCTGGATTCGGCCTTCCAACTCATCCTGGAGAGTCAGCAGAAGGCCGGGGAACATCACACAGAGCTGTTGGAAGCCCTCAGAGTGGTATGTGAGTCAGAGGAGTGCATCTGCCTGCTCTCTGATGAAGTGGTGCCCACATGTGTGTGTACTGAGGTCTCCATGGGGAGGATGGTGGACGCCATGGAGACCCTGGTCCGGCAGAACGTGGAGATATGCGCAGACCTGCACTCCATCGCGGGAGCCGTGGGTGAGTTCCTGCAGTGGGAACATGAGAGGGAAGCGGGTCACCTCAACTTCCGTCCAGTTGCTCCTTCCCCTCAAGGAGTCAGGCCGGGGTCCCCAGTTACCTGGAGGGAGGAGGAGCAGCAGCTGGACACCCCTGGGTCACCCACTGAGGAATCTCAGAGGCTTCCTCTCCCTCCGAGTCCCCTTTACCTGTGACCCCCTCAACCTCATCCTCTGTCACTGCAGAGGGAGCAGTTGGCCGACGAGTGATTCTGGAGGGGAAGTGTGTGTGTGTTAGGGCCTTTCAGAGCCTCATGCAAGCCTCTCCCACACACGGAGATCCTTCCCATATCACACTCACCTCACTGTCCCGAGCATTTTGAATGCTGCCTGCTCTGGTTCACTTTCAGTTGTCCATCTGAGCCTGACCTGTATCTCCGCCCACCCACTGACCTCACTCCCATGAGGCACCTGATCTCACCCTCAATGACCGTTATTTCACTTTTGATTTAGACAGCATGGCCTGGGTTCCCTTTATCATCAGCTCCCCTGTCTTTTCCCCTCCCCTGTCAACCATTCCCTTTCCCCCATCACAGATGACCCCCTGGTATCACCTTCCACCTCCCCTCTGTGACCCACCAGCCACAACCCTTTCCCTTCGGGGATGTCCAGGTGAATGTGCACATTCCCTTCCTTCCCAAAAATCCCACCTACTCCACATTTACCTCCACAACCTCCTTCCTCCCACCCCTGGGGTCTGTGTCTGCCTCCGAGCCCCCACCAACCACCCTCCTCATCCTTTTTACCACTACTGGTGAATCCTCACCCTCCCACCCTACCGCCTCACTCTGCCCTCGGTCATTCTCACCATTCCCTCCTAACACGCCCACCCTCAGTTCGCACCCCAGGAGGTGGTCATGGACCCATCATACACCCCTCCCTTGCACATTCACCTGGACATCCCCACCTCCGAACATCGCCCCACTCCGGACATCACCCCCTCCAGACCCCTTCCCCCCCAGAACCTCTTCCCCCCCGGAACTCCTTTCTACCCTGGAAGCCCTTTCCCCCCACCCTGCCTGCTTAGTTCCACCTTCCTGACTCCCTCAGGCACCCTCACTCCTTCCTCCAGCTTCATTCCTTCCACCTTCCCAACTCCTTCCGCCACCCTTACTTCTTCCTCCAACCTTGCTCCCTCCCCCCTCCACACTCCGTCTTCCCTCCCCCCTGCGCACTCCTTCCTCCCCCTGGACTCCCTCCCCGCTCCACATTCCTTCCTCCCCTGTACTCCTTCCCCTCTCCACACTCCTTCCTCCTTGGACTCCCTCCCCTCTCCGCACTCCTTCCTCCCCCCTGGACTCCCTCCCCTCTCTGCACCCCTTTCCTCCTCCAAACCCCTGCCTTTACACCTTCCACCCACCGTACACATATCTCCCCAGTTACCCCCTCCACCCCGCTACCCCCTGCACCCCCCGTAATTCCTGCCCCTAGCCTCACCACCCCCAACACCTTCATTCTCCCCCTCCAAACCTCACCCTTCCCTGACACCTCTTGCTCTCCCAGTCGATCCTAGACCTTCCTCTCCCACCCCCTTGACCATCACCCAATGTGACCATCAGCGGTGACTTTCCACCTTCCCAGTGAAGTCATGAGAATCCACCCAGCATGTAATGGACGTTCCTCCAGGATCCCGTTGCTGTTGGGCTCCAGCATCTTCTGCTCCTCGGAGTCCGCGATGTAAGCAAGGCCCTGGCGGTACGTCCCGACCTTTGCATGCCACACTTGTCAAGACATGTTCTGCACTGGCGCATTTTCCCACCAACATGGACGGGCGATCCAACGGGGTGCAGAGTGCGGGATGGGGGGGCGGGGTGCAGGGGGCAGGGTGCGGGGTGGGGTGGGGTGGGGGCGAGTTGTGGGGGGATGAGTCCAACGGGCTGGCGCTATAATGTTATGCTGATGTATTACAATGAGGTCCCCGACGTCTGATGGTGAGGAACACAGCCCGCCATCGGTGGACGGAGCGGACGAACGCAAACTGCTTTCACGACATCGCGAAACCGATTTTTGGGCTTCTCGCCATATTGTCCACTCCCGCCATCGAACATGCCCAACGCCAGTGGGCACAGAAAATCCCAGCCTTGGACCTAACAGGCACCTTTCACACTATCGGGCATCCCAAAGTCCTTTACAGCTGGGAAAGTACTATTGAAGCGAACGGCCCAGCCACTATGTGCACAGCAGGATCCCACAAACAGCAGTATGAAAATGACCAGATAATCTGATTTAGTGATGTTGGTCGATAGATAGGGGGGGGGAAATGACCAGGAGAGTGAGGGGAAAGTCCCTGCTTTTCTTTAAAATAGTCTCGTGGTATCTTTTATATCCACCTGCTGGTTTAAAGTCTCTTTCGAAAAACAGTGGGTGGAATTTTCTGTGCCCACTGGCATCGGGAGTCATGGCGAGTGTGTGTGGACGATATGTCAGGAAGGCCAAAAATCGGTTTCACGCCGTCATGAAACTAGTTTGCAATTGTCCGCTCCGCTAATCAATGGCGGGACCCGCTTGCTGTGGCCAGACATCGGGAACTTCATTGTAATTCATCTACACATCATTACAAGCCCAGCTCACCACAATCATCCCCCCACGCTGGATTATCAGGGACATCGGCGCGATTGCATGCCAATGCATTTCACAGCAGCATTTATAAGGCCTGCACCTGGCGAGCTGCACCCTCGAGGGGAACTCGGAGGTGAGTGCACAGTAAATGTCGCACAGCACTCATGAGGGTCACCTGTTGGACCTCAAGGTTGAGGGGCAGCGAGGTCAGGCGAGGGCACAGGCGAGTCACTTTCTCCCAGCTGGCTGGCAGTGCCAAGCCGGGGCAAGGGCTGCCCTGTGGTTGAGGTGAGTTGGGGTGATGAGGGCTGCCCTGTGGTTGAGGTGAGTCGGGGTGACGAGGGCTGCCCTGTGGTTGAGGTGAGTCGGGGTGACGAGGGCTGCCCTGTGGTTGAGGTGAGTCGGGGTGACGAGGGCTGCTCTGTGGTTGAGGTGAGTCGGGGTGATGAGGGCTGCCCTGTGGTTGAGGTGAGTCGGGGTGATGAGGGCTGTCCTGTGGTTGAGGTGAGTCGGGGTGACGAGGGCTGCCCTGTGGTTGAGGTGAGTTGGGGTGACGAGGGCTGCCCTGTGGTTGAGGTGAGTTGGGGTGACGAGGGCTGCCCTGTGGTTGAGGTGAGTTGGGGTGACGAGGGCTGCCCTATGGTTGAGGTGAGTCGGGGTGACGAGGGCTGCCCTGTGGTTGAGGTGAGTTGGGGTGACGAGGGCTGCTCTGTGGTTGAGGTGAGTTGGGGTGACGAGGGCTGCCCTGTGGTTGAGGTGAGTTGGGGTGACGAGGGCTGCCCTGTGGTTGAGGTGAGTTGGGGTGATGAGGGCTGCCCTATGGTTGAGGTGAGTCGGGGTGACGAGGGCTGCCCTGTGGTTGAGGTGAGTTGGGGTGACGAGGGCTGCCCTGTGGTTGAGGTGAGTTGGGGTGACGAGGGCTGCCCTGTGGTTGAGGTGAGTTGGGGTGACGAGGGCTGCTCTGTGGTTGATGGTAATGCACAAGCACGTGGTGGGTGTGGGGGAGGGAAGCGACCACATATTAGGGACACCTTGTATAAAGTGACCATTCATCCGGAGCTGAGACAGTTCAGACGCAGCCACATTGACATGACTGGAGTCGGGCCTCTAGCTTATCTGCCCAGTCAAGCAACACAGAGGCATCAAAGTGCCATCAAGTGCTCCAGAGCTTTTCACCCCTCGGGCACAGACTGAAAACTAATGAGTGTTTTAGTGGACTGCAGAACAGTTGGACGACTGGGTACGTTGTACAATCTCCTCGCTAAAACTGGCCATGGAGCAGTCACTGGTGGAGACACTCACAGCCCCTGTGCAATGTCATCATCCCGGTTTGGACCAGTCTCCCCCATGGTTCAAGTTAACAGGGCAGCCTTGCAGTGCGGGTTAGGAGAATGCCTGTGCTTGAGCTGAGAGCACAGCCTGCAGTCCAATGGGCAAAGCTGCTGCCAATCGGTCAGGTGGAGAGGGGCAGAGGTGGGTGGGGTTTCGGGCAGCCATGCAGCGCACTAAACTCTGGCCATCCAAGTGATTGCCAGCACTCTCCGGGATGTGTTACAGGGTCTTCAGACTTAACCAAGAGAAGTTCTTAATGTACCCAAGCTAACCCACGCGTCTCTCTCTTTCATCCTGCAGTACGAGAATATCAGGATCATGGAGCCTGGTGAACTAGCTATGTGCCTCATGGCTTACAGAGAGAGGAGACGAAGGACACCTTGGCATCCCTGCAGATGACCAAGAACCAGTGTCGCTGAAGACTGCGCATGTCCAGGGAACTGGTCAGTCACATCCACCACCTGCTGCAGGATTTGGTGCCACAGGGACATGGAGGGCATCCACTGCCAGTGGCCGTGAAAGTGACCGCGGTGCTCAATTGTTACACCAGTCGCTCCTTTCAGGGCTCCACAGGTGACCTCTGTGGGGTATCACAAGCCTCCACCCACAAATGTATCCAGGAGGTTATGGATGCCATCTTCACGAAGGCCACACAACTTTGTGCATTTCGCCCAGGATCAGGACAGGCAGGAAGCAGGAGTGCTGGGATTTGCCCAGATCTCAGGTTTTCCACAGGTGTAGGGTGCCATCGACTGCACTCATATGGCGCTCAGATCCCTGTCACAACTACATCAGCCGCAAGGGCTTCCACACTCTGAGTGTGCAGCTGGTGTGCGACCACCACAAACGCATCCTGCAGCTCTACACATGGTTCCCATGGAGAGTCCACGACTCCTAGATTCTCAGTAGTTTTCAGATCCCTGACGTCTTCCAGGGTCCACAGAGGCTGCAGGGTTGGCTCCTCGGGGACAAGGGCTACCCACCGGAGGATGTGGCTGATGACACCCGTGCGGCAGCAGAGAGAAGGTACAATGAGACTGAAGCTGCAACTCGCAATTTGGTGGAGCAGACCATCGGGATGCTGAAGGTGAGGTTCCGGTGCCTGGACCGGTCTGGTGGAGCCCTGCAATACAGTCAACAGAGGGTGTCACACATCATCGTCGCCTGCTGCACCCTCCACAACCTGGCGCTGCAACAGGGAGAGGACCTGGCTGAGGAGAAGATGGACGAGCTGCACGTCTCCTCCAATGAGGATGAGATGGGGATGAAGGTGAGGAGGTCCTCGAAGGAGAGGATGATGGCGATTAAGACATTGCACTGGCCAGACGAGGCAGGCGCGCTCATAGCTGCTATATTCATGGAGGATGATGACGACATGCAGTGAGGAGACACCATAGATCTTCACATTGCATCTGTGAACGTTTGACCCCTGTCTGGCTGACAGTAGTGCATTTACCCCCTGTGATAATGCTACTGTCATGGAGGTGCAGCAGAGGCACATAGTCCCTACATTCAGGAGGATGATGATGACATGAAATGGAAAGACTCCATAGATCCTCACATAGTTTATGTGAATATCTGTCTCCTGTCTGGCTGAGGGTACCTCGCTTGCGCTCTGTGAACAGGGTCATAACATGGAGATACTGCGGGGTAACTTTAACTTCTCCTGATCCTCTGGCATCCTTTGAGAGCTGAACCCTTCAGGACCACACTGTCACCAGACAGAGATGCTGATGAGATGGGAAACCAGCCTCACATTAAAGATGCTGGGAGAACACAGAGAGAATGACGGAACTCTGTGCTGACATTCTGGCAGCAATGATAAGCCCCATCGTGGAGCAGGTATGACTGATGTCAGTGACTGTGAAGGCGCACCATCAGTGTGCTGGCACCATGATGCTGGCAATCTCAGGAGGCTGTGGTGGGACACTTCATGACAGCACAGTTGGACACCTTGATCTCCATCGTTGTTGTAAAGGGAGCGGACGTGTGCCATGTGATGCAGTCTCGTTCTCTGCATTTAGATCTTTAACCTCTGCCCTGACACTCTCCTGTTCATCATTTTTTTTAATTAGTTCACGAGTTGTGGGCTTCACTGGCTGGACCAGCATTTATTGCCCATCCCTAATTGCCCTTGAGAAGGTGGTGGTGAGCTGCCTTCTTGAACCGCTGCAGTCCATGTAGTGTAGGTACACCCACAGTGCTGTTAGGGAGGGAGTTCCAGGGTTTTGACCCAGGGACAGTGAAGGAACGGCGATATATTTCCAAGTCAGGATGGGTGGGAGAGTTAATATCGAGGCTGATCAGTGCCCGCTGATTACTAAGTAGCTCTGACTGAGCTGACTTCTGAAGTCTCGTGTTTTCTCGATCTGTGTCCAGCTGGTAGGCGATGATAATTTTGATAATTTCGCAGCCTCTCAATATCACCACCAAAGAATAAAGAACAAAGAAAAGTACAGCACAGGAACAGGCCCTTCGGCCCTCCAAGCCTGCACCGTTCTGCTAAATCCTATCCCGATCAAGGCTGTGCAGCAGGACTCTACTTCCGATCTGCTCATTAGGAACAGCAATATATTCTATTCTGTGCTGGGATCAACTCCTCTCCATCATCAGATCCTGGGTTCAGATAACAGCAGAACAGTCAAAACAATGGATGGACACCAATCGGTGGTGGTTAGATTCCAGGGGGACCTGTCATTCATCATTCAAACAGCCCCAGTGCTAACCCGTGAGTCATCGCGGGTTCAATGGGAACGCGCTGCTGCATGTTTGCTGCAGTCAGAGGAGCATTGGAGATGGGCAGGAACTGGCAGGCTGCAAAGCTGATCTTGCAGTCTGCAGGAACCCCTGCGGATTTCTTGCATTTCAGAATGCGTGCCGATGTGTAGAGACCAAACGCTAAAAGCATGTGGGGGATCGTTCAGGATAATATTACCATTGAGTCTGTCAGGATCCCACACATACTGTGTAAATCCTACATATTACGTATTTAGTACCCTGATTGGAATGAACAGCTCTTGCAGATAACATCATTCTATCAGCGATGCAGGAATGTGTATGATAACATCAAAAATTCCCACATGACATGTTGGTTCTCACACCCTTCAATCACTTCTTTCCATTAAATCAGACAATCTCCTGTTAAAAACAAAAAGCTAAAACCTTCTTCTTCTAACTATGCTTCAGTTCTGCCGAAGGGCCATGAAGGCTCGAAACGTTAACTGATTTCTTCTCCGCCGATGCTGCCAGACCTGCTGAGTTTTTCCAGGTAATTCTGTTTTTGTTTTGAATCTCCTGTTAAGTTTGCCAGCACCATCTCCTTTCACTGCATTTCCCTTCCACACGTTTGTCACCCTATTGTTTTATTCATTCATGGAATGTGGCCTTCACCGGCTGGTCCAGCATTTATTGCCCATTCCTAATTGCCCCTGCGAAGGCGGGGGTGAGCTGCCTTCTCGAACCGCTGCAGTCCATGTGGTGTAGGTGCACCCACAGTGCTGTTAGGGAGGGAATTCCAGGATTTTGACCCAGCGACAGTGAAGGAACGGTGATATATTTCCAAGTCAGGATGGTGAGTGACTTGGAGGGGAACTTCCAGGTGGTGGTGTTCCCATCTATCTGCTGCCCTCGTACTACTAGATGGTAGTGGTCATGGGTTTGGAAGGTGCTGTCGAAGGAGCCTTGGTGAATTCCTGCAGTGCATCTTGTAGATGGTACACACTGCTGCTACTGTGCATCGGTGGTGGAGGGAGTGAATGTTTGTGGATGTGGTGCCAATCAAACAGGCTGCTTTGTCCTGGATGGTGTCAAGCTTCTTGAGTGTTGTGGGAGCTGCACTCATCCAGGCAAGTGGAGAGTATTCCATCACCCTCCTGACTTGTGCCTTGTAGATGGTGGACAGGCTTTGGAGAGTCAGGAGGTGGGTTACTCACCGCACTATTCCTGGCCTCTGACCTGCTCTTGTAGCCACAGTATTTATAAGGCTAGTCCAGTTCAGTCTCTGGTCAATGGTAACCCCCAGGATGTTGATAGTGGGGGATTCAGTGATGGTAATGCCATTGAACATCAAGAGGCGATGGTTGGATTCTCTCTTTTTGAACATGGTCATTGCCTGGCATTTGTGTGGTGCGAATGTTACATGTGTTCGCAGGTGCATATCTTCGCTCAGCATCTTCCAGTTTGTGTAGATAGATGGTGATTGCTCTATCTCAGGACAACTTGTATTATACTTACCCTCCCTCTAGCTGCAATCAACTCACCCAGAATTGTGCAAGCAAATTACTGCAGATGCTGGAAGCCTGAAAAAAAAACATAGAAATGCTGGAAATGCTCAGCAGGTCTAGCAGCATCTGAAAGGTCATTGGACCTGAAACATCAACTGTGCTTCTCTCTCCACAGATGTTGCCAGACATGCTGAGTATTTCCAGCATTTTCTAACTTTAATCCAGAAATGGAAACTGACACAGGGGTGTGTCTTAGTTGCCAGCCTTGGCTCAGTGAAGAACTCTCGCCCCTGAGTTATGTGTCCAAGATTCACTACAAAGCCTTGATCACAGAATTGCATGAAATGTAGGAGGTTTTGTTCAATTTATTCATGGGAAGTGGGCATCACTGGCTAGGCCGGCATTTGTTGCCCATCCCTAATTGCCCTTGAGAAGGTGGTGGTGAGCTGCCTTCTTGAACTGCTGCAGTCAATGTGGTGTAGGTACACCCACAGTGCTGTTAGGGAAGGAAGTTCTAGAATTTGATCTGGTGACATTGAAAGAATGACAATATATGTCCAAGTCAGGATAGTATATGAGTTAGAGGGGAACTTGCAGGTGGTGGTATTCCATTGTGTCTGCCTCCCTTGTCCTTTTAGGTGATAGACCTCTCAGGTTTGGAAGTTGCTGTTGAAGGAGCAGTGCATCTTTTAGATGGTACATACTGCTGCCACTGAGCACATAGAGGTGGAGAGAGTGAATGCTGAAGGCAGTGGAAGGGGTGCCGATCAAGGGGACTACTTTGTCCTAGATGGTGTTGAGCTTCTTGAGTGTTGTTGGAGCTGCACTCGTCCAGGCAAGTGGGGAGCATTCCATCACACTCCTGACTTGTGCCTTGTAGATGGTGGACAGGCTTTGGGGAGTCAGGAGGTGAGTTACTCACCACAGGATGCGTAGCCTCTGACCCGCTCTTGTAGCCCACAGTATTTATGTGGCTAGTCCAGTTCAGTTTCTGGTCAATGGTAACCCCCAGAATGTTGACAGTGTGAGATTCAACAATGATACTGCCATTGAAGATCAAGGGGAAGTGGTTAGATTCTGTCTTGTGGTTAAAGCCTGACATGAATGTTACTTGCCACTTATCAGCCCAAGCCTAAAGGTTGTTCATACACAGTCTGCTTCATTATCTGAGTAGTGGCAAAAAGAACTGAACACGATTCACATGCTACCTTGAAGTCAAGGGCAGTCACTCTCAACCCACCTCTGGAACCCACCGATTTTATCCATGTTTGGACCAAGGGTGCAATGAGATCTGGAGCCAGGTAATCAAAACTGTACATCAGAGAGCAGATTATGTATTGTTGAGTAAGTGCTGCTCGATAGCACTGTCAACGACACCTTCCATCACTTTGCTAATACAAATGCAGTATCTTAAAACTAGCAATCTCGGGACCGAGTCCATGCCCGATTTTGGATCTTGCCAGTTTTTGGGTCAGGTTGGGTCAGGCAGATCGGGCTGCGTCGGGTCGGGTGGAGTCAAGGTTCTCTCAGGCCTCTCGAAGCATGGGAAAAGACCAGCGTGCAGAGCCGATAACTAGTCTGGTGAAATAAAAACAGAGCTCTGAAGAAGAGCCACATGGACTCGAAACATCAACTCTGTTTCTCTCCCCACAGATGCTGCCAGACCTGCTGAGTTTTTCCAGCATTTTCTGTTTTTATCCCAGTTTTTGGATAGCAAGATTTCAGGCACTGTAGTTGGGCACAGACTTTTAGGGCAGTAATTAGCCAAATTGGATTTTCCCTGGTTTTTGTGGACAGGACATACCTGGGTAACTTTTCATGTTGGGTAAATGCCAGCGTTTTTGTTGTACTGGGACAGCAAGGCTAGGGGCATGGCTAGTCCTGGAACATAGGTCTACAGCTGGGATGTTGTCAGGCCCCATAGTCTTCACTGTATCCAGTGCGTTCAGCCATTTCTTGATATTATGTGAAGTAAATCAAATGGCTGAAGATTGACATCTATGAAGTGGGAGATTTCAGGTGACGGCCAAGATGAACCTCAGCATGTCTTGGTGAGGATGGTGGAAAATGCTTCAGCCTTGCCTTTTGCGCTCTTGTGCTGGACTCCACGAACATTGAGGATGAGGCTGTCCCTGGCACCTCCTCTTCCTGTTAGTTGTTTATTTTGCTACCGCTATTCCTGATTGGATGTGGCAGGACTGCAGAGCTTTGATCTGATCCTTTGATCGAGGCAGGTTTTGGCTGTCAGCTGCCATGGGGATGTTTGCTGACCCCATATATTGCAACACTGGAGAAGCATGTTTCATTGCTGACATCAGTGGAGTATATTGGTAGTTTCACTGCTGTCTGCAACAGTTCCCCCTCTCTCCAGTTGTTGTTGTGAAAGTACCTTTTCTTTAGCTTGATGTATCAGTTGCCTGTTACATAATGTTTGGCCTGAGTTGATTTTAGTTTGTTATACTAGAAATCTTAAAATGTGAAATCTTGTCCTTTGGTTCTGCCCATCAGATGCTGGGAAACGAATCACTTTTAAAAAGTGATCAGTCACTACGGGCATTGTAGGACAATGCTGATGTTTGATAGGTTCTCAGAAGTAGCCTGGAAGGAACGAATAACACAAAGGTGGGCATTTTGACAAGGCTTGGGCAGAGCTGTTGAGACACTATATCTGGGTCCAAGGTCTGAGTCCAGAAGTTGGCACATGACATTCAGAACTTTGGTGGTGGATCAAAGTATTTGGGGAAACTACCCCTCATTCATGCCCTCATACTGCAGGACCTAATGAAATGTACGAGTGAATATCGGCAGGTTGACATCAGCTTTCTTCTGTACTGAAACATCCATCTTTACTCTTTGTTTAGAACTCTTCACCCACTTCCATAAGTATGACATAAAGAGAGACCCACCGTAGAGAAACCCAAAACGCAAGGTGTGTTCTTTGAGCTCCGCAGTGGGTTCCATGATTTTCTTTGTTTGTCTATTGGCAGTTGTGCCTTCAGCTGTCCAGGCTGTAAGCTCTGAATTTCCCTTCCTAAATCTCTCTACCCCACGCTATTAATTTTAGAAGCTCCTTCAGACTTGTCTTTTAGGCCAAGCTTTTAGCCACTTGTCCTCATGTGGTTTGGTTCAAATTTTGTTTGACAAAGCTCCAATGGAGTTCAATGGGTCATTTCACTATGTTAAAGGCGTTATATCAATACATGTTGCTGTTGTTGGAGCAGATATTTCTACACATGCCTGCAAACCTCGTGGAGCATGAAAAATGCTGTTGACCTGCTTTGCCACCCACTTGCACACAACTTACTACCTCTGTAGGATATTCAACCCCTATCCTAGAAATGACCACCTTCCTCTGCTGCAGAAGGACCTCTAGGGCTTTGAATAAGGATGTATTGTCCATGTTGCTGCTTCCAGCCAGGATCCTGGAGTTCCAATGTAGCTTTTCACAGCTTACACTTTCAGAATGAGTACCGTCCCTTTAAATGCATTCACTTCACGCATTATGTGATCGACAGCTTGGCTTCTTGAACTACATTTACCAGGCATTGGGAGCTCAGCAAATTAGGAGGTGGGATGGGGAAAATTCAGTGCTGCAGTTCCCTTGCGCACCCCATACAGCGCAGGGTGTACCAGCAACTCAATCATGTCAAACCCCAGTTTTTAATTCGTTAACAAATGGATGCTTCTCTTGTAACTTACTTCTTTAGTTGTGTTAAGAAGCAGTGAGCTCTTACTTGTCCGAACTTGTTTGTACTTTCCTTCCCTTCTCCAGTCACTGAGCTGTCCACTTTGCTTCTGGAATGTTGGCAACCTCAATGGTTGTCAAATTACATTAACTGGAAGCTGCTTTTACTCGCCTGAGCAGCTCACCTTTTACTCAATTACCTTGAGCTCCCAGTCGGTGATGTTCAGCATTTACTATCCTGATACCAACAGTATTACTGTTCAATATTATGAGAGGTCTGATAGGATGAATAGGGAGTAGATATTTCTACTGGAGGAGGGTTGATAACCAGAGGACACAGACATAAGGTAATTAGCAAAAAAATTGGATGGGGAGATGAGGAAAATACTTTTTACACAGCGAGTTGTTGTGATCTGGAAGGCGCTGCCTGAAAGGGCAGTAGGAGCAGATTCAATAGGAAGTTTCAAAAAGGAATTGGATCAATACTTGAAGGGGAAAAATTTGCAGGGCTATGGGGAAGGAAGTGGACTAACATGTCACTCTGCTATTTAAGAAAAGTGAAAGCAGGAAAGAAGGGAATTGTAGATCAGTTCATCTAATATCTGTTGCCAGGAAATTACTAGAGCCTTTAATGAATAATAGTGTAACAGAACACCTTGAAACTTTTTAGCTGATCGGAGGGAGGCAGTATGGATTTATAAAGTGTGGGTCGTGCCTGACGGACTGACTGAATTTTCTGAAGAGGTGACTAAAGTAGCAGATAGGTGAATGTCTATGGATGTTACTAATATGGACCTCTAGAAGGCATTTGACAAAGTCCCTCATAAGGGACTGTTGAACTAAAGTTGAAGCTCGTGGAATTGAAGCAAATGATTGACCCTAATCAACATCAGAATCAGAAAAGATACAGTAGTGCATGAATGTCAGCTGTCCGACATTCCAATAGTTTCTCTTTACTCAACTAAAAGGTCATGACACCACTTTCTCCATGACCTAGACTCCTGGTCTCATATTAGGTATCTTTAGCTCAACAGATCAAAGGCTCCAAAAATGTTCTACAGTGTGAGTCTCAGACGTGCTTAGTTACGTTGACAGCGACGGCTGTCCCTCGATTCGAGGATGACATCTACTGAGGTTTGTGGGGTTCTGCCGTGCGTCTTCATGTGACTGAGCAGGTCGATTCTCAACCCGCAGATCTTTGGGCTCATGGGGCAGGATGTCCCACGAGGTAGTGGGACCCAGAAGGGGAAAAATTTGCAGGGCTATGGGGAAAGCAGGATTTGCCTCCTTTTCTTTCCTTCTCTGCAGCCGCTCTGTCTCAGCATCTCAGAGCATTATGCAACTTGATGGATAAGTAATCGCCATTTTGAATGATCAGTAGCAAACTCCTCCCAGTCATGAATGTCAATGCTGCCACGCTTCAAGGAGAGCTTCAGAGTGTCTTTGAAGCATTTTCTTTGCCCTCCTCTGGAATGCTGGCCATTTAAGTGTTGAAAATGTAGTATAAAGGGCTAACAGAATGGATATGCTAATCTATGGGGCACATGAAGATGTGGCACTGATGTCAGGCAGTTTTGTGTGAGGTACGATAGAGAGCAGACAGGTAACCCTAAGGGGAGATACACCTTCCCTGTATCTCACTATGTACATACTATAAATAGTGTAAATAAATTAGTTTTTAAGTAGATCCCCTGATACGCCTACAGCTCTTCCTTGCTAGGATCCTGGCCTAGCACATTCTACAACATGGTAGAAGCAGTGGCTGCACCAATTTAGTCCATTGCTGGGGCCATACAATGAACATCCACGGTCCATGACAATCACAATCCCGGTTTGGCAAGATGACTCATTGAGCTCACCGTAAACGTATATTGATGGTGACACTGCAGGAACATTCACTGCCCCTGTCCCACCTGTTTTCTAGCCTTGAAGATCTACACAGTGTTTGCTGCTGGAAGACACGCCACAAAATATTCTACCACCAACCCAGTTTGGTTCTTTCCATCCTTTTATGGGGCTTATGGGGCAAATCGGATCATTGATGCCCATGTCTCCCGGGCCTCTGAGGGGGTAGTTCATTT
Organism: Cetorhinus maximus; assembly: GCF_964194155.1. NCBI lineage: Eukaryota > Metazoa > Chordata > Chondrichthyes > Lamniformes > Cetorhinidae > Cetorhinus > Cetorhinus maximus. The sequence goes on along the minus strand of NC_135905.1, from coordinate 4,531,262 downwards.
GCTCCCGACTACTCTGGACCCAAACTCGGTAAGTCGACCTGCACTGAAGCCTGCCAAAATGGTACAAAAGGCGGGAAATGGGTCCTCCAGCGATTTGAAATGTCTGTGCTGTTTAGCTAGGCAACAGTACCAGGAGCAAGGCTACCCAGCAGAGGGACACTGAGTGTTTCAGATGCAGCAGGATGGGACATTTCCAGCATTTCTGCTCAGAGTCTCCAACAAACGGGGCAAACGACGACACTATCAAAAATTAACGCCTGTCTCAAACTCCCTAGGCGGAGTTCGTCAACATTCCCAGGACTTCTGGTCACAGCAATTTAGAGGTCAGAGGGTTCCTGACGTGTGTGAAACTTGACAGCGGTGCAGGGGTATCTGTACCAGCTGATCACCTCACATAGCTCCGCACAATTCCTCTTCAGCTTTCCACTCTGAAACTCCAGGGGCCGGCTCAAACAAATTTACATGGTGAGGGTCAGTTTGCCGCCATACTGTGCCACATGGAGCGACAGGTCACACAAACCCTTTATGTCATCCGCGATCAAACCATTTCCCTACTTAGCAGGAGCGTGTGTGTGGAGCTAGGCATCATACAGAAAGTCGATGGGATTCTTCCATTCAACACCAGGGTCACATTCCGCCAGGAATTTCCACAACCTTTTCAAGGACTGGGGAAGCTGAAGAAGAAATATCGTATTTCTCTGCTCCCAGACGCCAGTGTGTCTGTTCATCCCCAGGAGGGTGTCACAACCTCTATTGCTGAAGGTTAGGGAGAAACTTGAGTGCATATTACACGGTTGAAACTTCCTCAGTCACATGACCGATCCCTCGTATCCCAGTCTGGTCACCATTCCCAAGCCTAATGGCCACCTCCAGCTTTGTGTGGATCTTATGCCACTTAATAAAGCTGTGCAGAGGGAGGTCCAACCAATGACATCAGTAACCAAGCTCATCGATAGCATCCTTTTTACCAAGCCTGATGTGAGGAGCAGCTTTTAGCGAATGTCCCTTGACAAAGAATCGAGGTTGCTGACGACCTTTATCATGCACTTTGTTCATTTTCGCTTTAATCACCTCAGTCTCGGAATATTGTCTGCCCCTCAGATATTCCAACGTCTCATATCAACAGTCCTCAAGGCCAAAAAGGTTTTATCTTCTATATGGACGACATCTTCATACATGGTTCTTGTCACGACAGTGGATTACAGCACCGAATTACTTATAAGCATATTGAACTTTTTACTTTTTAAGGAAGACACGCGCTTTTAAAAAAACATATAAGCAAAGACACTGAGCAAAAGGTGGCTAAGAATGTAAAGTAACCACTTTCTGGATTATACTTGACCTTTTAGTCCCAAGGGGAGATGGAATGTCACACCTAAAAAGTTGTCAAGGCCTACTTCAGACACAGACACTTGAAAGGATGAGGTGAAATGCGAAAGACTGAACTTTAACCTCCTGTGTTTACGGAGACAATGGAGACTGATTGCCACATCTCAGCAGACATCTGAAACCCATCTCCTGTTGCGTTATATCTCAGAATGTGGAAACGGCCTGGGCTGAAAGAACGGACTCTGGATGAAAGACATGTTTGTTTTTTTCCCTTCCAGGAATACACAAGGAAATGGGTTAAAAAGCTAGCTGCAGGCCTGATCTATGTGTGCTAGTGTGCTACGAGAGTGACAGCAGAATAAGTTCAGCTAGGCACCCCTGCGGCTTGCAGGCAAAGCCTCTGTCCCTCTCTCTGCTGCTAGAGACAAGTAAGCAAAGCCATAATCAAAAAGGAAACAAAGCTCCTCCAAAACAACTGCTAAACAGTCAAAGTCAGCTCTACCCGGAACCACCCAACTCAACGACCACAACGTATCACTAACTAGGCCTCACAGACAAGCCAAAGACTGATTTGTATATCTTTTTAAAACTTTTATTCGGACTCAACTTCTCATTTTTGATCTGTGTGTATGTGCATTGCATTTTTATTATTTTTCTTGAGTTTTTAGTTATTAATAAACTTCTACTTTCTTTGATTCAAGAAAGTCTGGTTAAATTGGCTCCTTCTAAAACATAAATACATTTGGGCTGGGAAAAGGTATCCACAGGGGAAGGGGTTGAGTAAAGAAGTGGGGGTCAGCTCATTCCTCATCACCCGGGAGCATAACAAAATTGGGGTCCCATTTGTAAAGTTGACAAATTGGTGGACCTCACCTGGGGACCGGTCATAACACAAATACAAGAGCTGAACATGACCACAGGGTAAGAGAGGTCCTCCACATGCTCCAGGAAGCAGGACTCACATTGAACAACAAGTGTGAGTTCACCAGGACCAACATAAAATTCCTATGACACACCATCCAACGGCAGGGTATTATGATCAATCTTCAGAAAACAAAAGGCATTACTGAGTTTCCATAACCAACGTGCATCACCGATGTTCAACATTTCCTGGAGATGGTAAATCAGGTGGGAAAGCTTATCTCTAACTTGGTTACACTCAAGGGACTCTTAAGAGACCTCCTGCGGTCAACAATGGTTCTGGGGCATGGAACAAATCAAGGTCTTTCAATCCATTAAAGTTCACCTAGTCTCCTCAGGTGTCCTGGCGCACTACGTCCATGGGTCTCAGCAGTGTTCTCACCTAACTGCAAAAGAGCGATGATAGAAAACCTGCCTATTTAGTTTTGAGAGCCATTATGGAAACTGAACAAAGGTATGCCACTAATGAGAAAGAGGCACTGGTGGTTACATGGGCTGTTGAACACTTTTCTGATGACCTGATGGGGCCGACCTTGCAAGTGGAAAGAGGCCACAAGCCCCTCATAACACTCCTGAATTCCACTGGGATTGTTAAGATGCCCATCCGCATTCAATTATTTTTGTAGTACCAATATACAGCCGACTATGTCCCAGGCAAGTCACAAACCATGGCTGATGCCCTCTCCAGGCACCCCCCTTCCGTTGGTCAATCACACTGTCGTCTTTGATTCTACATTGGTACCAGAAGTGGAAGCATTTTTCTCACCATCATGAGCTTCCTGCCCATATCTGCCACAAAGCTCCTGAGTGTTCGACGCGCCCAGAAAGAGGATGCCGACTGCATCCACATGCAGGAGTTCTACCTCCACGGGTGGCCCAAATGCAACTCTACTGATTGTTTTCTCTGCAAATGCTATGAGCAACCAGCCCATTTGGCCATTGTAAATGACCTCCTAGTTTATGACCAGAGAAACAGAGTTAACATTTTGAGTCCAATACGCTTCCTCTTCAGAACTTGAGTTCCATAAAAGAGTCATATTGGTCTCGAAACGTGAACTCTGTTTTTCTCTCTCCACAGATGATGCCAGACCTGCTGAGTTTTTCCAGCACTTTCTGCTTTTATGATTAAAGATATATTAGGACAAGTTGCCAAAATCTTGGTCAAAGAGTTATGATTTAAGGAGCAACCCAAAGGAGGAGACAGAGGCAGAGAGGTTCATGGAGCGAATTCCAGAGTTGAGGGCCTAGGCAGCTGAGTGGAGTGACTTAAATCAGGATGCTCAAGAGGTCCGACTTGGAGGAACCCAGTTACTATTTAGCAAAACCACAGCAGTGAGCTGCTGATGGTCTTTATTACACTGGGAGCTAGCCTATTGATTGCTTTAATTCTGATATATTCTACAGGATCTGATAGGTGCGCAACTATCGCTCCAAAGATCTGGCTTGCAGAGAATGATGTGGAATAGCCTGATCTGCATTGTTCATGAGAAGCTGTGTGATTGCATTTTTAAAAATTTTATTTCAGATTTTGCATTGCGAAGGAAGGCAAATCAACCTATTATGTAGACATGCCCCTGTGGGGTAAGTCTCTGTTGATGTGTTCGGAGATGTTGCTCAAATAATTCCCATAATCTAACATGCTGTTCTTTAATAAAAGATAGATCCTGCTTCTATTTGCTGGCACTGTTAGTAGATCAATCAATTACAGCACTGACTTATAGATCCTTTGAGATGCAACAGTAAGCTGATGTGCTCCATAAATACAAAGTTCTGTTGCATACTTTTGAATCTGATAAGTTTTTAAAGTGCCTAAAATGCCACAGCTCCCAATTTGTCATGTTCGTTTTCAAAGAAAGCCTCAATTTGCAAGGGCTGCATTGATAAGAGAAGAATTTGCATCATTTTCTTGCCATTGATCTGGTATCTTGGATATGGCTGACATGACCTTAACTGCGTTGAGATTATTGGGTTTAGACTCCTCCTCTATTGCAGTAGTTAGCAATTAACTAAGCGGAGAGTTTGTCCATATTCTGAGACTTCTGGTTTCAGCATTTCTCAAATGCTTCACAGTGAGCCACTGGACAATAGAAGTGCTGTTTAACCATTGAAGTAAGCTTCCCTCAAAACTATTTGTAACTATGCCGACACCACTAGGAGATTTTACAGCTCACCAGCTACAGCAATACCATGGTGTTAAATTTAACCTACCCTGTTCAGCGAGGTATTGACAGAATCGGGTTAAAAACTAGTCTTCCACCCCGCCCAATTTATTCCCCAATGACGTCAACAACAACAAAAACCTGCGCTTATATATATACCGCCTTTAACGTAGTAAAATGGCAAGTAAATTCAGGTGGAGCATAAGCCTGACATTCAGCCCAATCACGTCAGGTCATCAATCGCCACTCTTATACTCGTTTAGTAGTACAGAGCTTGAATATTACTGAAAAAAGACATTTGTGTTGAAGCTTTTCACCTTGCACTCATCAGGACAAATCACAAGAATATCAGATATAAAGAGAACAACAATTTATACTGTATGAGAAGAGAGTGCTGACTGGTTGGCAAGTGGACTCTGATTGGTAGAGGCGTTGCCATGGAGAATGCACCAGTTGATGGAAACTGACAGTTTTTTCAGCAAAACCCACTCTGTCTCTCACAGAGATGTTAACAAGGACAAGGATAAGCTGCTAACACTTTTTGGTTAGATGAGGGATAGCATGATCAATGTGCCCATCAGTAGCATTATCCTATCCTCAATTCTCAATCAGATCCCAGTCTCCCTTTTCATTTAGGTTTACATGGTCACCATTTTCCTTGTGTCAGGGTAGCTTGAAATATCTTAGTCAAGCGATTACAAGCATCAGTAATAAGGAGTTTGGGTTAAAGGTTTCCCAATCCTTCGGAATTCTGATCAAATTCCCACACAAACCTGGATTCAGACACTGGAACTGAGATGAAGGGTGCTGAATGTTATGGCACAGCCGATGGTAAATGCTGAGTTGTTCAAATCCCAGAGGGAAACTTGAAACAACTTGTTTCGCAATTGGTATAAATTTCGAGATGCGTGACTTGAATTCAGCTGTAATAAGATCACCAAGTCTTATAGGTTTCTTACAAAACTAAATTAAACCTTTATTAATAGAAGAAATGATTTTAAATACATACATCGATCTACAAATTACAACTATGATAACTTCTAAATCCCGTAATTAATCTAACTCCCAGTTACACTTTCGTTAAAGCAACAGTAAGACACGTAGATTTTTTAGAAGACTCAGGCAAGGAAACACGATACCCTGAACAATCCAATTCAAAGTTTACTTAACTTCAGTTATTTGTAGACAGCAGCTTGAGGTGTAGATGCTGAAGGCTTTTCACACTTGTTAAATCTTAAAATGCCTACCCTTACACACAGCTTTCATTCCTTTATATATATCTTCCCCTTTGAATGCAAATTCCCATTGTTTCACTATGTCTTTGGACTTTACTTCCAAGATCATAAGAATCTCTCATAGTCCTAATTTCACCAGTAATCTTTTGGGGGGAAAAAACACATTGTTTCTGAACTTCTCCTGGCTAAGTGACACATTTCACCCTCCTTTCAAAACAATCTAGTCTAGTTTATTTAAAAATGCAAATACGATTTTACACCTTACATTCTAAACTTCCCCATGTTTACCTACTCAACATTTCAAACATAGTTCGTCTTCAGACCAGCTGCCTTTAATCCAATTAAGTCACACACACACATACATAGATACACACGCACACCACTATTCTACAATAAATTCCAATAACATTACTATATCTTCCTGACACTGAATAACTGGGTGTCTAGAATGTTCTGCCTCAGGCTTACATACCATTGTACAATAAACATGAGTAACAGCTGAAAGCTATTAAGCTGTTGACTTTGTCACATCTTTGCTTTCACCATACAATAACTTTAAATTAAAGCATTTAATTGAGGTTGTGGCTAATGTTTTTACCTTTCACTTGTTATTTCTGTATGTTACAAATGCAGTGTCAGCCATGGTTCAGTGGGTAGCCCTGTCGCTTCCAAGTCACAATGTTGTGGATTCAAGTCCTGCTCCAGGGACTTGAGAACATAAACCAGGCTGACATCCCAGTGTGTCATGCTGAGGTAGTGCTGCAGTGTTGGTGGCACTGTGTTTCAGATAAGACATTAAATGAAAGCCCTGTGCCCTCTCAGGTGGATGTGAAAGATCCCATGGCACTATTTGAAGAGAAAACTCTTTCAAGTTACCAACAGTCACAGATTGCAACTTCTTTCGAGTACAATCACAGTTCTTGGTTTTCCGGGAGTGGGACATGAACCCACAACCCTCTGATTCAAAGGCGAGGGTGCTATGAACTGAGCCACAGCTGACACCTCCAGAAACAGAGGAACTCGCACTATCAATCTTTATCCCTTAACTGGCATTATTAAGAGAACAAATTAACTCGCAATTTTCATATTGCTGTTTGTGGGATCATACTGTGTGCAAATTGGCTGCCACGTTTCCTCCAACACAATAGTTTCTACACTTTATTGGCTGTAAAGTGCTATGTCATGTTCTGAGATTGTGAGAGTTGTGATATTTACACATGAACAGAGTTTTCCCCACGTTTAGCCTTGTGACATGGACTGGCGATTGATTGGATGATGAGAGAAAGAGAACAGAGATAAGGCTGTGTACTCTGGTTGCTGGAATATGACAAGTGGCTTTTCTCAGGGATGAGTAATGCAGACATGCCAACTCCCACAGATTTATGAAGGGGGAACACAACTTCTCAGTAAAATTGAGCCTCATTCACTAGAGGAACCTGAGATGTCAGGATTTTTGACAGGCATTGAAAAGCGCTCCATTCCTAGGCTATGGCATCCTGTTCGGTCTCCAATGGATCATGTGTCCACAATGGCTCCATTCCCCTTCAGCATGGAAGTGAAGAGTGTGGCAGACACTTGGGGAATGTGCAGCAGCCTTGCTAATCCAAAGCGGGGACAAAGATTGCACATGCATCTTGAAGCATGAGTACATGTATGTGTAATGTGCAAGATATGTACTGTAATGACAAAAGCAATTTTACTGGATTTTCCCAAAGCTTTACAATTCTCCTTAATTTCACAAAAAGCCTAAATATTCCTCACGAAAGCGGAATACAGTTGATGGGCTGAAGGCGGCCATGCAAGTGACAGAGTTGAGGCAAGTGGGCAGCCTGGTGTTCAGTTCTGTATGGACAGGAATCTATTGGATCCTTAGACCTAGGTTTTTGTGGAGTTGTGGAGACTCCACGGCTTATCCCAAGTGGCACTGTGAATGTGGATCCAGAATTCCCGCTTCCATTTCCAACAGATCCTATTTTTGCCAGTAGGGGGACGAGGGCGGGACACGACACACATGCATGAGGGAAACCCAAACTCAGCAGGGCCATTTGAACTCAGTGCTGAATTCAAACAAACCCCAATTTCAACTACCACCTTTAGACCTTTACTACCTCAAACTCTGTATTGACGGCACCTTACAAACCCACAAACTCTCCCACCCTGAAAGTTCAATGAAGAATGGAGGAGAGCATGCTAGGAGCAGTATCAGGCACACCTCAAAATGAGAGATCAACCTGGTGAAGCTACAACATGGAACTAATTGCGTGCCAAACCGCAAAAGCAGCATGCGATAGACAGAGGAAAGCGATCCCATGACCAACAGAGCAAAACTAAGCTCTGCAGTCCTGCCACATCCAATCGTGTATAGTGGTGGACAATTAAACAACTAACAGAAGGTGGCTCCACAAATAACGCCATCCCCTGCATTGGGTGAGCCCAGTACAAGAGTAGTTTGTGTCCTGGTCCGTAAGTCAGTGCCCGCCCCTCCCTACATCCCCACAGCTTCCGAGGGACACCCCAGTCTAGGTCTATATCCCCTGGAATCATACACATGCAGCAAGGCAAAGGTATTTGCAAGCATTCTTGTGAGCCATGTGCAAGATGTCTCCTGCGTACACTGAGCCTTTGCCCTTCACACGCTCATCTGTCCCACTGGCCTAGCATTGTAAGTGCTATATGCTAGGGTTGCCCTTCAATTGTCCAGTTGAGCTGGCCTGTATCTCCGCCCACCCTCAATGGCCCAACTCCCAGGCAGCAACTCGAGATCTCCACCATAAGGCTTTGCATGGTTTGGAGCAGCTGTGGTTGTCGTGACCTTCACCATCAAGTCCAACATTTTTACCCCTCCCCCCATCACCCAAATCGTCCCCCCCCCATAATCTTTGACCCCCCCCCACCAAGTGCAACATTTAACCTTCCCGCGGTTACCATTCAACCCTTCCCCATCACACCCTGTCCCGTGCAGGTGAATGTTAAAGTCACCTCCCTTCCTGAGGAGCCTACCCCATGACTGTAGATCTGCCCATTCTGCTGACCCCAGCGGCCCTTCACCTGTCATCGTGAACCCTCACCCTCCCACCCCACCTGCTTCCACTGTCCCCTTTAACACTCACCATCCTTTCCTATCAATGATTCCCTCAATATGCCCCCCAGGACTTCTCAATTGACACTACAGATGCCTCCCTCTGAACCCCTTTCCCCTCTTAACCCCCCCATGCATGTTCAAACCTGCACCTCACCGATTACAATTGTATTAAACAGTACTTGCAACTTGTTAAAAATAAGTTTTGTTTTAAAATAAATTAATCACTGAGTATTTGAAAGAAACCTGGTCCTTTCTTCTGGGAACCGAGGTATAGGTACACAATTGGCCATTTCGGTGAGAAAATTAAACATTTAAATTAATGGTATGGCCTGCAGAGTAGTGGGGCTTGATAATTGGCACACTCCTCCCTTCCTGGTCTTAATAATAAACTTATCAATGACTTGAATGAAGGAATAGAGAGTTGAATATCCAGGTTTGTAGATGATACTAAGTTAGCATGTACAGTAAGTTGTATAGATGGGAGCAGGAGGCTATGATGTGACTGACACACATTAAGGGAATGGGAAAAAAATAATTCAGATGGAGTTCAACATGGGGAAGGATGAGTTCATCCACTTTGGATCCAAGAAAGAGCGATTGGAATATTTTCCTAAAGGTGAGATATTAGAAATTGAACTTTGGTCAGAGCCTAAATATTGCATCTGGTTCTGGAGAGCACACCCCAGGGAGGAGGGGGTGCTGCACAGATTCATCAGAATCATACCAGGACTCAAATGGTTAAAATATGAATCCAGGTTGCATAAACCTGGTTTTTATTGCCATGAGTATAAGTGTGTAATCCAATCAAGGCGTTTAAAATGATAATATGGTAGATACGGAGAAACTGGCCTCGCTGTGGTGGTGGAGGGGGGGCGGGGGGGAGGGGGGGGAGGGGGTGGGGGAGTTGGGGGAATGGGCAGTAGGTGCTGTTGAATCCAGAGTTAGGGGACATAATTTAAAATCAGAGCTACGTCATTCAGGAGTGAAATCAGGAAACAATTTTTCACATAAAGGGGAAAATCTTGAACTCTCTCCCGCAAAAGGCTGTGACAGTGGATCAGTTGGTGTTTGCAGAACTAAAATTAGTGGGCTGTATTAAATAAGAGTGTGAGGGATATGGCAGGTAAAGGGAGTTAAGATACAGATCAGCCATGATATTACTAAACAGGCCCGAATGGCTAAATGGCCTACACCTGTTAGCGTGTTCCAGAGAAACTTAATGGCCAGTGAAATTCTCGGTGTATATTTTTATGATCCACAGGAAACCTGTCAAAGTGTACTGGATATAAAGCAAAGTGTGCAAACTTTCAGTGACAGTCTCCCTTACAAATGGTAGACCTGTGTATCCAAGCACCAGGCATCTCAGAACAGTCCTCAAATTATGGAATGGCGCATTGCTGTTAATGTCAGGCTTTTTCCCAGGTGAATCAGGAGTTTCAACGTACCCTGCATTGCTTTTCCTCACTCTTGTCTCTTTGAGGGTTCTATACAAACCTTCATGAGCTGAAATCGAGACTGCGGCCATTGAGTGGCAAGTCCAATGTAAGAATTGCTTCAGAAGGTCTGCACAGAAACCATCGTCTCAGTGGGGAAGTTCTCTCTCCCTCAGGTGCACATTTGGTCTTTGGTGCACTAAGTTGATATAATAAGTTGAAAACAATACTCTGGCATGTTTTGACGAATTCACCATCATCACAGAATAAAGGCTCCAGTTCTCCACAGAGAATAACAGTGAGTGTTGTCTCTGGTGACCCACCCTTAGTGAACTCCTTCGTGGAGGCCAGCAATTCAGCCTTTCTGGTGAACTTGTAGGTGGATGATTCTCCATTGGTGAATAGCTGTGCTTTATAAGGTTACATTCATTATCAAAGTTACCTCAGACAATCCCAAAATCTTCATATCGAACTGGATCAGCGTGTCCAGTAGAATGTTGGTCTCTATTCTGGACAGATCAGCTCCTTAGGCGAACGTTATGTAATGGGCTGGATGTCCAGCTGCTGTTGCAACTGGATTTTTTTTAAAAATTCTTTCACGGGGTTTGGGTGTCGGTTGGCAAAGCCAGAATTTATTTCGCTTGAACTGAGTGGCTGGCTACGCCACTTCAGAGGGCAGTCAAAAGTCAACCAGATTACTGTGGGTCTGGAGTTACGTGTAGGCCAGACCGGGTAAGGATGGCAGATTTCCTTCAGTAAAGGTCGTTAGTGAGCCAGATGACTTTTTATAGCAATTGACCACAGTTTCATGGTCACCGTTACTAAGGCTGACTTTTCAACTCCAGGTTGGTACTTAAATTTAACTACCACCAGCTGCTGTGGTGGGATTTGAACCCTTCTCCCAGAGGCTGGAACTCTGTATTACTAGTCCAGTGACATTACCACTCTGCCACCATCGCCCACATAACACTGGAAGAATGGGCAGGGAGGCATGCCTCTGTGTTCAAACCTATTTCTATTTCCCTTCCCCTGACCCCCCCTGAGACAGCTGCCGCATATAAATGAGAGAGAGAGGTAGGGGGATAAGGTGTCCGATTTCCCTGCTCCCCGCTGCTGATTCCATTAACCCCAATGCCCGGACACAGCTCCCGCTCCCTTCAAAATAGCCCCAGACACTAGTTTAAAAGCTTTGCAGTTGCCTGAAATAGAACTCCATTGATCCTCCTTTAGGCTTCTTTCTCCTTGTTAAATTCCCTCCGATATTGTCCCAGGCATGCAGGGGCAGGCTCCCTCTGGGTGTTGAGATTTGGTCAGGATGGTAGCCTCGTTGCTTGGCTCCCGGCAGATTCCAGATGTTCAGCAGTGATGTCCCTCAAATTGCTCCCGGCAGATTCCAGATGTTCAGCAGTGATGTCCCTCAAATTGCTCACACCCATCAAGGGCAATATGATGAGACTTTTCGCTTAAGGTTGGCCCACACACATTAAGGGAATGGGAAAAAAATAATTCAGATGGAGTTCAACATGGGGAAGGATGAGTTCATCCACTTTGGATCCAAGAAAGAGCGATTGGAATATTTTCCTAAAGGTGAGATATTAGAAAGTGAACTTTGGTCAGAGCCTAAATATTGCATCTGGTTCTGGAGAGCACACCCCAGGGAGGAAGGGGTGCTGCACAGATTCATCAGAATCATACCAGGACTCAAATGGCTAAAATATGAATCCAGGTTGCTTTTATTGCCATGAGTATAAACGTGTAATCCAATCAGGGTGTTTAAAATGATAAAGGGTTTCGATATGGTAGATACGGAGAAACTGGCCTCGCTGTGGTGGTGGGGGTGGGGCGGAGGGGGGGGAGGGGGGGTAGTTGTCCTTAACTATTAAAGTCGTGCTCGTTGAAAAAGGAGCCCATACACATTGTATCTCCTGCAAAGTCCCTGTTGGACAAGCTAACTGTGACAAACTTACTCTTCCTGGGTTTCTGTATCATGTAGGGTCTGAGACACCCTCAGGTTCAGCAATGCACAGCGCAGCATTACTCCAAATCGATATGTCCAAGCTGCTGGGCTCAGCACTGTATTACCTTACTCTTCATTACCTCCATTCAATGGGACAAAATTTTTGGCCCTCCTAACTGGACAGGTTTGGATCGAGCGGCTTGTAAAAATGTAAACAAAATCTGAAGCCCCACACCAAGCTACCTACTTTCAGTTTTAAGAAAAGTGGATAACCAATGTGCTCGCAGAAGGAAGGTGCTCACTGAAGTATTATATTCCTGGGTGCATCAGAATTAACCACCATTTTAACTTGAACTCTGACTGGCTGAGTTTTCCAGGCCTTATGATACCTGGCAGCTAAAGGGAAGCAACTAGTCCTGGATCCAGGAGGTAAGTGTCTTACCTGCTGGATCAAGTTTATCCGCCTCAGCCACCATCCACGATTGGGCACACCCCCTACCCTTCTGATCTCCCCCAGCCTTTTTGATGCTGCCCGCCCCACATTTCCATCCCCCAACACCCCCCCTCGCCCCTTTGAGGCCCCCAATCTCCCTCCCCACCCGAGGCCTCTGATCTCCCCCACTAATGAGCTTCCTCTCTCTTCCTCTGAAGGCCTTTTGACCCACCCCTTCCTCTTCCCCGCTCGCCAGCGCAGCCTAGTGGTGGAAGGACTACCTGACCAGCAACCTCTCAGAACCTGCAGCCAGGAAACGGAGTCAAAGTATGACAATGAGGTCCTGCCTTCGATTTTGGTCAAATTCCCTCCCTGCCTCCAAACTATAAATGGGTCCAAAATCCAGGAATAAGTGCTTCATTACCCTGTGCACCATTATTTCAATTTGTTTGCTTCGTTGCAATCCTGCAATTGTTTATTAATTCACCAAATGCACAATTATATTGCTTTTAAGGAAAGAAAAGAACAATTCTTCTGCTTGCAATTTAATACCTTTGATTCTCAGGAGTGTTTGCAATGTCCCCTAGACTCAGTCACATTTCATACGATAATCTTGAAAACCCATAGCTCTTGAAAATTAACAATTTCTTGCAGTAAGAGTTCTGACGTGAGTTAAATGGTGGGGCCGGTCATTCAGGGCTTTTTCATCTCCAATTTCCTATTCTTCAATTCTCAGTCACAGCAAAGTGCATAACAAAGCACAGAATTCAGTGAACGCTTGATAAACCGCTGTTGCTGAACTCCTCACTTGTTGAGTTTTTCCAGAGGATGTCTACTTTTAACAGACCGGTAGCAGGGTGTGGGATAAAACAGGGGGACACTTCAACCATGGGACTGGGGTTGGGGTGGGGTTTGTGGGGAGCGGAGTTGGCTTTTGCTGACTGTAACTCCCTCTGGTGGCCGACGTTGCATTCTCATGTTTATCATAAATGCATCGCTCGTTCAACAAGGATTGCTAAAATAATAATCTCGGTTCTTTATTTTGTTACGGCCAGGAAAGGAGGGGTCGAATGGCTCCCCTCTTTGCCCTCTCCTCTCCATTTGACCGCAACAGGTTTTTTTTTGTTTGAAAAAAGACATACTTGCCAATGCCCTGAGTACTTAATTATTTATGCACGGTGATCATAAAATAACCAATAGGACAGGTTTTCTTGAGTTTAACAAGGAAGGAGGTTAGCTTCATTATGCTTAAACCGATCTAAGTGAAATAATAAAATATGCATCAACTTTCTCACACGTGCACACGCACACACACAAACAAACAAATACAGATTACAGAGCGGGAAGGATATGTTGACCAAATTAAAGTCCATAAAAAAGGTATAAGAGTATACAGTCTGCAGCTTGATTCAGGCTAAATTTGATTTGTCCCAATGCTTCCGAGGCAGCTCAGGGGCAGCCAAGGAGGTGAGAGAGGTCCGGGGCTGGGTAGAGGACCCACCTCAGTTCTCTGAGACTTCAGCCCAGTCGTGTAAAAGGCTTATTTAGTCCTCTAGCCATCATCCCTCACCTCCCACCACATCCCATTCCCCCTCATACCCCCATGCTACCTCCATGCCTCTTCATATCCCCCTCCTTGCCCCCTCAAACCCGCCATGCCCTCTCAAACCTGCCATGCCCCCTCCATGCATCCTCTTACTTCCTGCCACCTCCATATCCCAAAAATCCACCCTTGCCCCCTCCAAGACCACTCACTCAGTATCCACTGCGGGCAGACATCAGAAGACATGTGGAGATGAAGAAAAATTGAACTTCTAACAATTTAAGAGAGCCCCCACTCATACACACTTGATATTGAAAGAAAAATCTTATTCACGAAACCCATTTAAAAATTTTAAATCCCCTCAAGTGGTCAACCTGTTGTAAAAACAAACTTCTATTCACTAACCATATCAAAGGCAGCTAATCCTTTAATAGCCTCTTAAAACTGTCAGTCAAAACTGTGGACTCAGACCCCTGCTGACATAAGTGATTCAGGAGCTTTTGAAATTCAGCCAAGCATTCACAAGTGTCTATGCTGTATTAACAGCCCTTCGAAAATGGAAACAGTTACGTCTATTAAAACTACAGAAACAGATGGCTAACGTTTTTTTCTAAGCTACACCAGATGGCCTGTCAATCAATGCACTCCAGCAGCTGGTGTCTTCATTTTTACTCCAACTGAAAGCTGCATCATTTTTTGGTCTTTTTTAAAGGGCTGGGATTTAAATAACTTTGGGCCATGACATTAGAACAAATCTTATCCACACTGTGGGTTAAGGCCCTTGGAACAGCGAGAATGGGGGTGCTCTTGAACTCAGCACTAATTTCAAATAGCCCTACTGAGTTTGGGTTCCCTGCCAGTGTGACTCATGTCCCGTCCCCTTCCACCTGCTACCAGAAATGGGGGCAGGAACCTCCGCATCTGGGACCCATCTGCTATTTTTAAAGGCCTCTGGAGCCAGCCCAACTCTGTGAAAATCTGACCCAAAGTTTCCAAATGACATGTGACCTCCTTATTTCTCTTAGCAAAAGGGGCTACCTCATATTTACCTGCACTGAAATTAATTTGTCAATTCTATACCCATTCCGAAAGTTTATTAATACATCGCCGTGCCTTCACTGTCGCTGGGTCAAAATCCTGGAACTCCCTCCCTAACAGCACTGCGGGTGTACCTACACCACATGGACTGCAGCGGTTCAAGAAGGCAGCTCACCACCACCTTCTCAAGGGCAATTAGGGATGGGCAATAAATGCTGGTCCAACCAGCGACATCCACACCCTGTGAATGAATAAGAAAATATATATCTTATTGTCATTTGATCCAGTCCTCCTCAGTCCTGCCCATCCCTCCCACTTTGATTATGTTTACAAATTTAGAAATTGTGTTTTTGAATCAAATGCCTAAACTGTTAATTTAAATAATGAACGACATTGGCCTCAGCACCTTCTGCCATTTTGAATAACTATCATTTATCCCTGCTTTCTGCTTTCTGTCTTGCAGCTAGCTATCCATTCTGCTACCTCTCCCCTGAGCCCACATGCACTGCGTCCATTCATTAGCCCATTGTTGAAGGCCTTTTGGAATTATAGATACATTGGCTCAGATTTTGCAGTTGAAATGATGGTAACACTGTCATCAGTCACCATCATTACAACTGTGACTCTGACACCAGCGTCTGGTGCCTGCTGTTTAACATAGAGATCCAGATGTTGTTGTCAGTGATCCCTTGCTCTTCCACAGGGTACATTGCTGAAGTGCCATAAATGGCAATCTTAGAAATCAGAATTACCTGGAAAAACTCAGCAGGTCTGGCAGCATCGGCGGAGAAGAAAAGAGTTGACGTTTCGAGTCTGGTCATGACCCTGGTCATGAGGACTCGAAACGTCAACTCTTTTCTTCTCCGCCGATGCTGCCAGACCTGCTGAGTTTTTCCGGGTAATTCTGTTTTTGTTTTGGATTTCCAGCATTCGCAGTAGTTTTTTGTTTTTAAATCTTAGAAATCACTTCTGCTGGCATAAACTTCCCCTTTTATGCTGTAATATCACCCCCCTCCCCACCAAATAAGTTACTCCTTGTTAAGTGAGATGTAACTGTGCTTTTAATGACATGCTAAATTTATAAACAAAAAGCTAAAAGCTACTGCGGATGCTGGAAATCCAAAACAAAAACAGAATTACCTGGAAAAACTCAGCAGGTCTGGCAGCATCGGCGGAGAAGAAATCAGTTAACGTTTCGAGCCTTCATGGCCCTTCGGCAGAACTGAAGCATAGTTAGAAGAAGGGAGAAATATAAATTGGTTTAAGGTGGGTGGGGGTGGGGTGGTGTGGTGGGGGGAGAGAGAGACATTGAGGGTGTGGTGATTGTGGAGATGAGCAGGTAATCAAAAGATGTCACAGACAAAAGGGTCAAAGAGGTGTTGAAGGTGGTGATATAGAGACATGCATAGCTGGGGCCCATGCGGGTACCCATAGCCACACCTTTTATTTGGAGGAAGTGAGAGGAGTTAAAGGAGAAATTGTTCAGTGTGAGAACAAGTTCAGCCAGACGGAGGAGAGTAGTGGTGGATGGGGATTGTTGGGGCCTCTGTTCAAGGAAGAAGCTAAGGGCCCTCAGACCATCCTGGTGGGGGATGGAGGTGTAGAGGGATTGGACATCCATAGTGAAGAGGAAGCGGTTGGGGCCAGTGAACTGGAAATTGTTGATGTGACGTAAGGTGTCAGAGGAATCACGGATGTAGGTGGGAAGGGACTGGACAAGGGGAGAGAGAAGGGAGTCAAGATAACGTAATATGCCTGTCTCTTTATGGGGTATGTGGAACATTCCTTGTTCCAGTCCTACTCCGGCCCCCTCCCACAACTCTTTCTCCGGTACATCGATGATTACTTCGGTGCTGCTTCATGCTCTCGTCGGGACCTGGAAAAATTTATTAATTTTGCTTCCAATCTCCACCCCTCCATCATCTTCACATGGTCCATCTCTGACACTTCTCTTCCCTTCCTTGACCTCTCTGTCTCAATTTCTGATGATAGACTGTCCACCAATATCCATTACAAGCCTACCGACTCCCACAGCTACCTCGACTACAGCTCCTCACACCCCGCTTCTTGTAAGGATTCCATCCCATTCTCTCAGTTCCTTCGCCTCCGTCGCATCTGTTCTGATGACGCTACCTTCAAAAACAGCTCCTCTGACATGTCCTCCTTCTTCCTTAACCGAGGTTTTCCATCCACGGTCTTTGACAGGGCCCTCAACCGTGTCCGGCCCATATCCCGCGCATCCTCCCTCACGCCTTCTCCTCCTTCCCAGAAACATGATAGGGTCCCCCTTGTCCTCACTTATCATCCCACCAGCCTCCGCATTCAAAGGATCATCCTCCGCCATTTCCGCCAACTCCAGCATGATGCCACCACCAAACACATCTTCCCTTCACCCCCCCTGACGGCATTCCGTAGGGATCGTTCCCTCCGGGACACCCTGGTCCACTCCTCCATCACCCCCTACTCCTCAACCCCCACTTATGGCACCTCCCCATGCCCACGCAGAAGATGCAACACCTGCCCCTTCACTTCCTCTCTCCTCACCGTCCAAGGGCCCAAACACTCCTTTCAAGTGAAGCAGCATTTCACTTGCATTTCCCCTAACTTAGTCTACTGCATTCGTTGCTCCCAATGCGGTCTCCTCTACATTGGAGAGACCAAACGCAAACTGGTCGACCGTTTTGCGGAACACCTGCGGTCTGTCCGCAAGAAAGACCCAAACCTCCCTGTCGCTTGCCATTTTAACACTCCACCCTGTTCTCTTGCCCACATGTCTATCCTTGGCTTGCTGCATTGTTCCAGTGAAGCCCAACGCAAACTGGAGGAACAGCACCTCATCTTCCGACTAGGCACTTTACAGCCTTCCGGGCTGAATATTGAATTCAACAGCTTTAGATCTTAAACTCCCCCTCCCCCCATCCCCACCCCGTTTCTTCCCCCCCACCCCCCCCGCTTTTTTTTCAATAATTTATATAGATTCTTCTTTCCCCACCTATTTCCATTATTTTTAAATCTAAAACTAAAACCTCGTTAGCCTTTCCACCCCACCCCCACTAGAGCTGTACTTTGAATATCCTGTCCTCCATTCTTAATTAGCACTTTACTCAGACAAAACACCTCTTTGACTCTTTTGTCTGTGACATCTTTTGATTATCTGCTCATCTCCACAATCACCACACCCTCAATGTCTCTCTCTCCCCCCACCACACCCCACCCCCCCCCACCCACCTTAAACCAATTTATATTTCTCCCTTCTTCTAACTATGCTTCAGTTCTGCCGAAGGGCCATGAAGGCTCGAAACGTTAACTGATTTCTTCTCCGCCGATGCTGCCAGACCTGCTGAGTTTTTCCAGGTAATTCTGTTTTTGTGCTAAATTTATAACTATGGCTAAACAACCTCTCTGGCCTTGAAAAACTGATCTTACATTTGTGGAAAGTCAAATTTCTACATTATGATAAAAAAAACTATACGTTTTGAATATATTAATTATTTTTTAATTGTTTATGATATTTCAGCTTCTACTTTATTGCCATGTATATGTCCAAATCTTTATTTCATTCCCTGTAAAATTTCGAAAAAGTGAATACTAATCAGTGCATTTTACTTCCTGGTTTGCTCACTGTGAGGATTCCTCAATGCAATTGGCTACTTAGCTCAATGACATCACTGTTGCTGGCTGCCTGGAGATCCCCGAGACCTGAGGCCAGAATCAAATTAATGTTAGAAAATGTAAAATTCACACCACAGAGTTCGATAAATCTTTTCGGGCAGCTTCTTCCGGGGTAAACTTCACCAGGAAAATCAGGCCATCACATTTCCTATATTGCCTACTCTCTCTGTTACCTCTTCAAAGAATTGAACAAAGTTAGTGAAGCAAATTGTTCCCTTTTGAAATCCATCTTGACTATTCATTATTATATTTTTTCTAGATATTCTCCTACTTCTCCTTTCATAAAGTTCCATTAATTTTCCTACTAGAGATTAAACTGACAGGTCTGTAGTTCCCTGAACATGTCCTGTGTCCCTTCTTAAGTTCAGGTATAACGTTAGCCATCTTCCAGACCTCTGGTACCACACCTTTATCGAATGAATTATTAAATGTTGGCTATCTAGTCTATCTTTTCCCTAGTTTCTGTTAAAACATACAAATATAATCTGTGCTGACCAAGGATTTGATCCTCTTTGAGTTTATTATTTTACTATTTCTCTTCTTTTTATTTTAAACATGGCTAGATCATTTCTAATCTCATCTTTCAGTACAACGTCCACCTAACCTCTCTCTGGTAAATGTTGAAACAAGTAATTAATTAACATCTCTGCCATCTCACTATCACTGCCTGCAAATTTTGACTTGTTCATCCTTTGTGGTCCTATTCACATCCTGACATTCCTGTTTTTCATTTATGTGCCTGCAGAATGTTTTACAGTTTTGTTTTATGTTTCTTGATCATTGGAAATCATTTCTCTTCTTTTGCTAGATATCCTCTTACTTTCACTTATCTTAACTACTGTTGTTCATTTCCCATTAACAGCTCCAGTAGTGAATCCTTCCTTACATGCTGGGTTACAAAGGAGGCCTGAAGATTGTAGCAAATGCATCAGCCTTGACTTTTGCACTAATCTGCTGGGCTCCCCCTTCATCGAGGATGGGGGTATTTGTGGAGCCTCCTCCTCCAGTGAGTTGTTGAATTGTCCACCAACATTCATGACTGGATGTGACAGGACTGATCTGATCCATTGTTTGTGGGACTGCTTCGCTCTGTCTATCACATGTTGCTTTCAGTGTTTAGAATGCATGTACTCCTGTGTTGGAGCTTTACCAAGTTGACACCTTCCTCCACCACTGATGCACAGTGGCAGCAGTGTGCACCATATAGAGCAGCATTTCCCAAATTATTTTCCAATATAGCCCATTTAGTGCTTTAAATTTACTGTGACCCCAGCTGGCAACAAAAACAAAACAAAAAAGCAGTACAGTAACGTTCAGTATATAATTATTAAAATTTGCGTACTGTAGATCAAAATATAATACGTCATATAAATACAAAAATCTGTTTTTTTAAAGTACTGTGTAAAGATGTTATCATTTTATGTACTCACCAGTCCATTATATTTCATCTAAACTGTTCCAACTCATGGGCCATGGCCTGGAAGCGAAGGAAACTCAGGTTGAGGATCTTAAGGTAGCTGATGTTGGAGCCCAGGTCAGTACTAGGGTGATGGAGTTGGGCTCAGACAGCTGAAGCTCGGTGGTGGAGGCGTTGTTGCCTGGTCCATGGTCGGGTCTGGGCTTTATGAGGAAAGTGGAAGGCTTCTGAACAAAAAATCGTGCAACAGTTACTGGCCACTGAAATTCCAGCCAAGCTTTCCATATTCTCCAGTAACAGAAGACTCAGTGAAGCAGCCACAGGCAGGAGCCCGTGGCCCAGAGAGAGAGAGAGAGAGAGCGAGAGATACTGACAGATGAGCAGGGCAGGGCTGCACACTGCTGGGGCCTCGTTGCCATTGCGGGGCTCAGCTTGAAGGAGGGGAAACTCGTGACCCCAAACAGAGCTTTGGTACGCCAAATGGGGTCACAACCCACAGTTTGGGAACCACTAATGTAGGAGATGCACTGTAGCAACTTGCCAAGCCTCCTGCCAAACCCGTGACCTCTACCATCTCGAAGGGCAAGGGCAGCAGATGCATTGGAACAACATAACCTGCAAGTTCCCCTTCAAGTCATGCAGCATCCTGACTTGAACTACAATACCGTTCCTTCACTGTCGCTGCGTCAAAATCCTGGAACTCCCTCCCTAACAGCACTGTGGGTGTAGCTGCACCACCACTTTCTCAAGGGCAATAAATGCTGGCATTGCCAGCGATGCACACATCCCATGAAAAAACTTTGAACTAACGTGGTTGATACTTTTTTATCCCGGGTTTCTAGGCGAATGGATTCTGTTCGTCTTACTGGTCGCTGCACCACTTTTCCACTGCCATTATATAACCTCGAATACCTAGCTTAAACTGTTTTGATGCTTCAATAAAACGTTGTTGATTGTTGAAAGATTTAGTTTTGAACTCAGTCTGCTCACAATCAAACACAGAGTTTAGTGGCGAGATATCCGAGCTACCTGACAAAGATAATGAGCTCGACTGGGTGGACAAGGGGCTATGCAATTGAAGGAAAGTGTGAACTGGCGTTTCTGTGCCCCCTTTCACGGCCTCTGAATAGCCCAGGATACATTGCAGCCAATTAAATACTTTATTGAAGTGTTGTGATGTAGGATAAAAGAGAGCCAATTTGTCCACTGCAAGGTCCAACAAACAGGAATAAAATAAATATCAGAAAATCCGTTTTAGTGATATCAGTTGAGGCATAAATATTAACCAGGAAGAATTGCCTGTCATTCTTTGAAATAGGGCCAAGGGATATTTTGCATTCATCCGGGAGGGCAGACGGGGCCTCGATTTAACATCTTATCTGAGAGACGGCGCCACCCACAGTGCAGCACTCCCTCGGTACTGCACTTAAAGTGTCAGCTGAGATTTTGCGCTCAAGTCTCTGGAGTGGGACTTGAACCTGTGACCTTCTAACTCAGAGGTGAGAGCGATACCCACTGAACCACAGCGAGATCGTTAAGGACTGTCGTGATCCTAAAAAAACGTTTGCTCCTGAAGTGGGACTTGAAGCAGGAACGGGGAGAAAAGGTAACAAAGCTAGGGAAAAGTACGGTGTCCGAAGAATCTATACAGTGCAGCCAGCACAACTGAGGAGCTGAATTTTCTCCCCCGGCCTGTTTGTCAAAGAACTAACAGTCTCTATGAAGCGTAGTCGCCTGCTTGCCCACCCTACTTCATGATGGATGTTGATACTTTAGATAAGGCTCAGGAAGAGATATCAGGATGTTTCTGGGCCTCATGGGGTTTAATTAGGAAGAAAGGCTTGATGACTTAATTTATTTTTGTTGGAGAAGACTGAGAGGAACATGATAAATGGCACTGATAAGGCTGAAGTAAACCAGTTACTCGAACTCCAGGAATGAGCAAGAGCAGGTCAACAGGAATGAAACATCCAAAAGTCTTGGCCAAGTTTGGAGTTTAGAAAAGTATTTTCCTATTCTGTAACGATGGCAATGTGGAACAAACTCCCAGGGAAGGGACTTGGTTTGGGCACAACCGAAAGCCTTTTAAAAAAAAAAAGAGCTATATCGATACTCCCTGAGGAGGTTAAAGCGACATTACCAGTGTCACTTAAAAAAAATCAGCTCAAGGAAAGAGAGAGGTCTCTGGGAAAGCAGCAGAAAGAATGTGTCAATCCTGATTGGCAGTCACCAAATCTAATTCACCATCAAACAGCTATCTCCCTCAAATATTTGCGCACTCTGCCTCCACTCCACCCCTGGACACACCATTCCACACAACCAGAAGTTAAGTCTAAAGTGCCTGTGCTCATTCCCGAATAAATTTGAGTCCATTTCCCCTGGTTCTGAAGTTTGCAGCAATGTCAAAGGTGTTCTCAGTGTTTACAATTTATCTATTCCTTTTACCCTTGAAAAATGCCTTGCCTGAGGCGTTAAAGGCTTTTTGACCACACCACATAGGTCACAGATAAGTCATAGAGTGACGATCACCATTCCGGAGAAACTCTTTCGAGTTATCAACAGTCACAGATTGCAACTCTTTCGAGTACAATCACAGTTCTTGGTTTCCGGGAGTGGGACATGAACCCACAACCCTTTGATTCAAAGGTGAGGGACCATTCCGGAGAAGAGTAACCATCAGCTTCCTTATCGATATTGGCTTCAGGTGATCAAAGCTGCACATTTGTAAAATCTTCACTTAATAACCTTTGAGCTTCTAAAGCACCATCCAAAACCAACTCATGAATGTTTTCCTCTTCAAATGTCACACAGACTCCTTATCTTATTCACTGGATTGTCAGCTCACCACTGCCTTCTCAAGGGGCAATTAGGGATGGGCAATAAATGCTGGCCCAGCCAGCGATGCCCACATCACTTGAATGAATAAAAAAAAACAAACCTTGTGCTGTTCTATCACAAGCCTCACTCCAAAGCACAGGTTGGAGATTTGGAGCCTCGCTCAAGGCCTTGGCACAGGCCTCATGATCCCCGGATGTCTGGCACCACACAGGGAAAATGTCCTTCCAGTGCATACTGCCACCTGCTGGTATGCCAGAATATTTATACATATCAAAAAAGTTTTTTAAAATTCATTCACGGGATGTGGGCGTCGCTGGCTAGGCCAGCATTTATTGCCCATCCCTAGTTGCCCTTGAGAAGGTGGTGGTGAGCTGCCTTCTTGAACCGCTGCAGTCCATGTGGTGTAGGTACACCCACAGTGCTGTTAGGGAGGGAGTTCCAGGGTTTTAACCCAGCGATAGTGAAGGAACGGCGATATATTTCCAAGTTAGGATGGTGAGTTACTTGGAGGGGTGGTGTTCCCATCTATCTGCTGCCCTTGTCCTCCTGGATGGTAGTGGTCGTGGGTTTGGAAGGTGCTGTCGAAGGAGCCTTGGTGAATTTTGCTCGAGAATGACCTGGATGTGGGTATAGAGGCACAATTTCAAAGATCAAGGATGGCAGAAAACTCAACTATAGTACACAGTGAGGTTAGCAACATACTTCAGACAGGCTGGGAAAATGGGCAGATACATGGCAGATGAAATATAATGCAGAAGTGTGAAGTGTTACATTTTGCAGGAAGAATGAGAAGAAATATCATCTAAATTGTACAATGTTAAAGGAGATGCAGGAACAGAGAGCCCTGGAGATAGCAGAACAAACTGAGAACATAAGAAATAGGAACAGGAGTAGACCATTCGGCCCCTCGAGCCTGCTCCGCCATTCAATAAGATCATGACCTTCTTGTGTCAATTTCCACATTCCTATCTAACCCTGATAACCTTAGATTCTTGTTAGGCAAGGGAATCAATCTATCTCCGCCTTAAAAATATTCAATGACCCCCCACCCCTCCACCGCCTTCTGAGGCAGAGAGTTCCAAAGTCGCACAACCCTCTGAGAGAAAAAAATTCTCCTCATCTCTGTCCTAAAACAGTGGCCCCTAGTTCTGGACTCACCCACAGGAGGAAACACCCTTTCGACATCCACCTTGTCAAGGCCGTTCAGGATCTTGTATACTTCAATCAAATCACCCCTCACTCTCCTAAACTCCAGTGGAAACAAGCCCAGTCTGTCCAACCTTTCCTCATAAGACAACCCACTCATTCCAGGCATGAATCTAGTAAACCTCCTCTGAACCTCCTCCAACACATTTACATCCTTCCTTAAATAAGGAGACCAAAACTGCACATAGTATTCGAGATGTGGTCTCACCAATGCTCTGTATAACTGAAGCATAACATCCTTACTTTTATGTTCAATCCCTCTCATAATAAAGGATAGCATTCCATTAGCTTTCTTAATTACTTGCTGTACCTGCATACTAACTTTTTACGACTCATGTACTAGAACACCTAGATCCCTCTGCATCTCAGAATTACGCAGCCATTCTCCATTTAATTTATACCCAGCTTTTTTGTTCTTCCTGCCAAAGTGAACAACTTCACATTTTCCTACATTAAACTCCATTTACCAGATCTTTGCCGACTCACTCAACCCTATATATATCCATCTACAACCTCATGTCCTCTTCACAATATACTTTCCTACCTGTCTTTGTGTCATCTGCAAATTTAGCTCCCATGTCTTCACTCCCCTCATCTAAGTCATTGGTGTAAGTTGTAAAAAGTTGAGGTCCCAGTACAGACCCCAGTGGGACCCCACCCGTCACATCCTGCCAATCAGAAAAAGATCTATTTATGCATACTCTCTGCTTTCTGCCAGGCAGCCAATCTTCTACCCATACTAATATGTTACCCCCTATACCATGTGCTTTTATTTTCTGTAATAATCTTTGATGTAACACCTTATCAAATACCTTCTAGAAATCCAAAGTACATTATGTCTACAGGTTCCCCTTTATCCTCAGCACATGTTACTCCTTCAAAAAAACTCCAATAAATTGGTTAAGCATGATTTTTCTTTCACAAAACCATGCTGACTCTTCCCGATTACCTTCAGCTCTAAGTGCCCAGCTATAACCTCCTTAATGGTTGATTCTAACAACTTCCCCATGACAAATGTCAAGCTAACTGACCTATAGTTTCCTGTTTCTGCCTCCCTCTCTCCTTGAATAGAGGGGTTATATTTGCTACTTTCCAATCCGTTGGAACCTTTCCAGATCTAGCAAATTTTGGAAAATTAATACCAGTGCATCAACTACCTCATTAGCCACCTCTTTTAAGACCCCAGGATGTAGTCCATCGGGACCCAGAGACTTGCCAGGCTGCAGCTCCATCAATTTGCTCAGTACCGTTTCCCTAGTGATTTCAATTTCACCAAGTTCCTTCTTCCCGTTCACCTCCTGATTTACAGCTATTACTGCAATGTTTTTTGTATTCTGTATAGTGAACACAGAAGCAAAATATTTGTTCATTTCTTCCTCCATTTCCTTATTTTCTATTAACTCTTCACTGTCACTCTCTAGAGGACCAACTCTCACTTTACTCTTTACCTTTTTAAATACCTGTAGGAAGTCTTGCTGTCTGTTTTTACATTTCTAGCTAGCTTCCTCTCATTCTCTAATTTCTTTCTCCTGATTAACCTTTTAGTTATTTTCTGCCATTCTATATATTCTGTCCAATCATCTGTCCTACTACTCATCTTTGAGTTATATGCTTTTTCCTTAAGTTTGATGCTTTCTTCAACTTCTTTAGTTAACCACGGATGTTGGATCCTCCCCTTAGAATTTTTCTTTATAGTAGGAATGTACTTATTCTGAATACTCTGAAGTATCCCCTTAAATGTCTGCCACTGCTTCTCTATTGATCTATCCTCTAGTCTGGTTTCCCAGTTCACCAGCTAGCTCAGCTTTCAACCCCACATAGTTGCCCTTAATTAAGTTTAAGATACTAGTCTTAGCCCCACTCTTCTCCCTTTCAAACTAGATGTAACATTTAATCATATTGTAGTTGCTGCTACTTAGCGGTGCCTTTACTTTGAGGTCATTAATTAACCCTGTCACGTTACACAATATCAAGTCTAATATAACCTGCTCTCTGGTTGGTTCCAGGACATGCTGCTCTAAGAAACGACCTCAAAAACATTCTAAGAACTCCTCATCCAGGCTTCTACTGCCGATCTGATTTTTCCAGTTTGTGTGTAGATCAAAATCACCCATGATTATTGCCACCCCTTTATCACAAGCATACAATATTTTCTCTTGAATACTTTGTCCTGCACTGTGGCTACTGTTAGGGGGTCTGTAGAACACTCCCACTAATGCCTTTTTCCTGCTGCTATTCCTGGCTGTTAAAAAACTTTTATGGGGATCCTTTGGCTTTATTGGAAGAGGAAGAGAGTTTAAAGCGAGGAAGTTATACTAAACCTTTATAAATCACTGCTTAGGCCTCAACTGGATTATGATGTCCAATTCTGGACCCCTCGCTTTCAAAAGGATGTTAAGGTCTTGAAGAGGATGCAAAGGAGATTGACTAGAATTGCACCAGGGATGAGGGGCTTCAGCTATGTGAAGAGGCTGGACATTATAGGGTTAGAGAAGGTTAAGAGGTGATTTAATGAAGATGTTCAGTGTCACATATGCTTCTGATGAAGTAAATAAGGAGAAATTATTTCCAGTGGCTGTAAGGTTGGCAACTTGAGGTCACAGGTTCAAGGTAGCTGGTAGGAGATGGTGGCATAGCAGCAATGTCACTGACAATTAACCCAGAGGCCCAGGCTAACGCTCCGAGGACATGGGTTCATGACAGCTGGTGGAACTTAGGTTCAATGAGTAAATCTGGAATATAAAGCTAGTCTCAGTGATGATGACCATGAAACCATTGTCGATTGTCATAAAAATCCATCTGGTTCACTAATGCCCTTTAGGGAAAGAAATTTGCCATCCTTACCTGGTCTGGCCTACATGTGACCCCAGACCCACAGCAATGTGGTTGACCCTTAACTGCCCCTCTGAAATGTTCAGTTCAAGGGCAATTAGGGATGGGCAACCAATGCTGGCTTTGCCAGAGACACCCATACCCCATGAAAGAATTAAGAGAAAGAGAAGTAACATAGCAAAAAAAACAATTATGCAGTAAGCTGTTGTGATCTGGAATGGGTTGTCAGCAAGGGTGGTGGAAGCAGTTTCAGTCATAACTTTCCATCGGGAGTTGGACAGATTCTTGAAGGGAAAATGATTAGAGATTGTGGGGAAAGAGCAGGGGGTGTGTAATTACTGGATAGCTCTCCCAAAGCGATTGAACGGCCTCCTTCTGCGCTGTCATCGTCATATGATATTATCAAAATGAAAACAGAAACACACATATTCCAAGGCACATGAGTGGCTTGAATTAAAGTTTATTAAATATCGCATTTTGCAACCACAGCAGTAAAAGAGAGGCTCTTATCTTCATTATCAAATCATGAAGCACAGCAATAAAGAAAATAGCTCAACAGATGTGCCGCATTGTTCAGATATAAAGACTTGCAGCTCACAGAAAAGTGGTAAATAAAATGCGTGAAAGTGTTTTGCTTTTGTAAAACCAGTATGCCGCAGCCTGTCTGTGATTTACTGGTGGTTTACGAAGAGAATCTTCTGCACGGTAAACAGAAAGTGATTTTACTGTTGAATTTCCTGTACATACAAGAGCAGTTTAAACTCCCCAGCAGTGGTGATTTTCTTTTTTTTTTAAAAAAAAACACACAATTTGCATGTGCTGTGTTTTGGTGCCAAGTATTTCCCTCAGATAACTATAGAGTAAATTGTCAAAGTAAAGAGCAAGGAGTGTTTTTTTTTTTGTCCTGCTTTCAGTCCGCCACTTAAATTCCTTTTGTTAAATTATTTTCTATACAGCATAAGTACACATTTTTGTACAAAATCAAATGTACATATTTACACAAAGCTTTACCCCAGCAATGGGTTGATTCCCTTTGGGGAGGGTGTGCTTTTTTTTTAATATATATATATGTATGTATATATATATATATATAATATATTGTTTGTGAGGCTGTAAAATACTAGAAGTGTTGCAGCTCTAATTAGACATTATCAATTGTTAACAAACGTGTTAAAGAAACTTGTTCTAAAAAAGCGTCAGCCCAATAAAATAGCTGCGATATGTTTGTTAAATTTGGGGATGACATCCTCTCATCTGGGGAATGAGGTTTCGTCATTTTCTATCTGTTAGTTTTTTTTTTAAATAAAGCAATTCAAAATACATATAGTAGAAAAGGAGAGGTTACAGGTGATGATCAAAGGACATGCGCTGCACAGGCAGTAAACGGATACCAGTGGCTATAAACTCTTCTGCGTTTGAGTTCCACTCTGTTGTCCATATCATGAAAAGTTGGGACTCAGCAAACAGCAGCCCCAGCTTCTAATCTTGCACCTTTCCCCATCAGAAACTCAGCCACCCAAGCCTCCTCCTTTCCTGTGTCTCAGCCAAACCGTAAATGATTAACTTGACCGATGCAGGGCTCCTAACCTGAGGGCACAGGGTTAAAAAAAAAAGGTGGGGAGTCTGCCTTTAACCTGTGATAGATGGTCGTCATTCCGATTCCGATAGAACCAGCCCTTGTCCACCTGCATTCGATACGGTCCAATACGGTCGATGCATTCCTGTGTTCAGCAACCTCATACCCTAAACTCACATACCCCTCACTCTTTCTCTCTTACTCATCGTGTTCCATATTTTTTGTGAAAGTAAAGACACCTCATAAGTGTAAGCAGAATGTTTATGCCAAGTTACAGACTCTGATTTACTGTTCTGTCCAATCAACAGCTTAAGGGTCCCCCACAATGTCTGGGTGGCGTTGTTTGCTCGGTTGATGTCCACGATCCCCAGCTCTACAAATTCAGCGGCTTTACATAGTTGCCGGGAAAGGTACCAAACTGCTTAGATCTTCTGGATGTTCCTGTTTGAAAAAATAAAATATAACCATCAGTTTGAACATGTCTGGCTTCGAATGTCAGTTTAGCTCAGTCAGTCAGAAGGTGCGAGTTCCCCAACCAGGAACCTGGAACCATGATCCAGGGCGTTTACCTTAGTGCAATACCACAGAGTGTGCTGCTCTGGCACCTTTCAACTGAGAGATTAAACCAAAGCCCCCGGCAGCCCTCTCCTATTGGAATTAAAACACCCCATGGATAGTAGTAGCAGGTGGTCAGAAAAATAGCTGGAGTCGGCTTGTTAGACAGGTTCACCTTTCCTCAGAGAGTCACAGAGTCACAGGATGGAACCCTCTGCTGTTGAGTATTTGTTAGGACCACTCCTCACCCAGACCCCATTCCGACTGTCAATTGAGATGCCACCTGTGGGTCTGCCGTGCAATGCAGGATGGTGGATGGGTCCCTGAGGCTGAGGGTCTGGCCGAAGGGTCTGTAGCTTTAGAAAGACAGATGCTGCCAGCTTCGGAGAGGGAAATGCAAGGGAGCCTCGAGGTGGAGGCTGCCTCTGAAGGAGGTTAGGTATAAGCAAAAAAAGAAAAAAAACACCTCTGGCCACAGCTACAAGCGGAAAGCCCTCCACAGGATGCCCAGCAGCTACAGGTGTGGCCCAATGATGGCAGTGCCTCTGGTGGGGTGCAGGGTTAAAAGAGGAGGGGGCCACCTCCAGGTACCTGCCAGGCATAATTGGGGCAGGAGGGGGCTGTCCCCTGGTTTTTGACCCCTCTGTTAGGGTAACTAGAACATCCTTATTTGTTCTATCTGGGCCCCTCACGATTTCCTACGTCTCACCTAAATCTCCCCTCACCCCCCCCACCCCTCCCCTCTGATTCAAGGACAACCCTCAGTCGATCCAATCTTTCCTCAAAGTTAAAACCTGAAACTTCTTTTTTAAATGACACCTTTGCTGCTGCACTCCAGGGTTTTGTATAACAGAGGGTCACAAACACAGCGTCTTTACAGTGCAGGAGGAGGCCATTCGGGCCATTGAGTCTGCACTGGCTGTCTGACAGAGCATTCTACCTAGTCCCACTCCCTTGCCTTAACGCCATCTAGAATCACAGACACTTTGTACCTCTCCTGTCACTTTTTGAAAGGGGGTGTGGGTACCAGTCAGTGAGTGCAATGAAACCATGGGGGTAGATGTCTCAGCTAACACTAGGGCTTACCACTGATGCTTGGCATTGTTTAAGGAGCAATGGAAAATTGCAGCTAATTCCAAGGGAACCACGTGGATGAGGCTGATCCCAGATTCAATGCTTGGTCTGTGCTCTGTTCACACATCTCAGGCTGAGTGGCTGCAGGATAATACGACTGGCTAGAGTGTCCCAAGGGTTTGGGGGAAGGTAAGGCAGGGGCAGCCCAGATTCACATTCTTAATTGCCACCCATCACCGGAACAGTCCGGTCATTACCTGTCTCTGGTACCTTGCTATGCCGTCCTTCCCCAAGAGTAAAACTTTGATTACACTTCAAAACTGTGAAATGCTTTGGAATATTCTGAGGATGCCAAAGGTGCTACATAGATATAAGCTTAGAGGGAAGATGCTGGTGGAGTGGTAAAGTCACTGGACTAGTAATCCAGGGGCCCAGGCTAATGCTCTGGGGACATTCCACCACAGCAGGAGCTGGAATTTAAACTCAATGAATCAATCTGCGATATAAAGCTAATCTTAGTATGATGACCATGACAACTATCATCAATTGTCATAAAAACCCATCTGGTTCACTAATGTCCTTTAGGGAAGGAAATCTGCCATCCTTAACTGGTCTGGCCTGGATGTGACTCCAGACCCACAGCAATGTGGTTGGCCCTGTGGAATGGCCGAACAAGTCACTCAGTTCGAGGGCAATTAGGGAAGGGCAACAAATGCTGGCCCTGCCAGTGACACTCACACCCCATGAAGAGAAACAGCAAATGCTAGATCTTTCTTTCCTTACAATCTGCTACGATGGGTTGTCTGGGCCCGACAAAGCTGTGACATCATTCCAACGCCCCCATTCCTTCATCCTCCACACATTCTGTTCCAGTAAGATCCAATACTTACCGACAAACCAGCCATCATCACACTTTTCCATTACGTCCACAATGTCTCCTTCTCTAAGCTCCAACTCGTCTTCGTTCTGTGGGGTGTAGCTGTACAAGGCTTGGAAGCTTGGAGAAAAATTTCAAAAGAGAAACTACTGTAAAAATCCATAACTTGGTGCATCCAACAACTTTTAGCCAATGAGATGTTGGATTACGAGAGAATGTTAACAAACAGGCAGCCAGTACTCTGCCCTGTGTCTCCTTCGCACATTCTGCCCCACCCAACTGATGGTGAAATGGTCATCAAGAGGAAGGGGTTCCCTCTCCTGGGGTTTTTTGGAACACACCATGAAAATGTACAAAAAATGTTTCAATAGAAAGGCTATTAACCAACATTTTTGTTTTGATAGAGTCAAAAGGCACAGGAGGCCATTCTGCCCATCGAGTGGGCACTGGCTCTCTGCAGAGCAATTCAGTCAGTCCCATTCCACCTCTCCATGCTCATTTCCCACGTGCCCATCCAATTTCCTTTAGAATTCATTCATCATCGCTGCTTCCACCAACCTCATGAGCAGCAAGTTCACAGTCATTACCACTCACTGTGTAAAAAGCTTCTGCCTCACTTTCCCCTTGCATCTCTTCACAAAAACCGTTTATCTCTGTCCCTTAGAACTTTTCCCATCACTGAATGTGAACAGCTTTTCTTCGTATAACTTAACTATACCTGTCTAACTCATCTACACCTGAATAACTCATCTACACCTGTCATAATCTCATACACCAGGCGGGGGTCAGGAGGAGAGGGCACGAGGGGGGGCCGGAGGAGGGAGAGCAAGGGGGGGCCGAGGTGGGATCGCGAGGGGGGGGGGCCTGAGGTGGGAGGGCGAGGGGGGGGGCCCGAGGAGGGAGAGCACAAGGGTGGCCGGAGGAGAGAGAGCGAGGGGGGGCCGAGGTGGGATCGCATGGGGGGCTGGAGGAGGGAGAGCGTGAGGGGGGGGGGGCGGAGGAGGGAGAGCGCGAGGGGGGGGGCTGGAGGAGAGAGAGCGCGAGGGGGGGGCTGGAGGAGAGAGAGCGCGAGGGGGGGGCTGGAGGAGAGAGAGCGCGAGGGGGGGGCCCGAGCAGGGAGAGTGAGGGGGGCCCGAGGTGGGAGCGCGAAGGGGGGGGGCTGGAGGAGGGAGAGTGAGGGGGGGGGGGGCGGAGGAGAGAGAGCACGAGGGGGGGGCGGAGGAGGGAGAGTGAGGGGGGGGGCGGAGGAGGGAGAGCACGAGGGGGGGGCGGAGGAGGGAGAGTGAGGGGGGGGGGCGGAGGAGAGAGAGCACGAGGGGGGGGCGGAGGAGGGAGAGTGAGGGGGGGGCCGGAGGAGGGAGAGTGAGGGGGGGGCCGGAGGAGGGAGAGCGCGAGGGGGGGGCAGGAGGAGAGAGAGCACGAGGGGGGGGCGGAGGAGGGAGAGTGAGGGGGGGGGGCGGAGGAGAGAGAGCACGAGGGGGGGGCGGAGGAGGGAGAGTGAGGGGGGGGCCGGAGGAGGGAGAGTGAGGGGGGGGCCGGAGGAGGGAGAGCGCGAGGGGGGGGCAGGAGGAGAGAGAGCGCGAGGGGGGGGCCCGAGGAGAGAGAGCGCGTGGGGGGGGCCCGAGGAGGGAGAGCGAGGGGGGCCCGAGGGGGGGGGGGGGCCGAGGAGGAAGAGCGTGGGGGGGGGGCCGGAGGAGGGAGAGTGAGAGGGGGGGCCGGAGGAGACAGCGTGAGGGGGGGGGCTGGAGGAGGGAGAGCGCGGGGGGGGGGCCGGAGGAGAGAGAGCGCGAGGGGGGGGCTGGAGGAGGGAGAGTGAGGGGGGGCTGGAGGAGGGAGAGTGAGGGGGGGGGCCGGAGGAGGGAGAGTGAGGGGGGGGGCCGGAGGAGGGAGAGTGGGGGGGGGCTGGAGGAGGGCGAGTGAGGGGGGGGGCTGGAGGAGGGAGAGTGAGGGGGGGCTGGAGGAGGGAGAGTGAGGGGGGGCTGGAGGAGGGAGAGTGAGGGGGGGCTGGAGGAGGGAGAGTGAGGGGGGTGCTGGAGGAGGGAGATCGAGGGGGGTTTCCCGAGGAGGGAGCTTCTCTTTATTGGCCACTTCTTTGACCAGTTTCTTAATCACCATATCCTCATCTCTTCCTCCTTTGGCTCAATGTCAATTTATTCAACACTTCGGTGAAGCACCTTGTACCGTTCTCCTGTACAGACGGTATTGTGGGGAGATGCTGACCTGGCGTTAATATTACTGGGCGAATAACCCCGAGGACCAGGCTAATGCTCTGGGTTCAAATCCTGCTACAGCAGGAATTCAAATTCAATTAATAAAAAGGTCTTGAATTGAAATTGAAATGATTAAAATGTCATCAATTGTCATAAAAAAACCCACCTGCTTCCCTAATCCCCCTGGGGGAAGGAAATCGGCCGTCCTTACCTGGCCTGGCCTATATGTGACTCCAGGCCCAGAGCAAGGTGGTTGACACCTTGAGGTAACTGCCCTCTGAATGGCTGAGCAAACCACTCACTGGTCATGTCAGTGATGCCCATATTACATGAAAGAATATAGAGGGAAAAAAAAAGCAAGTTGCCAGTAGCTTTTAAACTATGAGGACAGAACCTAACCCTGCAACCACATACCTCACTTTCCATTGAGGTGATTCTGGAGAATAATTATGTTAAGGACACGG
Source organism: Cetorhinus maximus (assembly GCF_964194155.1). Taxonomy (NCBI): domain Eukaryota; kingdom Metazoa; phylum Chordata; class Chondrichthyes; order Lamniformes; family Cetorhinidae; genus Cetorhinus; species Cetorhinus maximus. The sequence continues at coordinate 4,497,411 of NC_135905.1, read as the reverse complement.
ACTAACAAGTTCTCTTTTGCCCTCCTATGTTCTGAATTGCCCAAGTCAATTGCAGCAGCCCAACCACCCGGCACTGATAGGGAAATGAACCTGGGATCTTATGTACGATCACACTAGGCATCGTTACTGGGCCACTGGATGGTCATTGGCTGCGGATTGGCTTGACACGGGCAGGATTACAGATTGGAATCTGAATGGATGGGTACTTACAGGGCAGTAGTAGCGTGGGTCCTGTCTTGGCTGGTCCCTCGCTGCTGTCCCCGAGGTTGCTGAGAAATGATGAAAGATTGTTTACTGTCATGGGGAGACACCTTGTGCCGAGAGTGAAGCGGGTGAGAAAGGTTACTGCAGTAATGAACAGACTTTTCTGCAATGTTCATGATCTCATTGCAGACTGTCTCCTGTCAGTGGCACCAATCCAAGAGCGTCAAGAGGGCAAGCGAACAGAAAGAAACAAGAGAGAGGGTGGGGAGCATTCCAAGTGCATCGTGGGGTTCCAGCAAGTTAACGGGAAATCCGAAATCCAGGAAATTGGAGTGGAGTGTAGAGTAGTCCAGAGGTAAGCATGGAAAAACAGGCAAGATATAGAAGAATCGCAGGTTTAATTCAAGGATTAAAAAGTGTAGCACAAAGAAGCTGTAGTTAGTGTTCACTAGTAATAATCATGCAGGTTATCAGTACATTAGTTACTTTTAAGCACTGAATTCCATGCATTTGTTGGTACCCGTCTAACGCAGTAAACAAACCAACCAACTCGGAGTCATTACCTCACCGCTAACATCTACTGTTTAAAGCACATCACAGTACCTAGTCTAATTACCAATATTAGTTTAACTCATTGGCTTCCAAGCTTTGATGTGCTATGACCCTACCTGGGCCTGTGATGATGCAGATATGGATCAAATCTTACCACATAGCTCTTTTCAGACTCTGTGAGTTCTGGTCCTCGCAATGAATGATGAGAAGGCTGTGGTCATCAGGCAAATAATAAGGGAAAAATTGCAGCATGTGTTATTGGCTATACGAGAGGCAACTGGCATTGTTTAATAAAGTGACACGAGTCATCATAAGCGAGTGACATGGGAGGTAGACATGGGGGTAGCAGAGAGAGCAGGAAGGGTTACCAGCAACTACTGGTGCTCTATAACACAGCCAAAATCAAGATAAGGCAGGTTAAGCTACTAGATGGGATGAGGG